>NC_137230.1:3464700-4664700 GCF_949987685.1 Ammodytes marinus | reverse complement strand
GGAGTGTGGAGCTGTGTGTGTCCACTCTGTTCTGTGTTTTTTTCTCAGTCATTGTGAAACGACGTGCATATGCTCAAAGCACACTGATACAATTATTCATGAAAGGATGTCAACCTAACTGTGTTGAACATTAGCTGAACATAAACCAGACCTAGCAGTTGATTTGGCACTGATAGCATAGCCCCTAATAGCGCTAACACAGCCTCTGTTTGGCATCATGTAGCAATAGATAGGAGCTGACAGATGTGTGTGTGTGTGAGACCCACTGTGTTAATGCCACATCTCTGTATGAGCTGGGTAGGCTCTATATTCACACACCTAATTGGACGTAAAGTACACAGACCTACAGCAGCATTCACACTCACTTTCAGTTGTGTAGGCCCGTTGTAAAATGTGCAGAAAAAAAAAACACTTATTCCCTCTGGAACTTGAAAAAAAACACACACATACACACACACACACACACACAAAAAAAGACAAACTATATTCAAAGCGCACAAAGACAGCCGCTGTTTTGCAATAATGCTCTCTAAGTCCCAATCACAGTGGAGCGGGAGATCAACAGGTAACCCATTATTATAATTACCATGGTGTTACTGGTGTCTTCTTACAGTTACCGTAAAATCTGGTTATACAAGACGCAGTCAGTCTCTAGGTTGAATGCATGAAAACGTGTCACCTTACGGCAAAAAAATTGCTGTTTTGAAACAAAAATCGTCCGCCCTACATGATTCCCCAAAGCATCATGGGACTATAGCAAGCTGTTTGGACATAATCACGAAAGAAGTCGCCAAGGAGTCAAGTCAACCGGAAAAGTCCAAAATACATGGCAGTCAGAAGGTCTGTGGTAAGAGACCAAATTGGAGGAAAGTTGAATTATTAGCTAGATAACTAACGTTGCTAACGTAAGCATCGCGGACATCGTTTCCTGTAACCTGCAGTGGTGCTTCATACGGCACACCCATGTCTATGACAAAGCTTTAGCTCAATTATAGCGCTCTCTTTTGGGTAAATAACCCAAACAGAATAAAGTACCTCTGCATTTTATACTGATATATTGGACGCACCCCAATTTTGTGATAAAAAAAAGGGTATTAAAAGTGTGTTTTATACGGATTTCACGGTAGTTGAAATATAAAGGTACTGAGCAGTGCCAGCTCAACCCCACCACTTAGACTGACATGCTAAAATCAGAACACATTCCCCTGTTGAGTCAATTCATTTCATATTTAGGATTCTCAGTTGTCCATAAGCATTTTTCCAAAATGATCATATTAGAAGAAGAAAAAACATCACAAAAGGTACAGACAGGGTGCAGGCAAAGAAAAGATGTCCAGTCTTTTTTGTTTAGTACATGATTTTGCTTGGATGTTTTTTTTTATCGCATCCTGAAATACACATGATCCGTGTTGTAGTGTACGTGTCGTGCACTTGGCACATTCATAGATTGTTGTCATGAGGAACGTAGTTTTTTTTTTGGCGTGAACTTGAAGTTTTTGTTTTGCCTTAATGTAAAAGAGAGGATGTGT
The DNA here is from genome assembly GCF_949987685.1 of Ammodytes marinus. NCBI lineage: Eukaryota > Metazoa > Chordata > Actinopteri > Uranoscopiformes > Ammodytidae > Ammodytes > Ammodytes marinus. The sequence continues at coordinate 4,663,171 of NC_137230.1, read as the reverse complement.
AAACACTAACATACAAGTCATATACATACAGTATATAGTCAGCTGATACTGCAGAGAGCTGAATAGTGGAGTAGTCACAGACTGCAGTGTGTGGAGACAATGTCCAGCACTGTGATTGAGTGACAGCAGGGTTCCTCTTCACAGCCACACCATACTGTACGGTGTATGTTCACAGACAACATACTGCAGACATTAGTGGGACCGTGTCTTTGTATGTGTGCAAATGACAAAGTGCACCGCCAGACATTCACTGTGATGCACATCAGCTGTGTGTGTGGTTGGCCGTCTAGTAATATACAAAAAAAAATATCAGACCACGTGATGAGATGAATGCAAATATCAGTCCAGTTCTGAGAGAGGGGGAGTGATAAAGAGAGAGAGAGAGTGGAGGAGGGGGTTACTCAGAGAAAGGTGGGAACATGCCGAGGTCAGCGAAGTCCTCAATGTTGTAGTTGGCTGTTCCCTGGGTGGGATCTCCAGCCATGGGTAACATGTCCTGCAGAGAGACACACACGCACACACACACACACACACACACACACACATACAGGTTTAAGGGTGTTGCTGAGGACACACTGCTATTATCACACATATGATATCACATAGCTGTTGACACTGGTCCGCAGCCAGAAGACACTTACGGCCTCCACACACATCCTGCACTGTGTGTGTGTGTGTGTGTGTTAGTACCTGGAAGACTTCTGTCTGGCTGGGGTTGGGGTGTGCGTGCTGCTCTCCGGGCTGCTGGGAGTGATGCTGGTTCTGCCACTGGGACCACACCTCACTGGGCCGGCCCTGGAACTGAGCCCCACTTTGACTGCTCTCCCCCGACACATCTGCACACACACACACACACACACACACACACACACACACACACACACACACACACACACACACATTGTAGATTTAATTTGACATGGACATGACAATATCATTGGACGAACCAGATGCATTGTTTTCAGTGTATTAGCATAAATGCTAGTTTTCAACAAAAATGCTAGTTTTCAACACCTGTCCACAGGAGTCTATATTAGCGACCATATTACACCGGATTTTAATAGTACTCAATTAAAATATGAATAGTGAATAGTGTGGATGCAGGAGGGCTAATAAACTATGTCTTACAGATTATTATTAAATGTTTTAATCGTCAAATGTAACCGTAATGCAACAGGAGGGTTAACGGAACTTTACTGAGCTAGTGAGCTAGCGCTGCTCTCCTGTACAGTAGCAGCCTGAAGGTTCAGACATTAGACTCAAAATGTGAGTGAATGTGCAAGATCAACGCTGTAACATGTTGAACCTCCAGGGCAGATATTCATGCACGTGGATTTGGATCAGGGCCAATATAAACTTGATCTTGACATCCATTTAAATGTTGCAAGTAAAGACAGGAGCGGGCCAGAAAGAGGTGGGGCTTTTTAAGAAACTACCGTTATTTATTCTTATGAAAACAGGAAAAAATTAGGAATAAATGCCTGTCTCAAATCAAGGCCTCCTTCTCTCTGTACTAAAAAGTAAATTAATTACATTTACATAAAGTATTCTTTGGTCTGGTTTTCCACTGCGTGATTCGGTGCAGCTCGGCACGCATTTAACTATGTTTCCACTGTCAAAAGTTGCAAAGGGTACCAAAATAAGCTAACCGTGCTGCACCTATTTTTGTTCACCCTTCCGTTGGGGTACCGAGCCGTCCTACAGGGTTGAGCTACAACACACTGAAGTATGTTGATTTTCGGTGCGATAGATAAACCTCGGTAAGACATCTGTAGTCTTCTTTATCAACACATTCTACTCATGTAGCAGTGTGCGCTTTACGACTTGTAACTTTCTCTCCTTGTACACCAGCAAATACATGCCACGACTGACAATGCTGAGACTTTGGCTGCACACACAAAATATGGATTTACATATACGGTATATAAATTTATGCACACCCTATCCCTGCGAGGTAGTTGTGAGTGTCTAGCAGAGCATATTAAAGCATAGCAGATTGATAAGCTGTCTCGAACATTCTTCCACCATAATAAAAAAAGAATGCTCATCTCATCTGTAAGAGAGAGAGGCTGATGCAGAGAGGAGGACAGAGAGAGAGCACATGGAAGAAATACAGATGGAAAAGTAATTAAGCAAAACACATAGGAGGGCTGCTTGTGTTTGTATGGAATGGAAAGCAAGGGGAGATAAGGAGAAAAACAAGAGCTTAACATGGACAACACATAGACAACAGCAGAGCCAATGAGTGGCACTGGCTGTGACAGACTTCACATGGTCTGAGGAGGAGGTAACCTCATGGAGGGTATGTATTAAAGATACACAAATACATGGATGAGGCAGTGGAGAGAGCGATAGATAGATAGATAGATAGATAGATAGATAGATAGATAGATAGATAGATAGATAGATAGATAGATAGATAGATAGATAGATAGATAGATAGATAGATAGATAGATAGATAGATAGATAGATAGAGAGAGAGAGAGAGAGAGAGAGAGAGATAGAGAGAGAGAGAGAGATAGATAGATAGATAGATAGATAGATAGATAGATAGATAGATAGATAGATAGATAGATAGATAGATAGATAGATAGATAGATAGATAGATAGATAGATAGATAGATAGATAGATAGATAGATAGATAGATAGATAGATAGATATGGCTAATGTGTGTATCCATTAAAAGTCCATCAAGTAGCCGTTGGACGCTGGACATGCTAACATTCCTAAAGCCATGCGGGCAACAAGCAGCAGCAGCTGGCTGATGAGCCCTCACTGACTGAACACACGCACGCACACACACAGACACGCACACACACACACACGCAATAAAGCATCTGTATTCTATGATTGCATCTCCAGCTCCGAGAAACAACATGTTGGTCATCTGTTTGGTCCAGCACTTTGGTTCAGAGTGAAATGTCTCAACTAGCAAATGTCCCTTTGACTTCTTTGACGGTACTTGCCGAAATGATTCTGGATCAATCTGCTGATTGTTTCCTCAAACTATTTATTTGTTATGAAAAATGAAGAATTAGTAACATAGATGCTAGCTGGCTGGACTGTAAGAACACCTGCTGATAATAACTGAACTAATAACACATGACTGATTCAATGCTCAGCATTTTCATATTTGGTGTGAATATTTCAGCATGCAAGTTTTCATTTTTCATTTCACTTTTATTTATCCTCGAGAGACCAATTGAGGGGTGACCCTCATTTACAATGACGTCGAGATCAAACAAATTCAAAGGAAAAACAACAATACATAAACAATATTCAATGCAAATACATCAAATACACAACAACAGGTGAAGAGAAAAACAATTGAAACATTTACACAGTGGTGAAGAGTGGCAGCAATTAAAATGAAATGGGTGAAAGTACAATATAGCCTAATTAAAACAGTTACAGGTAGAGTTTGGCAGATTTAAGATAGTTTGTTTAAATAGGTTAAATCATATGAAGTTATTTAGTTTAATTTGTTGCTGTAAGTTGTTCCAGGAGTCAGGGGCACTGAAGCTAAAAGCTGTCTTTCCCAGCTCAGACCGGGCTTGTGGGACATAAAGCATAAGCATGTCAGTGGAGCGGGTCTGATAAAGCCCATCTGAAATTTGCAGCATTTCTGTTAAATAACGAGGAAGCTTCCCAGTCAAGGCTTTGTAAATAAAAATGTGCCAATGTGCGTCACGTCTCTCTTTAAGGGAGGACCACCCAACCTTTTCATATAAAAGACAATGGTGTGTGTCATAAGCATCTCCTGTGATGAACAGCCGATGCAGGCAATCTGACAGAACTTCATTTGCATCTGTATGTGTCTATCAGTGGGAAACATTTTTTGAAGTAAGTAGATGTCATAAGAACTTATCAAATGCAAAGCTAAGTTGTGTTATTCATGGGCCTAATCAAAGGGCCGTTAACTCAGCGTGAGGTTAGCAGAAAGCTTTAAAGGCCACACAATGTGACCAATATTAATGGAGGGCCGAGCAGTTAGAGTGACTTGGCTTTTGTCTGCTTTACCTCCCCATCCATGTAATTACCTCAGGACCAAGAATAACCAGTGAGGCTTGAAGCTAGGAAATAGCCTTTCTTATTGAATTGACACATCTCCTGCAGTACATTGTTAAAGTTAAAACCTTCTACGAGGAACATTTAAATGTTAATGAAATATTCTAATTTTTCCTCTGATGATTATCATGAGCTGTGACAGCAAACGAGACCATCAGTGAAGAGAATGCTACTTTATAGATATTAAAGCCTTTGCTCTGGTCTGAATCCCCGCCAAATCAGACCAAACAATTTAGGCAGGCAGACGGGGAAAAGCCTGTTTATGAACACTACAAAATCAAAGTTTACTTTGCTTCACCATGGTCATATTAACGTTATTATTCTGACAGTCACACATAAATACATTAGCTCATAATGGTAAATGGTAAATGGACTTGACTTATATAGCGCCTTCTAGCCGATTTTCTCAGCCCCAAAGCGCTTTACATATCTTACCACATTCACCCATTCATACACATACTCATACACCGATGGCAGTAGCTGCCATGCAAGGCGCTCTCTGAACCATCGGGAGCAATTTGGGGTTCAGTGTCTTGCTCAGGGACACTTCGACATGTGGCGGGGAGACGGGGGATTGAACCTCCGACCCTGCACTCCAGAGGCGATCTCCCTACCCACTTTGCCACTGCCGCCCTAAAATAATAATAATGCACAACACACACGCACGTGCTAGCAAAGATCTTTAGGATGGCAGGCGATGATGTAGTAAAAACACTCCAGACATTTTGTCCAGAGCAGGCGCTATAATCAACTGTCTCATAATACTGAACACAACTGCATCAGAAAAGGTACTGCCACATGGATCAGCTTTAAGTGTATACACTGACTTAAGTACAGGACTGCTCCATAGGTGACTATTTACCCTGCCTCACAACACACACGCACGCACACACACACACACACACACGCACGCACGCACGCACACACACACACGCACGCACACACACACACACACACACACACACACGCTAGTGAGCTGATAACAGAATGAGGCTCATATATCTGAGGAGCAGGCTGACTTTATCATTTGTGAGTATATTAGCTGTCTAGATGAAGCACTGCTACCTCTGCACCATGTTTGTCTTCTTTCAGTGTGTTCCACTATGCAAAGGCCTGTGGAACAATGTTCACTCCCTCTCAGCTCTACACTGAGGTTCAGACAACTTTCAATTAGCACTGACCTCTGTCCACTGGAGATGGTGTCAACACATGTGAGTGACATACAGCTGTACTGATGTTTATTTTCTTTATACTGTAGCTGCCATGTCCTGCCCAAAGTTTGATACATTTATTTACAGATGGAAGGAACCGCAAGACCTTAATAAAAAGATAGAGAGTGAATATTCATTTTAATGTCACCTATTACGCAAAATTAGCTTTTTCATTATTTTCCCACTTTAATATGAGTGTGACTAAAGGCTCCCAAAGTATGAGGAAAAACAACCGTCTTTTTCTCTCCACCTCTGAAAACCTGTGTTCAAAAACCCCTGTCAGATTTCTCTCCCGTTATGATGTCATAAGCCACACCCCCTCATCACTAACCTAACTTAGCACTACCTCCACCTGTAATAAGCCTCACCCCCACAGATGCCCCTGAATCTAACTGGCAGTTATATTTAAACTGTTATATACAGTTAGATTCAGGGCCAATCAGAGCAGACTGGGCTTTTTGGAAGGCGGGGCTTAAAGAGAGTGTTTCAGACAGAGGCTGAAAAGAGGAGGTTCAGCAATGACACTGTGATAAACAAAGTTTTTAGTAGAAACCCAAATTATAACCTTGAACCCAATCATGAGCATAATACGTGACCTTTAAAAGTAGTGATAAAAATTCTGTTCAATTATTCCAAGTTAATTGTAATTATACTCACTGAAAGCACAGTGTTTCAGATCCAAAGCTTTGTCTGATGTAAACAGATGGAAGTTAGTAGGCCTACTTAGTATCCAATCTTTTTTAATAGATTTGCTATATTGTTAAAGGAGGTAAAATGTATATATATATTTTTTTAAAGATATTTTTTGGGGCATTTTTATGCTTTATTGACAGTGCAGAGAGACAGAGGTGAAATGGGGCAGAGAGGGGAGTGACATGCAGAGAACGACCGCGGGTGGGAATCGAACCCGGGTCTGCTGCTGGGCCCGGCCTGGGGGGGGACGCCCTACCAACTGAGCTAAGGGCGCCCCCGGTAAAATGTATTTTGATTGTATTTTAATAACGAGGAATTGCCTTGCCCTGCCGAAAAGATCAACGGGTACAGATCTCTGTACTGTAGGTGTATTTCTATTAAAGGAATACTTCACACATACGGAACCAGCGTTCTATCATTACAAAATCGCTATCTTAATATAATGTATGAGGTTTTTCTTCCCTCAGTCTTCCCTTGGCCCAGCTGTCCTGTCAATCCTAACCCTACATTTTACCATGTGTGATGTCACACATCACGGTTAGACAGTGAGACTATAAAACACTCTTTCTGCCTTTTCTCAGGCTAGGATGAACTGATTTCTAAATTGTTTGCACATTTATACTACATAGGAGTTCAATACACCTTCATATTTCCACCGCTGAAATAGGTCTTTAAAATGCTCTAACTCAGTGACAGTTTTCACGAGACACAAAGACTTCCATAAGAAGTGAATGTTGTTCATCCCTTATCAAACAGATTTCATTAGTAATACATGAGGAGAGAAGCAGACTGGGAGGAGCTTACCAAACGCTGTGCTGCGGTTGGTCAGTCCTGAGTAGGCGTTACCGCTGGGGGAGGAGGTTGCCGGGGACGACAGTGGACTGTAGGAGGCCGGGTCCGTCTGGTAGCTGTGACCAGAACCGATACCAAAGGGACTGGACTGGGCTTTAGTGGACTGGAGAGAGAGAGCACACACACACACACACACACACACACACACACACTGGTTACCTACACAGATAAGCAGGGTGTGGAACTGTGCACTGAGCTTAAGGGTGAATGAATGAATGAATGATTACATTTTTCCCAGTCGTATCAAAATAATACAAAACGAACTAGAAAAGCTAAAAAGAAAAAAGGTCAAATTAGTTTTAAAAAATGAACAGCATATGTCAAAATATATTCGATAAGAATTGTAAACTTATTTAATCCTACCCCTTCTCCACAGCTCAATTAGTATGGTAATGAATTACCTTCTCTTACCTTTGCTATGTCAAAATAAATACGAGTTCAGATATTGTTATAGAGGGCTGCTGCTCTTGTCTTTCTGAACACAGTTGCTGTCAGAATGCAAAACACCAGATGAAACAAGATTGAATAAACTAAAGGATTTTCCTTTGACCTATTATAAAGAGAGAAAAAACAACTTCCCTAAAGAGCATTCAAAACTCACAAGAATCACATCCACAAATCCTTTTTTCAGAGATTTTACTGCATTATTTACCTTACTTTAAAGGTGAAGTGAGCAATATATTTATGTTAATAAATGTGTTAAATCGCTCTATATTCATACAGTGATCACTTTTATAGTGTGCGCGCTTCATAACACAGGTGTCTCAGTCACCCACTCTGCATGTAATCGGCAAATAAACTTTTCTGGGATCCCATAACCTGATATCCAATCAGAAGAGAGAACACTACAAACGGGTACGTCTCTTTGCCGGTGCACGCGCAGAGAGCGACAGAGGGGTGAATGTTTATGTGCCTACAATGGCGGAGCAGGTAAAAATCCTTCCCAATGTTTGTTTTGATGCTTTTTATCATGTTTTATCACACTTACGGATTTGAGATGATGCTATATAACTCGCTGCTTGAAGACCGCAGTGCATTAATGTGGTGACGTAGGGACAAGGGAAGGGACTGCTAACTGCAGTCAGTGACAGGAAGTTAGCTAAAAGAACCATTTCCCTCACAGCACCTTTAATTACGCTTTATAGCTTTGCTACGGGTTCTGACAGGATTCTAGGAGTCTTGGCTTGCTATGTTAAAAACAATGAGGACAATGTCCATAGAGAAAATGAAATGGAACTAGAGCAAACAGAAAAACACTTCTGGAACCATTTTGGTGGCAACTTTTTGTTGTGGTAACGTTTTGTTGTTGTTGACCAATGCAAAAAACATTGGCTTTCAAAATGCTTATGTTTGAAAAAAATTCACAGCAAACCACAGAATAAAATGGTCATACAAATGAAGTGAATTCTGAGTATTATTATTATGCTTAATATACAGACAGACATAATATTCCACAGACTGAGGTTTCTTTACTTAACTATCCGGTATGTTCAGACACAAAGGGATTCATTTTGTGGCACACAGTCTTCTTCATTCTTCCAAAACAAGTCCTTGTTTTCATGAATAGTTTTGGGTCAATTTGTTTCCAATATTGGGACACTCCATTAAATAACTGCAGGTTAACGAGTTTTTTCCAGAAGACTTGGAAAGCCTGTCTGATGTTAGTTGTTAATGTGTGTTATGAGCAGAGGTGCTGAAAACATTCAAGCCTCTTTTCCAGTCATATCATCTGGCTTAAGTTATTGTGATGCAGTTAAAGGTTGGTCAAAAAAACAACCATTGATTCTGTCCAGACAAGTGCAGCAGTGTGTGTGGAAAACAGATGAGCACGTTGAGAAACATATGCTCAGCACATTTTTATTTTTATTCTTTAATTTTGGGGAAAATGCGTGCGCACACGCACGCACGCACGCGCGCGCACACACGCAAAAGATGGCAAATAAGTCAAGCCCATGTCTTTGGCAGAAAAGATGGGAGTGTGGGGTACAGAAGGAGCAAAGAAAATAGGTTTGGCAACCACGGAGGTTGCTTCCTTTAATATTGATACAGAAGGCCAGGGCTGTCCCTGTTTGCCTGTGTGTACATTTGTATGGAGGACCACAAGGGTCATAGAAAAGTAAAAAAGCATTTAATTAACTAATTACCAATTGTATAATAAAGTAGGCTAATGGATGCACAAATTGAATTAAGAATAAAGATTTTAATCAGGCATTTAAAAAGGTAATTCCCTTTCTCATTTGCATTCCCCTGCTGCTTTTTCCTTTTCCAATTAGCTATTGGATAGCTGCTTCTGTTTAGCCTCTCAATGTAACCTTTCTGTGACACTTTGGGCCTCGGACTGTTAAAAAAAGGTAAAACAATGCAAATGAGCCATGTGATGTAAACCAACTCTCTGATTGGCTACTGGCTCACGGTTTGGGATCTTGATACAATTTGATAAATTATATTGTATTGGGTGTGCTGGGGTAAAGAACCATTTCATAACCTGTCTTCATGTTACACAGTTAAAATGCTGGAGAGTGACTGAATAAAGTGGCTGAGGTTGGTTTGACCAAGGAGTGATGGCATGTCTGTCCACAGTGTAAAGGGCTGAATCTCTGAAATGTTGCCCCACTAGACAACTTAATGACTGGACCACCTCATCACTGTTTGACACAACATGTCCACTGGATGCCGATGCTTCCCAGATTTCTCTTAGCTGTAGCTACCTCTCCAGAGTCACTCGGTAATGGGAGAGGGAATAGGCCTTTTAAATGCCTGATTCAAATCTGTTCAACTTGAAAGTCCAGTTATTTATTCCTCTCTTGAATTCAATTATGTCAAATCCCTTGTATAAGGCACACTTTTAATACCTTTTTTTTGTCTAAAAAGTGGGGTGTGCTATATACCGCTGTAACCAATAGAGCTACAACAGTGACCGCCCCCTTTGGTAGCAGCTCTAGTTCCTGAGGTAAAATTCCCCATTCAAAACCTCTAATGACATTTTAACAATTCCTTCTATCCAACCTTTTAACCACAGAACCAAGGAGCATATACCATCGTCTTACACTCGGGTAGCTAGTTATGACATTGTGGCTAATATTCCGGCACCGCACTGTTGAGCCCTATATACCAGTATAAATGCAGAGGTATTTTATTGTGCTTCAAGTAGTTTACAACTACGTACTTATTGACTGTTTAAAATGCTTTGTTACTTTCCCCTTGAGCCCTGTGTGCTCCTCCATGGCTGTGTGTTAGTGTTACCTGTCCAGAGAAGGGGGGCCTGTTGCCTGACCATGCCACCTGGCCCGGGTTGAGCTGTCTGCTGATCTGAGCTAGATTCTGATTGGAGGAGCCTGAAGGCTGGATGTCATTCACGCCCGGGACATGGATCACAGAGGAACTGTGTACACAAGGACACAACAAACACACACACAGACACACACACACACACACACACACAAAGAAAAGAGGGAATTATTAAGCGCTGTCCACTTCACATTTCTTCAGAGTGACATGCTGATATCATATCAAAGGTCTAACCAAGTGCATTCTGGGTGTAACCTGCTAGGCGTCACATACATCAGTGACACTTACCTGAAGCTTTTCCCAGAGTGTCCCTGCTGGAAGGGAGAACTCTGAGAGTAGAGCTGCTGTCCTCCAGCTGTCGAGGAGGGAACCATCATCTTCTTATCTCCCGCTAGAGACACACACACACACACACACACACACACACACACACACACGCAGAGACACCAGGGTCTGCATGTTATACTGACAGCGGCATATTACACTAGACATTAGAAAAAAAAGTCTCTGTGAGTACATCAGTTGGTACTATTGCGTCAAATAAAATACAATTCAGTTGAACAGACAGGAGAGAGGACAGGTGTGTGTGTGTGATTGTGTTGTATTATTGTAATACGGTTGTGTGTGTTGTGTGTTTGCCGTACATCCAGAGATGCCTTGGTACATCTCAGCAAAGCGTGGGTCTCTCTCCTGGGAGAACATGGCCTCTGTCTTGTCGATGTTCTTGCCCGCTTCGTGGACTCCACTGCTGACGCTGGCCACAGGCACCTGGAGGGGGCGGGGGGACACATGTCACACCAGCTGGGGTTCAAGCCCAAGTATTTCATTAGCAGCCACGCAGTCTCGCAACACAGCCAGAGCAAACTACAGCTCGTTGTATTGGTCTGGAAGCACACTATATCATTTCTGAGATGAGGGGAAAAAAACTGGGCTGTTTTTTTTAATTTTTTTTAATTTATTTTTAATTTTTTAACTAATCACAATTGTCTTGGGCAGAGCTAAAGCCAGGAAGCGGCAAAGTGACCTTTCAAAGGGGTGCAATTTCACTGGTACACACATAACCATTTTTTTTGTGACCGACACCGTTACTGGGCGTGCGCACACTCATACACACACACACACAAACACACAGCGGAGGAAGAGGAAGGGGGGGATTTTTCCGACTAATTCTGTCGGCAGCCCTGTGATTGGCTATTGGTGCAATCTCAACTGTCTACATCCGTGGAGCCAGACTAGCCGCCACATGACATGTCGGTTATATTCTGTGTATTACATGGGCTGCTGCTTTACACTACATTACGATACATGGAAAATCAACATTTGGTTATGTAGTCATGTTGTCTCATTATTTTGACTGAAATCCCATTTCTCTCCAGCCAGCTGCCTGGTAGTGAAGCGTGTGTTACCTGGGAGAGATCGTAGGCGGTCAGTCCATCTCTCTGGTGAACCTCCAGCTCTGCCTGCTGCTGCTGCTGGAGCTGCCTGGAAAACACACAGCAGACACACAGCCTCAGCACCTTACTCTCCACACTGACGCATACTGTATGATACCAAACTGAAGCTACCTAGCTTTTAAGGTCAGGCAATGCAGGAAAAACGTATCGTGATAGAGTATATATCTATCTATAAAGCATGAAACGTCTGTCTGTCTGTGTGTGTGTGTCTGTGGCTCGCATATCTCTCGGACTGTTAGTCAGATCGGCCTGAGCTTACGGATATGGCTTGCGCACGGCACAAAGGTGTGCATCCTTGATTGATTGTTAGGTTTTTTGGACCAAATATGTAGAAGTTATCATATTAATATCACTAGTGCAGTGCCCGTAGGAAGCAGGTAAACAAAGAAAGAAAGATATTAGACAGTACATTTGGCTGCTATCATTGATGGCTAATTTTACACTGTTGAAGGTTATTATCAGTAACTTACTTTGTAGAAGTTGGCTATAGAGTAGGGCAACATTCCTTAGTGTATTGTGTAAAGATAACCACAAACTAATTCCATGTGTTTTGTTAAGTGAAATGAAACACAAAATGTGTTAATTAATTAAGTGTTGAAGCCTAAAGAAGAATGGAGCTGTACAGGTGTTACCTATACAATCTGATATTATGGTACCCTGCAAACTGCCATCCATACCGCACAATGCACTCAAACTTACAATCAGTTGCCTATGTAGTAAATGGCTGCACTGTGTATAAAAGGAGTCTATGCTGCACGCCATGACAACATTGTCAACCCAATTACCATTATTGTTAGGTATTTGAAAGATAAGACAGAAGTTTGAATAACTGTCAATTAACGTTAACATGTCAGTAGCTGTCAGCTCTGTGTGTGTGTGTGTGTGGGGTTCTTGTGTGCGCGTGCGGGCGAGCGTGGGCGCGCTTGGGCTTGCAGTCAGCTGTGTGTGTTTGTGTGTGTGTGTGGGACTTGTGTGCGCGCGGGCGCGCTTGGGCTTTAGGTTTACCTTTAAAACGGATATTAACGTTAACGTGTCAGTTGCAGTCAGCTGTGTGTGTGTGTGGGAGGGGGACTTGTGTGCGCGTGCAGGCACGCTTGGGCTTGCAGTCAGCTGTGTGTGTTTGTGTGTGTGTGTGTGTGTGTGCGCGGGACTTGTGTGCGTGCGGGCGAATACCATGCTGGCGGCGAATACATGCGCGCACTGAAGGCCACAGTAACGACGGGCATGAAGTAGTCTCCGGCTAAACCCCGCCTCCCTCTGATTTGATTGGCCGCTGCGACCAAAGCATGAATTTACGATCGGGACACACACAGCAGACCGACATAGCCTGGTGTTACTTCTTCATTCAATGCACCCAAACTTCCAAACAAAACGTTCTTAAACCTTTCCACAGACATCACCAACTCCTCAAACCTGTCCGCTTTAGTGTTAAAGATCGCACGTTACGCTATTATCACTGTTATAGAGTTAATGTATAGTTAAACACTTCCACGACAGTGATGCTAATTTCAGTTAGCATGTCAATAGCGGTTTCAATTTAAACTAGCACGGTCTCGGATAGCTCTGCTACCGGTGAATGTAAACATGATCGCTTACACAGAATGTTTTAAATTAGTTAGAAACTAACACCTTAACGAGCTAAAGACTACGTAAATGCAAAAATGCCCTTCATTTTGTTTGCAAAGATAAATGCTGCTGCCTTCAAGCTGCAATTACCAATGAAAAACATTTTTCACCTGCTTTGCCCATAAAGAATAGAGGATTATATGGCGCAACAATTATTAAAAAAAGAACATAAGTCACATTGACGAGAGATGTGACAGCCATTTCAATGACTGTGTGACACTGCCTATGTGTAGGCTACATCTGTTTGTATGTCCCACTTTCATAGACGGGTTACATTTAAGCATGTATAAGCTACTGCTTCCTACGGGCACTGCACTAGTTGGTATAATATACCAAACGAAACATCATTTTAGTCATGACTTGGATTTGAGATCAGGGATATTACCATAATATGGGAGGATAGAAGTGCAGTCCTAGATATACAATATATGTAAGTAGTTTGTAAATGGACATCCAAATAAAGGCAATGCCAGGCAAACACAGCTGCATTAGATCTCTTTGTTAGTCCATGTGTGTGCTGTTTATCTGCTGGCAGCAGGCTAAGTAAGGTGTGCCATTCCACTCAGCTACGTTCCACTGGTCCTCCTTGGAAAACCAAAGATGTTCCCAAACCATATGGGACATGTAAAGCCCCCAGCATGATCAGGCACCCCTCCCTGTAGGACAGATCTGGAATACCTCCACAGGAAGACATCAGACAAATGGGGAGAATGGAGCATATTTTCGTCAAATGTCCCCTTGAAGGAGTTGGTGTTTGTTCACAATGAAAAGTGTCTGAAGTAGTGCAGGGAATAAGAAACAAAATAGATGAGCTTTGGTAGAGACCTTGACACACACGCATGCCCATTTCAAGTGCAGGGGGTAGTGTGACTTTAAGACAATAACAACAATCCCACAAGCGCTTTGTTAAAAGGGACGGCTATAATGCGAAAAAATCAAAAACATTAATATGGGTCCCGGTGTGACTCCAGACTCCAGTCAGATATATCTCCCCTTATGATGTCATTAGTGGAGAAGCCACGCCCCCTCATTACCTACCTAACTTAGCACTACTTCCACCTAGGGGGATCTGGTAGCGTTTCTGACAGAGGCTGAAAAGAGGAGATTCAGCAATGGCACTGTTACAAATAAAAAGGGATTTTTATACCCTGAAAACAGTTTCTAGTAGAAACACAAACTACAATTTTTAAACGTAAAATGAGAACAATATGTGACCCTTTAAAGCATTGAGAGGCTATGGGTGAATAGTTAATAAAGATCTTCTTCAGAATTGCATTCGGGATCAATAAAGTATCTATCTATCTATCTATCTATCTATCTATCTATCTATCTATCTATCTATCTATCTATCTATCTATCTATCTATCTATCTATCTATCTATCTATCTATCTATCTATCTATCTATCTTCATGCTAACAGCCCCCTCTTTAACAGAGCAGACTGGTACAAGGCCTGCTCTACTGCCCCAGGTGAACTGATCCACCAGGTCAATCTCCCGCTCCATTTGTAAGAAGTACATAGAATGGGTTGGATACACAACACCAAGAATTCCCATGATTTGAGCAATCTCGCACAAGTGGCAGGTTTGCAATGCAATAGAGTTGAAGTGAAGATAAATCAATGTAAAAGGTTTTTTGATATAATATGCCGCGCTGCTGTAAGAGCTTTGGATCACTTCAAGAGCAAAAATAGTCCACATCGGGTAGGTGAAGGGCTCTTACTGCAAACGCTTCAATTTTATCTTCAAAAATCATGACATCGCTTCTCCTATCTATATGCACTCTTCTGTCATTCATGTTGAATATATTGGTCTACATGCAGTACTAGGTATTAGGACTGATTGATGTATGCGGAAATGCTTTCATGGATAATAGTAAATTACCGGCTCAGCGCTCCTTTTCAACAACACACCCACACACTCACCTTACGATATCATGAAAAGTAGCGGCTCTATGATTATAGAAGTTAAACAAACAAGCGTCAGACCATTTCAAAACACATCAAATACAATGTCACTTGATATGCTACTTCAAGGTGCTGAATGGCCCCTGCTTGAATCTGTACTAGCAACAATTCTGGCACAAACAGGGGACACCATTGGAGCTTGAAAGACAACCTAAGTAGATACAGTTCAAGAACATTTTGTGTTGATGTATTGTGATCTGGCCCAGTGTGTGCTTTCATCAAACACCGGGCTACAAAGACAACTTGACTGTGGGACATGAACAGAGATTAGGTGAGCTGCTCCTGCTGTCACACACACACACTCAGACACACTCAGACACACTCAGACACACACACACACACACACACACACACACACACACACACACACACACACACACAGAAGTAAAACGTGTATGTTTTTATATATTTATTTTATGTATTTCCTTTCTATGGTAAAGCAATGGACCTATACTTGAGAGTCTGAAAAAGGGGGAAGCGATCTGAATTACTATGAGAGACATAAATCAGTGTGTGCTGTGTGTGAAAGAGATCAACCTCTGATGTGACAAATAGGATAAACTGCTCATGTATTATTTATTACTCAGCTGCTTTTGCTGCTCATAAATGAATGAACTTGATAACATAAGATATCTATCAAGCCAGGTGTCAAATGAATAATTTTTGCACATCAGTGTGCACACATGATTGATTTTTAAGTGCACAAATCACTCCTATGCCAGTGCACAACTGATTTGTTTATCACCGTAAAACCTGACTGGCCCACATACACGTACATGTTGAAATGTTGGCTTTAATTCATTATTCATGTATGGATAGGAGGCCATTGGTGTGTGCAGCAAGTGCTTTTTCAATATATGATGTCACAGCTGCAAAGAGTAAAATATTACATTCTGTACAAACAGTAGACACTAGATATCTTATCTATAAAGCAAGAAACGTCTGTCTGTGTGTCTGTCTGTGTGTCTGTGGCTAGCATATCTCTCTGAGTTTTGGTCAGATCGGCATGAGCTTCCGGATATTGCTTAAACACAGCACGAAGGTGTGCATCCTTCATCCTTCATTTTGAAGTTGTAGAAGTTATCATATTTATATCATGCTGGCGAATAGTAGCTTACGTGCGACTAAACCCCGCCTCCCTCTGACGAGCGGGACACACACACACACACACACACACACACACACAGCAGACCGACACAGCCTTACTTCCTCAACAACTCCTCATCAACTCCTCATCTGCTCCACCTGCCCGCTTTAGTGGTAAAGACTGCACTTCACGCTATTTTCACTGTAATAATACAGCACGGTCTCGGATGCTTCCACAAAATGTTTTATATCCGTTTAAAATCTAAACTGAAAGCCCGAGCGCGACCACGCGCACACACAGGTCCGCTCCCACACACCGAGCGCGCGTGCTCCCACACGAGTCCCCCACCCCCCCACAAACACACACACTGCTGCCTGCTACTGACACGTTAACGTTAATTGACAGCACGGTCTCGGATGCGGACGCCCGCGCGCGGACACAAGTCCCAACACCCCCCCCCACACACACACACACACAGCTGACTGCTACTGACAGTAACGTTCATTGACAGTTATCCAAACTCTGTCTTATCTTTCAAATACCTAACAGTAGCCTAATGGTAATGGGGTTGACAATGTTGTCATGGCGTGCAGCATAGACTCCTTTTATACACAGTGCAGCCATTTACTATATAGGCAACTGATTGTAAGTTTGAGTGCATTGTGCAGTATGGATGGCAGTTTGCAAGGTACCATAATATCAGATTGTATAGGTAACACCTGTACAGCTCGATTCTTCTTTAGGTTTCAACACTTAATTAATTAATACATTTTCTGTTTCATTTCACTTAACAAAACACATGGAATTAGTTTGTGGTTATCTTTACACAATACACTAAGGAATGTTGCCCTACTCTATAGCCAACTTCTACAAAGTAACTTACTGATAATAACCTTTAACAGTGTAAAATTAGCCATCACTGATAGCAGCCAAATGTACTGTCTAATATGTTTCTTTGTTTACCTGCTTCCTACGGGCACTGCACTAGTACTATTAATTATACAGTATAACACTATATGAAGTTGAAACCCAATACTTGATATTGAGTATCAACAATAATAGGGCTGATCAGTATTAGTCACATCAAAACGTGTAGTAGGGGAGAACGGGGTTATATGTCGCACGGGTTGGTTGTCACAATGTGTCAGAGCGTCTTCGATAGTCAATTACTTCTTCATTACAATAAGTTGCAAAATGAGATGGATACACATTTCAAGCCAAGACCTTAAGCTTCAATTTAATGTAGGAATGGCTATTGAAATATGTTTTGGTGATGAGCAATTCTCACTAGAGTAAAAAGTGTGCCTAGTGCCTACTAACCCCGTACTTCCCTACACCTTTTCATTTCTGGACTGTAGACATCGTAAAGCTTTCACCGGAGCCTGGACCGCCTTGCTGCACCGTTTTAAATGTGAGTATTTGGATATCTAGTTTCCATTTCAAACACAATTCCACAGTGTAGTAAACACAGACTCAGCAACACATAACCTTGAGGAAAAAAACAAATCCTGAAAATGTGGTAGACAACATTGTTTTTCTCCATTTCTTTCTTTCCTTATCCGTCAGAACAGGTAAATAAAAAAAATATAAAAAAGCCCAAGCAAAATGCAATGCCGTATATTAATCGAGAAAGTCAATAATATAAAATGGCTATACACTGTTGCTACATTGGCAGTGGTGTCTTCATATGTGAATGCATGATAGTATGTGTAGTATGTGCTGTACTTGTGTGAACACTCATCACGCCCGGTGCATTCTCAGTTCCCTCCAACATATAAATGTATGTGAGGGCAGAGGAGCGGCGGGATATCACAGGCTCATCAAGCCATCCTCCACAGTCCCCTCACAGTCTCTCCAGCTAAATCAGCAGGGTGAGAGCTCACAAGCACTTTGTCAGTGGCAGGTGATCTACTGCTGCATATAGATTTATTCAACCGTTATACGCACTCAAATGGAGGAAGCCCCCTGGACACATCAGCAGTACTATTTACTAAGGCTGTGCTAAAATAACGATACGGCGATATTTCTTTTTGTGTTATATACAGTCCCCTGCTGTAGACTGGAAACATTTGGGTTTGAATTTTGAACGATGAATATGAGACTATCGCTCAACATCTCAGCTTTCATTTCCAGGTATTAACATCTGGATCCGATACACAACTTAGAAGATGGAACGCCAAATTTTTAGGCAAGCAAAAGTATTGGAACAGATAGACTTTAAATAAATTAAAGTGAAGAAACCATAATATTTTGTCGCAAATACTTTGCTTGTAATAACCGCATCAAGCCTGTGACCCATTGACATCACCAAACTTTTGCATTCTTCTTTTGTGATGCTTTTCCAGGCTTTCACCGCAGCCTCATTCAGTTGCTGTTTGTTTTGGGGGGTTACTCCCTACGGTCTCCTTTTTAGCAGGTAACATGCATGCTCTATAGGGTTTAAGTCTGGAGATTGACTTGGCCAGTCTAAAACCTTCCACTTCTTGCCCCTGATGAACTCCTCTCTCTCTCTCTCTCTCTCTCTCTCTCTCGCTCTCTCTCTCCGTCTCTCTTAACTTCTGTCTCCTCCCCTCAGTCAGGTTTCGAACGAGCACCAAATTTTCTCAAAAAAACCAGCAGACTAAATGACGACTTACCATCTCCCACAACTGAGCCGATTCATTCACCATCGTCGTACTCATAGGCAAAAATATTGACACATATACACACACGGGGCGGGTGTCCGTTTATACGGAGACGAGACAGCTAGCAAACAAGATTGAGACACATGGGGGAAGATTGAGAGACACTATTTTATTTATTTTTTTAAATATATTTTTTGGGCATTTTTATGCTTTATTTGATAGTGCAGAGATGGGGCAGAGAGGGGAGTGACATGCAGATAACGACCGCGGGTGGGAATCGAACCCGGGTCTGCTGCCGGGCCCGGCCTGGGAGGGGGACGCCTTACCAACTGAGCTAAAGGCGCCCCCAGACACTATTTTGAACCTACATTGTTGCACCAACTAAATCAATAATGCACAGACACTGCGGAGAATAAAGTAAGATGTCTTCCTACCTTCATGCTTATTTGCCCGAAGCATCCCATAAACCGTCCATAGAGCGCGCCCCTCGCCCCCTTTCCCCTGCTTCTCTCTTTACTTTTCTCCCTTCTACCCGTGCGGGCTAAAGGTGCAGCTGCGCAGCACTTTTGCACCGTGTCAAAGTGCATTATAGAAGTGCGATTAATCTGCGTTAATTTTTTTAATCGCGTTAATTTTTCTGTGATTAATTAATCGAAATGAACACGTTAATTTGACAGCCCTAATTTAAATATCTTTAAAACACCCTAGTTTTTCCTCTGATAATCATAATTTACCTTTAACAGCAAACGAGACCATCAGGGCAAAGAAAGACGTTTTGATATAGTTTTTATCACTGCCTTTGGTCTGGTCGTACACCCAGTCCGATTTTTCGGCTTGCGCATGCAGGCTCTATGGTCACATATTCGTATTGGTCGCAGATTTCAGTGTGGCGCAGCAACACGATTTGAGAAGCCTATCCCTCCAGGTGAGGGATGGGGAGCGGGAGCCTTGTTTGAGACAGTTATTTGTCGTCATAATGACTGATAAGGGGGCTGAACCATCAAAGAAAAAAAGAAAATTCAATGAAGAAAAGCTAAAAGGGAGAGTGATAGACAGGCGGGAGGAGGGCGTTGCCAAGCAACGTGTATACAATTTCACAGGAGTGGAGTCCTGCAGACTTACTCCTAAATGAATGAACGGTAGCCTACTAAAACAAAGTTTACTTTTGCTTCATCATCATCAGATGACCATTATTCATCTGAAAGTCATTATTTACAACAACATAAACACATTACCTCATCGTGATCCATACTGGCGTTTCTCGTTCATTCGCTTTCTGTGAGGACACGGAATCTTTCAGCTCCGTGAGATTGGTTAGTGACACTGCATCAACTCACTGCAATCAGGTGTGTGTAGCACTGACTGGCATTAGTTGATGCAGTGTCACTAACCACTCTCACGGAGCCGAAAAGAGTCCGTGCCCTAACACTTTCAACACACGGACATGTACTATACTGCGTCCTAATATTTTGACACTTGCACGGCCGGCCCGCGCTACAAAACAGCTTTACGACAGCTGGCGCCGTAAAAATACTACCGCTTTTGTCCAAAGGGGCCGCCAACCGACACAGTTACTTGTAGCCACTTTAACCAATTTAAACATGCTATCTACCAAAACTTAAATCTACCAAACTCTAACTATAACTGTTTGAATATGGCCGTATTGTAGTTTTACCAATTAATTTTATTTCCAGCCACTCTACACCTCTGTCTAAAATGTTTCTCTTTACCAGCTTGTTGTGTATTTGATGTATTTGCATTGTATATGGTGTATGTATTGTCGTTTTTGTTTCCCGACATCATTGCAAATGAGGGTCACCCCTCAATGATGTCTCGAGTATAAATAAAGGTTAAATAAATAAATAAAACTAAATTAATTCAGAGTCATTCTGTTTTTACTGCCTGCATTACTGGCATGCAATTTCCTACTTAAAGCCACGTTACACAGGTATTCATAATGCTTTGAGAGAGCCATCTGCTTCTGAACTTTGTGGTATTCTGATAAATGAGATCCATGTTTTTTTTCACAGCGGCCTCATAAATCTAACACATGTTCTATTAATATTCTGGCTTCAGTTCCACCACAGCCTGAGGGAAATGCTGGCAGTGATTCATACCTGTGGCACGCATGCACACAGACACACACACACACACGCACGCACGTACGCACACATACACACACAGACACACACACACACACACACACACACACACACACACACACACACACACACACACACACACACACACACGCATGACTGAAAACTATTAGCCGGATGTTTACATTGCTTATCAAGTGATGATAGCTGAGAGCAAGTGCAGGAGGAAAAGGACACGGCAGGTTACCATGTGGAAACATTACAGGACACAGGCTGCGTTCCAAATTGAAAACTCTTTCTTGTTTGCTATACTACATACTACAGCCGATCATAAAAAGTATGCAGTTAGCATGCATTATGCTACAATTGGGACATACTTTTGCTTGTTTGTTTCTCCATAACATTGAGCCTTGAACTTGTCTTTTGCTTATTTATCCGTTGCATTGCTGGTTGTTCTCACTTGGAGCCTCCATTGATGTAACGTTAGTTAAAGAGTGCAGTGGATTGTGGGTCAGAATTGCCCCAAAAGCATGCTGGTTTGCACATTAAAAAATCCCGACTGGATGTAGTAGGACATCGGGTTATTTTTAAGCATGCTACATGTGAGCATGTGTATTGGGACATCCTAAATCTTTTTTTTTTACCATATTAAATAGCATGGAAGTATGGGTATTGGAATGCAGCCACAGTGTGAGTCTGTCAGAGCCCAAATTCACTCACCATTCCCCCCCTTAACTGTTGGGCCTCCACAGTGACACCACTGCCCCCTACTGATCAACACCTCCACCACACAAAGATCCTGAGCTGTCAGAGTAAATACATTCAGGCTGTGTTCCAATCCCCATACTTCCATACTATTTAGTATGCCAGAAAAATATTTAGGATGTCCCCAATGCATGCTTGTCAACTGTAGTATGCTGAAAATACATAAATGCCCCACTAACTCCAATAGCATTTTGGAGTATTCGTCTTTATTCTTGACATTTTTTCGACATAATGAAAAAAAATCTTCCTTATCTGATTTTCTGTTCTCTCCTAAAACTCTTCTGCACTTTAGTATGTAGTGTAGTAAAAAGAAAAAGTATGTGATTTGGAACACAGGGTCAGTTGTCATCTCATGTGCACAGACAGTTATAGACAAGTTTCAACTCAACAGGAGGAGAGTCTGGAAGTACAAGATAGGTCATGATTACATTAATCAACTAGAGAAATAAATACATAAATATGTGATGAAATATATGAATAGGAATTTACTGAATTATGAACAAATACAACTATTAAAACATCTCCCTAAATGAAACGAATAACTAAGAAATTACACTTAAAAAATGGGAAATAAACTGTGCACTTAAAAAAAATCAGTGTGTATCAAGTCAAATAAAAATAAATGAGAAAATGAGTGGAAAAGTCAATTGTAACTCAAATGTCTAACGTTTAAAGAATTCACAGTATCTGTTCGATGGCTGGTAATTATCTTATTTATTTATTCAACTCTCAATGGTTCATATATTCATAAATGTATACAGTTCCCCATTGTATCACTGTCATTATGGCCCAGGAAGTCTTCCATAGGTGAGGACGAGGGGTGTGAACGTTTACAAAAATGTCTAAACGGTTACACAACAAATATTTTTTCGTGTACACGGTAAACCATGACGTCATTGACAAGCTGTCACTGTACAAGCAGCAGGGATCAACTTGTATCCAATAAACCTTATGGAACTGATTCTATTTACTGTAGTCCAGTTAGTAACTTGACATGCCTATAATCAACCATAGTCAAACGTGTTTGAATGAATCACATTAATACATCGATCACAGAAAAAGCCTTTGGGAACTCTTGTCTTCAGTAGGTTTAGCCAAAATGATTGTCCCTGAATTCGGTGTTGGTAAACCTTATTTCCACCGATGTGCCTGCATGAAATAAGCTGATATGGATACATGACAGCGTGTGTGTGACATGTATAGAGTATGAAGGACCTACTTGACATTGGTGTTGGTGCAGATGATGTATTCTATCTCATCAGAGTACGGGTTCTGGAAGGTGAAGCTGCTGGTTCGGATCAGCATCCATTCTCTGTTCTTCATCCTGAAGCGATACATGACAGACAGGACCTGGCCCTTCAACTTCACCACCTGCACAGGGAGGGACAGGGCGCATTAATACTGCTGTATTAGAGACTGTTACTATACTGACAGCAGCTGATCTACTCATGGTGCGCACTGAGGATGCGCTGTCCATTTAGTACATCTGCCTTTATGAGTATCGTTAGCATCATAGCATAATTGCCTAAATCATATTTACTTTTACTCTACATCTACTCTATTCTACATCTACTTTTCGTTAGCCTAATAGCATAATTGCCTAAGTCATATTTTAAGGGTTATAGAGTAGGGTAAAGTAGATGTAGAGTAGAGTAGATGTAGAGTAAAAGTAGAGTAAAGTAAATATGATTTAGGCAATTATGCTATGAGGCTAACAATATGCAATATTGGGTGTTTTTTAACCCGAGTGCTCAAAATAGATGCAAATAGTTTAATTCAGCACACACACACTGTGATTAACAAAGCCTGAAAATAATTGCGGCCGTTGAGATTGCGTCTATATTCAATATTTTTTGGGGCTGTTGCTAGTCAGTATCGCGTTGTGCACAGACGGCTGTGGTGAGGAGGAGACATGAAAGTAGACAGAGAGAGAGAATGGGTTTAGCACTGCTCGTGTTAACAGTGTTTGGATTGACAGACAACAAAAATAATTCAGACATATCGCCTTATCCAGCAATGGCATTTTGAGCTTGCGGATTGCTCTGTTCTCTGTCCAAACTTTTAAGGCGGAAACCAGTAACACATGCAAAACCCTCATTAAAATCCACTGCCCTCTACCATGTTTATGCAATTCTATAGTTAATCGCCCGCATAACACCCGCCAACCAAAATGTGCAACCTGTTAGAATGCACACGCAATGTAGCCCTCTTTACTTGGGATCCTAGTCCATCAGGCCCTTAGTGTTGATGGGTTGTGTGTGCACATTCAACAGCGTCTGAATTGAGCCAAACATTTTTGTTAGAAAATATGTGACTGGGCACACATCGCTGTTCAATTAACAGGCCTTTCAAGACTTTGCAGCCATTGAGACGGACATTAACATGTGGAAGGAGTGCACGATACTACGCTCAAGTTGTGCCAAAAATGTAGAGTTGTACAGCGGGGTTTTGGAAAATTCCAGATTTTTCCCCAGAGGAGACAACCAGGCCAAAGAGATGTTTATCTGGCTCCACAGGCTAATGTGAGCAGAGATCTTCACTGGACAGGAGTAGGCTAAAGTCCAACGTAACTGACAGTCACCGCTGTGATACTTTAAAGGTTCAATGCATCAAGGTTAAATCTGAAGAATCTTACGCTCTGTAATCAACTGTGTCCTGGGTGTCCTGTGTGGTGCTATTAGCCTGGTCGCTAGGTCACATGGACATGGAGGCCATTGAAGAAAACCCCATAGATTGTCCAAAAGATTGTCTAAATGGTTTAGGGCCGAAATACATTACTGATCTGCTAATACGTTATGAACCGTCCCGAGCCCTTAGGTCGTCTGGGACAGGTCTACTTACAGTCCCCAGAGTTAGGACTAAACAAGGAGAAGCAGCTTTCAGTTTTTATGCACCAAATCTCTAGAACAAACTCCCAGAAAACTTGAGGTCTGCTGCAACTCTCAGCTCTTCTAAATCAAGTCTGAAGACTTTTCTGTTTCCATTTTATCCTGCAATTGTATTGTATTTAAATGTTCTATTTATATTATTTAGCTTTTAAATGTTTTATTTCTATTCATTCGCTTTTCTAATGTGTATTATGTATTTTATGTGAATGTGTATGACTGCTGTATGTTTGAGGTGGTGGTCGGAGGGGCCGTAGGCGCTGAATGGCAGCCACGCTTCCGTCAGTCTGCCCCAGGGCAGCTGTGGCTACTATGGTAGTTTACCACCACCAGTATGACTGTGTGAATGAATGGAACCTGGAACCCTGTAAAAGCGTCTTTGAGTGCCTTGAAAAGCGCTATATAAATCCAATCCATTATTATTATTATTATTAATCTTGCCCCTGTAAAGCCCTTTGAATGGCCTTGTGTCTGAATTGTGCTATTTAAATAAACTTGCCTTGTCATACAAATATGAGTATAAAATAGTTAATGAAGTTTAGTGTAAACTAGACTAGTAAAGTCAGTATAACAGGTCAAGTGCCAGGGACACAACCTGAAAGATATTTTATGTTGACATTTGAAAATCATTGCCAAAGTCTAACACATTAGCGGGAAACACTGCCAGACCCTGTCACAGCAATTCTTTAGTGTGAGGCATGGCGGAACTGTTCCCATTAGGAGTGATATTAACTGGTGATGAGTAGATTCTACTATTGGTTAAATCTTATTAACACAGCGTACTGCACAAAGTGTTTAGAAATCGCTCGTTTAGATGAGAAAAGGCTCTCAGAAAAGCCTGACAGGCCATTTAAATATTTTTGAAACTTTGAAGCCCCTTTGAAACATTTTTGGTTGTTTTTTGAAGCGCTATGGATGCAGTTGGAATAACTGAGATCAGCCCGGATGCTACATCCATGTTATATACTATATATGGTAAACACCCAACTCGTTTGCGTGCACACACTAAGGACAGGTAGCGGATGGTGAGTAGATACAGTATTAGCAGATTTTGACTCAAAGTTTTGTGGCTCTTATGCCTCGTTTCCACCGAGTAGAGCGGGCCGAGTCGGAGTGGTTCGGTCAACATTTGCCAAAAGTCGGGGAGGGTACGGATATAAGCATGCCTAACCGCTCTAAGCCGCTCCTATTTTCGGTACTCCTCCGTTGGGGTACCAGCCGCCTGAAAGGGTGCTGAAAAGGTGGAGCTACACACTGCCGTGCGTTTATTGGTCGGTTTATTGGTCGCTTTTACAGGTCGGCATGCACCAACCTGTAAAAACCAGAGACCACTGGCTTGACCACAGTTGTTCCACAGCCCGATAGTTTGACCCATATTCTGGCGGCGGCTATCGCAGTCCAGCCTAAACCCCGCCCCACCAGTAAGGGTAGGGTCTGCGGTGGAAACACCACCGAGATTCTTAAAAGTGAGCTGTCCCGCTCTGAGCCGCTCCGACCCAACCCGCTCTACTCGGTGGAAACAAGGCATTAGTTTGCCTTTAACAGCTGTGGTCTGTTCCTACCTGTTGGAAGCTTTCTCTCAGGTGACTCTGGTCCTCCGGGTGGCAGAACTCCAGAATATCTTTCCCCAGCAGATCCTGCAGCACAACAACAGTACAATCACTTACTAGGAATGTTTCCTCTTGAAATCAATACACAGACAAAATACAAACATTTTGTCTTGTGCTTTTATAAAATAAACTGGTAGTCAACAACAGACTCTAAAAAATATTTGAGTAAAATATATGAGGGATTGTTAGAATCAAAAGCGGGAACAAACAAAAAACTTCCAAATAAAAGGAAGAACTGGAAACTAAAAGCACTGATGCTGAGAACAGATGATGTTGCTGTTGCATTGTTTTTGGCGACTGATGACTAAATGTCATCCTGTGCTAAATGAGCCCTCAGTGTGTTCCAAATCCTCTGATATACTGTATATCTCACATCTCATTTGAAAAAGTATGATAAATGTGCTGCAGCGGAAAGAAACCAGGAAAAAGGCTCTGCAGATATATATTGACCTCATTGAAGCCGGTGTTATGAATGATAATGTTACACAAACAGAACTCTTGAAAAATTCAGTGACGGATGATTTCTGCTTATTTTCCACTGTCAAAGTAACTTGTAAGAGGTGGAATTTAGCTCCTGATGCGGAACATGAGGAGCGCGACTGGTTCTATTGTTACAGCGCCTCAAAGAATTATGGGAGAAAAAGTCTCTGATTCATTTATGAAGCCTTTGAAGAAAGCGGCAGGTGGTCGCGACGGAGAAATGTCTACGGTCTAGGCAGACAATATGTTAGGATTATAAATGTATGTGACTGTTCAACTCAATTCAATTCAGTTTATTTAAGAAGGGGACAGTGCAAATGAATAAAACACATGATCATACATGGGTTAATAATGCCAGAATTAGCCAAAAGGCTATTTTCCATCTGTAGTCCCCTGACATCAATGTTAAAAGAGAATACAATTAAACAAGATAAAAAATAAAACATAAACATGACGGAACCCCAGAGCACAAAGCAGGGCATCTTTAAAATATATACATGGTGTCACTCACAAATTCATTTTCATTGATTCTATTTTGTTTCTGTTTTAATGCTGCCAAGTCACTGCCGATTGCAATGCAACACCTCCAGTATATGTTTTAAAATGTTGAAGTCCTCCGGGAAGAATTGTGAAAGAGAACCACAGGAATGTGGAAGCGTGGATCAAAAAAAACATGTCTATGTTATAAAGTGTGTGGAATTCATTAGTGAATGAGTGAATTTCTGCTTTGAACAAGACAAAGAGAAATACTCTATAGTTATAAAAAGAGATGGCAATGGATTGTAGGAAAACATTCTGTAGTGGTTGTGGATAATTATAAATATCTGGGCAACAACTATTGATAATAAACAGCGCTTTGATTCTCATGTTGATGCAGTCTGTAGGAAAAGCCCCAACAGCAAATGTATTATTTTTTTCCTAAGCTTGGTGGTTTTTAATGTTGACCATCGCTGAATCAGTGCTCACTTTTTTCCCTTTTGTTCATTTGGTATTTGGGTCAATTTCCATTCAAAATAGGAACCCAATGCAAGAAATGATGTGCAGTAAAACAGTGCTGACACTTGTCCATAAGGAAAGCCCAGTCAATCCTGTTTGACCCCAGCCATCCACTCTACAGGACTCACTTAAACACTTATGTGTCCCTGCTTTCATTTTTAAATGACTCAATGTGGTTTTAAATGTGATTCAATTTTTTTAATTGTCTATATTGTATTGTTTTAAATCAATTCTTGTTTTGCACTGTATGTGTTTTTGCTGGCTTCACAGAGACTGGCTCCCTTTGGGGTTTATATAGATGTCTTGACTTGACTTGTTATTGTATAGGAATTAGTTGTGGAAATACATAGTGCAGTGAATTCAAGAGAACCGGGGAAAGTTGTGGTGTCTGGCTGCATTAAAAGCTCATGTAAACATGCTGGCTTCTTATTAATGATGATCAAATATTCATGAAAATGAGGATGATTAGGAATTGATGATAAAGTCTAATATAAGCCTAATATAAGTTTCAAATCAAGGCCTTGTGCTCTCTGCAGAAAAAGTAAATACCAAGAACACACAAGGAAAACAAGGTAATGAACGGCCACTGTCTATGTGGATTACAGGTGATCCTGTCTGCTAACCTGAGGCTGATAGCCGATGACGTTGATGCAGCGTGGGTCCACGAACGTTATGACGCCGTCCGAGTTGTGACGAGACAGGAACTCTGTGGGAACCGACAGCCCGTTCAAATCCATGGAGACCGGACAGCTAGTCACCTGAGGGAGAGAGCACGCACACACACGCACAGACAATTCACATGATTCATTTGGGCAGACTTCAAACATATTAAGATAGAGAATTGGAGCCCAAAACTACTTAATACTGCATCAATGTTTTGCTCAATACATTAGTCTAACGTTCAATTTCAAAGACACTACCCGTGCTCAAGAACCCCAGTCAGATTTCTCTCCCCTTATGACATCATAACGAGATATTCCACGCCCCCCTTCTCACCAACCTAGTTTAGCACTACCTCCACCTGTGATAAGCCACACCAACAGATCCCCCTGAATCTAACTGTCAGTCAGATTGAACCCAGCAGTTAGATTTAGGGCCAATCAGAGCAGACTTGGTGTTCTGGACACTACACTATGAAAACAGATTCTGGTAGAAAGTAGAAACCCAGATTCCAATCCCCATACGTCCATACTATTAAGTATGCCAGAATTTTTTTTAGGATGTCCCAATACATGCACGTCAATTGTAGTATGCTGAAAATACATAAATGCCCCACTATCTCCAATAGCATTTTGGAGTATTTGTCTTTATTCTTGACATTTCTCGACATAATGAAGAAAAATCTTCCTTATCTGAATTTGTTTCTCTCCTGTGGCCCTAAAACTCTTCTGTACTTAAGTATGTAGTGTAGTAAAAAGAAAGAGTATGTGATTTGGAACGCAGGGTTATTTTCTACAGAATATGGGTCAATTCACTTAGCAATTCACTTCCTTATTACATCATTTCCTTCCTAGAGTCTCTGATAGCAGCAGCATATTGAGCCATCATCTGTAGAAACGATGAGTGACTGAATCCACAGATGGACAAATGACAAGTAAATGATGCTGGATGGGTGGTGTAAGGAGCCTCTGTGCACATTTTGGACACTTTAAATGCTTCACAACTAAAAGTTTATAGTGGGATTCAATTGGTCCAATTAACAGTATCACCCCCCCTCCCCCTCCCCCCACCACACACAAACACAAACGAACACACACACACCTGCAGTCTTCCAATGGCCACTAGGCAGTATTTCCCAGTCTGACCTGCCTCTGTGTCTTCGTCTGGTATAGTCATACCTGAGGAAAACAAAAGAGAGAGAGAGGGAGGGAGAGAGAGAGGGAGAGGGAGAGGGAGAGGGAGAGAGGGATAGAGATAGAGAGAGAGATGTGAAACAAGACAGGACCATGATTGCCAGTCAGACAGACAGCTCTCATATATCGTGAGCACTTATTCTTTTCCATTTGCTACTTGAACTTTGCAGCAGTGCACACATAGCTCGGCCGCTCCTCCGCAATGATTTATAACTCATGTTTTCGCCATCACGCCTCCGCACTGCAAAATAGATTTCCGACACAATGCCAGAGACTCACTCTAACAAACGTTCAAAAGTTGCTAAATGTTCGTCTCATAAATCTTATATTGCATAAAAAGAGAAAGGGAGGGGGGAAAGACAGACACTGAAATCCATTCCATTTGGGAGACGCCATAACTTTTTTACGGCTGTTTGTTTTGTACTAAGTGATAAAGGTTTCAAATAGTTTTGTTGGGTGTGTGTGATTGTGTGTGGGGGGGAGGGGGAGGGGGAGCCTTGGATTAACGACCCCATTTCCTCACATCATCATCACACGAGAATATGATTGCTTTCATTAAGCCCATTGCAAATGTTAATGGAAAATGTGTTTTGGGGAGATGGGATTTAAAAAAAAGGCATTGATAAGTTCAAATGGTCCGTTAGATTGATTGAGCCGTGGCACATGCTGATGTGATATTCAGAAGGCATGCTGGCCCGGCCACAACTGCTCACAACACATCCATCGTCTGTTGTTATAGAGAGAGATCAGCTGAGTGGTGGCAGCATTAGTGGATAGAAATGCCTTTTTGTAATTGTTGCTTTAAGAGCTGTTAAGTTCCTCTATGTGGTTTCTTATCCTACGTTTGATTCACTGCATTCCATTGAACAGACACAGGGTTTCATTTGACAGGACAGAAGGTGACCATGGAATAGGCTGTGGTTGAAATATTAATTTAACAACAAAAAGGACAATAACCAAAACATGATGGTACATCCACTATGTCCCCAAACTTGTGTCTCCTTTTTAAACATACTAGAGCCTATTTCACACTTAAAACTGCTAAAAATCCAGCTTGCCATGTGAAAGCATGCAATCGCAATTCAGGGGGTGATACGTGTACATGTGTAAACATGTAACAGGTTAGTAAATCATAAC
Organism: Ammodytes marinus; assembly: GCF_949987685.1. NCBI lineage: Eukaryota > Metazoa > Chordata > Actinopteri > Uranoscopiformes > Ammodytidae > Ammodytes > Ammodytes marinus. The sequence goes on along the minus strand of NC_137230.1, from coordinate 4,632,475 downwards.
CGTTTAGGAAAAATCAATATTCTTTTATTTTTTTTAAAGTTTAGAAAATGACTTTGTACTACTCTGTCTATCTGTCTGCCCGTCTTTCTCACTGCACACTGTCCCTCCAACAACATCGTCATTTAAAAAAAAATGACGTTGACCCCCCCCTATAAACCCACGATGACCTTCAAAAACATAGGGTGTTCATAGAGATACAAAAGGGATATTTCTGTGTGATCCCATCCAGACTGACCTGGGTTCTGTTTAATATGGAGAGGACGATCAAAACAAAAGCAGGCCTCTATTCTGATTCATAGCTACATTCCTCTAACATGCTTTAATCAGCAGCAGGCCTACGGGTTATACAACATTATCTACGTCTGCAGCGCGTGTCTCTCGGCGATCCATCTGCAAGTGATGAGTGTGTGTGTGTGTGTGTGTGTGTGTGCGCGCGTGTGTGTGTGTCTGTGTCTGTGTGTCTGGCCTGGTGAGCGTTGGGCCAGCAGTATTTTCAGTCCAGAACATTCCAAACAAAGTATTCTTAGCGCGAGGAAGTGAACCATGTGTCAATAATTACAAACAACATACGTATGTCTGTGTTATACTTGGAAATACTCCAGTGTGACAAAGAGGGGACAAAAGAGGGGATTCAGTTGTGTCTTTTGACTTGATGTTGGTCAATTCCGATCTCTCGAGTATAAATAAAAGGTTCAATGAAAAATTCCACCATCCCTCATTTACCACATGGTCCATCTACACACCTGGATTGAATCCAAAGGGGGATGCATTCCAATACCTGTGTGTGTGTGTGTGTGTGTGTGTGTGTGTGTGTGTGTGTGTGTGTGTGTGTGTGTGTGTGTGTGTGTGTGTGTGTGTGTGTGTGTGTGTGTGTGTGTGTGTGTGTGTGTGTGTGTGTGTAAGCCAGACAGTGCATCCAGGCCTTGTGTGTTCTTAAGTAGTGTGCCTCAGATCCACTGCATACTACAGTTATACTTACAGTATACACAGTAAGAGGCAGACATGTTCTTTATAATAGTTACTAATTAACTGGTGAAAAGATGTCTTCCAGGTCAATACCCCTGATCAGAAGATTCTTCTTAAAATAATATGTTTTTAAAAATGTTGTGGCGAATGTCAATCAAACAGCTCAGGACTATTTTCAGCTCTACTAAGTTTTTTTTAACGGAGGCAATTTGTGAGATCCCAATAAATGTGGGATGGAGACAATATAAATATGCATTTCCTGCAGACAGTAAGTGTAACTGCTTAAAGCTGAAATATATTGCACTGCTAAAAAAGAAAACTAAATGTTTAAATGTACTGGCAGCGTTGGAAAATTAAGTGCATCACCCAAAAAAGGGGAAACTGGAAAAAGCTGCAAGCTCAACTCTAATAGTGCTAAAGCTATACGTTGAAGTGAATAAATATTAAAAACCCACCGCATTTTTGTATAATATGGGACAGATGGAGTGCATTGCTAAAGTCATTGGAAGAAAAAGGCCCTAAAGGGAGTGAGCACTGAAATGATTGGCTGAAGAGAAGGGAAATAAATGGCATTGCTGAGAGATATCACACAGCTGAAGACAAGTTTAATAGCTGAAAGTCTTTTTCACGCATTTCAACTTTAAATGAAGTCTGCAGCTGAGAGGATGCTTAGAAGTAAAGACTTCAAAGGGGACTGCGATTGAAGAGAATCTTAAAAATGTCCCCCTCATTTCATTCTGTAATGAAAGAAGTATAATAGAAATTAATAAATATGTAGAAAGAAGTTGAAGAGGCATCATTTTGTGTGAAGTGTTTGAACATTGTAAAAAAGGACATTTGGATTTGTGTGAGAGTGCTAAACAGAGAAACCTTGTGTGCATTTAATCGGATAAGGTTATTTGACAGACATCTAAAACCATAAAGGGGCTTATTTTACTGGTTTGGATGTGTGTGTCTGCAGGTCAGTGGACTGGATACATGAAGGCTTTTTTTTTTGTCTTATCACAGTGTCAGTTCTGGAATGCACTGTAAAAAATACAGTGAATTCTGGCTGACTTCAGCGGCTGTCGATCAGAAGAGTTTGAGTAGAAGGGAGAGGCTAATAAAAGGGGGAAGACCTGGAGGTCCTGGGTAGTTCCTGGGTCAGAGAAGATCAGCAAACTCTCTAACCTCTTTTAAATCTCAGTTCAAAACCCACTAAAATCAGAAGGCCTTTTTACTTTAGAACTTCATTTGACTGAAAATCTTTACTCATACAGTATATGTTGTGTTTACGTGGTTGATGCGCCTTGTCCTGGATTTGGTCAATTTTCTTTTGATTTTTTGTGTACATTTTTTATCTATAAAGCACGTTGTAACATTGTTTTGAAAAGGTGCTATACTAATAAAGATTACCATTACTATTATTATAATACACACAGCTAACACACATACTGTTATTGGGTAAACCCATCAGACAAAAGGACAGAAAAAAAACTTCCAACAGTCAAATTTAAACAAGGAACAAACGGTATGAAATGTTTTACTCTTGCACTGTTTGGAGAGAAAGGCATACTTTGGAAAAAACAAGTTGCTATTCAGGCCGTTTTGAATGTGTGGTTGAGATTCTCGTCCTGATCCAGAAGGCTTGCTGAGCCCACAGCTGCTTTACGTTTACACCAGAATACAAATACTAAGCAGGGACATCGTGCAGCGAGCAGGGAAGTGTTTTTTTTTAGTTCAGCAGACAATTCGGCATCGAGCTTAGAATGTGTGTGAGTGTGATTCTTTTGTTTACCTGCGGGGGGCCAGGCCTTGATGTAGCCAGTGCAATGGACCACAGAGTACTGAGCCTCTCCTTCTTTAGACGGTCCAAGGCCGTTCCTGTACGTAACACACACACAGACGTATAGACACACACACAAACACATGTAGAAACACACACAGACGCACGCACACACACACACACAGACACAAACAAACACACATATACACACACACACACACACAAACAAACAAACACATGCAGATACACACCCAGACACAAACAAACAAACAAACAAACAAACAAACAAACAAACAAACACACACACACACACACACACACACACACACACACACACGTTAGTTACTCAAGACACAGTTGTGGAAGGAGTCAACAGCAACACAGGCCTTCTCAGACCTTCAATACTTAATCTCTCTGTTCAAGTTATGGTGTTGGTCATCATAAGGGTATAGACTGTTAATTTACTGTATGTCTGTTGACTTCATACACGGCTGATGTCAGTCGCAATAATCAAACGTGTTTATGATAAATCTTTATTCTAAAACACAAAAGAAAAAAATTGTAAATTCAAGACTTTTTTCCCAAAACAAACCATTTCCTGGTTCTGGAAAAATGTCCTTACAAATGTCATAACTTTTTCCTGGAATTTCATGAGCGAGAGAAGCTTAATGTTAATGTTATGGGATGTTAGGTGAGGGACAGATTTGGTAGAGAAGGATGAGGGTGAAGTGAAGAAGGAATGGTATGCGGATCTAGAGCCAGGTTCTCCTACCTGTATCTCTTCCTCATGTTAGACAGACGGTTTAGAGAGATGTGATCCAGAGGAGCGCTGCCACACCTGCACACACAAAGACAAGCACACACGTTACACCATACCCAACACAACACCAGACAAAATGGCCACCACGACAGAGATCTCTATGTTGTTACTCGACCACGGTTCTTCTTCAAAGACTTAGGACGGTCTCTTTGGTTGCATTACCATCTTATTTTTGTTAAAGGCCTACTTCACCGGTTGGAATATGAAGGTGTATTGAACTCGGAGATCCTATTTAGTATAAATGTGCAAAAAAAAAATTTATCGGATCATCTTAGCCTGAGAAAAGGCAGAAATAGTGTTTTATGGTCTCACTGTCTAACCATACAGTTTCCTTCTTGTGACATCACAGTAAGGGTTAGGATTAACAGGACAGCTGGGCCAAGGGAAGACTAAGGGAAGACTGAGGGAAGAAAAACCTCATTCATTATATTATAATACTTATTTTATAATGATAGAACGCTGGTTCCGTATGGGTGAAGTATTCCTTTAAATGTTCTGCTGCAACCATGTTTTCAATGTATTTTTAATGCCCCAGAACCACACACACTGCATTGAAGAGGCCAGTTGTACCTGTCCGTGTTCCCTGATGGTGTGTTTGACTTACAGTAATTTCAAAACTAATGTCACATTGAGTCATTCATTTTGGATTCAAGTACATCCCACGTGGAAAACAATGTTTTAACTTGTATTGGTTTTGGATGGAAACCAGAGCTTTATATTTTGATGTTAAGGGATTTCTATTTTAAAATCCTTTTCCTCCAACTGAAGTGAAATAATGTGTTGAAAAGTGTGATGGGAACCATGGCACAGCATGGCAACCCAAACCACAATCACTTGCTGATGAGTTATTTTTTCCAAGTGATGTTTGCAAAGTCAAATTCCAGAGTGTGGTTATTATAAGCTATTCAAGTACGTTGTGATATCCTGAACTTAAACATAGTCTGTATTCAATTAGCAAAATAAAACAAAGGCAAATTGTTCAGTTTGGGAACAGCTGATGTGTGTGTGTGTGTGTGTGTGTGTGTGTGTGTGTGTGTGTGTGTGCGTGTGTGTGTGTGTGTGTGTGTGTGTGTGTGTGTGTGTGGTTGGTTGTGTGTCGAGGAAGGTATTTCGGGGTCTTGCTCATAAGTACTGCGATGCAACGAAAAAAATTAATGTACAGGTCATTGCCTTTCAGGATATGTTCGCAATTTCACTATCTAAATCTGAGGAACTTTCCCATGGAAATAGGATTCACTCTATTCCAAATAGTGACTCTGAAATGGCCAGAATCTAGGCACACAGCAAACATGCACACTGGCTCAATACAGAAAACCATTGTGTGTGGTACTGCATAAGTTAGATAGGACATTTTAAAATGAAAGGAGGAGTTGCTGGAAAAAATGTAATCCAAAATAAATGTTTTGTCAAAAGAATTGGGAGATACTTGACATGCGAGCCTCATTTTGTCTCTTGTTGTTGTTGGATGGCTTCAATCACTTTTGTATGGATTGAATTTTCAAAGTATTCCCTATTAGATTAGTTTCTATTCCAATCGTTTTATGAGCACATACACTCATAAACTTGAATCAGGAGGGATCTCCTTAAAAACACACTTTCTAGATAAACCAAGGGCCATGTGTTCCATTACTCTGGTACCATGTTTAAGACAATCAAACTGTGCTTTAGTACACAGGACCCTTTATTAAGGCTATGCCCATGGGGAAGAGTTGTTTAAGGTATATTGCACTTGTTGAAGTAATGCTACATTTATCTACGCTTCAACAGCTGTTGCTGAGTAGCTTATTGCTATCAAGTGATAGCCATGTCACACAGTATTATCATGATAATAGCTCTTTATTATTAAAAGGTCATATGCTTATTTTCAGGTTCAAAATTGTAATTTGGGTTTCTATCACAAACTGTTTTCATGGTCCAATATATATATATATATATATATATATATATATATATATATATATATATATATATATATATATATATACACACACACACACACACACACACACACACACACACACACACACACACACACACACACACACACACACACACACACACACACACACACACACACACACACACACACACACACACACACACACACACACACACACACACACACACACACACACACACACACACACACACAAGAGCTTGTTTTCCATAATGTGGTGTGTAGTTAAAACCTGGTCCTTTAGGGATCAGAGTTATTTGAATGAGGAGCACAGAGCCACAGCTGTGTCACCCTAAACATCCATCAGGCATCACAGGCACAGAACACAGGGACTCACTGTATCACTGGCCATACTCAGACACATGATATTTTCTTATAATTACATTTACTTAAACATCATAATGGAAAGCTCTACTTCCCCACATTTGCAAAGCTAGAACCAGCTTAAGTTTGGCACTTTGCTTGAAAATGCATTGGTCAGCTCATTATTTGGCAACTATCTTTCTGCCGATTCATCTTTTCAGCTACTAATTGTATAATAATGAATTTTGTTTAAGTGTATATTTGTATACAAGTGCTGACCGTTGCAACACCAAGTTATACACTGCAAAGAGTTCCTCCATCTCTATCTGAATCAGTGAGGCTAAAGCAAGTGTGAGTGACACATTTGCACTGTCTTTGCTACTGTCTGAGCATAGGCCCGGCTGTCTTTTTTAAACCGCATAGCCAAGACCAAGCCTGATTATAAGTCAATCAGTTCACAGACTGCAGTTTGAACTGGAGGCAATCACTCCTGCCAGCGGTACAACCAGTGGGTGTTTTTCTGTGAAACGGTCCCGGTCCCCTTGGCTGAACAACATTACATAATATAAGCCCTGGCCTGGATCTAATAAAGGCTTTCCCCCCCATCTCACAATGTTAGCCTGATGATCGCGCTGGATTTGTTTGTGACACAGAAGTGGTTTGCTCTTGACTGTTTGTCTCTTTAAGAGCGTCTCTGCAGCAGCGTGTTTGAATTATTCAGAGCCTGGAATAGCAGAAGAACATGCCAGACCAACAACACTCCTGACAACATAACACACACGCACGCACGGACTCACACATACACATACACACACACATGCACGCACGCACTCACAACACTACACAGGGGCTTTCGTGTGTGACTCCCAGGCTTTTAGTGACAGCGATGATGGTACATGCTCACGGCACAAACACAGCCAGCAGAGAGTGTCAGAAACAAATTGGAGAAGGTGTCCTATTTTGTTCAACTAAAACACAAGCTCTTTCCAAGCCCCTTGAGGCGTTCAAATGCTGCTTTGATGTAGATTGTAGAGGGGATAAAAACTGCTCCTCCAAGCTAAGGGGACACATTTGAGCAAGAAACAGGGATTTGATACTATTGATTTTTATATTTTGTCATTTTTGTAAACACATTGGTATTCTCTTGTGGCAAATACAAATAAAACTAAAAAAGACAAAGCAAAGAAACAGAGCTTTGTAAAAAAAAGGGTCAAAAGTTACGGCGTGCAGATGGAAGTGATGTACCCAACATATGGCAACAATCCTGATGCTATCCAGTGGATGGCCAGGCCTGATAAGTCTAATTATCTAAGGAAGTATATGGGACCATATGGCTAATGTCACCAACTGCCTCAGAGGAGTGGGAAATATTAATCCCATCACGTCAGAGAACAGAAAGACATATGGTGGAATGTGTTAAGGCATAGGTTATGTGTCCATGAACATCTCCATTTAAAAAAGCAAAAGCATGAGTCAGGGGTTGTTTCTGTGGGCTCTTAAGGAGCGCTGTGTCATGGCTGCCTTCTTCTTCTAAGCCACTGGTACAGAACAAGACTTTTAGTGTCAAGATCATTTGACAGCATGATTCTAGTACATGGCAGTAACAAAGTACAGGTACATCCTAAACTGCACCAGATAGATATCTCACGTAAAAGGATGAGGAATGGGGCGCCCGTAGCTCAGTGGGTAGGGCGTGTGTGTGTGTGTGTGTGTGTGTGTGTGTGTCCCAGGACAAGGCCCCGCAGCAGACCTGGGTTCGAATCACGCCCGGGTCAGTTCTCTGCATGTCCTCTCCCCTTTGCCCCATTTCAACTCTGTCTCTCCAATCTGTCTAATAAAAAGCCAAAAATCCCCCAAAAGTGATCTATAAGGATAAGGAACTACAGCCTGCTGACACTATTTCATCTGAAATGGCACCTTCATGTATTACCCAAACCCAAGGTTGATTCATGACCTTGGAAACATCAGGTTTACTAGTTTGCCATCTCCTCTCCTGCCTTTGCTGGCACATTGCAGCATAGCTCGGCACTTTTAGAGCCACCTGTTTAAACAGTAGAATGGTGTGTTGCATCAACCTAGTGGTAATTTAGTGTGTGTGTATCTGTATATCCAGTGTTACCCTGATAGAACAATTGATTCAAGTACCAATGTAATTGAGAAAGAGCTGCTTAGGAACAAAGAAACAAAGATCAGTGGATGTGTGGGAACGCCGGACACAAAATGGAATAATTGTCACAAAACAGCACTTAAAGGAGAAGTATGTGATATGGTTCTTTTAGCTAACTTCCTGTCAGTGACTAGCAGTTAGCAGTCCCCTCCCTCGTCCCTACGTCACCACCACATGAACACACAGCAGTCTTCGTCAGATAGTGCCGCGATGGAATGTAGCGAGTCATCGTTCACGGGCACAGAGACCCGCCTCTTTAGAGCGCTCTGTCTCATGATTGGATAAAACGGATACTCGAAATTTTAACTGGCAACTACTGCAAAACTGAATGACTGGGAGACCTGGGTTATGAACTGTGAAAACTTTTTAAGTGATTGCTGTATGAATATAGAGAGATTTAACACTTATATTAATAAAAAAATATCACTTAGTTCCCCTTTGATATACTGTATTTTACTTCAAAAGTACATATTATATGGAAGGTAGTGTATCAGATTGTATCAGATCATTAAAGTGATCTTATTAATATAATGCGTTTGATTGAAGTCCCCATTGCTCTACACCACTGCTGTGATCGTGCCTGTAGAGTCCCTGAATATCATGATTAATGTCCTGAACAGAGCAATCAATCACATATGAAAGGCTCAACTGTAAAGGCGCCTGTACAGGCTAATTAGAAAGAGCTCAGCAGGAATCCTCACTGTTCTGTGAAGGCAGCGTCACAGAGAAAGAAAAGTGCCATTCATGTGTTTCTAATGGCTGTCACTGAGTGAGCTGCCAACTAAGGACCGCCTGTCATATTAGTTCAAACCCCCGCTGTTTACCACAGTGTACCAGTTTAGCCCTAATTGCTAATGTCAATTGATTCCCATTCAACGCTGCTAAGCTGAAGCGAGCTCATATCGGAAGGGTGCGTTTGATTTTAGACGTGCTTCGTTTTGATCACACCTAATTCATTTCATCTATGATTCACACAAGACACGTATGTGAATTTTAAGGAATTGTAATATTTACTTAACAGAAATAAAACTAATATGGCGAAACAAATCTAGCTGAGATGTAACAATGGTCGAATCATATTCAAATGTATGTGCAACTGGACAAATCCCTCAACTAAATACTACAGACTTACTTGTTGTAACATCACGTTTTGGGAAAATGCTATGTAGAGTCTGTTTGTTCAAATTTCACAAGACAATGTGAACACTTCCAGCAAGTCAAAGGTAACAGAGTAAACACACAAACACAGAGCCACACACACACACACACACACACACACACACACACACACACACACACACCTCATGCGGCAGATGAAGGAGCGTCGGGAGCCCATGCACATCCTCATGGAGGACTGCTGTCCCTCCTTCTTCACTGTTCCTGTCTTCAGGTCCAGAATCCTTCCTGTTGACACACACACACAAATGAACATGTTATTAGACAGTCAAAAAAATACATATTTAGGAATTGAACTACAACAGCATATTTGTATTTTAGGAAATGCATACGTTTCAATGCATTTTCAGGTATTACCCAACGACTAAGAATACATCTAGTTAATTGTGGAGTCCATAAGTCTATCACTTCACTAATGGGGTCAGCTAGTGTTTCTGAGACTCTATCTTTAGCTGTCTTGAGGAAAAAGCTTATCATGTTCAGATATTTATAAAAGGCCTTTTTAAAACTGAATTAAGGACTAATCAACAGAAGGTTCTAATTATTTTATGTTAAAAGATAACCTATTCCTTTTTCTTTTAGATGTCACTATTATTTGGTTTGTATAAATAATGCTTTTGGGTTACAGGCAGAAAGGAACACAATCAGGGTCAGAAGTCATTTCCTAGGGACTATATACAGTATATATATCAAATGACATGGCAAATTAGCCAGCAGCTGTGGACTACAGAGTTGCACTAACAGCTGAATGAGAAAATGTGAAAAAATGCACGTACAGCCAAATTGTAATCGTATTGCTTGGAGATCTATCAATCCAAATATCTTTTCTCATTGTCATCAACTATATTTGTGCACGAAAAACACTCTTTCCCAGTAACTGTCAAATGTCCAGTCAGAAGAGATTCCGGGTAAGCTGTTCCTTCACATACCAGTGTAATAAGTGTATGAGTGTCAAGCCCAACTGCATTATATCCATTGTGTCAGAAGTCTTGTTTTCGTGAACTTTCGATATAAGGTCAAGCAAGATTTCTGATACATCAAAGTGCCATTTGTATGAGCTAAGTGCACAGTCATTTCCTCCAAGCATTTTCTATTTACCGGCACTGAGACATTCATGTGTATAGGCCATGAGAGACAGCTGATCAGAGGAGCTGCCAGATGTAAAACTAGCACACAGCATAACACTGAGCTCACACAATCACCGTGACATCTTGAACTTCGCTGATCTAATTTAACCACTCAAACACTCCCTGTGTTCCGAATCACATACTTTTTTCTTTTTACTACACTACATACTAAAGTACAGAAGAGTTTAAGGGCCACAGGAGAGAAATAAAAATCAGATAAGGAAGATTTATTTTTTCATTGTGTTGAGAAATGTCAAGAATACAGACGAATACTCCAAAATGCTATTGGAGTTAGTGGGGCATTTATGTATTTTCAGCATACTACAATTGACGTGCGTGTATTGGGACATCCTAAATCTTTTTTTGGCATACTAAAAATAAAGGGAAGTATGGGAAATGCAGGGACTGTTAGAGGATGGTGGTGAAAATCAAACTGAATAATGAATGTTCTTAACCGTCAACCAAATGTCTTATGTTGTGTATTGAATGAGTCAGATTTTGTCAAAAGGACAAAGAATGTGTCAAAGTGATTTGAGAACAGCATCCGGTGACTTTATAAAAGAAATCTCAGGAACACTTTCCCACTTTCAATCGGTGCTTTTTTACATTGATCTATTTATACTACTCAGTCTGCACATTGTTATGCCTTTATACTGTAGCCTACATTTATCAATTTCTTAAGTTTCATATCGCACATATTGCAAATATTGTTCTTCATATTGCACATTTCAATTGAAATTCCTTTTCTATACTTATTGGTTTTCGCCTTCTGCACTATTTTAAATGTATTTATTGTATATATATTGCTTATCTTATCTTATTCTATCCTTTGTAATTATTGATCAGAGAGAAATGTTTTTTTCTCCATTCCTCTGTATGTCTGACACAATATGCAGCAATGTAATAAAGTTGACGTGGCGTATTGGGGTGAGAGAGTGTGTGCCGGATGGAGGAGAAGAGAGAAGGTAAGACCCCACAGCTTGACTTTGTTACTATTCTCAGAGCACTCTGTCTCCATCATCATCATTAGTAAAAAGACTGATCTCTTCCAGATTGCAAAAAGGAATTCTTGGTATCTTACAAATATGAAACCCATTTGAACCTCACACGCAAACACACACACAAAAACACACACACACACACACACAAACTGTTATGATGTTGTTTCAAACAGCCGATGACCGCGGTAAACACATACCAGAGCAGATTACATACACAACTCATCCAAAGGACACAGGAAACCAGCACCAATGAGCACATGCAACACTCTGGCCCACTCACGCTATGTTCAACCTGCATGCTGAGTGTAAAAACTGATCTCATATCAGCACTGTTCTTTAATGACAAACTCAACAAAGTAACCTCATCGGTAGGGGTACCAAAACATGTGTCGAACTTTAGTGGGCTTCAGCCTTTTTTATTTTGGATATACTGCCATCCTCGAGGACAATGCATTTTAGAAATCAACTGTCTGATTTGAACATACTGCAGGCTCCTACCTAAAGGAGTGGAAGACCGGTAGGTCAATTTAATTGTTTTTTTTTCAAAACTTTCATCATTGGGGCGCCCTTAGCTCAGTTGGTAGGGCATCCCCCCATGGGCCTCGGCCAGCAGCGGACCCGGGTTCGATTCCAGCCCGCGGTCGTTCTCTGCATGTCACTCCCCTCTCTGCCCCATTTCAACTCTGTCTCTACACTATCAATAAAGCATAAAAATGCCAAAAAAATATCATTAAAGGTTCAGTAAGCGGAATGGTCAGTTTAGCTAACTTCCTGTCACTGACTGCAGTTAGCAGTCCCCTCCCTCGTCCCTACGTCACCACATTAATGCACTGCGGTCTTCAAGCAGCAAGTTATCTAGCATCATCTCAGATCCGTTAGTGTGATAAAACATAATAAAAACCATCAAAACAGACATTGGGAAGGATTTTTACCTGCTCCGCCATTGTAGGCGCATAAACATTCAACCATCTGTCGCTCTGCTCTTGTTTTTTAACACTTATATAAACATAAATAAATCGCTTAATTCATCTTTTTTTTATATATATATTTTTTGGGCATTTTTATGCTTTATTGATAGTGTAGAGACAGAGTTGAAATGGGGCAGAGAGGGGAGTGACATGCAGAGAACGACCGCGGGCTGGAATCGAACCCGGGTCCGCTGCTGGCCGAGGCCCATGGGGGGGGACGCCTTACCAACTGAGCTAAAGGCGCCCCCGCATAATTCATCTTTAAGCAAAACTTTGAATGAATTGTTAAATAGGAGTGTTATTCAGCTTATGCAGGCAGTCGTTAGTTTATGTTTTACGGAGGGTACGATCAGTGGGTAATTCCGTGCAGGCAGAGTCTGCAGAACGACGGATTACTGAAAGTGTACATGAAGGGCACAGATAGAGCCCTCGTGGACTTGATGATTTGACAGTAGGACAGCCCTATGTCCTCACTCACTGAGCTGGAACGCTGATCAGTGTGTGAGGGTGGATATTGGGACTGGGCCATAGTTTGTGGTGTCACATTCTGTCCCTCTCTCCAGTCACAGTCCCAGTCTGACTGCTGCTTACTACATTATATTAGCAATATATCAGTGGAATCTCCCTACACCTCTTTCTGCACTACGGTCCATCAAGTTGCCTCAAGCTCAACTCCTCCATGACAGTGCCAGTCAGTCTGTGAGTTCAATGTTAAATAAATCAGAAAGTTGCATTAGCAATGAACAGACCTATTACATGTTGCATAGGCTATTGTCTCCAAAAACATTGTAGTGTGCAAGTCTGTGTTAATCGTGGTGAGAAGAAAACAATTGAAACTTAGATCAAAGTTATCATTGCAGGACATGATTACAACCCTGTATCACTTTATTCAAACTTTCACCGGGGTAAAAAGTACTGTACAATCCAATGTTTAAGCCATGCCTTAAATACTTATCATGTTGAGTTTGTGTTGCCACCGTCAGAGAGGTGTAGATGTGACCCCCTTGTTTTTCAGGACACAGTCAGTGGAGGTGTGAATTGTATTGCACTTATTCAAATACGTTGTCCTCTTCAACCAGGGGAGCTGTATTAAGGATGTATGGCTTTCATTCCATTGGCTCAAGTGTTTCTAATGCACGGCTGAGCCTGTGAGCAGTGAATTCTGCTAGACACTGGCATTCCGGCATGTTAAGCCACTCAACTCCATTAAAATACACAAGTGTTGATTTTTTTTCTCTCTCTGCATATATAGATTAAACAAATGAGATTCAGTGTGTTCATTTGTGAGCGTTGTATTTGAACTGTTAAACTCTTTTTTCCTGTCTTCTTCCTATGCTAGGCTTGACCACATCTTTAAGATTGACAGCCTGAAGGACCTGCTCTAACAGTCAGTTTGAGGTAAATAGCCCAATATGACAAACAACTCATGTTGCCTTTAAGAAACCTGCTAACCTCGCTGGGAGGAGATGCTACTCCACTAAAAATAAATCAATACCATCAACGTTTTCACTGTGCCAAAAACTGTATTTCATAAGTGTGTCCCCTGCAAGCCAAGAAAAGTGCCTTTTGTAAGTTCTTGTGCCCGCTAGTGGGGGAATGCACAGACAACCACAAATGTTCCCAAACTTGTTAAATGGGATAAATAACTTCAATAATTCCCACAATGAACAACAGGCAGCGACAACTGGAAACTAACTGTGTGCCGAGAAAGAAAAAACAAACCATCTTCGGGCTGATTAATGTAGCTCGGTTCCTTTTCCACGTCAGCAAAACGGCTTGGAAAAAACGCACGGCAAGACGGCACGGCAACACAAACACAGTTCAAACGGTGAGGAGACGGACGCTCTCCAAAATATACTGCATTTGGTTCCACTAAATGAAACTCTTGAGAAATGCTACAGCTTGAAAGGGCTGGTGGATGTGTACTTTGATTGGTCACAGCCTCTACATGGCAGATTAGTGTGTTATGGTGGATTACAAGGGCCCTGGCTTGGGTCTTCAACTGTGTGGGTCAGACAGAGGGCCAGAGGGGGGGGGGGGGGGTCACATGGAAACACTGACTGATACACACACACACACACACACACACACACACACACACACACCCACACCCACACACACACACACAAATAAACCTAAACCCTATGAGACGGAGCCTCCAGAGAGAGACATTTAACAAGGCAATGTTGCCCTCTAGTGAGCACTATGAGCATGTCGGATTTTATTTCAGTTTTAAGATTGCTATCGCCCTCAGTGCATCATAATACCATCCCCTTGATACTTATTATGATGACACCTGGAATATACAAGATATGGAGGAGTAGGTCTAGCCAAGAAGAGAAGGGTGAAATGATCCCTTTTGTTTTGAACCACGGGACAAAAGTCATTAATAAACTGGTTTGACATGTGGGATATGGTGTTACTTCTCTTGATTTCAATGTGCAGAATAGTGCGGGTAAGGTTCCAAATGTGTGGCCATTACCACCACACATGTTTTAATAAGAGTCAGTGATAGGTGGAGTCGGTGATTCTGGAAAATGCGTGTTGTCAAAATAACTTTTTGTCAAAATCAGTGAGTATCATGGGATCGTGAGTAGACACTCTTTTGATACATTGTTTGACGTGTGACTCTGTTCCCGTGAGACCTATTGCAAACCAATCCTTAACTAAAAACAGAAAGCCTTAGAGAGAGAGCTGTGTTGTCTACCTGTCATGGAGTTCTCTGAGGTGCTGAGCTGCTCCCTGAGCTTGTCCACATCGTCGGGGTGAACCTGTTCGTACAGCGTGCTGCCGAACCACTCCCCCTGGGGATGGTTCAGGACGGGAGTCACAGAGTCTGACACGTAGATGACCCGGCCCGTCTCTGCTGCCACCACAAACAAGAAGCCGTCTGCAGCCTCCAGGATCAGGTGCTTCAGCTCCTACAGAGGGGGGGGGGGGGGGGGTTAGACTGTGTTCTAATACCCATACTATATCTACTAGATTTAGTATGGTTAGATATACCCAGATGTCTACTACATCCAGCCGAGATTTTTTAAGTGTCAAAAACAGCATGCTATTTGGGGCGATTATCACCCAAGGCAAGGCAAGGCAAGGCAAGTTTATTTATATAGCACAATTCAGACACAAGGCCACTCAAAGTGCTTTACAGGGGCAATATTAGAATACATAAAACACATTATAAAACATATAATTATAACAATTAATTTATAATAATTGATAGGTTATCAATCAACAATCCAGTGCGAACTCAGAGGTGGGGGGGAGGCATGGGGGAAAGAGTTAGACCGTGTTCCAATACCCATACTATATCTACTATTTAGTATGGTAGAAAAAAAGATTGAGGAAGGTCCCCATTCTTGTGGCCAGATTTAGTATGGTTAGAAAATACCCGGATGGCCTACTTCAGGGCTATTCAATAGGCGGCCTGTGGGCCGGAAGGAATATTTACTGGCCCCCGCCTTTTTAGTGGTGCACAATTAATGTACTAGCACGTGCGATGTGTGCTTTTGCATGGTCATAACTGCGCGAAAGGCCGCGATCTGCAGTAAATAAATGTGCACGTGTCTCCAAGCGTTTCTCTATCAGCTGCTCTGTGTATGCAGCTTTCTGCGCGCGATTGTACCGCAGTGTAAGTGTATGGTCCATTATTTGTATTTAGTGTGTCTGCATAATATTGCATCAGTAGAACTTTGCTTTGTACTGTCTGCATGTTTGCACAAAATTTGTACCTTCACATAGCAAACAAAATTGCACAACTGTAAAGTCAGTGTCTGTAGTTTTTTTGTATTCAAATAAGCAGTTGTTTATTTCTGTACTGTGCATTGGCATCTTTGAGCAAAATACAGCCAAAATGTTTACCCCTTGACAAACACATTTTTGGGGGGAAACACTGTAAGCTGTTGCACTTAGAGTATCCTACATTTATTTCTATGTTTTTTGATAAGCTGTTGCACTCTTAGTAAACCTAGGCCTACCTGTATTTTGATAAGCTGTTGCACTTAGAGTACATTTATTTCTATGTATTTTGATAAACTGTTGAAGAGTTAACCTATTGTGTTTTCCTGAACTGATAAGATTGTTAAACACTTAAACAAATAAGGATTTTTTTTATAAGCTGGTGAACTCTATTTGATAAAATAAAGACAATATATGCACTCCTATGTCGTTGTAGTGTTTTACAGTATATGTAGCTATTGATGTGATGCTCATCAATTTTAGGCATTTTTTTCTGGCCCCTCATTTTGGATCATTTCCACCAACCGGCCCCCATTCAAAACTAATTGAATAGCCCTGGCCTACTTCATTCAGCCGAGATTTTTAGTGTCAGCATGCTATTTGGGGCGATTCTGACCCACAATCCAGTGCGCACCCAGAGGTGGGGGGGAAAGAGTTAGACCGTGTTCCAATACCCATACTATATCTACTATTTAGTATGGTAGGAACAAAGATTGAGGAATGTCCCCATTCTTGTGACCAGATTTAGTATGGATAGAAATACCCGGATGTCCTACTACATCCAGCCGGGATTTTCAGTGTCGAAAACAGCATGCTATTTGGGGCGATTATGACCCACAATCCAGAGCGCACCCAGAAGTGACGTCAAATCGACGGAGCCTCCGTATGAAAACGACCAGGAATGAGACGGATATAAAAGTAAAGAGGACAGATCAAGGCGCAATGTTATGATGAAATAAATAAGTAAACACATGTCCCAAGTGTATGCCTACTGCATCCTAACTAGATTCTTTTTATGGTTAGAATGTAGAAGAGAAAAAAGAAAGTATGTGATTTGGAATGCAGGGGAAGTCTATTCAGCATGCATGCTGGGTTACATTCACCTACTAGCAAGAAGCATAACAGATTGCTCCTGTGGGAGAGGTGAGGTCTGACCTAGCTCCTATTCTACATATGAACTATTAACCTGCTTACAGTCAGGGTGTTGGGTCGTTCTGGTTATCAGTCAAGCATGTTAATATAACATCTTTGTTTCAAACACCAAGATAAGCATTTACCTACATTCATGTGTAAGGGCTTCAAGTTTCAAGCTTCTCAACAAAGAACTTCCACCAGTGATTTTGTGGAAATTATTATTATATTTTTTTTTTGCATTTTCAAGCTTTATTAGATAGTACGGAGATGAAATGGGGAGACAGAGAGAGTGGGGATGAC
The DNA here is from genome assembly GCF_949987685.1 of Ammodytes marinus. Lineage (NCBI taxonomy): Eukaryota > Metazoa > Chordata > Actinopteri > Uranoscopiformes > Ammodytidae > Ammodytes > Ammodytes marinus. The sequence goes on along the minus strand of NC_137230.1, from coordinate 4,615,053 downwards.
CTGCAGTAAAGGTCCACGGGTCGGATTTGAACCCGCGACCACTGCAACGAAGGCCAGAGCTGATATGGTACGCGCTCTCCAGTAGCGCCCATGAAATTAGTTTTTTACTTTGTTATTAAAGTTCAGGGTAAATTTATAATTAATTATAAAGGTTATAAATTAATTTATATGTAAATCAATTTGGTAATAATAAAAAAATAAAACAAGGACAGTGAATGTGTTTTTCAATGTATTGGTCGTTGGGGTGTGTGTGTGTGACAGCGCACAGGTACCTGTTCAGTGAGAAAGGAGGGCTTGTAGGCTCCGTCGGTGGAGGTGTTTCCGGTGCCTCTCATAGACTTCATATGGGACACGGCCATGCGCAGGATGGTCAGCTTGTCGGGCTTGCGTGCGAGGGCGCTGCAGGTGGGCACCATGTCCGACAGCTCTGTGATGTATTGGGTCATTTTGTTGCGGCGGCGTCTCTCAATCTCACTGTGGTTCTCCCTAGAACAGGGAAAAGGGCAATTAAGACGCTGGGAGAGGATTCAGACTGGGGAACCACTAAGTAGCCCAGCCTTTTGGTTTGAACAAATGAACAAAAATATCACCATGCATATGATCAGCATTTTATCTCCAGTAGTAGTAGTTTAAAATGTAGTTTTGTCAATGTTCAACCTAAACCTATGATGTTTAGGTTGAACATTGGGAAGCTGGGAAATATTTTTTTTTGTTCATAACAGTCGACATCAACATGCAGTATACCATGATTTAAATCAAATCTATATTTCTGTTGAACCTTCTCTGGTAGACATGCACTAGTAGAATCAGTGCATGCAAATGACCAGCTACAAACAAAAATTATTCGAACGTTGTTTGCCTTCAAATTTGTGGTAGAAGAAACAATACACATCATCATTCTCTCTTCAGGTACTGCCTCACTCACTTTGTCTCCAAAAGTCTGAGGCGCTTGTTTCCTCCTCTCTTTTCAAACAGCTTATACAGTATGTTTCAGTTGTTAGGACTGTCTAGGTTACAATACCTTTTTTTTTGCTAAATGCCTCAATACCGTCAAGGAATTGAAAAATGTATTTTTAAAACCACATTTCAATTCCTAATGGGTTAATCTAGTCAGTGTCAGTGAGCCAATGAGCATGCAGCATGCCAGGATATAAAAGTGCTGGGCTCTCATTTATAAAATTGCGTGTAGAATCCATCCTAAAACCATGCGGTGCACACTTGTACATAGTCTTTCCTTTATAAATACCCACCTGCAGTGAATCTACCATAAAGGGTGAATGCTAAATAGCTCGCAAGGTTCTTGTGCGCAGCCGCCTTTATAAATGAGGCCCCTGGTGATTGGCTGTGTGGAGGCATCCAGGAACAATACATTAGGTTACGCAGTATGCATTAGTGAGCCTGACATACATTTTAGAATTTGCACTGAAACCTTTGTGCAATGATTCTTTGTATTGTTTCCATTTTGTTATTTTTCTGCTCATATATTTGGCTGGAGCTGCAGTGGCTCAGGAGATCGGCAATTTGCGCAAATCTGATGGCAGTTGGTTACAATTCAACTCCAATTAAAGTGTTATTTATTGCTGTTGTGTAAAAATGCCAAAGAGCTGAAAAAATTAATTATTTCTTTAACCATAATGTGTAAAGTCAACTTGTTAAAACGGATTTCCCAAGCGCAACCCACGAGAAGAATTGAGCTAATACATTGGTATACAAAGAATATCCTGATGTGTTTTGCAGCAGTACTGTGTTAGTATGTGAGTTAGTTGGAGTGCAGGTTGTACAGTCTGTTGAGCCCTGAGCCAATGGGAGATCCTCTGTGGGTCTCTAGATGGCTAGGCCTACCTGGCGTATCTCTCCTTATCTCCACCAGGAACCTGATCATCATCATACCTAGGAGAGGACACAGCATGGAACACACTGTCAGGATACACATTCAAACAATCATATGGCACTTTCACTGTATCCATATCTCTCACATGGCAACGGTTGACACATAATGCATGAGTGTGATGGTAAAAAAACATGATGAAAACTGGACAGAACAGGCTGCCAAAGGCTGCAGTGATCAATGTGTACGAGGAAGTACGGTCTACACAACTTCTTGCAATTTAAGTTTGATCGTTGTTGTTTTTTAAAAACTTTTGGCCTGAATTCATATTAGTTATTATTGGTTATTAACTCCCCAATTTAAAGGTTGAGTCAGTGATTCTGGAGAATGTTTGTTGTCAAAATCACTTTTTTGTCAAAATCAGTGAATATCTCAACATGAACTGCTAACTGTGAGTGCACGGATAGAAAATAATCTGTGTGGATACACAGCCCAGGCTCTGTAAACTGATAGGTTGCTAGCTAATGGTGGGCCCCTTTTGTTTACATACTCATTGTTAAATGCCAGTTTACAAAGCCCAGGTTGAGTATTGAAACATTGGATTTTTTTCAGTGAACACACACAGTACGGACAGATAGCGGATCTTGAGGAGATATTTACAGATTTTGACAAAAAAGACGTTCACCCTAATCGCTGACTCCACCTTTAACTGCTGACATAAGGGGGTCGATACGACTGGCGCTAACTTAACAACATAAAGGACAATCAGGCAACATTTTCACATTCAGGGATAGCACTTACTAATGGACCATAATAGAATAATGGACATTTGGGGAAATAAGTTATTAAGTATCCTGGTTAAAAGGAGGTGTGTGTGTGTCTGTCTGACTACTCATGTTCCATATCTGACTATGGGAGCAAATAAGAGCAGTAGAATTCTTAAACTTACCGCTAGTGAATATTCATGTTGACGTGTTCATTGCACACACATGTAGCAGCATTACATTTTTTTTTTGTATTATGTGTTTAATGTCAATAAAACTATATATTTCATTTGCTGAAATTCAATAAAAGAAAATCAGGCTCGGACTGTTTAAATTCAGACACCTATATTCAAAGAAAATACAATCCCCCTTTGAGCATCCAGGCTAACAAGTAGATTCTTTCTCTGGTTGCTTTAGCAGAACAGATTCCTGGATCATTTGCAGAATGTAACCTGACAGGATACAAGTCTGCTTAAAGGAATACTTCACCCATACGGAACCAGCGGTCTATCATTATAAAATCACTATTATAATATAATGAATTAGGTTTTTCTTCCCTCAGTCTTCCCTTGGCCCAGCTGTCCTGTTAATCCTAAACCTACATTTTACCATGTGTGATGTTACACATGGGAAAATGTAGGGTTAGACAGTGAGACTATAAAATACTCTTTCTGCCTTTTCTCAGGCTAGGATGAACCGATTTCTAAAATGTTTGCACATTTATACTACATAGGACCTCAGAGTTCAATACACCTTCATATCTCCACCGGTGAAGTAGGTCTTTAACCACAGAGTATGTTTAAGTGTGAAGTTATTGTATTTTAATCAGAATTTGTCTGATTTAATTTCCACATATTTGAGCCAGTAGTAAAAACCAGCATTACCAACTATAACAAGAGGTGGGCTGTAAGAAAAGCTCTATTTTCATGTGCTATATTAAAGTAGAGGTGACACCAGTAGGAAAGGGATTCTTGAGTCAGTCTTAATTTAGTTCCTAGCTATGGGAGACAGCAGTGAATGATCTATCTTATAGTAATAACACATGTAGTATGTACAGTACCATTTCCCAGTATATATAAATGTGAAGCTTTGCTGTAGCCAAACAGAGCATGGGTGTAAAAGCTACTGTCCATTAGTTAAGAGTGCAGTTCCTCCTGTGTGCAGCAGAGGGCAGCTCCTCCTCCCCCACCACTCAACATACTGTAGCAGAAAACACATCCACCGCTGTGCTGTGTCAGCTAAGCAAACGCACTGTACAATCCTACACACTTACACAATACACACACTATGAGAAGGAAGAAAAAAACAAGGAAAACAAGTTGAGATCAATGAAATGCGAGAGGATGCTTGAGATGCGGTGAAAGAGAGAAAAAAGCAATCACACAAATAAGAAAACTTGGAAACAGAAAATAATAAGTCATGAAGTGTCCACAACAGTCCAGGTTACAAACACAGGGTATCTACAGGCTTTCTTACAGAAGAATGCTGACTTTTTTCTTGGCCAAATGAATAGGAAAACGGATGCTGAAACGGGTAACTGTGTGACTTTGTGTGAGGAAGGGCTTAAACATTTCTCAGTTGACAGTTGTGGCACTACAATCTACTTTCAATGGGTCTCACCTTGAAAATTTGCTAGGCCCCTCTCCGTCTTCGTCATCAAAGTCCATTCTGAGAAAAAAGAACCACAGGAAATACAGTGAGTCTCTCTTTAAGACATAGCTCTCTCATGGCTAAATCCCCCTTTTGTTTTGCTGGTGAGTTACAAGCAAAACAACCAATATAATGTATCAAATACAAAAGGTGTACTATCCACGGAAATGACTTTGGACAGTAGGTATAGACAGCAGTCGTCAGTTTTTGGCGTGACAGTTGTTGTGTGGTTCCAAATAGAAGCGATAGATCACTGTCCCTGCGTTCCAATGCCCATACTTCCATACTATTTAGTATGCCAGAAAAATAATTAGGATGTCCCAAAACATGTAGTATGCTGAAAATACATAAATGCCCCACTAACTCCAATAGCATTTTGGAGTATTCTACTTTATTCTTGACATTTCTCGACATGATGAAAGAAAAATCTTCCTTATCTGATTTTTCTCTCTCTCCTGTGGCCCTAAAACTCTTCTGTACTTTAGTATGTAGTGTAGTAAAAAGAAAGAGTATGTGATTTGGAACGCAGGGTGTGTTTATCTGGCCAGTGTGGATGGCTCTACTCATTACGGAGCTGATTGCATCTCAACATGTCACCACGGTAACAAAGTGATGAGGCCATTTGGTTTCCCCATCAGCGGGATCAAATCACTGTGGAATAAAAGTTTGAATTCACCAGTGTGTGACGTTAACAGATAAGGCCCAGTGTCACCATGATGGCTTTCTATGAGAACAAACCTTTAAGGAGCGGCCATGCAAAAGACAGCACGAGCACAATCAGATGAGGAAGGATGGTTTTGGTCTGTTGTTTTGCAGCATTTTTTGAGATGATCAATCTTTGCCGAAAAGACCATTGGATGTGTCGTCGCTTTACAAAGTGGCATTTTTCGGAATAAGCTGCAGCGGATACTGAGGCTGGGGGGCCTCATTCCCTTAGGGTTTGCCCTTGCATAGTCCTTGTAGTTTTACATTGATTTTGCTTTTGCTTGTTGTTATGCTTTGTGTCGTATTGTAAATTAAATACAAATACATTGTTATGTGTCGCGGTGGCGCACCTGTAAAAGGGTCTCGGCTCAGTGGGTCTCCCCTGTTTAAATAAAGGAAAAATTGCAGCTGAACAATGAACAGCGTGGTCGGACGGAAAATGTTACAGAAACGTAGTCTTACAAGAGCCTTCAAACCTGCCTGTAATGGAAACAGAGCAGGGTGAAATGGAAATGGAGGGCAGAGTGGCGTTACATGTAGCGGTGTGTGCCTCTGCATACATTACCCTCCTGTAGACAAAGCCCTATTAACATGGAAACCATACCAAGGGATTACTGTTATGGAGCCACTTGTTGTTGAGAGGGTCAGAGGTTTTATGGAAAGATTCACTGAGGCAACCATGACTCATTTTGATTTTTGCTTTTTAACACTAAAAATAATGTAAACTTGGTCCACCATGTTTTTTAACAGCAGAAAAATCACCACAGCTCCAGCCATGAGACTGATCTACAATAACCTTTTATTTATACAGGCATATCCCATTGAGTCCGAAGACTCTTTTGCAAGGGAGACCTGTTCCCATTTACACGTTACCATTCACACACTCATTCAACATTCACACGAGGCAAGGTGGGTGAAGTGTCTTGCCCAAGGACACAACAACTATGACACAAGTGGCAGGGCGGGGATCGAACCTCCAACCCTTTGATCATCGGCCGACCCGCTCTGCCACCTGAGCCACAGTCGCCCCGAATGACAATGACTGCATTAACTGCATAGACACTGTAAGGACAAACAACAGTGATCAATGTCAATGTTAAACAATGCCAATGTAAGGTGTATAGAAAATCAATGAAGGTTGGTTGTTTGTGGCAAATACTGCAAGCTAAATTCCTGAGAAATCGAAAAGCTGCATATCTAATGCTTACCTAATGATGTCTCATTGTATCCTTCCCTCAGCTGTTTGCATGTCTGCAGTATTTTGTCATGATGCAAATGTGCTCAGGTTAACAGCCAGAAGCAGATATATCCGGCATTTACCCCGCCTACCAAGTAGGTGTTGGTGTACCAATTTGAATAATAGGCTGTGGAAACATAAGCCTGAGCCTAGGGTTACCGGTCTGTACCAAAACAAACCCGTACCAAACCGTGCTGTACTGCTCAGTGGAAACAAGGCATAAGCGCCCCTCTCCTGCACCTAGGCTGCCCTGTCGCTACTCAGAATGTATGCATGATCTACCTGATGGCTTCATGCTTCACGGGAGCTGTGTCTGTTGTTGTCTTAGGATCTTAACTCAACTAAAACCATCTACACACAGGCGAGTTCACACATGCATGCACGCACGCACGCACGCACACACACACACACACGCATGCACACACACACACACGCATGCACACACACGCATGCACACACACACACACACGCACACACACACAGCTTGATAAATAAAGCAACAATGACTGAGACAAGAACAGTCTCTGTTGCCTCCCTGTACCATGTTTATTTGCCATATTGTCTAGATCTAGGTCTATATTATTCATTCATGTTTGTGAAGCCCTAATGCATTTGAATGGGCTAAATGTATTGCATTGGCCCCAAAGGATTTTATATAGGTAGTGAAATAATGTACAGTGCCCCTACACACACACACAAAAGCAGCCGGCCTCTGTTTATCCATGTCTTCAACAATGCAGCTTAATCTACAGATTCCATTTAAATGTCAAAAAGGGTTCCATTCATAATGTTTAGTTCACTTTCCAAGAGCTCTCTGTCCCAATTGAAACACGAAACGGTTGCATTGTTTTTTTTAACTTTCTTTTTCCAATGGAATAATGATAAATGATACGGTAATATGTTTGTTACGCTGATGTGACAGTTGACCCTAACATTCTGGGGCATGCTGGCTGTTAGTTTCAGAACCTGCAGTTAATGGTTTGCTGTAGCCACTGTATTTGAAGCGCTTAATTTCCCGGGCTGAAGACACTCACCCTGCTGATCTCCTCTTGCCTCCGCGGCCTGCTGGCACGGCTCCTCCCATCCTCACCGGACCCGCCCCCACTGCTCCTGGCATGGACACTGACCCTGGCAACTCACTGCCCATCTCTGGAACATACAACAGAACAACAGCAGAGAGTTAGCACAGCTATCCATCACATGGGATAAACACACCAAACCTAGGGCCAGGTCTACATAAGGCCCGCTAAACCTGTGCAAATGAGAGAAAAAGGTAGCGTCCCAATTCACAAAGCAAATGCATTCAAAGCTACACTGCTGAGTGAGCAGACAGCGACTGGGTGCTGCAACTGTTAGATTTTGCATGTATGCTAATGGAGGAATACTCATAAATTCACCACAGAATTGCCCCCTTCCTATATATGCAATAAACCTCCACCTAAAATCCACCTAATTCACTCCGTGATGCTATTTAACACTGTATCATATGGGTGCATCTGGCTCTTTCTTTCTTTTTCTTTTTGTCTATCTCCCTTTCAATTCAATTCAATTCAATTTAGCTTTATTGGCATGGCATGACTGTTCTCAGACGACAACATTGCCAAAGCATATACATCAGTGTTAAAAGCCAGTATCAAAATAAATATTTTTTGCACAAAATTAGTTTCTTAAAAAAAACACACTGAATGTACAAACAGACGGCACCGTTTAAATCACGTAAATCGAGATATTACAATAGCAGTAGTATATGTTCTTGTGTGGAATATGTTTAGAGACTGTCAAAGGTTTACAACATGTGTTCATTAATCAAAAGAAGCCAAATGTCTCAAAGTGAATAAATGATGAAAAGTAGAGGTATAAACACATACAGGTTATTAAAAAAGGATCATATTGGTATCATTTCAAAACAAATGTATCACAACATATTTTTAGGTGTTGCTCTTGTAAGAGAGTAGGGCTGGCCCGAATTATTCGAATATCCGAGTATTCATTTGATAAATTAGTATTCGGAGCTCAATTCAGTATTTGGAATAGGGGAGAACAGGGGAATCTGAGGCATCGGGTAATGTGAGCCACCCCCTGTATCTAGGCAACGGAAAACAGTTTTGGTCATGTGAGATATATGTTTTCAAGCCCCTCTCATTTCCCCATGACCCTGAAAGAGAGGACCTCATGGTGCTGTGGTAAGCATGTTTTTTTTACCAAAATAGTAGCCTGGCATTCCCAGACCTGCCACTAGGCGCTGGCAAATTAAATTTGCTGTGCCTGTTGGTCTGGCCACGCTCCGTTGAAGCTTTATCAAGAAGACCAGAAATCTGGGTCTCACGTTTCAATTGGTTCTATCTAATATGGGCGCGCCAGAGCCCTTTATATGGTACTCTGGGGAGGACGTAACCGGATGACGACAGTGACGTGCATGCGACGTCGAAGCCTTGATAGTAAACATCAAAGATGGCTGCGGATATGTTGAGTGAGTTTGAGACTGCTTTGGCCTCGACCCTTAACGATTTGGAAGACGGCACTCAAATATTTCATTAGCAAGTAAGTGGAATGTTCTGTTTTGCCGACCGACAACGGCAAACGTTTAATTTAACAGTTTAACAGCTTATCGCTAAACGAACAGGGCTTACGTCACCTGGTGCATCGCTCTGATTGGTTGTAGGTTTGTTGCTATCCAACTGCGTGCAGTGGCATTTGAAATGCACGAGTAGGAGATTACCCCGTTCTCCCCTATTAGTTTTTAATTTTTCTTTTTCTTCAAAATCTTTTTTTTTTTTTTTGCAAAAGCACCTCCAACTGCAACATATTTCTTCAGCAAATAATGATTAGATACAGAAGTTATACAACAATTGTAAAATACACATTAGACTTTCATTTAAAATATATTATCGAATTATTTGAACTTTGACCTAGTTGGCCGCTGACCTTTCAAAGCACAACCGGTGATATCAGCTGTAGGCTTCGGCAGCAATGTGCCGAAAAGGCATACAGGCTGCCGGAAATTAAAAGAAGAAGAAGAAGAAGAAGAGCTGTAGGCTACATGATGTTACCAGAGCGAGGCAAACTAAAGCGGCACCAAGCGCAGTAGGGAGAGAGAGATGGAGGAAGAATAGATTATGTGTTCCTCTTAACTCTATAACACAACATTAGCGCGATTTTGGAAGGAAAAGTAGCCTAATGATTGGCGTAATGCTAACGTTAGCTTACTTTAGCTGTTTGTTTACGTTCGTAATGCAGTGCTGCTATCGCCCATCATCAACGCTGACTTGCTTGCATCATGGGAATACGCGGTCAATAATGGATATAATATGGACACAAAAGACTATCAATATTGGACCTTTGTATGAATTTATAAATCCCAGAAAAGATGCATGTTCCGGGATGAATTGAAAAGCTCGTATAAGGGCTACGATGGCACAGAGGCCAGCTGATTTGGAACGGAACAACAGCTGTTCGCTTCCATGGGGAAAAAGTAAGAACTCCGACTATATTACAGTTTGAAAGTTATTAAAGTATCAACAAACTACACAGCTTACTGTCTCGGCTCACACTCGGTTTCAGGGTGTACATTTGGATTATTAATGTTGGTTTTGATGGTGTGTTTTTTTAGAACGAGTACTCGAATATTCGCACGGAAAATCTAACGAATATCCGAAGCCTGTAAAATGGTATTCGGGCCAGCCTTATAAGAGAGTGTAACAGCCTATTAAAGATTTCTCCTAATAGATTTGTATGACGTAATTTCAAATATTTTGGACAACCCATCTTTAACAAGAAAACTTTGTATCACCAGCACCAATACGAACATAGAAGATCAAGTCAGGAGATGATACTTTCCCCACACGTACATAGGATTATTTACATTGTTTAATTCATCTTTTGAATACATTGTGTATCAATCAATCCCTCACTAAGATGGGATATCAAATTCTTATTTCTGACGATTTCTTAGGATACACACACACACACACACACACACACACACACACACACACACACTGTCCTGCACAGAATCTTCTTGACTAATCTTCTATTCAGTGCTGGCCTAGTTTTAAATGTTTGCTGTTCCATTCAATGAGACTGATTGTGATGATGTGTTTCATTATCGCTGGGAGGAATAATGACACAACGTTTTTTCAAACTCCACCTCATATTTACTTCTCTTTTATCTCTCACTGCCACTGCATTAACTTCCGTCATGTACAAATCCATTGTGTTTGCTTTGCTTGTTTTCCCCTCCATCTCTCCGCTCTATTCATTCACTCACTCATTCAGATAGATGCTATGGATATGCCAAACAAGCCCTCCGGTACTATGCCCCAGTGCATCCAGCGACATAGTTAATATTTGATAACCGTCTTTGCTTCCAGAGAAACACAATAACACACACACACACACACACACACACACACACACACACACACACACACACACATTGTAAAGCATGGCCTTCCCAGGTGGAAGCACTTGTCCATCATTCATTCATGAAGATAGTATGAGTAACACAACAGGCTTCAAAGCAGCGTAATCTGATTAGCTGCCAAAGCCTAGCACGGTTGTCTTTCCCCTAACATTCTAAAGAGGCCCACAATACACAACTAGTCAACAACCTACGGCGCACTTCACTTCACCATTCAAAGTGTTAAACCTGGGCTATAAACAAATACATTGGCTCAATCCCAGTCCAATTGGTCAACTCTCGCTAAATGATATAACAGTTGATTGTCCCTGTATTTAGATGTTCAGTTAACTTGGGTTATGATTCAATATATGAGCAATCTTTCTATTAAAGACCTACAGTACTTCACCGGTGGAGATATGAAGGTGTATTGAACTCTGAGATCCTATGTAGTATAAATGTGCAAACATTTTAAAATCGGTTCATCCTAGCCTGAGAAAAGGCAGAAAGACTGTTTTATGGTCTCACTGCCAAAATATAGGGTTGGGATTCACAGGACTGAGGGAAGAAAAACCTAATTCATTATATTATAATAGCGATTTTATAATGATAGAACGCTGGTTCCTTATGAGTGTAGTATTCCTTTAAAGTCCTTCTCTTTTTCTTCCTCTAAAATAGTTCTTTGAATATGTTTTTCAAACTGTTGTGTGGTTTATGTTCAGATGAGAATATTATCCCATTGGTGCATATTCTCCATGATCAGGAAAATGAACGATAAATGATCGATTTAATCATAATTATTTTTACATATTAAAAATCTAAAATACAGCGTGTTTTTATCATAGACTACATATAAAAGATGTTTTTAGTGTTTTTTCTTTCTCTGTGTTGCTGATGTCATGTTACAATATCTTACGAATCCAAAGCACATTGATTAATACCGTATGCAGTGAACTTTCTTATTGGCAGGTCTATGCTGCCCTGTGCTGAAGAAGAACACTGAAATGAAACACTTATGGGAGAATGGAAGCAAAGAAAAAGGTTTTTGTTTGTTTTACACGTCCAGCGGTTATACTGAAACTGCAAAGTGCACTATCATTCATTGGGAGTGGTGCCTCTGGCCTCTTGGTTATTTAAATTCTAATAAAATTGGGGTGGCTGTGGCGAAGTGGGTAGGGGCGGTCATCCACTGGATTGCAGGGTCAGAGCTTCGATCCCACGCCTACCCACCACATGTCATATAGCTGCTAAATGCTCTACTATGGTCACCAGCGAGTGGCTCACTTTGTCCGTTGACTGTTCGGTGCCTAGCAGACTAGTCTACAGACAGACAGGTTGAAGAGCTTTTTCACTGTGAACTGCTGCCAGCTGTACCAAAGGTTGATGAGGTGAACATCAACCTTTTGAGAGAAGAAGTGCTCAAACTTGCTGTTAAGCCAAACGGAGAGCTAAGAGGTGAATAATGATCAATAGATTCAGTAAGCGACTCCTTTCACAATCACATTATTTTGACCCAGTCCTTTGATAGATTTCTTTTTGTTTGTTTTTTTAAAGATATTTATAAGGCATTTTTCATGCTTTATTGACAGTGTGAAGAGACAGAGGTGAAATGGGGCAGAGAGGGACCCGGGCGGGAATCGACCCCGGGTCTGCTGCTGGGCCCGGCCCGGGCGCCCTGTTTGATAGATTGTTAACGTGAAATTATGGTAATAACAGCTTACATTATCACAACGGAAATGCATGCATAAGAAGAAAAATATGTGCATTATATCTCACCTCACCTATATATATTTTTAAACAGGCTGTATAGCCATGATTCAAATACTTGAACATCTACCATGCTGAACCATACCATCAATAAAGTCATATGACTATTGATTTTTATTACATTAACATTCATAGCGGTATAGTCATAACGGATAAAATAACACAGCCCCACTTATTAGTGTCACTTGCAGCTCAACTGTCACAATGAAAAAGTTGTCCCTATGTCACTGTCCATATAAGCAGAAATGAAGTTAGAGTGCTAGCATGTAGCCAGTCTAAGCATGCAATGACTGGGGAAGTAAGTTGACAATCAGTGCATCCCTAATGCATGGCAAGTGTTTCAGCTTTGCTCTGATGCAGTACGCAGGGGTTGACACTAAGGTTTCAAATGCACTTGCCCATAGGGCAAGTACAGGTAATGTTTTACTTGCCCGAATGTTGTGTTCACTTGCCCAAAAAAAACAAAAAAACTGTTAAACAATGATATATACAGTATAGGCTAATTAAATTATACATTTTAGCGAACCATATCTCTTAAATGCAAACACTGCCTACTTGTCTCATCCTGACCACATAAAACGAACAACAATTCATATAAGCCTATATATCATGACATCACACTACACCAAGCGCTTGGTCCTGCTGCAGCATCGTGAAAGGAACTCTTTTTGCCATGCACCTTGCCCAGGGGCTCAGAAAACTCAGTCTAGCTCAGAGTCAAGCTGAATGTTAGCTTCCTCAGAAAAATGTAACTTATTTAAAACGGTCACATTGTGCCAAAAAGTGATCGTGTGCCATAAAATGATTAAAGTCCACCATGTTAAAGCTATTGCCCAGTTACACTGTAAGTAGGGAGGGGGATCATTAATTTCTATTCATATTGATACCATTATAAAGACTCCACAATCCAAATTTTTATCGATACTTTTCTATTATTTTGTTTAAAGAGAACTGGTATTATTGCTTTAATTGCTTATAAGATGAGCAGAGTTCAGGATAGGACTTTAAGCATGTCATAATTCCATATTTAAGCCTACTATTTAGTTTATATTGCTGGGAAAACAAGTTTTTTACCCAAACTGTAGGCTATTATTCAAGCTTCCCGCGAAAAACTCAAATTTCTTATTTTCTTGATGTTACATTTGAACACATCATGATGTCATTTTATTGACCTTTGCCTTATAATCATTTTACTGAGCCGACCTGAACACATCACATTTGAACCGTTAGCGATTTTTTTTCTTTCTTATCCTGCAGATTTTAATATGGATTTAAAAACTATCCGATTTTTTAACTGCGGGACTTGCTACAGTATCTCGTTTGTTGATCACCGCTGCATTGAATGAATGATGAGACGGTGCCGAGCCCGTCTGCAGCGGCAGTGGCTCAGCAGACAAGAGTTTTTTTTTTTTTTTTGGGAGACGGAACGGGTTGAAGGAGTTTCTTCAAGACAGTCGAAGGTAGAACACTTTTACAGTCCATGATGCGGTCCAGTGATGGAATAATACGCTGAAGTAGGCCTAATTAGATGAAGATGACCCGACTCGATATTTAAAATTACATAATGTGACTTAGCCTACTGGACTCCATAGCGGTATCGATAAGCTCAAACGTTATTGATTTCTGGGTTTTGAATATAGCGGAACCAGGTCCGTAGGATAGAGCCGGCTTTCGGAACGTAGACAGCGAAACTGCGCGCGCACACAGGCTGTGTGTGTGTGTGAGAGAGAGAGAGATAGAGAGATCGAGTGCGAAAGAGCGACCGTGATGCTGCTGGCTGCCGCGCGCAGCTGCTCAATTGTGAATATAGCCTATCTATTTTGTGTGAGTTAGCGGGAAAAAAAATGTTTTGCAGACTGTAAAACATATGAATACATAGCCTAGACTACAGACAAACCCTCTAAAATCCACTTGCCCGTTCGGGCAACCAAAAAGCAATCTCAACTTGCCCAAACATTATTTTCAGTTGCCCCGGGCAAGCGGGCAACCGTTAGTGTCAACCACTGAGTACGTTTCTGCTACAGTCCATCAGAGGCATCCTGCTTTTAACTCAGTCACATATAATACATCTTCTAACAGCCAAAGCTAAAAAAGCCCTGAGGTTAAATGCATTAGTAATGAGCCTGTGCTGGGAGCCTAACAGGGGGGGTGCTCCTTTACTTTCTCCTTATCAATCACTGCTCCCCTCACACAAGGTTGTGTATGTCTCTCTCTCTCTCTCTCTCTCTCTCTCTCTCTCCAGTCGTTCCCACAACACTTGGCCTATCAAACATCCTTAGGACATTTATCATATAAAAAAGGACAATTAATTCACCCAAAAGGAGCACACACACACACACACACACACACACACACACACACACACACACACACACACACACTTAAGATAGTAGAACTGGGTGCAATAGTAGTAGGATGTCTCAATTGTGTTTATCTGTTGAACATTATTTTTTTATTCTGCTGCTCACTATCTTAACCAGGTTCCCTTTGAAAAATAATATGAAAACACACTAGTTTAAGCTGCTGACCCTTTTCCGATTCACATCTATAGATTTCCTGGGTTGGGTATGTGGGTATTTTACACACTATTTTTACACACTAAAAATGATGTAGAAAATACACACTTGAACAAATTTAAAAAACCACCACAGTCAAATTACAATTTCCCAACGGAATCAAAACCAACCAACCATTTCAGTAAGAAAAACTGATGATGTTCATTTGAATCTGTTGATTATTTACAGTATGTCTCCAAATAATCAATGGTTCACTCATTAAAAGGAGTGCAAATTGTCAACAAATGGCCATTACAGTTTGCAAGAGCCCAAAGAGGCGTGTTGAAATGCCCATTCAACAGCACAACTCGTATGCAGTTTGCTGTGATATAACAGAAAAGCAGCAAGCAAATCCTCAAAATTGCCACAGAGAATGTTGGGAATTGTTGCATTATTAATGGGAAGATTTGTAAAATAGTCGTGATCGCTGTATTTGACAGCTATCACAAATATTGGAACTATAGGTTACAACTGTGAGTGACATCAGCTCCGAGTTGACTGTGTTCCAGTAGCACAAAGTTGTAAATTACACAAGAAAGCATGAACGTTTGCCTTTTGGAATCCCCTCTGGTTAGCCATTGTTAGCAATACCAGTTGATCAACACTATTTTGTGCAATGTGCATACACATTTTGTAGCAACGTATACAGTATAAAATGAGCAGTACCATGTAGGTGATTTAATGTCACACAAATAATATTGAACACAGCTTAATCTCCGGCCTGCATGCGTTCCAGGGCCTTTGGAAGTTTTTGTTTTTATTTAGTTTTGATAAGACATGGTCCTATAGGTCTCAAATTCTCAAAAGTGATGATAAAGGTAATGCAATGGGACGCAGTGTTGGACATGCCCAGGCGGAGATTGTATCTGCCATAGCGCCACAGACTGGCTCATATATGTCTGAGCGCTGCAGGTAAATGGCATTACTTCTGAGTCACAATGGCGGATCAACACACAGAGTAAGAAGAGGACAGTTTAATTACGGTCTGAAAAAAAAGATTATTATGGCGTATTACAGTCGACACTGTTCGGTTTCAAAAAGGAACTCTGGGAAATGAGGTCCAAGGGGCTCCACACTCCAGCAACTACATCTTACCGCCAAAGCTGCGTGCCGCTAGAAAATCAAGATAACTCAAGTATGACGGATTACAACTTTAAAAATCACCTCCAAACACGCACAACTCATTAGATCATTTCACTTATGTCTCAAATGCTCTTAACACCAATTGGATCTGGGTGAAGGCCAGCTGGAGATAATCCTATGGTGATACAGCATTCCCCACTATCTGGTCTCAGGTCAAATCACCTGACCACACTGCCATGCACAGGGATATACAGAGACTGGTCTCAGATCAGCGGGCCTCCAACAACAGCAGCAGCATTAGGCTTGACTTAATTCTAACTGGGTGTCATCAGCGGATAGAGGAGCTGCACGTATAGCTCTCACTGCACGCTTCCGCCAAACATCTGAGTGGGTCATTCCAACAGGCCTGACATGTAGGGGAGAAAAGAGCAGGCCTGGAGGATGCACACAGCTGCTCCTCACTGCCTTTCTTCAACCAAGACAAGGCCAGGGATATGTGTTTTTTTGCCTTCCCACAATGCTGTTCTGTTCCTCAATCCGACTGACAGTGTTCATTTCTCATCTGTTCATTGTTCATTCTAACAACACCTCCCCTCAACACTGTATGCAGCCAAGGTGCTCCTGATAACCAGCTTGTTTTTTTTTTAATTCCCCCTTTTCATTTACATTGAACCATGAAGTGACACGGAGAGCGAGGAAGAGGCTGACTTTGGAGCTCTCAAAGGCCATTATTCTGAGCTAAAAGAACACTGTTTCCCAATATGGACAGATCATTTGGGTGTCATTTCCATTTACCCCAAATACTTTATGAAGTCCTATTTGGAGTGGCTAGAAGCAAAAGCTGCCATCTGGAATCACTATTAATACTATGTCTGTTTGTTTTTTCATTAATGCTGAATAATAACAACTTCAAGGCATATTCTTCACATGCTATTTATACAGTGCATTTTTCACAATTATTGAATTAATGGCAGATGGCACGGCCCATATTAGCAAGGCATTCATTGAATACTGCGAAAATGATTAAGTAGCCTATAGTAACAAGTAATAGGAGCAAGATGGTTCGCCTACTTCACAGGCACTATATATAAAATGTATTTACCGTAGTTGGATTGTATAATCTAAAGGGTAAGAGGATTCTTTGGGTGATTCTATTCTGGTCCCCAAAAACTCAGTATTGGGGGGACGGACGTCACGCCAGACTCCACCGGAAAATGTTCACTTTAAATATGTTTGCCCAGAAACCAAAATAAGCATGAAGAGCTTCACATTAAGACGAGTGACATATTAACAGCGAATCCCAGTAAATTGTCAAACATGTGAACCCCCACGGACCACCTTATCAAGTCAATCCTCAAAACGTTGTTCTGACACAACTTCAGTAGGCTAGAGCCCACCGGACAGAATCAACAACAGCCTGGGCATGGATTCTGAAAGTTTAGTTAATATTTAAATAGGCGTTACTTGCTTGTCACATTGGCTACATGCCCGATAGCAGAATGATTTAATTCCCTTTTCATGTTCTCTCCGGTGCGTAGCCTATCTAGCCTAGAGCAAATAGGAAATGCCACGAGATTATTAAATGAGCAGATTTTTAAACGGGGTTCGGCATATCGCTCTGTCCGTGAGAGGGGTCCATAGCAGGGCGAACACTAATGCCTTTCTGTGCAATAAGGAATCAACAGGCAAGAAACAGAGACATATAGGACCTAGTGACAATATAGTGAACCAAAGTCACGCTTGACAGTCCACCTCTCTATGGTCAACTAATGTTTAAAAGCTTCCTATGTCAAACATATAGCCTAGGCTAGCTCTGCCATACGAAGGACAATTCTGTAGGGCAGCAATATGCAAAATAAGCTTTTTGTATCACAGTGAGGGAAAGCGAAGGGTCGGCGAAATGAAGGCTTTAGCCATGGCTTTACCGAGAAGATACAGGAACCAAAATACTATATTGAAGGGGCATAAATACGCATGGTTTCTCAACAAAAACCGAGCCGTTTTAACGTATGAGCACATACATTAGCCGTAAAGCTGTGAAGAATAGCGGCAGAGTAAACCGCGGTTCAGTTCACTTCAGTGGGGGAAGGGGGATGGATGCTGGGGCCAGGCTTCGACGGCCTGTCGCCCGCTACAGCCTCTCTCCGCAAACAGCCCCCCACACACAAAGCAGCTTCTCTTTTGTTACGTTCTTACATTACAGCTGTAAATATTCAGTTCTGTGTCTGCCAACAGACCGGGGTTACTGACTTACCGGACGGGTTGACCGCGGCGGGAGTTGCCATGTTTCCTCAGCGGAGAAAAAAATAACAAAACGGCAGCGAGCGATGGAGATGACGCACAATACGGCTCTCAAGCCCCCGTGAGAGACAGTGTAAACTCCGCGGGATTGGCACGCGAGGCTCGGCTCCAACCAACCGCCTCACATCCGTTAACGGTGGAGGAAAAACTAAGCTGGCTTCTGACGACCAACAAAAAAGCCCCGTTTCTGGGCAGAATAGGGCCTATAACTATCTGTACAAGCTGTATTCTTAATGAAAATGTTCTACAAGACCAGTCTTATTAAAATGCAAGATGTCTGAATGGTAGCACCGCGAGATTTTAGGCTTGCTTGAATAAATTAATGTTATACAGTCTGACTGATGCAGTGATGGATGTAATGTGGAGATGGGCTATATGGCGTTTGGAATGTAGTAGGCTAGTGCTTAGTGGTGATTTAAGTTTGCTTGGCTTGTTTGTTGAGTTGTTTGGTATTTTTGTTTTATTTTAATTTGAGTCTTTGTGTCACTATTTAGCGAACCTCTGACAGTATAGCCTATGAGGCTACAATAATTCTCTTGATTGTCAGCTTAAATTGTTCAGTCAATTTGTTTGGCATTAGGCCGAGTCTATACAATATGTAGGCTATATGAAGCCATAAAGTCTGCAGTTTTCATATTACTAATTGACTAATTAACAGAAGAAAATATGTACACAGTTATGTACCTTTTACTTTTTCTCTGTTTTTTTTTCTTCCCAGTGCCGAATAAAATATTTTATTGTCACGAGTTGTGTGGTAGCTGGTTGGCTTGGTTATGTGGTTAAAAGGTTTGATAAGGAATGGGGAAATTTACTTCTGGAACCAGAGCTGCTAAAAAGTCACTGTTGAGCTCTAGTCTAGCCTATAGCCTATCAATCTAGGCTACATGTAGGACATAATAATAACAGCCTACATAAAGGGTGACATTCTATCAAAAGTGGTAGGCCTATGAAACATTTCTGATGAGTTTGATCATCATGAAAAATAATCAAAACCAAAATAAACACAAGCAGCACTAAGCCTAATAACAACCAGAGCGAAAGCCTGTTTCTCAGGTTTAAAGTAGGCAAACGTCAGCTTCAGATTTGTTTAGTTGTATACTTGTATGTTATGTAGCCAACACTAGTGCATAAGTCTAGGCCAACCACCTTATTCCTGCCTAACAAGTGCCATCTCTGTAAAAAAAAAATATATAACTTTTAACTATCATTTAGGTTGGTGTATAGTATCTTAATGTTGAGTAGGCTATTTAAACTTTATACCCTAACTTGTGCTCTTTGCTTTGTGCTCTTTATTTATGTAGGCTAGTGAACTTGTAGGATTGATGTGTTCTAGTTTGTTTACTTATTTTCTGTTCCTTATCATTTGCATCTGTTTTAATTTTTTGACTGTAGTGAGAAAAGTGAGATCTTAAGACTGTAATAATCAAACAAAGTGTATTTAATAATCAAGCAAGGAGTATTCAATCAAACAACAGAGGCTTCATGTTCTATCCAGTAAGAACATGGAGGTCCATTCGACCCAGCAAGCCCCACGATTACTTTCTGAGCAGAATGGCCCCGATCAGATGGCAAGTCACATCTTAAATACAAGTCAGATCAGCGTCAAGACTAATGTTGTGTGTTTCAATTGGCAGTCAGGTGAGGGGAAGGGGGTGGGGGAGGGCTCAGTGACAGACTGTTTACTGTTGCAGGGGGGGTATCCAAGGGACGGGGGGTGGTTGGGGAGGTACAGTCTGAGTACTCTTCAATACACATTTGAGGAATTTAACCTTAGACATACAGGAGTAAAACAAGATAAATACAATGTTTCCTATTACATTATTAATCAATATATATATATCAATATCTGCCACCACATGACATTCTGTCTGGAGGGGATCGTTAACCTTTAAACTTTACACGCCCTGATTTGGCCATAACAACCGTTATGTTTTGTTTCAGTGGCCAGATTAACCTGCCAGGGCAGAAATGAGTTGCTGGCTACTTACCAAACGCCTGTTCCTCCTTTTAACGATGTGTACAATGTGTGTTTTATATGTCATTATAGCCTACTACCCTTTTTCAGGTGTGATGTGTGGCAGTTTGATTGGATATATCATTTCAGCTGATATTGTGCTCTAGTGCAGAATATTCCCAGAAGAAATTTCAATTATATCAGCACAAACTGGAGCAGTTGGACCCCCTGGGTTCAGGGAAATGGCTCAGTGGATCTAGTTCCTAATTAAGGCCATGTGTACACAACAACAGTCTCGCCGAAAACGAGAAGGTTTTCCCTTTACGTTTTCAAAAGTTTCCGCGTTCAGACGGAATTATTTTGAAAACTTTCATCATGCACATGGTTTCGAAAAAAACGGGCCGAAATCGCTGTAGTACACATGCCAAGCCAGTAGTTGGCGGTGACACTTGCAGCCTAGTATATATATAGTAGATGAGATCTTCCAGTGAAATTTGGCGCATTTAAACAATCCGTTTACCGTCACCGAAAATTAATTTGACTTAATTTACCCACATTTGGTGAGCGTTATATTCAAGCACGAGACTCTCCTCTGATCACAGTGATGGTGCAGCGGAGACACCGCGGTTGCGTTCCGAATCGCATACTTTCTACTATATAGTATGTAGAAAAAAGATTTAGGATGTCCCGATTCTTGTGGCCAGATTTAGGATGGTTAGAATACCCGGATGGTCTACTTCATGCGGCCAAGATTGTTAGTGTTGAAAAGTGCATCCTATTTGGGCGATTCTGACCCACAATCCAGTGCGCACGTGAAGTGACGTAACATCGACGAAGCCTATAGGTCCATGTTATGAAAACAAACGGGGATGCGACGGATATAAAAGCAAGAGGCAAGATCAAGGCGCAATGTTATGATGAAATAAGAGAGAAAAGTATGTCCCAATAGTATGTCTACTGCATCCTAACTAGATTCTTTTTATCGTCGGATGTAGTATGTAGAATAGAAAAAAGAAAGAGTATGCGATTCGGAACGCAACCCGCATGTTGTCTTCTAACTTCTAAGTGGCGTGTGGCCATTTTGACAGCAAATGTAATAGGCCTACGCATGTGCGGAGTGGAGCCGTGATGTCATCGTTATCACGGGGAACAGCATTGCTATGCACATGTAGACACTGGAGTTGCGTTTTGAAAAAGATTCCACTCTGGGACCTGGTTTCAAAAGTTACGTTGTCAAGACTGCAAACGCTGTCATGTAAATGATAGGCCCCAAACGTAAAAATACTTTTGCATTTGTGTTGAAATCGTTACCGTGTAAACATGGCCTAAACCTCGTCATTGGTTCTGTTGGGCACAAGCAAAAAGGCAATGTCCCATTAAACCAATACACAAGAAATAGCATACAACCTCGTAGAGCTGTTGTTGCTTACATGTCAGCAAACAACTGCAGTCCCAGCTGTGCTAAAAATGTAAAAAAATAAAGTCTTTAAAAATGAGTGACGAACATATAGTTTCATTAATTTACCATGTGATTCCCTGAAGCCAATGTTAGTTATTTGAAGAGGGAATACTTCATTGGTTCTGGACTATTTTTAGTGGCGGATCGATTTTATATGATACGCAGCCCCATGGAGAACTCAAGAGATGTGATAGGTTAGGATAATTGAGTGAACCAACCACGATCAGCTGATGGAGTAAACACGGGATGTGAGGGAGACAGGGAGAACGTGAACGGGCGAGAGAGAATGAGAGAGGGGAGACAGCAATTGAACATTGTCTTCCTTACTGAACTTGCGCTAAGCTTCATATGAACAAATACTTCTGTATTAATGTTAACGGAATTTTATTTCCCTTATGATTGTATAATATTTTAATGCTTCAACATCCATGCTTTTTGCTGTAATTCGATTAATTAATCACAGAAAAATTAACGCAGATTAATCGCACTTCTATAATGCCCTTTGACCCGGTGCAAAAGTGGTGCGCAGCTGCACTTGTAGCTTGCAGACACGGCCCACACGGGTAAAAAGGGAGAAAAGTAAAGAGAGAAGCAGGGGAAAGGGGCCGAGGGCTCTATGGACGGTTTATGGGATGCTTCGGGCAAATAAGCATGAAGGTAGGAAGACATCTTACTTTATTCTCCGTAGTGTCTGTGCATTATTGATTTAGTGGGTGCAACAATAGGTTCAAAACAGTATCTCTCAATCTTCCTCCGTGTGTCTCAATTTTGTTTGCTAGCTGTCTCTTCTCCCGCATAAATGGACACCCACCCCGTGTGTGTGTGTCAATATGTTTGCCTATGAGTAGGCCTACGATGGTGAATGAATCGGCATAGGCTATGTGCATCTGTGCCAGTGCAGCGCTGTCTGTTGTGGGAGATGGAAAGTCGTCATTTAGTCTGCTTGTTTTTTTGGGAAAATTCGGCTCTAGTTCCTAATTTTATTTCATGTAGAAACCTGGCTGAGGGGAGGAGACAGAAGTTACGAGAGAAGGAGAGCGAGAGAGAAACAAACTGTAGTAGGCTATACAGCTGTTTATAAGCAGGCATAAAAGTGTCAAAAAAGTATGCGATTAATTTAGATTAATTAATCACAGAGCCTGTAATTAATTAGATGAATTTTTTTAATCGCTTGACAGTCCTAATAATTATATAATAATAACGTGAGTCCTAATTAAAATAAATATAAAAATCCAAATACTCACCAAGTACATAAGAACAAATTAGTACCAGTCCACACACAATCATGTTTTACTGAGGTACCTCACAGCCCCCAGTTGGCAATTAAGTAGACATGTTGCCATACACACTTGCTGCATCTTCATTTTGAACACACACACACACACACCGTCAGAGTGGAGCAGTGGTCGGGGTGTGTGTGTGTGCAGCACTCTGCTCTGCTCTGTTTGCGGGGCTCAGTATGCAGAGAGGGGATGCAGCAGACACCAGTGACTCTCCATCCATTTCCACAGAGCGGACCGGGAGCCGTCCCACCTTTAGCAGCCCTGCAGGATGTGAGGGAAGCAGGTAAGAAGAAGCTCTATGGTGGACCCCTCTAGTTGGTTCTTTTTCAGTGCACAGGCAACAGTTTCTCTATTTGTTAGGGCTTGCTTTGTTGTCCGGGCTGGATGTTTCCACTCATTGAAGTGTGTCTGTGTGGGAGATTTTTTTTTTCTTGCAGATATCTCTGAGGCTTTTACTGTACAAGTGTGAACGAACAATGTTCTGGTGTGTGTTTGTGCAGTGCAGTGGAGAATCAATAATATAACTGCTCAGTCATATTTTATCATTTTCCTATTCCAAGACTTTTGTTTCTTGAGTGCAGTGTAGTGCCAGAGACAGTGTCAACTCCTGGATTCATTCAGTGATATTTTCCCTATGACTGCATGCTGGCGGAGGTAGGGAGTTGCTTGTTTCAGAGTGGTGTCTTTAGGCAACTTTCTGCTTATTGCTCAGCGCCACTGGGACCTCCGAAACACTTTACTGTAATTTCTCAAATTGGAACAATTGGCTTGCGCAATAATAATAAAAAATGGCATGCTGTGCTTAAAACTGCATAAATTGATCAATTAATAATTAATAACTGTCAGCGTAACAATGAAGAATAAGCAAGCAGTTGCCTATTAAGAAATCCAGCATTCAGATATAGCCTATAGAGTAATAGTATACATTTCATATGGAGCCTTGTCCAAAATTCACCCCCCTTTTAGCAAAAAAAAAGCATAAGCCACTTTAACCATTAAGTGTTTCACTGTGTTCATCAGCTAGTTGACTATAGCTGGATCTCGATTCAAGGGTTGCAGCCTACGAAGGCTGCATTTGAAGACCGATTGCGTCATAGCGGCGCGCAAAGGCTTGTTCCATTTGCAACGATTTGCAAGGCTCCTTCATATGCGACCGAGAAATGCAGCATTCGTTTCACGGTTTTGAAGGCTGCAACAGATGGATCCTCCGCGGCCCAACATATCCCAAGATTGATTGCGTTTTTTTCAGAGATGGCATAAAATAAGATAAAAAATAACAAAACAGCAACGTGTTGCTCCATCTTCTTAACTTTTATCTTCCTTTCTTTTTTTCTTGTACTTTTTTTTCTTTTCGTCTGGTAGGCAACTTCTTTTTATTTTTTCCTCCGTTGACAAAGCTGTCTCCGTTGGCAGCAATCAGGGTTGCTAGGCAGCACAGGAGCGGCGAGTCGTCACGCAAGGTAACGGCTTGTTACGCAAACCGGAAATGCTCGTAAACGGAGACCTGCGGAGACCGTCTCGTTTAACAACGCTCGTTCGGCCCTGGTTCGGCCTTCGAATCGGCCTTCACAGGCTATAGCCTTCATAGACCGTGTAGACCGCGTCCTTCCAAGGACCCGGTCTCTGGATTGAGATCCAGCGTGTGTGTGTGCTGCAGGTAGTGTGCAGTGGGGTTTTAGAGCTTCTTTAGTGAAATCAGAGATCTGCTGCTGCAGCAGAAGGATGGTGACAGCACTGAGACTGGACCTGGATCAGTTTGGGATCCAAAAGTTGTGATGGAGGGAAGTGGGAGTTGGTGATAATTTTCAACAGGCTCATCCCTACATAGTCATTTGATCCAACGATACTATAGTAAATGTTCATTTCAGAGGCACTCTACCCCGGTGGCTCACTGAGTAGAGTGCGTAGCCTACCATTAGAGGTGTGGTAAGCCATCTCCAGCGAACGTTAGACGATTGTTTGTTTATGTTAAACTTTATACTAAACGAGTGGCCTGTGCTTTCCCCGAAACTTAAAGCCGCGACGTTCTGTGTGTGAACAGACAAACTCTTTTAGGTTGGGTGGTGAGTTGGTATTATCTGATTTGACAAAAGGTGTTCTGGATTACCATCGCTGAGTATGCCTTTAAGGCTGAATCTTGTTGCAGGGGCTCAATTTTGACTCTGGATCTGGCCCTTTGCTGCATGTCATCCCCCCCTCCTCCAATTCCTCCACTAAAGTGGTATATCAAATGAAGATGAAAACACACCACAAAAAATACGTTTTGATTTTAGTGCAGCCTAAACCTCTAAGGGCCGGTTTCACAGACTGTTGCCTGTTGAGCTGGATTAATTCGAAGCTATTTGCACAGACTCAGTTTAAAATAGTCCTAGATGATAGATATTCTGGATTAAACAAAGCCAATTGCAAGACGGACGACTAGAGCTACTCTAGGTCTAAATTTGATCTTAAATTAATCCTCCAATGAGGCAGGTTTAACTTCAGTTTAGTGGTATTTGTGAGAGAGCATGGACTATTTGGAATATCTAAATGAAGACCAACTCCCACTGCAGAGGCCAGCCAGAAGAGTACTTGTGGATAGGTGTTATCCAAAACATTTATTTGATGAACTTACATTTCGAGACCGCTTTCAATATGGAAAATGCACTGGAAATAACAACTTTGCTTGAGCTTATTAGATGGATGCATTTAAATTGAAGACATATTCAGCATAATAAAATGAGTGTCTAAAACAATTCTGTTTTCAAATGTGGTTGTTGTGATTTAAAATACTGACACACATGAATAACTAAATGACAAAACACAACATGAACACCTTTTATTTTCTACTTATATCTTCACTGTGATTAGTTATCACAATTGTCTCAGTACTGTATCTTGTTTGAATCATAGCTCTCTCTTCCAACTTCATGTCCGATTCCACCTGTAGAATTGTAATTTTCATGTCATACTTCCTTCAGATATTGCATTTTCTGTTCATGGAATTCTCGGGCTAACTTTCATGCAACGTCATCTTTTTTGTCCTTTGTTGAAAGGTTGTGGCAAGCTCTTCTTTAAAGCGAGATTCGGGTTTTTCCAGAGTCTATCAGTGCAGATATCATTAAATATAATGTCAAAATTATAAATGAGAAAGATGTGAAATACTGATAATAATGAAGATAACCTGAAGTTGGTGTATTGTTCTCTTAGTAACATTTTCATTAGAATTGAATTTGTTGCAAATTGCGGCCCAACTATTCATTTGTTCAGTCCCAGCAGTATGGCTTTTAGATTCAATAACCGGATGGTTTCAAAATAAAATTTTTTAAGGGATTTTTTTTTCAAATTCATTAAAGTTTATTGACGGGATTTTTTTAGCCTCTGCCATTGTTTTTCTCACAAGCAATGGTGTTTCAGCTCCACTCCGGGTTTTTATGATCACCGTTGGAACAGCAGCACGTGCTCATGGGCAGGTGTTCACAATCAGGCTTCCTTACCTTACTCCAGGACTTCATAGTCTCAGAAGAACTAAGCCAAACTTAAGACATATCCATGAAAGTGACTTAAACGTCCCAGTTTAACTAGTCCATATTAAGGCCTACTCCTGGCTTAATCTAGACCCTGTCTGTGAAACCGGCCCTAAGTGTAAGAGTAAAATCATGGTCACATGATGTGACGATCCATCCTTCCATCCAGCCTCAACTTTCTGTCGGTGAGGTTTAGAATTCTTAATAATAACCTGTTGATAGAAAAGCATGATCTCGCCATCAAAATCATTACCTACATTACCTGCCCTTACTGTCAAGCACTTAGAAGACCACAAAGCATATGCACAGCGTTTATATTTTGATTTAAGTTCAGCCTTTTACACACCCCAACCTCATCTGCTCATTTCAATGTCACAGCAGCTGAGTGTCAACCCTTTTTTAATTAAATTATATATTTTTTCATTTTCAACCAAACCAAGTCAGAGGAACGATAACACCATTTCAGTATGCAGTATTCAATCAGCACCGGGGCCCCGCAGGGTTGTGTCAGCTCCCCACTTCTTTTTACACAAAGGAATGTTCAAACAGCCACCCCCCGGAACTTTTAATTTAGTTTGGTTTTTAAATTGTCTGACAACGCCACCGCCACTTGCAGCCTACTGTATGAAGACACAAGCCCATCAGCATATTTTGTTCTGAAATAGAAAAATGTGTGCAGACCAAGATGATGCTCCTGGTTCCTAGATCAGTGGGGGAATCATGTTCCTGTTGTCATACACGACACACTCGTCAATCTGGTCTGCTCATATTAATATATAAATTATCTTAAAAAAAGAAAAATGTAAAACTAAGCTTGCTTGTCTTGTACACACAGCTATGAAGGTGATGGGGAGGAATGATTTGCTAACATTCTGTTATGAGGTAGGCTCAGAGGATAGTGACTGACTGACCATATTGTGAGCTTCACATTAGTTTCTTTCCTTCAGGTTAGTCTGGACTTTCTCCAGTCTCCATGGGAAGTAGTCCGGTGGGAGGAAAAACGGCCCAATCAGGACCTGCGTTCAGACTGCTTTTCTTACCTTAGTGGAAGGCAGTCCCTGATTGGTTCATGTATCAAGTCAACATCATTGATCAACAAATGTGAAGCTTACGAGACTCTCACATCCGAAAACATAGCCAGAATTATTGAACACTGGGGCACCCTTAGCTCAGTTGTTAGGGCGCCCCCTCCCCCCCGGGCCAGGCCCAGCAGCAGACCCGGGTTCTATTCCCGCCCGCGGTCGTTCTCTGCATGTCACTCCCCTCTCTGCCCCATTTCACCTCTGTCTCTCTGCACTATCAATAAAGCATAAAAATGCCAAAAAATATCTTTAAAAAATAAAAAATAATTATTATTATTGAACACTACTGTGATATTGCTATTCATGTTGTGAGTAGTTTGTCTGTCAAGGCAACAGTTCTTCTAATGCTGACATATGAAGAGTTTCCTATGGTTAGTATTCCTAACATTGCAACCAAAGAGCCCAGGGTCATATCCACATGGAGCAAACAGCACAGAATCTTTTTTACTACCTCCAGACCAATAACAGCCCTGCATTCAAACAACACAGGGGCTTGTTGTTTAGGGCCTAAACAACAAGCCCCCACCAGCACCTAAAGCTTAGACGTTAGGCTACAATTAGTGCTTTTGGTCTCTGATAGCACTTAACAAAGCACTTTGTAATATTCATAGATAGGATCTTATGATTCTGTCAAGTTTTCACAGACGCAATCTTTTGTGTTAAAATTTTTTTTATCTTCAAGGAATGTGTGCTTGCATGTATGTGATTAGCCACTGCAGTCCTTTTCCACAATGATTTTTTAACCAAGTGGTTCTTTGGTAGCCCCCCATACTCCACCATTGCACTGGCTCCATTTAAATGGATACATTTGAACTATGTTTCAAATGAACGCATTTCCAAAGTCGGTCTGTGCTAGGCTATAGGTAAAAACTGAAGACTGAATTCCCAACAGCTAATTCCTAGTTCCTGGTTTGTCCGTGAACATGGCATCTGAATAAGTTTAAATTATACTGTATATCATCATGAAACTTTGCCAGTACATTCAGTCCATTCAAACAATTATCCTAGAATTGACCCATATTTAGCTTTTGTTCTTATGTGTGTCCGCATTGAAATAGGTTAGACTGTAATAGAAATATGCCATAGAAATATTAGACCTCATCACATTCAGAAATTCAACCGATAAATTGCAGAAACAATAAAAGTCCTAATATCCTGCTTGAGTGGGCTGGCACAGAGGCTGACGAGGCCTGTGAAGTAAGGTATGGTGTGGAGAAAATCCTTTCCACGAAAAACATTCCCCGCAAAAAAAAGTGTATTTTATATTCACCATTGATCGTGTGAAGTCAGCAGAGGTTCAAAAATAAGAAAAAGAAAGACGCAGTATTTTAATCCATGCATACACTTCTAGCTGGGAGAATGTAGAATGTGGAAGTACATTCACTCATCTATCTATTCAAAATATTATCCTTTCTTACTCTAAAATAGACTCAAGAGAATCCCTGTATATGCCTGATACCACTGCAAAGCATGTTCAGTTTATTCTAAAATCATAGTTGTATCTGTGCATACATTAGCTCCATTGTAAATTACTATGTAAAGAAGAAACACAGTACTTTCCAGCAGTCAAAAAAACAAACAGACACTATATCTTTGAATTTCTTAGGTTTGCATACCTTTGTTAAGACTTCCACTGGGGGGTAATTGATACTTGAACAATTGTACAGAATACACAGCCCAACAGTTAACAGTTGTGTTGGGACCTGTTTTGATAGATGCTCTGTTCAATAAACTGCACAAGTGTATAACAATGTGCTCAGATATCCCCATCATTAAAGGATTATTATAACGTCTACCTCCTTTTTATGATGACCGGCTTCTCACCCCGCTTTCAAGTTTTGAATGAACTTCTTGTTGAACATAGCCCTGCCTTTAGGCGCACTTCACTATCCACTGGACACCTTCAAAGTCTGTTCTAAAACCTTGCAGTCATATTTTAATCTTACATCCAAATTGAGAGGTGTGTGTGTGTGTGTGTGTGTGTGTGTGTGTGTGTGTGTGTGTGTGTGTTTCTGACTGATGGAAGTTTAGTGACACTGCTCTCATCGGCATGTTCACAATGTGTCTTTGTTTGCTGTGCTGTACGTGTGTGTGTGTGTGTATATTTGCGTGTGTGTCCTCTGGGCGTGTAAAAAGCCTTTTTGACAGTCAAATCAGTATTTATCAGTAGCTAAAGGTGGTTGTGCTGTTCACCCTTTTATCTCACACTCTCTACTGCTGCTGCTTGGTATCTGATAGCTGAGACTGTGGAACTTTATAGGTGCTGCTAGGCCTGTTATGGCAAAGGCCTGTTCTGCCGTTGATGTTGGCAGTTTATATTGTTATACTTAACGACAAATCAAATCCACCTTGACATGGTGCAACTGAACAGCTCAGAGAAGTAAGGTACAGCCGTGGGTACAGAAGGCGAGGTCAGCTCGACTCGCTTCCAATAATCTCCAAGCACTCGCAACTTCAAAAAATTATTGACTTTATTTTACAACTCATAAAAGAACTAAACTGTCTTGTAAATAAAGTAAAATATACTGGGAAACGAATAAACCATTGTAGCAACGAGTGAACTTAATAAGCGGTCGAAATACTTTTTAAAACCACCGCCTCTTTCCCTTGACATTTAGTTTATCGTGACAAACACACACCTGGCCTAAATACCTGGTCGGTGCGGAAAGCCCGCCCACAAAAAACAAAGCAGTCCAGGCATAAACAGTACTATATAATATCATTATCATCAATATCATTTCATTTCAAAATGTCCATTTTCATAAACATAAACAATTCAGACATCTTTGTAAACAGAAAATCAATAGCCTCATTAAAACGGCTGCGACAATCAGAGCGTTATACAGCCAGGTTGCAATCATCCTGGTATACCGCTGTATTGTAGCCTGGTTCTACCAGACCATCGTACTTAATTTCATTTGTACAGATGGTCTGGTATCGCTCAATTGACAAACATTATCTCACTTGAAGGCGGGTGTCTGTTGAAGTTTAAAACTATTGGATCTGCCCAGTGCCACTCTGGATCTGCCAACCAACCATGTCATGCGCCGGCTTCTGAGCCACTCCTTTTGTTCGCTGATTGGACCGGCAGAAATCTGTCCGGAGAAAACCTAAGAATATACCGCACACCCAGACTGACTACTGAAGGGAAATGAAAATTGAGCGGAAGTAGTTGGCGGGCGGTGCCAGGCTAGCTGTATTGGCCATCGCCGCAGACTCTTGTCTCTTAACCAGACGAGAGGAAAGATGTGTCTTCCTTTCCACGCTCAAGTCGATCTGGTGGCGGTCCCAGAACGGGATGGTTTGCCTTAAATATCATGCACGGCGCCAGGATTTTTTCTCCACCGGGGTTATAAGGAGGGGCTTGGCCAATATGTGGGGGTGCTGCACTATAACGTATGGCCAGAAAATAGATTCTGCGTGTGTTTCATTAAAACTCGTGTGGCACGTCTGTACAATAACGGGGGTCTGGTGGTCCTC
The DNA here is from genome assembly GCF_949987685.1 of Ammodytes marinus. Taxonomy (NCBI): domain Eukaryota; kingdom Metazoa; phylum Chordata; class Actinopteri; order Uranoscopiformes; family Ammodytidae; genus Ammodytes; species Ammodytes marinus. The sequence continues at coordinate 4,584,000 of NC_137230.1, read as the reverse complement.
CCCAGGAGCCTCAAAGACTTGTTTCTTGCGTTCTGGCGACTTTAAAGCACAAACAAGTTGTTCACATCATCATCAACTTTTGCCTTTTTTAGTTGTTCCAAAGAATCTGCCTAAAATGTAATGATAACTGACCATTATGTTTGTTTATCATCTCTCTTGAGTGACATTTTATAATAACAATAGTAGCCTAAATGTATATCTCATTTGCTGTGTGCTGGGGAGAAACAGACACACAGGCAACTTTTCTGGTATCAATTTGGTGATTACGGGATGATTAGGATGCAGCAGCCTATTTGAATGACAAGCTGTCGGGTGGACTCCTCCCGGCGGAGCTGCTTGACTTTCAGCCGAGTGCGAGGCAAAAATAAATAAATAAAAGGACTCGGCACATCACATAATAGGCTGGCCTGATGTGAAACTTCTCTAAAATATAGGCTACTTACTCAGGCTCGCCAACATAAAACAGACGCACACATAGCCGCGTAAACATATTCTCAGCAGGGGGTGCTGAAAAAAAAGCTCAGCCTGCACTTGTCTCGCAACTCGCTACACTGATAAATACAAACTTCCCCTATGTAATAGTGTTACATGCAGCGGTGATGGTTTTAATATAAGACTGGGGGTTTCCCCTACAAGTAGGTCGTAAAAAGTCGGGTCGTCTTATATTTGGGGTCTAATATTCGGCGTCCAGTAAGGGAATGCCCTAGCCTGGTCCAACCAGACCATCGTACTTCATTTCATTTGTACAGAAGGTCTGGAAGTGCTGTAATTGGCAAACGTTCATTCACTTGGAGGCGGGTGTCTGTAGAAGTTTAAAACTATTGGATCTGCCCAGTGCCACTCTGGATTAGCCAACCAATCGCATCACGTTTGGTCGTCACGTGTGTCATGAGCCGGCTTCTGGCGGTGCGTTCCAGTTGGACAGGGAACTCGGAAATTTCCGACTTCACTACATATTGTAGTCTATGAATCTACCGGTACCTGGCAACAGTAACTTGTTAGAGCCTAACGTTTAGTTATTTGGACGAGAAAGGTTTTAGGCGTCCATACTTTCGCGAGCAGATGCACTGGAACACAGACAGGTCGGAACTCGGAACTACCAAGTCGGAAATCTCCTTCTTCCGAGTATAAAGGAACGCAGCATTCAACTGAAACTGGAGCGCGACTTCGACTTCATCACTCTCAGCCACTCGCTCTGTTCGCTGATTGGACGATTGTAGATTCTCCGGTAAAACTGGGAAATGCGCTGTACACCCAGACTGACTACTGAAGGGAAAATGAAATTTGGCCGGAAGTGGGCGGGCGGAGCCAGGCTAGGAATGCCCGTTACCAGAGCGATCATTCAGCTTAAGGGCCTGTGTCTACCTTGTGTTTCTTTAAAAATCTTCGGGTGGAACACTGGTTGTGCGCTCTGAAGCGGCTGGGACGTGCGTTTTTGCGCTGGCCGCTGGGAGAGAGAACGCGGTGGGCTGAGACTATAGGCTATAAAAAGGCACGGGAAATCGCCAAAGAGCTCAACATCCCCAGCATTGAATTAAAAGCCTCGACTCATTATATTGCGAGTCAACGAGTCAGAGGCATGTATCGACAAAGCGATCGACTTACAGTGGCTTTTCTGCTGTGGCAGGCGAGGAGAGCTTGCCAACTGCGCCGTCCTTTTACGCACCATCACTGCCTCCGTAATGTTCAGATTTTATAGATTGCATCAAAGCCCTAACGATAATAAGCATGAGATCGCTTTTTTTTAACGATGTCCATGCTTAGGTGGTGATTATATTAACTGTGTCGGATGTAGACTGAAACTAACTGAGCGAAGCGGTTGTTTCACTTTACAGTTAGTCGGCAGTGAGATTGGGGACATGTCTCCGTATATCCAGGGCTCGGGACATGCAATCGGATCGCGAAGCCTGTCCCCTCTACAACGTCAACGAATCCCCGGTGATCATTTAGTCTTAAACCACATAGTTTTTCTGCACGGCGGCTCGGCGAGGTCTCACAGAGAACGACACCAACACAGCATTTCACCGGGCGACGCGCTGCTTCGCTCAGACGGGGCTTTGAGTGTAGGCTCAGGCGCAAAGAGTATCTTTCTCTTGCGCGGCACCAGAGAGATTGTATAACATTTTATTTTAGAATGTCTGTCTCTCTCTCTCGGCTGTGTGCTGCATTATAATGTGTGTGATTGCGTGTTACATTGAACAGTTTGACATGACCTGACATGATTAAAACCAGTGAAAACAGCTAGCTTCAAAGTTTGATTTCTACAGGAATAACTTCCCACCCTTTGTGGTGTTAAAAACGAGGCATTATTAAACTGCAATGGGAAAGCTAAGTTAGTGTAATAGAAGCAAACGTTGGATGCTACATCCGAAGCTACATGTGCGCTAACGGCTAAAAATAACACTCAGACGATTTAAAACCAGTGAAAACAGTAGCCTCACAGTTTGATTTCTACAGGAATAACTTCCCACCCTTTGTGGTGTTAAAAACGAGGCATTATTAAACTCCAATGGGAAAGCTAAGTTAGTGTAATAGAAGCAAACGTTGGGTGCTACTCCCGAAGCTACATGGTACACTAGGTAAATAACAGGCAAACAACCATTGAGGAGATTCCTTTTAGTTTCACCGATGGAATTACTACAGTAGTTCCCTAAGCCTTGTCTCGTTATAAACGCGGCATTATTAAGACTGCTGTGATTAAGATAAATTAGTGGATTATGAGCAGAATGCTTCTGTGTTGGTTTATGCAACACTCTGCATGGTTTGCTGTACTATGGGCATCTTGTCGCTTAGCGGGGAAAACAACATGGCTCTTGCTCGGAAATTTTCCAGAGGATCTCGGGGCCGTGGACCAATAAGAAATGGGGGGGTGGAGTTATCATAGAACACTGCACGGTGGAAGTTTCTGGTTACTAATGTGGGGGGGAAGCATGGACATATAAAGAAAATATGGGGATGTGGCTGTGCAGTTTATGACGTCATAAACGGCGAGAATTCTGACTGGAGTATATTGGGGGGGAGGGATGGGGGTTTCAGAAAGGGGGAGAGTGAGAAAAGGAGAGATTTATTTATTTTTTATTTTTTTGGCAGTCTCTTTAATACAAAGTAACAACATATACACGGACCCCGATGCTGTGTTGTCACTTGACTCAGTTAGTTAAGATGCAGTTTGAGGATCACGCTCCACACAGCTGCTCCTGGAGCCACCGGGAGTTTTTGCTCCACTTGAGAACATTTTTATATTTTCAGTTTGCATAATCTATTTGAAATTGATATACATTTTTTGATCGTTCAACATCCAGTCCTCATTCAAGTGTACTGTGTAGGTTATGTCAGCAAGAGAAACGATAATAGTCAGCTATCACCTCAACATGAAGGAAAACTCCACCTTGAAATTTCTGTATCTGGCTGTCGGAGGCCAAAGACTGTAGCGGCACATTGAATTTTCTCCTGTCTATTTTTTACTTAAATGTTAGTAAAGATGAACGGAGCAATCCTGTCCTTCTTTGGCTAAAATGTGAAAGTGCACAATGATGTGAACAACTAATTTTGTGTTTATAAAATGCGAGAAACGGTGTCTTTGAAGCTCAAATTTTTCCTGGGGGCCCCAGAAACATATCTGGCGGCCCGCATTGAATTATGAATTATAATAAATATATATAGCTATAGGGGAGAGTGGCCTAAGTTGTGCAACTTTTTACTCTAAGTGATTTTAAAGTGAGGCCTTGACAGTTATGTCTCCAACTCAAATATGTACATATATTTCAGGATGTTGTGCATCCCTGGCAATAAAAACTTTGGATCTGGAATAAACTGTTTAAGAAATATAGCTTTCGGAAAAAAAGTTGTCTTGTGGCACAACTTGCCCCCGGTGTGGTGTAAGTTGTGCCACAAGAGAGAATACCATGGGGTAAATTGTGCCATTGATATATATCTCATAAACTGTAATGCAAGACAAATCCATAAGACAATTTCTTATTTAAGGTTTATTTAAAGTAAATAAAGTAAATATTTTACAAAGATTGAAGGTCAATTTTCTTAAACAAGGCCTAGCAGATCTAGGTGGTTTTGCCTGCAAAGCTCACAATGACAAAGTCACCATTATCATCTTTCTGGCCATCTGAACTCTCATCAGTGGTGTCGTTAAGTGGAATGGAGATGTCAGTCTCTTCTGAGCTACTGTAGACAATCACTTTCTTTTGGTGACCAGCGTATACAGCCATGCCACTGGCACAACTCTCAGAAATGTACTTCGCACTAGTTGCTCCGTGCTTGTGACTGCCACCTGACAAATGTGATTCCCTCTACATTTCTGCCTTTAAATCAATGCTCAAAACCCATCTTTACACCCTGGTTTTTCCTCCCCATTAACTATCTGACCTCTGCACTACTATCTTTATTTATATTTGTGGATGTATGGGCTTTACGTCTTTTATTTTGGTTATTGTTATTTTACCTTCATTGTTTATCAACTGAATGCACTATGTACAGCACTTTGGACAGTGCAAGGTGTATTTATTTAAAAGTGCAAACAAGAACAATAACAACAATTAAAATCAAATAACTTAAACAATAACACATTTTCCTCCACTGCTAAAAATGTTATTCTTAAAAACCAGAATGAAGAGAGGAACATTTATCAAGATAATGAAAAAAATACAAGGCTGAACATCAAATTAAGACTTTTTACAGATGAGCAAAAATAAAACGCTTTGAGGTATTTTCCTCTGACATGCTAGAACTTGTGTTTCCTGGCCTTTCTGGAGGCAAAGTCATCTATTACATCAGTATATGAGATCTGTTGGCCAACTAACACGGTTAATGCTCAAGATTGCAAGTCCACTCAGTCTCTCTTGTGCCATGGAAGATCTTAGGTAGGCATTGATCAATTTGAGCTTCGAAAAGCTCCGCTCAGCAGATGCAACGGTTACAGGGAGAGTGCAGGCTATCCGGAGAGCGACCCTAAGATGTGGGTACATCTCACTGATCTCATTTTCAGAGAGGTAAGTTAAGAGCTCAAATGAAGTCATCCTTGATTGGGGAAGTTCTGGAACGTTCTCAATTTCTGTAGCCAGTGCACTCCCGTCAACATCAATCTCTTCTCCAAAGGCAAGTTTGCTCACAAGAGCCTTACACTGGTCTCACCAGGTCTGTGGATCAAGCTGGCTGGAGTTCATAAGGACCCCAAAGTTGTCTCTGACTTCACCCAAAAACTGAAAGCGATGTTCCAAAGACTGTATGCTACAGTCTACAGCTCTGTTGAGAGAGGTTATTTCCAGTCTCTTCATGGCATCCACTTGTGGCTCATCAGCTCCCTCGTAGGCAAATTGCCTTTTTGTTGTCCGCAAACCTTTCTCCTTGAGCACCACCTCAGTGTTCATTTTCTCACAATTTTCCTTGGCTGAGACCAGTGCATCCCTAAAACCAGTTGTTCTGTAGCTGATTAGGTTTTCTCTGTTCTTTTGAATGAGGGTCATTGCAACATCAAGCTGCATGTTGGTTGACTGTAGGAGTTTGCTTGTGGTGTTTATTTTTGCAAGAATGTCAAACCAGACCACACAGCCACCCACTTCCCCTGCTAGTGAGTAGGCTTCAGCTTTCAGTATGGAGTCAGTAGCCGCTTCCATGAGTTCAATCAATGCTTCTCTCACATTCTCTGCTTGAAAGCGTAAAGGTTCGATGCTCTTTACTCGGCTCTCCCATCTTGTTTCACTCCAGGACTTAAGTGAGATGGCCACATGTTTCTTTAGGATGGCCCACCTTTGAGGAGATCCTGAAAAGAGTTTGTATATTCTTTCCACATTCCCGAAGAAAACTGTGGCATCCGTGGAAGTTTTAGCAGCATCTGAAACGGTGAGGTTTAAAAGTACCAAATCACTCACGTCAGAAGGATTAATTCCGTGTGTTTTAGAACCACTGCAATATTTTCCAAGTCAGAATATATACAAGTTATTTGACAGTGGTTCAAGATACTGAGCCAAGCAACACACACACACACAATGCAGCCCTGCCTCTGCATTATACATACATTCAACTATGATTAGCATTTGCATGCATGGTTCTGAAGGCAGTGTTAATGCCAGCTGGACTATGTTTTCTATGAAGACAATGACAAAACATATTCAGCAAGACTCAAACATGAAGATTTTGAAGGAATCAGCTGAATGGTCACTGACAACATAATCCCCAGCCCAAAATACCCGCATGTAACACATTGTTTGGGATTTATTTAATTAATATAACAATCAAATTTTTCAAGCGACGCTCAATATGGAGTTGAAGTTAAATGCGAGTAAATATATCTTCCTTTAAGATTGCTCACACTGCAATTGGTATAATATCATCCGGGTGTAATTCAGGATGTAAGACAAAAGCCAACAAATGTTTTCTTTTTTTACACTACGACATTGTAGCGCTCTGCTAAAATAACGGGCTCTCTCTCTCTATCAGTGATTCTTGAGAACCGGGACAAAAGGCCGTCTTCCATATGTAACTGCTGTTATGTTTAAAACTAAAAATATTTTAAATTGTAGATGTTATTAGGGATTAAGAATAGAATGTCTGGAGCACAATTAACCCCTTATATTTAATTTTATCATTATTATGTCAAATATATGACACTTCTTATCTTCTCACGACGTCCAAAACAGTGTGTCTACAGAGAGGGTTTCAATCTTTCATATGCAATAAAACCTATTAAAAATTTACTTTAATGATTAAAAAGAGCTTTTCCCATCAAAAGCAACACTAAATAATCTGTCATATCAATAAAAACACTTTTTCTACAACACATTCATGTTTTATAAGGATTCTAAGTGGTGGGACCACTATACTGTAAGTACTGTATACCGTCAGACATTTCATTATGTAAAATGTAATAAAATCAGGCGAAATAAGGGGCAGCTGTCACTTTGATGGACCTCTTGTCAAATTCTACCTCTGCAGAGTACATTAGAGTCTAGGTGAGTCAATCTATGAAAAAAAAGTGCTTAACCCCCAAAAAATTGATATAAAAGGTTTTTCAATGGATTCTAGTAGTATTTGGTGTGCTGAATAACATACTAAAAGTCTACCAAAATATACCTCCCAGAAAGCCCTCATTTCCAAGATGGCGGCCGAAATGGCGGCGGGGAACTTGAAATGGCTATATCTCAAATTGAAAAAATGTTGCAAAGGAATTTTCAACTGATTCTGGTACCTCTGGACATGCTTACGAACATACTAAAAATTTAGGAAAATACAGCTTCCGGAAAGGCTTCATTTTCAAGATAGTGTCCAAAATGGTGGCCGGCCAAGCTTAAAATGGCTATATATCTCAATAGAAAAAGATTATTCAAATGATTTTTCATTTGATTCTGGTACCTGCAAATATGCTTATGAACATACTAACAATCTAGGAAAATATACCTCCCAAAAAGGCTTCATTTTCATAATGGCGTCCAAAACGGCGGCCGGGAGCTTAGAATGGCTACATCTCAAATGGAAAATGTTACAAAAGAATGTTTCAACTGATTCTGGTACCTCTATACATTACGAACGTGCGACAAATCTAGGTAAATATAACTGCTAGAAAGGCATCATTTTCGAAATTACTGCCTGATGGAATAGGGGAGCATGGTTCTCATGCTTGGACTGCAGGAGCAAGACAAGTTCCCGTGCTTTGACTGCGGGAACGGACAGGTTCCTGTGCTTTGTGCGAGAAAAGCTCTCTCACTCACTCACTCACTCACAGTGGAAGGGGGAGTGTCTTCTTTAGAAGAAGACACTCCCCTCTGCTTCCCCCATTTTCTGTTAATTTGCCATTAGACTTACTTCGAGTAAAGACCTTGAGCAGCAGCAGACTGCTTCCAAACACTAGATTGACTTACATTGGTGTCCTCCAAAGCCTTATTTGCCATGGTCAACTCGAGATGCTGATAAAATGCGGTTTTCATGGCCCTTCTATGCAGGCCCTTCATCTTCTCCACCTCAAACACGAGGGCTTGACCCCTAAGCTTTTGAATCATCTTCCTGTCGTTGGATTCAGGCACCTGCAAATTCTGAGGCACCATGGACTTAGTAATATTTGAAAAGTTAATATTTCCCATTTCCTTTCTGAGTACCTGAACCTCTTTCTCAAAATAGATTCTCATCTTTTGCTCCTCCGTCCACTTTCTCCCCACCACCTGGAGCTTAGACCTTTCATTGAAGATTTCATGCTCTGCCACCATCCTCATTTGGACTTCCTCTTGAATTCTGGCAGTCGCTTCATACAGGTGCTGAATTAAGATTTCATATGGAAGCTCCATCTATACAGTTGCCTTCACCGTTTGGCATTTTCCACTAATCTTTCGACATCCTCCATGTGTTGTTGTTGGATAAGATCCCCAGGCTGCCCGACCTCTTGGACGGGCATCTTGCAGAACATTTCTGGCTGGTTGGGAAGAAGAAGAAGCATCTGGTCCTTATTGGTGTTACTGCTATTGTTGCCTTCTTGGAGTAGTATGGCGTCTTTGCACATTTCTACCCAATTTTCTTCTGGAGGTCCCATCTCCATTTCAACCATCTCAGCCCAGCTCATGGCACCGGATGGGGATGTCTTAGTTTTCTTCTCCATCGCTGATATCTATACAAATCAGTCGCTGGTTTTGTTGCGTGTGTGCGATTGTTAAATAAAGTTTTTTTCAGTAGTTGAAAGTCTTTAGAACAATGTGCTTACTGCCTCGGGTCCTGTCGGTTTATGAAGTGACTGAGTCCTTAGTAAGTGCTTGATACGAAAATAAGTACTTGGACATGATGTGTGTTCTCAGTTGATGTTCACCCATGCTCTCACTGGCTGTGACACAACTTCTCGGGGTTGGCAAAAAGACTGCTTTCCAGAAGCTTGTAAAAGGGGATCCTGTCCTTCGATCTTGTGCCAATGCCTTGGGTGCCAAGTAACCTTGGGTGCCAAGTAATGGCTGTCCTCTTTGGTGGAAAGTGCACAGATTTCCTTGCAGCAATGCGATATAACATTTTCAGCAAGACGGTTGATCAACTGTAACGCCTGAACGTCTGCCACCAACTGAATCTGCAACCAAATTTCACTGTCGTAGAGCATACTACCAGGTCATGGTCTGGATGGGAACAGAAGATGGTATGGATGCCCTGAACTGGAGGTGGAGCCTGCAGGACAATAGATTTGTCCCACTCATGTCAACAATGAATGTTGCTCCAGACAGTCTCTTGAAGGTCATTCATTGTAACTGTACCACTGCCTGCAAGACACTCCGCTGCTCTTGCAGCAAATATGGACTACCTTGTACTACTGTTTGTGGACCATGTCAACTTAAAGAGGACCTATTATACTACTTTTCTGGTCTTAATTTCTTGTTTTACACTGCTATAGAGCAACCTGACACGAATCACATCACAAAAAACTATGTAGATTTTCGGGAAGCTCTTTCTCTTATTTTGGCGATCCAGCATGCCCTGTAAACACTTTGCTTTTGACATTTCCGCCCCCTCCCCTCCCTTCCTGAAAACCCAACTTCGTTGTGATTGGTTACCTTCCTTCCGGAACACTTTCAGTGGCGGGAGGTGCGAGCATGGACCTATAACGACGCGAGTAGGAAAGTGGCAGCATTACCATACATGGAAACATCCGCGTGGTGACGACACCAAGTTACATGCGACGTCACGAAGTTACAAAGCGTCAAGCCGCTTTGAACACGTGACTTCTCGACTGGCTAGAATAGTGTCACCCCAGACGGTAAGCAGGGAATACGTCGAAATGCATGTACGTCATTATTTGATAATCTAGTATGGTTAAACATGACTATAAATCATCATAACAACGTTTATAGGTCATAAAAGTCAAAAAGTATCATAGGTCCGCTTTAAGGAATGTGACAATCCACATAACAAGTTTCTTCCAGAGAGGCCCGAAGATGATGATGAATAAAGACCACAATAAGTGTGGCATTTATGTTGTTCAACACCAAAACCACCTTTCTAGTTTGAATAGTAACCAATTTTAACCATTTAACCAATGTAAGTCATTTAGAAAATTATGCCTTTCTAGCAGTTATATTTACCTAGATTTGTCGCACGTTCGTAATGTATAGAGGTACCAGAATCAGTTGTAACATTTTCCATTTGAGATATAGCCATTCTCAGCTCCCGGCCGCCATTTTGGCCGCCATTATGACAATGAAGCCTTTCTGGGAGGTATATTTTCCTAGGATTGTTAGTATGTTCATAGGCATATTTGCAGGTACCAGAATCAAGTGAAAAATCATTCGAATAATCTTTTTCTATTGAGATATATAGCCATTTTAAGCTTGGCCGGCCACCATTTTGGACGCCATCTTGAAAATGAAGCCTTTCCGGAAGGTGTATTTTCCTAGATTTTTAGTATGTTCATAAGCATGTCCAGAGGTACCAGAATCAGTTGAAAATTCCTTTGCAACATTTTATTTTATTTGAGATATAGCCATTTCAAGCTCCCCGCCGCCATTTCGGACGCCATCTTGGAAATGAGGGCTTTCTGGGAGGTATACTTTGGTAGACTTTTAGTATGTTATTCAGCACACCAAATACTACTAGAATCCATTGAAAAACCTTTTGTATCAATTTTTTTGGGGTTAAGCCCTTTTTTTTCATAGATTGACTCACCTAGTCAGACAGGCTCTGGTAAGTGTTGTAGTTTTAGAATATTTTACATTCCGAATCTTGAAAGTCCTGTCACAACCATGATACGTCAACACCAACTTACAATTTCTGAAGTAGTTCATACTAGCACCTAACACATACATATTTACTCAGCAAATATATATATATATATATATATATATATATATAGGCTATATGTATATATATTTGCTGAGTCTGTTTGGGGGATAGATGGGACTGTCTGACCCAGTCCAACTCCAAGCTAAGTCGCTAAGCAGTTATCCACACAACCACACCACAGTGCTGCTGCGTCACCTAGATCCAGTGGTGGGCCGTCAGGGCCAGCAGGGCCTTCTCTGCTGGCCCTGTCAAAATCCAAATAATATATTTTTTGTTGTTCTTTAAAATTATATTAATTTGTGTTTGAATGTGTCTGAATTTAATAAAAAAATGTCAGTACGTTACAATAATATATATATTTTTTTGGAATATAGTTATTTTTTCCACCTGACGTGTGCGTTTCTCAGTGTTTGGGGGGGGGGGGGGGGGTCGGAGTTCGCTACTGAAGGCCCTGACTGAAACCCCACGGTACGCTACTGCCTAGATCTTTGTTCAAATGGAATCGGGCCATGTTCTGGATGAAAAAGGTGGCTGCAGAATATTTTTCCACCTGCCCAGAGGGGGCTGCGAGATTTCATTGTGAAATTAAAATATGACTTTCCATGATTTGATCTTTCACAGCTACACTAGGAGAGGAGATATAAAACACCTTGCTGTGAAACAGAAACAGAACATTGGAATGAATTAAAAAAGCCCAGATCATTTAAAAGCAGAATTATTGATCAATACTCATTCATTTCTTTCTTTTGTTAATGTGATGGATTGCTTTGACGACGTAATGAATAGAAAGGTCGACAAAAAAGGCTATTTAGTAACCACCTTATCCACAAGGGTAAGGAGGCTGTATTCTGTCCATCCTATTCAGTATACGAGCATGTTTTACATACGATCGTGATCTTTTCCCTAACCTTAACCAAGTGCACAAACAGCTTAATGCTTATACTGTTACACAACCAAAGAAGCAATGTTACAAAGGACAGTTCCTATTGTTACCATTTACCTATCGTTCAAATAACGGCTGTTGTAACACAAACAAATTAAATGTGTTTTAAGTCACACCTACTGTAGAGTCTCTCGGAATATCAGTTTCAGTTGGCTGGTCCACTGCTTTGGTCCTGACTGAAATATTAAGACAAAAATCATTTGTATTGCCATGACATTCAGTACAGACATTAATGTTCACCAAGGCTTTGTGTATATCTTTACTTTACTTACTAGCACCAGCACAAGACTGAAATGTTGGGTTTTTAGTGATATAACTTGACACCGGACTGAAAGAAAGAAATACTTTTTTGTCACAAATGATTTAGCCTACACCTGTTTTAATGAATTTGAAGAGTTTATTGGGGTAATCACTAAGAACTGTTCATACCAAATACAAATGTAATCTAATAATTAGTAATATGGGGTTAAGTCTGTACATTTTGAAAATATAGGCTACCCAATTTGTCAATCTTCATTCCTTTATATATTGTAGCCTACATGAACCTTAAGAGATTAACGTGTTGCTACGCTCCTTTCAATCAAACTGCTATTAATATAATGATTGCTTGGAATAACATTTGGTTTCCACTATCCCTGATGTGCCCAGTATCATCTTCAGGAGATGAGGGACCTGCTCCACTCTCTGTGGCTATTTCTGTTATAAGGGCCATGTGTTTGATGAGTTTAGGCTTTGAGAGGCCATATATTTTAATAGGTATAATGCCATATGACATTGTAGCTATGATGCAGATTTATTCATGATACAGACTAATTCAGGTTAAAAAATGCTTTGTTTGACGTTAAAAACTATTGGATCTGCCCAGTGCCACTCTAGATCTGCAAACCAATCGCATAACGTTTGGTTGTGACGTATGTCATGCGCTGGCTTCTGAGCATATGTCCATGCGTCGGAGCTACTCCCTCAGTTCGCTGATTGGACCGCCAAAAATCTGTCCGGAAGAAACCTAACAAGATACCCAGACTGACTACTGAAGGGAAATTGTAATTGAGCGGAAGTACGTAGGCGGGCGGTGCCAAGCTAGCTCTTATGCCTAGTAAAAAAAGGTGGTGACTTTTTTTGGGCCAGGCAGTGTATTATGTTGTTAGAGTTCTATTGTTGGCTTTGCCTTGTAGCATTAAGCACCTATTCTTACCACTTGTTTCTCTCTATGTGTGTTTCTGTATAACGATGCAACTTTCCCCCCGGGATCAATAAAGTAATTTTGATTCTGATGTGGAGGCTGTAGAGTTGCAGACCTCCATACTGGTCTATTCTTCTATGCCTCTACTTGTACTTCTGTTACTACTGACTGAAGAAGTGTATAGCCTTTTCTCACTCGTTTGGGTAGGGATTACAGGCCCCTTAGCTCCCTTCAGCTGTGTTCAGCTTGGAGAAGAAAGGAGCGAGGGAGAGTGAAAGGCCTACTATGCTGATCTGCTGATCCCTGGAGTGCAGAGCAAACACGGAGCAGACAGGAGACACTTTCCTCTGGTCTGTCCCCATCTGGCTCTGCTCAACACAATGAGGAGTCAACCAATGTAACAAGTACAACAGATGTGGGCTGTGTGTCTCACCATACGCCTTGTGTATTGGGGGTATTTTTGTTATTACGTATTTGCTGCTACTGGATGTCAGAATTCCCTTTATCAATAAAGTATCTATCTATCTATCTATCTATCTATCTATCTATCTATCTATCTATCTATCTATCTATCTATCTATCTATCTATCTATCTATCTATCTATCTATCTATCTATCTATCTATCTTCTTATTCACAAACTACAGCAATGCTTCAATTAAAGGCTCTGTAAACTGGTATTTAAAACAAAGCATATGTAAACAAAGGGGGCCCACCGTAGCTAGCATTATACCCCTTTACAGAGCCTAGGCTGTGTATAGACACTGGATCTATTTTCTGTGCTCTGACAGTACGGTCGGTAGTGGATCATGAGGAGATATTTCCCCGATTTTGACCAAAAGTGATTTTGATAAGCGTTCTCTAGAATCACTGACTCTAACTTTAACTTATGAACCATATGTGATTTTTTAAAAGACACGCACCTTGATTTTGACATACTGTATCTTCCAATAGCAACCAGACACTCAACCTCAATGTTACTTCTGGTTCCGTGCTGTTCACATCGTACACTTCTGAAGCAACAGTGAGCTGGTCAGATGTTCGGAAATTTAAAGACGTTAGTAATTTTTTTATCCAAACCAAAGCTACAGGCCAGCATCATTCTGAAGTCAGGACAGAAGAGTCACACATGCCAACAACTCCATTTCACATTAACCTAAAGAATTAAAACACTGCCAATTTCGAATTAAATCAATCACATATGCCCAAGACCAAAGATCTTTGATTGCACCATCTGTTCTGCACCTTGCAGTTTGCGCCCAAAGCCAATTTGAAATGCCATTCCGGGAAATTGTGTCCCAGTATAGAAGGACGGAGGGGAATCGAATAAATGACTGAAGTATTTCGACCTCCACAGGTCTTAAAATCCATAGAAAATCCATAATATTTCCCGAACAAATCAAACTCTTTCATCACATACACATGCTCTACTGTTTATGTATTGTTTTATGAGTTTTTGGTTCCATATTGAGGATTATTTGCTGCATCTCATTACATTTGTCTTGCTGTTTAGAGAGCAGTGCCTGTCAGTCTGCCTTTTTCCTGGAGGTAACTGGAAACTATTCTAAGGCTTATTTACATCCCTCTGGGCTGTTCACTTCTTTCCACTCTCTCCCTCTTAGGCCACGCCCCCCACCCTATCCCTGCTGCCTGGGTGGCAGATGGGCTGTGATGAATGGGAGTGCTGGACACCAGAAAACTTGGGGGGGGGGGGGGGGATCTTCACATAGCAGTTGAAACTCTTTATATTTAAGGCAAAGCTGAAGCATGCAGTGCCTCATGAAAAGAATCTCACAGCCTTACTGTGCTCTAGACATAGTAGGGGAGAACGGGGGAATCTGAGGCATCGGGTAATGTGAGCCACCCCCTGTATCTAGGCAACGGAAAACATTTGTGGTCATGTGAGATATATGTTTTCAAGCCCCTCTCATTTCCCCATGGCCCTGAAAGAGAGGACCTCATGGTGCTGTGGTAAGCATGTTTTTTTCACCAAGATAGGTATTTTGCATGTAAAAGTAAATTTTCTTGCAGTCAACTTAATCAACTGTTGTGCCAAAGCAAATGTATTCACGTAGAAAAACTTCTATCATACGTGTTGATGAACTACCAACATATGAAACCATGTGATGCTGATAACTGAAAATAAGCCTGAAATGCTAAGAGAGGTAGTTTTTTCTTTTGTGGTGGTGGGGGAAAGTGAGCCAAATGCTGTGGGGGAAAGTGAGCCACTGTCTCACTTTCCCCCACCATGAGGCACAAGTTAAGTTTAGTCTTAGACATATTTTAATGTAATACTACATAACATATGTTTTATTTTAATGTCATACACATTGTGGAAAAGCCACCATGCCAAGGAAATACACCAGGAAGACGACCTGGGGCAACCACACGGAAAGAGCACCTTCTCATCTTTCCCTGTAACCTTCAGGGCTGGAATGTAGAGTAGGCCTAGTTGTAGAGTATGACAGGCTGATGTTATAATCCAGTTGGGTCTTCTCCTGTGTTCTGAGTCCCAGGCTGTTCTCGCTGGTTCTGATTTGCCTATGCTTTGACCCCCAGACACTAGCTGGCTCTAAAGGTCCTGTGTTCTGACCCCCAGACTGT
This sequence comes from Ammodytes marinus, assembly GCF_949987685.1. Classification (NCBI taxonomy): domain Eukaryota; kingdom Metazoa; phylum Chordata; class Actinopteri; order Uranoscopiformes; family Ammodytidae; genus Ammodytes; species Ammodytes marinus. Next base: position 4,568,519 of record NC_137230.1, on the reverse strand, counting down.
GTTCTAATCTAACTGGTTCTATCTTACATTTGAATCTTATTAAAACCTTTTGAATTATAATATGTTGTATTTGATTTTGTTCAGAGTTACTTTCAATTTGCTTTGCTTAATTGACCAAACCCCATCATTATTTTACTAGTCCGACATTAGTTCTGGAATGTGTGGCTAGCTTTCAGGAAACAATATGTGTTATGGTAGTTTCAGAGTGGAAAAAGTAAGTGGATCAGTTTACCCCACAGCTGGGGTAAAGTGAGCCACATGACATCTTTTTTTTAAACAATCATATTTTCACTGCCCTTTGTCTTAAACAAATTCTGCTAATGCCCATTTCTAGGAAACATCCTGAATTAATGGGAACTGTGTAAATTTGAGTGATTAATCATTTTAGCTCCCTTAGAGGGGAGCAAATGTAAAAAGTGGCTCAGATTACCCCGTTCTCCCCTATATTTATTAAATAGATTTTATTATGAGCACATTAGGCAGTTCTGTTCGTTTTTCGATTCAGACAAAAAAAACAATTCAGTCCGTTATTGGTTTGAAACCAACAGAAGTTTTCAGTTTTTTAAATTTTGATATCAATGAAAAAAGGAATTATACGATAGTACCCTGTCCAGGGCTGTACGCTTATTTTTTAAAGTGGTAGCACTGGTGCTAGCAAGCAAAAAAATTCAGTAGCACAAAAATAAATTTGGTAGCACACAAAGTATGATCGAAAACTTGCATGACCCTAACCCTTGCATTTAGCTCTAATTACCTTTGAGCATGTCATCTTGGTTTTATTTGAGATTCTCAATGAATATGATATCCTAGTGTGCAGTAATAATTGTAGAAAAATGAATAGGGGTGCACTGATTGCAATTTAGACAAAAGAGTCTAACCTGCCAATGGCAATTTTTTTGCTGATTCAGAATCATTTCCCCCCCATAAAACTATAAAAATAATGTCTATACCTATATATTTTTATAAACATATCATTATTATATTAGGCTAATAATAACAAACATTTTTAGAACATTTCATTCTTTTAATGAAAACCATACTTTAAAACATTGAACATATAGCCTATTAAATAAATTAGTAAACATAGTTGTACAATTTAGGCCAAGTTAAATAGGTTGTGTCAATCTTTGTTTAAATCATAGATAGTTACTGCTGTTGGCTGCTTTCTTTATAGGTCCATGGTTGACTGCAGGGCTGTGAAGCGCTAACTTCCTGTTCTTACCTGCTTCAAAATAAGAATCAACTCGCATTTGGCTAGTAACCAACTTTTATTGTGAAGGCACACAGGAAATGTTCTGTTTGCACACGCACTAACTTGACTGCGTTAATGTAAAGAGAGCCGTCTCCTTCCTGTTTTTAACCGTTGGTGAAGTTAGACACTATAATCGCCGCACAAGCACAGATCCCGAGCACACATCTTTCACCAGCCAAAGTGGAGGGTAGACTTAATAACTTACTCGCCTAAGACTACATTCACCCGCATTTGGAGAGTGTTAATGTAGAGCCCTCTAAGCAGTATTGTGCATAGCTCCTCTGTGTCTCAAACAGACAGCATCTGCTCATTAGCACTGGTGCGACTGGACTTGTATTCATCATCGCACGTGATCAATTTCAGTAGCAAATGCGATCAAAACTGTCGCACTGTACAGCCCTGACCCTGTCCCATTCGTGACACGCACCTCAAAGGTCTTCGAGCCAGCGCCAGCAGAGAAACAAAAACCTGAGGGGCCTAATCAACCAAAAAGCCAACCGAAAAGAAAATATGATGAAGGCTATCTTGCTCTTGGATTCACGGCAGCGGTGGTGGGGGCAGAGGAGAGACCCCTGTGTGTTCTGTGTCTAAAACCGCTAGCAGCAGACAGCATGAGACCCAACAAATGAAAGAGACACCTAGAGACCACACACCCCAATCACGTCAATAAGCCACTTGATTTTTTTCAAAGAAAACTGGCAGAGTACCGTCAACAGGAGAAGCGCATGGTAAAAGCTGCATCAGTAAACAGTAAAGCTCAAATGGCTTCATAGTTGCATACAGAATTGCACAATGCAAAAAACCACACACAATTGCTGAGCAGCTCATTCTCCCCGCTGCAATAGACATGGTGTCAGTCATGCTTGACGAGACAAGCGCAGCAAAATTAAAAGCTGTCCCCCTGTCAAACGACAGTTTCGGGACGTTGGCTATATGCGACATTGCAAGTGATCTTGAGGAACAACTCGTAGAAAAAATTAAAGAAAGTCGTTTTGCTTTACAAGTGGACAAAGCTACTGACAGCAATAATGACTGCCTGTTCATCGCATACGTCCGCTTTGTGAATGGCGAGTCACTGCGAGGATTTGCTGTTTTGCAAATACATAAAAAATAGAGCCACTGCTGATGAGCTGTTCAAGATAATGGACAGTTTCCTCAAAGAACACAACCTTAAAGGGATAGTTTGGAATTTTGGACATAAGGCCTGATTCCCAAGTTAGCCTAAGTGTTCTTTATCATTGGAGACAGTTTTCAACACATTTCATTCAGTCCTTCAAGTTGCAGAGTTTGCTCGTGCTAGGCTAGCGCACATGATTGGGGTCTAATTAGCCTGCTACTAAAATAGTCTTACCCACTCCACAGTACAACCGAGGCCAATCAATTATAACGCCAGACTATAGATGTAAATGTCTGTGTTGATAGAATAATGTTAGAAATAAAACCAACCTTGCATATTGCATTTTGAGGGACTTGCTGTGTCTCAGCAGCAGCGTTATATTCCTGGTAGTAGGCTTCGGTAGCGGCAGACTGATATTACCTAGGTTACAGGCTCTATAATAGTTTGTTTATCTGCCGCTGTCATCGCTACAGACGCAGATTACAGTGCACAAAGGAATTTTATTAGCCTATTCAATTAACAAGATATGGCCACGTTTGGAGGACTTAGCAATGCGTCTGCTTTTGAAGACGATTATGAGGAATTTGTTGTATCCAACACTAATCTCCACTAACGTTGTCATCAATCTGTCAGTAGGCTAACAATAACATTATGAAAGGGGCCAGCTTTATTAGCTAGTGTAGCCTACCAAAAGTTATTACCTGTTCATCAGTGGCTGTTGGTACATCTGAAAAGACGGATGGCACCGCTTTCGTTTTCAGTGATTTATTGCTCTTTAGATTGCGGGGGTTTCTCGAAGTCGTCCGGTCTGAAATTATCGTTACAAATACTCAGTTTGCAAACAGTTTCCACCGGTGTTTTTATGTCCAAACCAGCAGCAACAAGCCACTGGAAATTGGTGGAAATAGGGTTTATTTTTACAATTCCTAAATGCACACTGAACCACCGTGTTGCCTAGTCCTTCATTTCCGCTTCTGTCCCACGCTGCTCTGTCCACTTTCTGTTGTAGTGATTCGGTTACACAACTAGCCGGAGCAAAGTAAAATTCCGCTGCTGCTGAGAAAGTAGTCCCTCAAAATGCGATGATTCATGCGATGCGAGGTTGGTTTTATTTCTAACATTATTCTATCAACACAGACATCGATACTCTAGCGTTATAATTGATAAGCCTCAGGTGTACTGTGGAGTGGGTCAGACTGTTTTAGTAGCAGGCTAATTAGACCCTAATCATGTGCGCTAGCCTAGCACGAGCAAACTCTGCAACTAGAAGGACTGAATGAAATGTGTTGAAAACTGTCTCCAATGATAAAGAACACTTAGGCTAACTTGGGAATCAGGCCCTATGTCCAAAATTCCAAACTATCCCTTTAAATGGGAAAACTGTGTGGGCTTTTGTCTGATGGCGCACAGACCATGGCAGGGTCAAGAAATAAAGAGGGTTGCGCCAGATGCGCACTGGACACACTGTGTCATTCACCGGGAAGCGCTCGCGTCAAGGCAGCTCAGCCCCGAACTCAATGAGGTTTTGACAGATGATGTGAGCGCGGTAAATTTGATCAAAACCCGACCACTGAAAGCGCGACTGTTCTCTGCACTGTGTGAGGAAATGGGAGCTGATCATACAGCCGTGCTGTTTCACAGCGAAGCAAGGTGGCTCTCCCGGGGGAAAGTGCTGTCGCGCGTCTTTGAGCTCAGGGCAGAGATTCGGATCTTCTTGGAGGAGGAGCACATGCATGAGGCTGCAAGCAAGTTTAGTGATGAACAATTTCTGTTGAAGCTGGCCTACCTCAGCGATATGTTTGGCAAGCTGAATGAGTTAAATCTTCAGCTCCAAGGCAAAGAAAAGCACATACCCTACCTGGCAGACAAAATCACTGTGTTCTCCCGAAAGCTCGAGGTTTGAGGCAGGCGCCTCGACCAACATATTGAATATTGATGCCTTTGAGAACCTGGATGAGGTTGTTGAAACCACCGATTCTTGAGCCACCACAGTGATCCCCTGCATCAAGCAACACATCTCCTCCCTGAGAGGAATGTTTCACAAATACTTCCCCATCAACAGTGCTCAGTACGACTGGGTTATGGATCCATTCAATGCAGCAGGTTGGTATTTTGACATTTTATTGAATATTATACTCATATATTATACATACATTTTATCTATGTTGTATGCTACTTACTAGCATGGATTGTTGTCAAACAGATTTCTTTGTATTTATTATGCAATGAAAAATAAAGTAAGCCTATTCATTTATATTCTGTCTGCAGCACCTGTCTCATGTCTGCTGAGGAGGACCAGTTCATTGAACTGACATCTGACTCCACCCTGAGGCTGAGGTTCACCACTCAGACTCTTTCTCAATTCTGGTTTGGAGTGGAGAGGGAGTATCCACACATCGGGCAGAGAGCTGTGTCCATTCTTCTCCCCTTTGCCACATCTTATCTGTGTGAGATAGGCTTTTCTGCTGTTGCTTCACTCAAAACGAAGTACAGGTCTCAGCTGAACAGTGGCAGTGTCAAGCCTGCAACCCCGCTTTGAAAAGCTGTGCAGTGCAAAACAGGCTCATTGCAGCCACTAATGCAGGAGTACTGTAAAACTCATATGTTCACTTGCCCTGTCTTTCCAAATGCATAGCTCCTCTTTTTTTTAACAGATTGCAAAGTGGCACTTTTATTTTATTTATTATTGAACTTGCTGTTATTTTATGTTATTGAGTTTGAATGTATACAACATGATGTTACTTGATGTTACTTCAATACATTTGAAAATGTTAAGCTTGGCATTGTGTTGGGGCGATGGGGGCAGGTGGGGCTTGAAAACTCCCCCTTGTCCAAAGTGGGGGATGACAAAAAAAGTTTGAGAACCACTGGTCTAAGTATAGCCACACCACACACACACACACACACACACACACACACACACACACACACTCGACGTCATTGTAAAAGAGGGTCACCCCTCAATTGATCTTTCGAGGTTAAATAAAGGTTACAAACAAACAAACAAACACACACACACACACACACACACACACACACACACACACACACACACAGTAGTTCTGTATATGACATGGTCACAAGAGCTGGAATCTTAAAGCTGAAATGAGTACACTGATTATTTGACCCAATCAGTAGTCTTTCGCATTAGCTTCCGTTAAAGCCGGAGAAAAAGTCATCATGTGTTGCAGTTAGGTGGATGTTCAGCTATTACTCTTTAGCTATTACTTTATAAATGACTGCATACTGAACTGAATCTAAACAGTCAGCAGCATATTGAACTTGTACTGTATTATTGAACTAAACGCGGTACATGTAATGTCCCAGCTTCATGAACGGGGCAATTATTGATGATCATAATGGAGTCCTTATCAGAACAAATAAAAATGTCTAGTGTAGTACCCTGAAAAGGGGAAAGTAAATTACGACTCTTGACACGGTGCTCTCTTTGTCGTAGCTTGACAAGAATTGTATTGATTTCAAAAAGTTTCAGAAAATAAACAACTTCTTCACATGTAAGTACTGTAATAATCTACACACAAACTCAAATTAAATGCACAGAAATAAATAAAATATTACACTAGTGCATGTATGTACCATTCCTATGTAATTTTCCTCTCTAAAGAGTTACATAGTATAAAACACATTTTCTCGAGTGTGTACTGAGTTACTACTACATATAAGCAATTCAGTTGGAGAACATTTTGTGGGGCGACTGTGGCTCAGTTGGTAGAGCGGGTTGGCCGATGATCAAAGGGTTGGAGGTTCGATCCCTGCCCTGCCACCTATGTCATAGTTGTTGTGTCCGTGGGCAAGACACTTCACCCACCTTGCCTCGTGTGAATGTTGATAGTTAGCCTGCTATCGGTGTATGAATGTGTGTGAATGGCAACGTGGGAAAGGAAAACAGGTCTCCCTTGCAAAAGAGTCTTCGGTCTCAATGGGATATACCTGTATAAATAAAGGTTATAAAATAATTTAGAATTCCACTATAGGCGGACTATTGTACTATTTCCTCACTACATTTACCTGGCAGCTGTAGTTTCTGGTTACATTGCCAGTGAGTTTTAATTCCATTCAAAAACATGTTAGTACTTGATGAAATATGATACAGTTCATTGTTATGGATGCAACAGTATATTAAGCAGTTACAATTAGCTCCACCTTCAGCTACAACATTACATGCTGCCACGTTATTGCAACAATAAAAATCATCCAATAATATTATATACAGTATGATAATATAACATTCTCAAGGGAGCCAACATATTCTTTGTTACTTTTAATAACTTTTTTTCACATTGCACCTATTTATGTACTTTCACTTATTTTGTAAAATGTATGCGCAGGTATCGTAAAATGGTGGTACTCCTTCTTTTACTTATGCTGAAGAACTGAGCTCTTCTACAACCACTAAAGGCTTGAATGAGTTAGTTTTCAAGGAACAGTTCCACAGCGGTGCATTCCCCAATTGATGCTTTATTCCCGGCTCAGTCTGCCTTACACAATCTCCATCCTTCCCTTCCAGAGAACGAACGTTATCTGTGTGCGTGTGTGTGTGAGTGTGTGTGTGTGTGTGTGTGTGTCTCATGTGCGTGTGGGCATGTGGTAAAGTAGCCTACCTGCAATGATTGCTGCTTGCTAATCACCCCCAGTCAATTATAGGAGGGTTGTTAGTCGGGTGTCACCTTATAGAACAGCTTTAGTGATAACGCAGACAGACAGTATTTATCTCAGCCCGCAGCGCTCACACTTCACCAGTTCAGCCTCTCTCAGTATCTCTTCTCCAGGCTTTCACTCCCTAATTGACTTTCTACTCCACACCTCACACCTCAGTTATAGGATCCATGCATCAGCAAATTTGCAAGGCTGTCACTCAAGGGCTCAATTTGGATTATGTGGAGGGAAAAAAACAGAATAAACTGACTTTGTCTTTATTTTAGTCCACTGGCTGTGGTGGCGCCTATAGAAACTCCCAAAAACTCTAATCAAGGCTGAGAGCAAGTGCAGCTCTCACTTCTAAAAAATCTACCACAAAGTAATGGAGGAGAAATTGTGCAATCAAACATTTTGAAGCAAAGTAAGAACTTGTGGAAACAAGCACAAAAAAAAGTACAAAAAGACTGAGAAGCTTTTAGTTTTAAGCACCTTATGCACGGTTGGATGAATTGATCTCTTAGATAATCTCAGCGACTATAGTTACTGTAGCAGACAGATAAATGCAATGGAGTTTGTGTATATTGTTGTGTTAATTTTGTACATAAGACAGTTACCTCCCTTGCTCTCACTAAGTCAATGATGTACTATTCATTCTGTACATTGCTTATTTTTATACAATAGCTATATATGTATATTTATATATATTTAAATGTAGTAGAATCTTAGCCTGGAAATCCAGACCCACATCTAGAACGATGTAGGGTCTGGCGATGAGCAATAGACCTTCCCTGATCAAGGGGGCGGCACCAACGCATACATTTCAAAATATCACTGCACACAATTGGATAGCACTACAACCAATCAGAGCAATGAACAAGGTGAACGGGGCTAACTGGTAAATTAAACTTTTCCCGTATATTTTTTGCATATGTAAGATTAGATTGCTGTCTTCTGTCAATTTTTTAAAGAAAAAGCTAAATCCAAATTGTTAGGCGTCGAGGCCAAAGCCATTTCAAACAACGTATCCGCAGCCATCTTTGTTGTTTACTAAACCGACTTCGCCTGTGCAGCACAGTCGTCATCCGGTATTGCCCTCCCATATCAGATAGTAGGATTTGATTGGCGACTCTGGATTTTCTGAAATATTTAATGAGCTCCAGTGGTTCGTGCCCACAGTAAGCTGCAGAGCTAATTGGAATTTGCTAGTGGTGAGTCTGGATTTCCAGGCTAGTAGAATCTCCTGACCCAGCAGAGGATGTTTTTCCTGATCCAGATCTACTCTGCAATCATCCAGTCTGTTCTCTGCACATTCATCACCGTCTGCTTGGGATCGGCCACTAAAACATAGACAAGAGCAGACACTAACTGGTACAAACCTGCCCTCCATTCAGGAATTAGACACGTCCGGAGTCAGGAAACGTGCAGGAAACCTCACTGCCGACCAGTTTCATCCCCTGGTGCTATCACTATTATGAACCGTTATCAGTTTGAATCAGTCATACAGTGTCACTGACCCTGTAGCACTAAAACACCCCCTTACCTATACATATAAATGATATATTATATATTTAATAACAGATTGTTATTTTTAACATGTGCAATTCACCATTAACATGGTTAAATATATAAATCAAGCACTATGTATATATAGAGCTCCTACTTCATGTATCCCTGGTTACTTTATTATTAATTCATTACAATCATTCTATATTTATTCCTGCGCTCTTTGGACTCACGCAGCATTGCACTTTTGCACCGATTGACCTGTACTCTATAGACATTAAATGTTGTTCATATTTTACATATGCTTTTTGGAAAGAATCTACCTTTTCAGCTACTTGTATAAATAGATGTTTGTGTTTAAAGGTGCTATGAGGAACTTTTAAATATTTCTTAAACAGCCTAATTTTTCCTCTGATGATCATAAATGACATCAAACGAGACCATCAGTGCAAATAATGCTATTTATATCGTTTTTCTTAAAGGAGAAGTAAGTGATATTTTTTTCTTTATAAACATGTTAATCCCTCTATCACTCTATATTCATACAGCAATCACTTAAAGAGGACCTATGATACTTTTCGACTTTTATGACCTATAAACGTTGTTATAATGATTTATAGTCATGTTTAACCATACTAGCGTAGCAAATAATTACGTACATGGATTTCGACGTATTCCCTGCTGACCGTCTGGGGTGGCTATGCAGAGCACTAAACACTATGGCAGCCGGTCGAGAAATAACTTGTTCAAATTTCCGGGTAGTTTGAGTCACGCACCCGGATGTTTCCATGTATGGTAATGCTGCTCAGGCAAGCTCCGGCTGCATGCCCCCACCTTCCTGAAAATCTCCCGCTGCTGGAAGGAAGGTAACCAATCACAACGGAGTGGGGTTTGCAGCAGGGGGGGAAGGGGCGGAGAAGCTCAAAGCAGTGTGTAGAGAGAGACTGCTGTGCTCGCTAGGGTAAGAGGAAGAGTGTCCCGTAAATCTACATAGTTTTTTGTGATGTGATTCGTGTCAGGTTGCTCTATAGCAGTTTTTAACAAGAAATTAAGACCAGAAAAGTAATATAATAGGATCTCTTTAAATAGTATGGGAAGTTCATAACACAGGTCTCCTAGTCATTTAGTTTTGCAGTAATTGCCAGATGAAATTCCGAGTATCCTGCTCGTTAATATCCAATCAGGAGACATAGCGTTATAAAGAGGCGTGTCTCTGTGCCCGTGAATGATGACTCGCTGCTCTCCATTGTGGCACTATCTGATGAAGATGGCTGTGTGTTCATGTGTTGGTGACGTAGGGACCAACTACAGTCACTGACAGGAAGTTAGCTAAAAGGACCATATCACATACTTCTCCTTTAATGCCTTTGTCATTTGTCCCTCACCCCGTAGCTTCAGCTGGCATAGTAAAAAACAGTACCGCTTTTGTCCAAACGGGGTGCAAGAATGAACAAAAACTGAACGTTCCTCGGAGCACCTTTAGTTATCTTTGTTCAGCCTGTTGTCGTTTTTTCTTTAGAATGTCTATTTCTTAGCCTGGAAATCCAGACCCTCTTCTAGAACGATATAGGGTCTGGCCATGATGAATAGACCTTCCCAACTCAAGGGGTGGTACCTACGTATTTCAAATACCACTGCACGGAACTTGGATAGCACTATCAATCAGAGCAATGAAAAAGGTGATGTATTCAGCCCTGTTAGTTTAGCGAACAGCGGGTTAACTGGTACGTTAAACTTTTGCTTTGGTCGTCGGCAAAACAGAACATTCTTATTTCTTGCTAATGAAAGAATTGAGTGCCGTCTTCCAAATCGTTAAAGTGTCGAGGCCAAAGCCGCTTCAAACTCAAACAATATATCTGCATCCATCATTGTTGTTTTCATGCCCAGCACTGTCGTCAACCGGTTACGTCCTCCCCAGAGCCCCATATACTGTACATCAGGGGTGGCCACTGTTTTTCAGCTTGTGAGCTACTTTTAAAATGACCAAGTCAAAGTGAGCTACCACCTACTATTAGGGGTCAAAAGTCACGGTTCGGTACGTACCTCGGTTTTTAAGTCACAGTTCTGTTCTGTACGGTACGGTTCTCAGTTAAGAGGAAACATGTCTGCAGAATTGCCACGCTAGTGCCTCCAATGTCCTGCTGGAGGAAAATAGTAGCCAGCAGAGAACCAGACCCTCCTAGGGGGGTCCGGGGGCATGCCCCCCCGTGAGATTTTGTTTCAACTTTTTAAAGTGAAATGCATGAATCTGGTAGCCTGGCATTCCCAGACCTGCCACTAGGCGCTGGCAAATTAAATTTGCTGCGCGTTTTGGTCTGGAGACGCTCCGTTGAAGCTTATCAAGACTACCAGAAATCTGGTATAACGTTTCAATTGGTTCTATCTAATATGGGCGCGCCAGAGCCCTTTATATGGTGCTCTGGGGAGGACGTAACCGGATGACGACAGTGACGTGCATGCGACGTCGAAGCTGTGATAGTAAACATCAAAGATGGCTGCGGATATGTTGTGTGAGTTTGAGACTGCTTTGGCCTCGACCCTTAACGAATTGGAAGACGGGACTCATAGCTTTCACTAGCAAGTAAGTGGAATGTTCTGTTTTGCCGACCGACAACGGCAAACGTTTAATTGAACAGTTTAACAGCTGTTCGCTAAACGAACGGGGCTTACGTCACTTGTGCATCGCTCTGATTGGTTGTAGTGCTATCCAACTGCGTGCAGTGGCATTTGAAATGCACGAGTAGGAGCCGCCCCTAGAGTTGGAAATTACTATTGATCGTCGCCAGACCCTCTATCGTTCAAGATATCAGGGTCAGGATTTCCAGGCTATGAATCTGGTGCACTTTGAGAGGAAAATTAAGAGGCTAAATATAAGGAATTTTGTGTGAACAAATAATTTGGAGACACTGGGTCTGATGAATTAGAAGCAATTGAAGAAAGACACATGGATTTTCCATAAACATATTAATTACAAATAAAAAAAATGTATGCAGGGTCCTCTGGGTTGGGCTTGGTGCTCTTTTTCTTTAACGAGACCTATTTCTCTGTAATATACTGAATGCATTTAAATGCAGTGAGAGGAACGAAGCAGAAGAACTCTTGTCCAGCTATGCCGTGATCTTAATATAAAAAACACAAACTCACATATTCATCCGCGCCCCCCCTGCCATAACCAAACTGTGTATAACCAAAACTGCCATAACCAAACAGTGGGGCCCCACAGTTTGAAAACCACTGGCTTAAGCAATTCTAATTTAAAAGAGCAAGAAATATACACAAATGCATAGGTTTATCTTAAAGGCAGACTTATAGAGTTATACAAAAAAAAATCCTTCTCAATGATCACTTCTGCCCCACTAGAATATGTGGTGGTCTGTTTGTCTGAACTGTCTTCCTCTCTCTGGCTGTATTTTACATAGTAGAATTTGTCACAGTGTAGAAGCCTCTCCACTTCCTTGACTTGGATTAGCTTTGGTTAGCTCACTGGCTAACAAACTGATATGTACTGTATGTCAAATTAGAAAGTGGTGTCCTCTCTCCCTCCACCGAACGTCGGCGCATGCTCGCACGGCTCGTTCGCTCTTTCATAGTAAAAAAAATAAATATATATATATATATATATATTATTATATATATATATATATTTTTTTTTAAGAATGCCACGCGATCGACCCACACTACCCTCGCGAGATCGACCTAGTGGCCACCCCTGCTGTACATAGTGCTCTGGCCCGCCTATATCAGATAGAACAATTTGATTGGAAAGTCAGAATTTTCCGACATACTGTGGTTAATGAGCTCCAATGGATAGTGTCCAGACCAACACGCTGAGCAAATTTAAATTGGAGCCAGTGGCAGGTCTGGATTTCCAGGCTATCTATTTCTGTCTTTCTTCCTGAAAATGTATCTTGAAACTGTACTGTTGTGTATTTACATAAATTGTACTTAGGTACAGCACTTAGTTACAGAGAAGTTTTAACAAAGTGCTTCCTTTAAGTTTATTCAGACAATTTGTTTAAAGCTGCTCTAATCGATATTTTAATAGTAACAATGGGGACAAGATTAAGGCTCTTTCTGCTCTTTATTCTCCGCAGGGGTTTTCATTTGTGTGGGTCCCTCCCTGTCTGTCAGATGCTGTTGAGGGACTGTAAATGAGAGAAAAATGCCTTCGTCATCAAGCCACAATCCTTTCAGTCACTGGAATTCTCCAATGTGTCTCTGCCTAGTGATCTGTGCAGAATCATTGCACTACGAAGCACATTCATCAGTTTAATTACAAGTCCATAGAAGCGCCATCGCCATCGATCACTATAGGACACGAGAGAGGCTCTACAGATTTTTCTTTTTTTCTTGTTCTTACATTACTACCTCTGTCTTAAGAAGATAAGACTTCAAACTTTTCTCAATAGTAATGCAATATTATTATAAGGATGCCACAGAGGGACTTAAAGGTCACATATTAAATGCACTTTTTAAATGTGTTCTAACATATCCATGGGTCCACGGTGTGCCTAGAGACCGCCAAAATATCAAAAAAATTAACAATCTCTCCTTTTCTCACTCTCCCCCTTTCTGAAACCCCCACCCCTCCCCCCCAATATACTCCAGTCAGAATTCTCGCCGTTTATGACATCATAAACTGCACAGCCACATCCCCATATTTTCTTTATATGTCCATGCTTCCCCCCCACATTAGTAACCAGAAACTTCCACCGTGCAGTGTTCTATGATAACTCCCCTCCCCCCATTTCTTATTGGTCCACGGCCCGAGATCCTCTGGAAAATTTTCCGAGCGAGAGCCATGTTGTTTTCCCCGCTAAGCGACAAGATGCCCATAGTACAGCAAACCATGCAGAGTGTTGCATAAACCAACACAGAAGCATTCTGCTCATAACCCACTAATTTATCTTAATCACAGCAGTCTTAATAATGCCGCGTTTATAACGAGACAAGGCTTAGGGAACTACTTGTGTAGTAATTCCATCGGTGAAACTAAAAGGAATCTCCTCAATGGTTGTTTGCCTGTTATTTACCTAGTGTACCATGTAGCTTCGGGAGTAGCACCCAACGTTTGCTTCTATTACACTAACTTGGCTTTCCCACTGCAGTTTAATAATGCCTCGTTTTTAACACCACAAAGGGTGGGAAGTTATTCCTGTAGAAACCAAATGTGAGGCTATTGTTCTCACTGGTTTTAAATCGTCTGAGTGTTACTTTTAGCCGTTAGCGCACATGTAGCTTCGGATGTAGCACCCAACATTTGCTTCTATTATTGACAGTGTGGAGAGACAGAGATGAAATGGGGTAGATTGAGAGGGCATTACTGAGCCTGTATGGGGGGTGGCGCTCTAACCACTACACCATGAGCACCCCCCCCCCCCCCACCCTAACACTTCTGAGCCTGCTTTGGGAGACTACATAAACAAACAGACAAAATAATAATAATTCATAAACTATTTTAGACACTCTTTAGTGAAGCAAATCAGCTTGTTGTTGGGCTCAGAAGTAGAAAAACTACAGATCATTAAGGCTGCGTCTTTTCCTGATGTTTTTGCGATATAGATTCTCAATGAGGGAATACGTTATATCTGAAACATTGCTTTCATAGGATTCCCTTAGGTCACAGCTGGGCAGGTACAAAGGAAAATCCCTTACAACTTAAACACAAAATTAATGATAAAAAGTCACGTGAAAAAAAAATGGTTTTGCAAGTGCAGCAACTAACGAATGAGCACTGGTGAATGTGGGGACTAGTAATGATTAATAACTGTTTTATTCTTCTTCTGTTGTCCAACAGAAGCATAACAATATGCAAAACACTTTACAGTAAAACAGAGAAGTATTGAACAGAGTTATAACAAAACTTTTAAAAAAATCCTCTACTATCTTACACATGGGCTACCCTTGATCTCTCTTAGACCTATGCCCTACCTTACTCATATTGGACAGTAGCACAAATCTCAGTTACTTTCTTGTGGTCATTGCAAGATGGATGGAGAGATTCATCATGGTCTGTGTTTTTGTGGGAGTTCTTCACTTGAAACAGCTCTGGTTTCGGGGAGCAGCAAACACTTTTATAGCCCCAATCATCCATCATTTAGAGGTTGTGGCACCTCTTTCATTTTCTGTGGCCATGAACATATATCACAGCCTGAAGACAAAGGTTTACAGTAAAGTGCTTTGCTTGTAAGAACTTCTGGCTGCATTCTGCCTCTATGCAGTTACACTTTAATACCAGAAAAGATCATCATGATGCTTGAATATGATTTTTAAAACATCCAACATCGCTGTGAGATGAGGCATAAGAGTGTAGCCTACTCTTGAATCAAAACAGAAAGCATTCCAAATAGGTTAGCTGCTCTACTTAAATAGGTAGGTACTATACTTGAATACAGTACATGTATAAAAGGTGGAGTCAGCAATTCTGGAGAACGCTGGTCAAAATCACTTTTTGTCAAACTCAGTGAATATCTCCTCACGATCCACTACACGCCTGTATGCGCTGGAAAAAATAAATCAGGTGTTAATACACATCCTAGACTCTGTAAACAAAGGGTATGTAAACTACCATAGCTACTTGCCATAGCCTAGGCTGTGCATTAACACTGGAATTTCTGTCAGCACACGAACACAGTATGGAGTGGACAGTTAGTGGATTGTGAGGAGATATTCATTGATATGGAAGGAAAAGAGATTTTCACAATAAGAATTCTCTAGAATTACTGACACCTTTAAGTTAGTTTCACTTTGCCTTAAGCTATTGTACTTGCCTTATGAGCGGGTAGGTCTTCATCTGCCCAATCTTAGGTGGTACTATATGCTGCTCAACTAACCTCAGCATCATATTATTTCTGCACGACCACACTTCCTTCCTGGGTATACATTGAACAAGCATCAACGCCAGAACTACCACTAAGTTTGTATCTATACTCTTCAGAAATTAAGAAATTGAAACTTCTTATCCTTTCCTTAAAAACATGGTTTCAGTTTGGTAAGGATCCTGGAAAGACTTCAAATGCTCTGGGAACCATACATGGCTGACAGATGAAAATATAAGATTCACTTCAAATGTGTACAGTAGTTTTTTAAGTGATTACTTTATTTGTATCTATCTATCTAATGTATGATCCTGCAAGTGTCTGTATGTGTGTGTTGTTGGAAAAAAGAAAAAATGACGATGAATACTATGGCCTAGCAGCAGACCCGGGTTCGATTCCCGCCCGCGGTCGTTCTCTGCATGTCACTCCCCTCTCTGCCCCATTTCAACTCTGTCTCTTCATACTGTCAAATAAAGCATGAAAAATGCCAAAAAAAAAAAAAAATACAATGAGGTAAGGTCAAGAAGTAAAAGAAAAAAGACAAACAAAAATAAAATTAAAAGACAAAAAAAAAAAAAAAGTCTAAGAAAAAGCCAGAAATGCCAAGAAATAATTTTACACATTGTTGAAGCTTTCTTCCTCTATCTGTGTATCTCCAGTCAGGTCTCCAGGATGGTGCCAGGCTGTGTAGGCGTGTCTGAGGGCAGCAGCAGCAGACAGCAGCAGCAGCAGTCATGGAGGCTCAGGGCACCGCCGCGCCGGCCTACGTGGACGTGGACCAGGGCCTGACTCTGGCCTGCATCGCCTTCCTCTGCCTGCTGCTGGTGGCCATGATCATCCGCTGTGCCAAGGTCATCATGGACCCCTACAGCGCCATCCCCACCTCCACATGGGAGGAGCAGCACCTGGACGACTGAAACACTAAAACATACATTATGTCTGCTGTAGGACTGTGTTTCTCCTGGTGAAAGAACCATGAAGAACCATGAAGTTTCCACACGAAGAAAGTAGGGTTCTTCCAGGGTGTTTTAGTGTGACATTGCTTCGGCGTGACACCTTAATGACTCCATGATCCAATTAATTTATAACATCAAAAAGATTAAAATACACTAGTCCCACTTTACAGCAATTCAATTATTCTTAATTCATGATGAAGCACTTAAGAGTTCATGTCGTTTTCCTGACGCAGAACTTATTTTGTTTGACTGAACAATCTTGAATGGTTCCGCTATCATACAAAGGACTATTTCCTGATACTTTCGGAAACAATTTTGAAGTCAATAAATACTGAAAGTGTTTTTTGGGTTACATGGGACCATTCTGCCATGGTAAAGCTTGAAATACCCTTTCTGGTACTACACAGTACATATTTGTTAAACATAGATAACATACATAAATCCAGGAATGACCTTGAAACCTACATGTCTGGTAAGGTGTATATTGGGAGGACAAAATATAAAGAGCATTATCACCTGGGGCGACTTGGAGAAAGATAAGGAGGGGCTGCTGTGTTTCATTCTATGGTCAATGCAATGGATGGATTGATAGTATTACAACTAAAGAGCAAAGCACATTAACTTTACTTGTACCTAGAGATGTCTTCAGGACCCCCTGGGCTGCCTTAGATTCCTGTTGAAAAAACAAACGCACACAATCGTTAACACCAAAAGGATGTCGTCCTTGACTGGTTGCACTTTCCCTCTACATCTGTAGAGGCTGGACTGACAAACTAGCAGAAGATTAACATGAAGAAGAATAGTCACAAAGCTGCAATATACTGCTGGCCCATATGGAGACAGCCTTTCATGATACAAATTTAAAAGATCCTAATCGATAGTCCAAAATGATTGGTGTTATTTGTCAACGTAACTTAAAGCCCAATTCTGGTTTATTACAACTTGGTTCAATGTAGTTTTGGTCATAAGTAGTAAGAAGTTCATACTCACCAAGTTCAATGCTGAGATTTGGAAGGACAAATCAGGATAAATGATTATACAATTATCAACAAAGGCCTGACTGGTAATCTGTGGTCAAAACCACATAAATAAGAACCAATCTGTGAGAAACCAGAGTCATCCTATAATACAATATGAACAAGCTTTGAACAGATTGGCCTGTTTGATCAGGTTAGTTGGGTTGCGCCGATTATATACCAAGTCAACCCGATCTCACGCCGAGGCGTGAGATACACACGCATGGACCGGCGTGTAACTCACACGCCTTGCCTGACCAGGGCGTGTGAGTTACACGCGCACCTCCCGTAGTCAAAATGGCGGCCGCGGTTTTCCGTCAATGTTTTATCTATATTATAACCTCTCCCTGTCCCCTTGCCCTAACCCTAACCACCGAGGGGGCTGCAGCTAGATAGTATTGAAATGCTGGGAGAACATGTCGTGCTATTCCTGGGAGAACATGTCGGCCCCTGTTGGTGCTATTCCTCCGTTCATTTAGACTATTCCTCCATTCATTTAGACGGCGGGAGGTGCGCGTGTAACTCACACGCCCTGGTCAGGCAAGGCGTGTGAGTTAGACGCCGGTCCATGCGTGTCTATTAGACGCCTCGGCGTGATACCAGGTTGACCAAGTACATTAGCACTACTATGTAAGAGATGTCATATTGAGAAAAAGAAAAACTGCCTACCAGAACATGATGGTTTCCATAAGAAATGTAAAGGGGCACTCCATTGATTTTAAAGTCAAGATCAGTTTGCTATTATCATAAGTAGCCAGCCTTGACAAACAGTCGAATTGAGGAAAGCCTAACGTCCACTGTTGTTGCTATTCCTCTAGCATCTATAATCAATGCAATATGTTCCTGGGGGAAAATGAGAACCCATAGTGCTTGCTATTAATTCTTGATCTTGATCTTGATCGTGAAACCCTACAAGTTCTGTTATGGGTCTGAAGACATTTTTTTTCAGGTCGGGGAAAAATAAGTGACACTATCATTAAGGTTAAGTTTTGCTCTGAGACCTCAACTCTTTAATATGGATGTTTACAAGTGTTTAAAAGGTACGTTTTATAAACATTTAGGACTTTCTTACAGAACTTACTGACTTTGTATTGGCTTGAGATGTAGTGTCTGAGTATACTGTACTTATTAATCATTAACCTTCAGACAATCTGTAGCCTTGTAGCCTTCACAATAGCAGCCATGTTTGATTATGTGTAACTGCCAAAGCATGTTTCCGCAGTTTCTCAAAAAAGGAAATGCACGCACACACACAACTATTCGTAAAATCTGCCCTTTTTGCTTTGCCAATCTCAGACAATAATTTAGAACTAGCTAAGGTGTTCTTGTTGATGTCAATTTAATTTGTATCTGACTCATTACAGACAGCATTTATCATCTTTGAAATTATTGTTAGTTGCATGTTATGAAGTGCCTATGCTTATAGTAAACCACAGAAGAGCCATTGAGCATAATGCTGAGTTCCACATAAGCTGCCAATCCCTTTACGTATAACACATTGAAATGTTCTAGATGGGAAAATGGTACATTATGTTCTGATTAAAGCCACATGGTTAAATATCTGTGCTTATTCCTTTTCCAGTGATCTCAGATATCCAGGACAAATAGTGAAGGTGGTATAGGGTTTGGTGTGGAAGTCAGCCGTTTACTGATATACTTGACTTGAAACGTATTGCTGTACAACATGTACAACTGATTATTGAATAATCAGTTTGCTTCAGCTCTACTTTTGTTAAAATTGACTGTGAATGTACAGATGGGTGACTGATCAATAGGAAAGAAACCTGAATGAATTCTTGTAAAAACATAACAAAAGCAGATTCTTCCACACAGGTGCCACTGCATGGTACATTTGAGCACATAACATCCCTTCATGCTCTGTGGCATATGTGAAAATGCTGGGCCCGGTTAAATCTCATTTTGCATGGCAAGAGGAGGAGATCTACGTGACTTTAATAGGAAGGGTTTATTTTTGGGGAACAGATGGTAGGAGACTTTGTCCAAGACACTGCTCAACTGGCTAGTGTCTCCATAGGAACAGTGACTAAAGTGACATCTGAAATTCCATTCTTACACAGAGAATTACTGTATATTATTTTAGAGCTGCAGTGCATAAACCATCCATCCATTCATTTACTTTCTGATACAGTATGGTCCTGGTCAGGGTCACAGTGGCTAGAGGGCCAGCAGAGCAGCCTCGGGCGTGTCTTTAGCAAGCAACTTCTTCTATCCTATCCTGAGGGATCCCTAGGCATAATCACTCCAACGTGTCCTGGGTCTGCCCAGTGTCTCCTACCAGTTGGGCGTGCCTTGTACACCCCCACTAAAGGCCGTAGCTCATTGGGCTGCGACTGTTTGCGACAAGTTGGAGACAGCATTCGCAAGGGAGTCTCTAAACTGTCTTGAAACATTCGCGGGGGTCTCAATTTCCTCGCATGAGTCGCAGAGCCTCGCAGTCCTGTCGCTTGAATTTTGAACATGTTCAAAAAATGTATGTGACAAATCTACTCTCAAAATAGTCTCAGAGTGGTCGCAGGTGTCTCGAACGCGTCGCAAACCCTTCTCAATTTAGTCTCCGTGAGTCAGAAAGTGCGAGAAGTGTGAGACAACTTTGCGAGGGTTTGGCGACATATGAAACTAAATTTCGACTGATTTGAGACAAAAATGAGACTGACATTCCATTCGTGCGACGCTCGCCAGACGTTCGCAAGACATAAATGCGAGCTCCCGGCAAGTTTTGGCCAGGACATTTGCAAACGTGTCGTGAGGAACCAACTCAGTGAGACTGCAAGATAAAATTGTTGCTAATTTGCATATTTTCTTGCAATTTTGTGTCTCCAACTTGTCGCACAGTGTCGCAGCCCAGTGAGATAGGGGCTTTAAGAGAAGCATCTAGGGGGTATCCTCACCAGATGCCCTGACTCCTCTCGATGTGGAAGAGCAGCGGATGTATTCTGAAGTCCTTCCAGATCACAGTGCTTTTCACCCTATCACAGAGAGTGAGCCCTGCCTAGCCCGGTGAGACCAGCCTAATCCCGCAAGCTTCACATTGGTTTCCCTCCAGCAGATCAGTCTAAACTTTCTCCAATTTCCATGAGAATGAGCATAGTCAAGAAATGACTGGACTGACGACTACAAGAGCCAATCAGGGGCTGCCTTCCACTAGCGCACGGAAAGTGGGGCGGGGCCCGGTCTGACTGATGAATAGACTGACGACTACATGAACCAATTAGAAGCTAAAATCCAGAAAGGGAGAGCATGAACCACCTATTAAGAAATATGAATGTTTTTTTGAAAGTTCAGTGGTGCACTGGCACTAGTACTACAGAGATGTGTGGGAAATAAGTGGTATTTTTAGATGAGTTATTCTTTACCATATTCTAAACAATTCGGTGTATCAGTGGATTACACCAATCGAACGGTACAATATGTTGGTTTTTCCTTTAGTCTGTCACCTGTCTGTACATAATTGCTTAGATACTTAAGTGGTCTCAACCCATTAAGTAAATATGGTTTACTACTACCTATTTTATGTCTATGAGAGAAAGACAGGGAGAATGAGTAGAAGAGGATGAAAGAGTTAACAAATGGGGGGGGGGCAGTTATAATTCATGCTATTACATCTATCTGTTCCCTGTTTTGAGTTTAGCCATTTCTAAAAGGTCCCAGCCAACACCTGGTAAGAGGTGGAACATACAGAGAGTTTTGTTGAGGTTTGATCTACTATGTGTCAACTCGTTTGCCGTTGGCTTGAATGTAACCGATATTTATTTATACACAACATTTGGAGAATTTAATTCCAAAATTTAGTTTTTCCTTTTTTTATGTTCTTTTAGTACGTATTCTGTTTCTGAGAGTATAAACCAGTGGTTGGATCATGGCTTTTAAATACTACTTGTTACCAGCAGGCTGAAAAAGCATGAGGTAGTCGAGTTAATTAAGCGAATAAAGTACAGCCACAAAACATCTGTTACTAAATGTAGATGCGTTATGAAACAGGTATTTAAGCCTGCTACAAATGTGTCGGCTGAAAAACATACTCTCACACTGAG
Organism: Ammodytes marinus; assembly: GCF_949987685.1. Taxonomy (NCBI): domain Eukaryota; kingdom Metazoa; phylum Chordata; class Actinopteri; order Uranoscopiformes; family Ammodytidae; genus Ammodytes; species Ammodytes marinus. Next base: position 4,547,146 of record NC_137230.1, on the reverse strand, counting down.
ACTCTGTCAGTGGACATTGAAAACTTAATAGAGCAGGACTGAGCCGTATCATATAAGGTGCAGCTGGATTCACTGAGAATCTAGGTCATAAATCAGCCAATAGTCAATGTGGCATCTACAGTACATTGTTTGGAGCCTCCCGGTTCCTCACATCTAAAGAAAACCTGGATTGCAGCACATTAAAGATGATTGTGAAATACAAAATTGCCACTACTACATTGTCTTTTGTCTGGTTGATAATTGAAAATAAATGAAACTGGAAGCTTATCTCATATTGTTTTGGACATGTAACTAGGTCACACCAAAAGCTTGATGAAATTTCATTCAGTGCTTATCCATGGGGAACAGTTTACCAGCCCCCCAAAGGCTTTTTTCTTCAACTTCTGTCTCACATAATAGGCTAAATGGTACAGAGATAAAAAAAAAAAAAGCTCTAGTCGTGCCGAGAGTCAAGGGCATATTCCACACATTCAATGATCCACGGGGCATTGAAGATCAAGTTCAAGGTACATACACTATATTATGATAATAAGGTCTACACTGTTAGAATGTAAAACAGTAATTTAATTTGCCTTGACAGTTAAACTGTGTCCTGTGTCTCTCTTGAATTTAACCTTGGCTCCGTGCTGGCAGCCTGCTGTCTGCTCCAGCCCTGTTTCTATGAACAGGTCGGCCTACCTCTCATGTTGAGCATGCTTAAGGGGGCCCAGGGCACCGTTTACACCATTCAGTATGCATCTGAGTGTGTGAGTGTCTCCTGCGAACATCTTTATGGAAATGTTCACTGCAAAATACTGCAGGAGTCAAGATCTCACACCACAAGTCAAGTTAATATATCAAGTGTAATTAGAAATTCATTTTCACGTCATAGAGAGAGCCAAAGATAACTGAAATGTTGCTATTAACAGAGAAAGCCACAGTTAATGTTAGAAATATCTTAGTTTTTGTTGTTGTTGAAATAATAGGTAATAATATATATTATATGCGCTAAAGTAAAATCAAGGCAAGTCTTTTTGGCAATACCAGGACATGAAGTATATTAAGTAATTAAGATTGTATACAATAAGTTATTGTTTGAATACATACAGACACATTATTTCACAAACTGTTAAAATATCAGCAGTCATTTTAAAAAACTCTGCTTAAAATGAAATGTTAAATAAAAAAAATTATTTACTTGATTAAATGTCCTTTTTACAAAGTCATACTGTGACTGGCTTTTGCTTTGGTCTGGATGGAACAGTGGAGAGCAGCAGTACCATCCAGACTCCACCGCTACATTGAGGATCCCACAGACGTCCCCGGCGAGGACCTACCCCGCAAGCAGTGGACAACCCTCAACCGCCTGAGGACAGGTGTAGGACGCTTCGGAGAGTCGATGCAGCGGTGGGGCCTTGCGGACAGCGCCCACTGTGAATGTGGAGACAGACTGTAGATCACGTCCTGACCAGCTGTCCCAAACATCGGCCACCAAATGGCGAGTGGCTTGCTACAACCGAGCTGAGGATCTAAAGACATACGCAAGAAGAAGAAGCTTTGGTCTGAATGAGACGACAGTCAACCACAAAACCACTTCACCGCAAAGACTCTGTGGTGAAAAGTGTCCTTATTGAAGAGCAAAGGTCCATGTGAATATGACCCTCCCAGATGCTTTGGACAGTTTGGGTGAGACATGCATGTAGCCGCTGTCATCGAGAAGGACACGCTGAAAGGCATAAGGGAGATCAAGAAGGACAACTTCAACTTAACTAAAACAAAATGTCTTTGCATGCTAATAAACCAGCAACGCCACAGTTGCATCACCATCACCACCTGACGTTGTCTTGACCCTGCCATTTTTTTGTTTTGAGCTAATTGTGACATTGGGCTATACAAGTAAAAACTGATTTGATTTGAAATTTTAGATACTTTATTTTCGTATTTTTCTTTTAGGAACACAACACAGAAAAAGTGAACACACAAACAAAAGACAAAATAAAATAAACAACTAACATTCATTTTCGGTTATTTGCATATTACTCCTGAAGAGTTATCTGCTAGGCTACAAGTGTCACCAGCAACTACTGGCCTGGCATGTGTACTACGTCAATTTCGTCCAGTTTGGCAGACCTGTATACATGATGAAAGTTTTTCAAAACAAATGCGACTAAACACAATGTATAGAGGAAAAAAGCATTTTTTTGTTTCAGCGAGACTGTTTGTGTAAACGTGGCTTAAGATTCTGTATATCAATCATTCCTGGTTTGGGTCTTCAAATTGGATTTTTTTCAAATAAGAAATAAACATTGGATATCACTAGATTCATGATTCAAATGAATAACTAATGTCTCACTAAATGACTAAAGCGATAAAAAAGGAGGAAGTTATGGATGCGTCTGTGATTAAAGACCACAGACATTGGGATGGGCCCATTGAGACGACAGGAAAACAAAAGACACGGACACAGTGAGATTAGAAATGGATGATTTCATTGTAAATCAGGAGCCAACACACAGAGAAGACACACATCAATAATACTGATCGTTGTGCAGCAGAAAGCACTGAGACGTGATGTGGGACAAATCCTTATACATGGACGGATATTGCTGAGGGTTTCAGTAACAAAGGTGTAACTGTACAACTCAGCAGAGCTCTGACAGTAACATCAGCCCAATGTGAAAAATGCTCATCAAAAACGCTGGAAACACTTTCTAAGAGACATTCATTCACTGGTGGTGTGTATTTATGTGCCTTCCAATTCAAATATTCACTCTCCACAAAAGGATGCCCACATAAATAACAGTAAGTGTGATTCAGTGTTGCAGGGCAGGGAGAATGGTGCCAGTGCAGGGTCCAAAGCCCACCCTGTATCCATCTCCTTGACAGTAACCTAGACAGAGGAAGGGATGGGGACATTACTATAGACATGTGGTTATGGAGATGATTATCAAGATGATCATATTATATGAGCCCATCTGAAATGAACAGAAGCAGTGCCTTTTTGCAGGCAAACATTCTGTACGTTTGGCTGAAAGTGAATCAGTAAACAGTGAAATAGATGCTGATATCTTAGAATACAAACAAGAACACGGACGAGAAAATAAACTCCCACCACACTGCACACAGACACTTTTATGAACGGAGCCTTCTCTCTACAGCACACAAACACACACACATGCGTGCACGCACACACATATACGCTGTTGGAGTCAAACGTGCATACATCAGTCTATGTGTGTGTTCTGAGACTGCACTACTTTGTAGTACTCTGTGAAAGATACATGTTGAGTGCAATGGGTGCCTTCACACCTAGGCACCTGCCTAGCAGATTGTGTAAAATATGCACAGCAATTGTTCAGCTCACAATTTTTGAAAACTGTGTAAGGAGCGCAGCAGGTTGGAGTGGAGTGGTTAAATTATGCATTGAAAATGGAGGGAAAGATTGGTTTTTATTTGAGTAAAGGTAAAATATTCAACTTTTTTTCATCCCTTCTTTTTTTACAACATAATACTATTCTTATGGTGTACGTGTTGCAGAACAACTAGCAATAATTATAAATAATGCCATTGAAATGGATCATAATAAAAAGCTTGAAAGCCAGTTTTAAATGAGAAGCACTCTATTCCATTATGCAGTGATGTGACTGTTGTGCTGAAGGTTGAGTCTAACCTGTGATGGTGACTTGATCTCCGTCCCTCAGAAAGGTTCTGCTTTGTCCTCCTCCCAGATCAATGTTCTTAGATCCTCTCCAGGACAGCTCCAGCATGGAGCCAAAACTCTCTGTTTCCTATTGGGACACACCACACACAGTATCAGCAACGTACGGTACATTGAAAACATACTGCACATGGTTAGCCTCATAGCATAATTGCCTAAATCATATTTACTCCACTCTACTATTACTCCACATATACTCTATTCTACATCAACCCTGCTCTACATCTACTTTACCCTACTCTATAACCCTTAAAATATGACTTAGGCAATTATGCTATCAGACTAACGAAAAGTAGATGTAGAGTAGAGTAGAGTAGGTGTAGAATAGAGTAGATGTAGAGTAAAAATAGAGTAGAGTAAATATGATTTAGGCAATTATGTTACGAGGCTAACGTCATATACATTCCCTTTGATTACAGCAGGTTTTGAGACGGTCTGGAAAACAGCTCATTTATTCTTTGTCACCAGGTCGAATCCATTGGGTGTCAAACTTCAAGATGGAGTCATCGTTTCTGAAGAACGCTTGTTGTCAAAATCAGTGAATATCTCCTTATGATCTGAGCTTCCTGTCCGCACTGTATTATTATGTACTGTATACAATTCAGAGTAAAATACACAGGCTAGGCTCTGTAAACGGGCATGTTACTAACTATGGTGGGCCCCCTTTGTTTACAGAGCCTGGGTTATGTATTAACACCAGATTGCTTTTCAGCGCGCGCGCATACACACACACACAGTATGGACAGGTAGCGGTTCGTGTGGAGATATTCACTGATTTTGACAAAAAGTGATTTTGACAATAACGGTTCTCCAGATTGGCTGACTCCACCTTTAAAACCAGAGTTTACAAAGTGCTTTACAGAAGAAATACCACGTGGATCAGGGATCGGTCCACAATCCATCAAAATCCCCATGTTCGAAAGGGGCTTTGATTCAGTATTTTGCGGATCTGTCTCACAGTATACTATTGTAAATATTCAGCAATCAGTGCAACATGGTAAGCATGAAATGTCCGGCCTGACAACAACATCATGCCTCTGAGCAGTCCTGTATTGTGTGTCCAATACATTTCTGTGTCAATGCATATAGATGTGCTATCAAAAGATAAGCCATCTTTTTTTTTTTAAGATATTTTTTGGCATTTTTCATGCTTTATTGATAGTGTTAAGAGACAGAGGTGAAATGGGGCAGAGAGGAGAGTGACATGCAGAGTACGACCGCGGGCGGGAATCGAAACCGGGTCTGCTGCCGGGCCCGGCCCGGGGGGGGACGCCCTACCAACTGAGCTAAGGGCGCCCCAGAAAAGCCATCTTAACTGTAGTATTGATAAAAGTACTGAAAGTCCATTCAGACACTCACAGGTCCACTGATGGTGCCAGAGGCCAGCAGGTCCCCTGGTCTGACGTTACAACCGTTGACTGTGTGATGGGCGAGCTGCTGCTTCATGGTCCAGTACATGTTCTACAGACAGAGAGAGAGACAGAGAGAGAGAGAGAGACAGAGAGAGAGGGACAGAGAGAGAGAGGTGCAAATGGAAGAAAGTGAGTGAGAAGAAAGTGACAATTAGACAAAATGGTTCAAAATGGTTGACTATTTGCATGAAGGACGCTGCAAATAGCTATGTTCACAATACCGATGAAAATTATTGTAATTTTCCAAATTTGACAAAATAGGCATAGTCCTAATTGGACAACCTACCCAGTCCTCAGAAAATAGTTTGGGACTGTAGTTAAATGATTAAGGTTTAAAATCAATATCAGATGTTACATTACCAACCGCTATGTGACTGACCAGTATAATATTTAAAATATATACAGTATATTGCTGTATAATGGAGTATACATGATGTAGCACAAAGTGTTAGTGGTTAGAAGATTCATACCTTATAGTTTGACTTGCAGATGGTTGCTGCCTTGTCCATGTCTTGTCCTTAAAGTGCAAATAGCAAAGAGTTACCCTGCGTTCCAATTCCCATACTTTCCTACTATTTATAATGCCAAAAAAAGATTTAGGATGTCCCAATACATGCACGGCAATTGTAGTATGCTGAAAATACATAAATGCCCCACTAACTCCAATAGCATTTTGGAGTATTTGTCTTTATTCTTGACATTTCTCAACATAATGAAAAAAAAAATTCCTTATCTGATTTTTTTTCTCTCCTGTGGCCCTAAAACTCTTCTGTACTTTATTATGTAGTGTTCAGAGGGAAATACTGTACTTTTCCCATTTCATTATTCCGACAGCTGGATTTTACAAACCTGTAACAAAATTATAAAGTTTGATCCATTGTTATTCAGTAAATGAAACTAACTAAGAATATACAAACTGGTTACAACTAGCATCAACCTGACCAGCCATAACATTAAAATGCTGCTTAAATTTAGCAATTACAATCTAATACAACTGGAACAACTGTACAGTATGTAACTGTTACCATGGTGCACCTCAGGGTTTCTACTGATAAGCAGTGTATGTGTGAGTGAGTGAGTGAGTGAGTGAGTGAGTGAGTGAGTGAGTGAGTGAGTGAGTGAGTGAGTGAGTGAGTGAGTGAGCGAGCGAGCGCGTGCATGTGTATGTGAGAGAGAGTGTGAGTGTTTAATTACTAAAGTACATTGTACTGTGTGTAGTACCTTTTAGTGAGACAAACAGGTTAATGTCGAAGGTGTACGCATCATGGTGTTGTAGGTAAGGGAGGGGCTCGGGGTCCTGTAGGGAGAGAGGACAAACACACACTCTAAACACTTCACACACCAAAACCAAAATGGAGAGAGACAAGACACTTTCCGTTCTCTAAATAGAAAAGTGTCAAGACTCTGCTTGTCAGGATCATCTCTACACCATCACACTTTCCTATGATAATATATTGTATTTATAAAGGGTTTTTCTAGAAACTTAGAATGGCTTAACTTGGACCTTGCTGTAGGGTTGAATAGTAACAAGTTGACATGACATTTACCAAACACAATTTCACTGATTTCTTCCAGCAAAGGCTTCACATGTAACAGTTAAAGAGGGTTATAGGCCTGCAAGCAGTTTGGGTTCCACATCATGGTGTGATGACTCAATGCACATATCTAATTAGTAGCTTGGAATCCTGGCTCACCATTGGGCGCTTGTCTTTGCTGGTGTAAGATGTGACTCTTGTACTAACCTGGATGGGGTTTGTCTCTGCGAAGGGGAGCAGCGCCTCCATGGGGACCACCCACGGCGAGATGGTCGTTCCAAAGTTCTTCCCCAGAAATGGACCTAGAGGAACATACTCCCAGGCCTGGATGTCCCTGGCTGGGAATCAACACAAATTTTAGTAGATTTTATTTGACATGGACATGACAATATCATTGGACGAACCAGGTGCATTGTTTTCAGTGTATGAGCATAAATGCTAGTTTTCAACACCTGTCCACAGGAGGCTTTTTAAAAACAACAAAAAAACTAAACAAGACAGAAACAAGATCAAATACTGATGAGGGAAAAACTGATAATTAAAAGAATAAAAATGCAGTATACAGTATACAGAGCAGCAGTATAATATCAAATATATATATATATATATATATATATATATATATATATATATATATATATATATATATATATATATATATATATATATATATATATATATATATATATATATATATATATACATAGAGTAAAGCAAAGGCAGCATGATCAGACAATAAACCAATTGTAAATTATTTGTGTGAGCACTGTTGATTTGATTTGAGCCATTGTTTAAATCCTCTGTTAAAAGTGTTGCAGTTAGTCTCTAGTTTTAGATTAGTGGGCAAGAGATTCCATAGTTTTGACCCTTTTACAGAGAAAAATATCACTGCACATTAAGTGACAGTCACAATATCTCACAATCATATTTCCTTTACATAGGCAATAGATAAGAGTTTGAAAAAAATTCTACTTTCTATCTCTTATAACAAGAGGGATTTCTGAAAATTGGCACCCCTACTTCCAACGTCTCTGCGTGTAGCTCTTAAAGCTTTAATAGTAATCTGCTCTCAGTATCTTCTCATGTCTTCACACACACGGACACGAATCATTGGCCGATGCCTTCCCCTCGCCCACTGTGTTAGCCTTGAAGAAGATGACTTTTCAATTTAACCGCAGTGGTGAGAATTTAACTTGGGTTTGTAGTTTGGTGTTTGACAGTTTGGAAGGCAAAAATATTCAAAGGAGAATGAGAGCCTGCGGTACACACTCTGCACTGACTGATCTCCTGAGCAAGTTCAAAATGAAAGCAATGATGTCGGTTTGCCTTTACACTGCACTATCAGCAGAAATGTCACAGACTGAAAAATCTCTCACACTTTTGCTGTGGTGAGAATAAAAAGGATGACTGGGGGCCTACTGTATGCAAGTATATCTGCCCTACAATGTGATGGGTTGTCTGGAGAATGTGTAGCTCCGTGAGCAGGGGAATATTTCAAAGGGGAAAACAACAACAGGATATTTTGAGGGGCTTTTTTAATTGAATGCAAAGTAACTGCTGGTATCCAATATTGATTTTTTTCTAATGTCTGTTGAAAATCATCTCATGGATTTGTGATATCATTTTTCCATTAAATGTTTTTTTTGCGCCTATGACATTTTGATCTAATTGTCTTTATGTTACTCTGCCTGTGAAAGAGAAAAGCTTTCCTCAACCAAGATTTTTTATACCATTGAAATATTGATAATATTTTATAATAGACTTATAGGCCATATATATGGGAGAACGGGGGAATCTGAGGCATCGGGTAATGTGAGCCACCCCCTGTATCTAGGCAACGGAAAACATTTGTGGTCATGTGAGATATATGTTTTCAAGCCCCTCTCATATCCCCATGGCACTGAAAGAGAGGACCTCATGGTGCTGTGGTAAGCATGTTTTGTTCACCAACATAGGTATTTTGCATGTAAAAGTAAATTTTCTTGCTGTCAACTTAATCAACTGTTGTGCCAAAGCAAATGTATTCACGTAGAAAAACCTCTATCATACGTGTTGATGAACTACCAACATATGAAACCATGTGATGCTGAAAACTGAAGATTAGGCTGAAATGCTAAGAGAGATAGTTTTTTCTCAAATTGTGGTGGTGGGGGAAAGTGAGCCAAATGCTGTGGGGGAAAGTGAGCCACTGTCTCACTTTCCCCCACCATGAGGCACAAGTTAAGATTAGTCTTAAACATATTTTAATGTAATATTACATAACATATGTTTTATTTTAATGTCATACACATTGTAGAAAAGCCATCATGCCAAGGAAATACACCAGGAAGACGACCTGGGGCAACCACACGGAAAGAGCACCTTCTCATCTTTCCCTGTAACCTTCAGGGCTGGAATGTAGAGTAGGCCTAGTTGTAGAGTATGACAGGCTGATGTTATAATCCAGTTGGGTCTTCTCCTGTGTTCTGAGTTCCTGGCTGTTCTCGCTGGTTCGGATTTTCCTATGCTTTGACCCCCAGACACTAGCTGGCTCTAAGGGTCCTGTGTTCTGACCCCCAGACTGTTCTAATCTAACTGGTTCTATCTTTCATTTGAATCTTATTAAAACCTTTTGAATTATAATATGTTGTATTTGATTTTGTTCAGAGTTACTTTCAAGTGTTTAGAAAATTTGCTTTGCTTAATTGACCAAACTTCTGCTAATGCCCATTTCTAGGAAACATCCTGAATTAATGGGAAATGTGTACATTTGAGTGATAAATCATTTTAGCTCATTTAGAGGGGAGCAAATGTAAAAAGTGGCTCAGATTACTCCGTTCTCCCCTATATACTGTAGACATATAGGGAAACATAATAGTGAGTACAGTTTGAGGTTTACAACAAACACTTTTCATTGTTGTCTGAAATTTGTTAAAATTTAAATGAAAACATAAAACACATACAAATCTTCAACTGAGACGAATGAAGACACCATGAAAAGCCACAAATTGTGATGGGACAATAAATACTTGTTGAGTTTTCGTTAATCTCACTTGAGTCACTAAAGCCTCAAGTCACCTATGCAGTTCAACGGCTCTGAACCATAGACTGTATATACTCTGACCGCGGCCGTCTGGCATATAAACCCCGCAAACGCAATCCAGATCTAGGGTTACCGTTCCGTACCAAACTGTACCAAACCGAACTGTACTGTTCAGTGGAAACCAGGCATTATTTCATTATGGTTCACCTGAGTGAGAGTGAGTGGAATGGAACCCAGAAGCAAGGCACCAACAACAAACACGGACTGTGGAGGATGGCTATGCGGTGTCAACACTTTTTGCAGATCACATGACTAACTCTGTACTGAAAAAAACCCTGTTTCCATTCAGACATGTTTATTGGATGTAATGGGCTGCATCAAGAGTCGGGTTATTCTCAATACATTTAAGTTTTCATTAGTAGGGGTGATATATGATATTTTACGCATAAAAAAAACATTTAACAGAACAATTGCACAGTATGAATGTGCTTCACATTAGTATACTGCTTATGTTGTAAATGCAGTGTCAGTCATATAGGAGCTGAGAGTGTAGACTCAACTTTAATTTAATGAGAATAACTGTTGTATTCCTTCTTTGTCTTTATTGTGTCATGGCTCATAAAATAATAATGTGTGCTGAAGCGCTCTCTACTACACACAGGGCTAATGTGGTCTGTGCCAAAGGACTAATAAAAGATAATAAAAAGTAGCTTTGTTGAAACGCCACTCGCTGCACAGTCCAAATGACCTCCTAAATCACCGCCAGCCAGGCCGTGGCAGTGAGCAAGGCCTTCAGGCAGCGTCGTACAGTAGATTAGAAGAGTGCTGCCATTATATTAAAGGTGAAGTAAGCTATTTATTTATGTTTATATAAGTGTTAAATCGCTCTTTATTCATACAGTGCCTACAATGGCGGAGCAGGTAAAAATCCTTCCCAATGTCTGTTTTGATGGTTTTTATCATATTTTATCACACTTATGGATCTGAGATGATGCTAGATAACTTGTTGCTTGAAGACCACAGTGCATTAATGTGGTGACGTGGGGATGAGGGAGGGGAATGCTAACTGCAGTCCCTGACAGGAAGTTAGCTAAACTGACCATTCCGCTTACTGAACCTTTAATGATATTTTTTGGCATTTTTATGCTTTATTGATAGTGTAGAGACAGAGTTGAAATGGGGCAGAGAGGGGAGTGACATGCAGAGAACGACCGCGGGCTGGAATCGAAATATCATTAAAGGTTCAGTAAGCGGAATGGTGAGCAACAGGAACATTGTGTGACATGTGTTGTGGCTGTCTTTGGGTTAGGGTTGTTGGACAAGATACTGTAAGTTTGTTTAGGGGCCACTCACACTAGGGCCGCGGCCCCGTGCCCGAGCTCATTTGCATACTAAAGTCTAGAACGTTTGGCTAGTGTGACCACGCCATCCGTATTCCAGCACGGAACAGCCCCTTGGCCACGGCACACTTGGGAGAGGTGTGCCGTGGCCAAAGTACAGATGCTAATGAGATGACACGCGCGCAAGCAAGCGCACAGGTGGCGTTCCTGACGTGAATTTATTAAGGATGCATAGTTAACGTCCGCTGCCTTACTAGTCGGCACCAGAATTGCCCACCACTTGGACTTGTAGCTACATAAAATGTGTGAGAATTAACGTGTGTGTAGGCCTTTTTCCTCCCGTCAGCTGTCATAATACTGTCTTTACGGTGGAGACGAAACCAAAACAACACACAACGGGACTCCACGGCCCGGTGATAAGGAAACAGTAGCCTACACTAAGGTTTAAACAAGAAACTTTATAAAGACACTTAAAAAAAACGATCCCTGCCCATACAAAAAGTTCTGACTTGGATTACTTGATGAAGCGATCGATGTGTATAAAACCATCCGGTACGTATGGTCTGATGACGGGCCGTTATTTTAATAATAAACAGCGTGCTGCACAATATGAGACTGTCCACCGCGACCTATTAGCCTACGTCAAGGCTACATTTAAAAAAAAAAAACAATAGCTTAAGGATTCTCGTTGCTCTAATGTGGAAGTCGAATATATGATGCAAATTTGGCCGGATGAAAATATTCACAAACAGTCGTATAGCCTACAAGTAGACTATGCTCCAAATCCTAAACGCGCACGGTGACGTAGGCAAGGTGCAATCGTGCCCAGGCCACGAGCAGTGTGACCACGGGCCAGCGGGGGGAGTGGGGAGGGGGGGAATCGTGCTGAATCTTCCTGCAGCACGGAACAGGCAAACGGCCCTAGTGTGAGTGGGCCCTAATTCAGGGCCAATCAGAGGGCTTTTTGGAAGGCGGGCTTAAAGAGACGGGCTCTAAAACGAAGTGTTTCAGACAGAGGCTGAAAAAAGGCGATTTAGCAATGCCACTGTGAGAAATATAAAGAGTTTTTATGGACACTACACCATGAAAAAAATGTTTTCAACCCGACAATAAGCATAATGTGACCTTTAATGCATCAAGTCCTTCTGCGCACTGTTGCCCCATTGCATGCAGCTAGTGCCCTCTTTAATGTTTCCCCCCCCCCCAGCCCCAGTCCATCATATTAGAGACACTGACAGTCGGAGAGCAACAGAACCACGCAGCTCCTCACCAGAGATCTACAGCTCAATCAATAATACATCTCTCCACTCTTGTTTTTGATAGGGACTGACTGCCATTTAATGTAATGCCATTGCCATCTGACAAAATCCGAAGTGATGGCGTTTACATGCATTATGCAGGGCTAAATTAAGGAACAAGAAGTGCCTCTAAGTGAAACGTCACTGCTAATCAGTGCTGTTCATTTGGCACCGTACCATCCCGCTTCATTCCCAGTTAGAACCAGTTCAAACATCGGAAACATCACACAGACTTTACTGACTTGAACACCAGTCCTGTGTGTTAAATACTAGCTTTCCAGGACATTTGGTTTATGCAGAGGTGTAATGTACTGTGCTTAAAAGGTTGACTTTGTAACATTTTCATTAACAATTAAATTATAGTCACCCAAAAGTAATTCAACTCAATTATCACTTCTGCCTCACTACTAGAATGTGTGGTGGTGTGTTTATCTGCACAGCCATTTTATTTCTAAAATTATTCTATCAACACAGACATTTACATCGATAGTCTGGCGTTATAATTGATTGGCCTCGGGTGTACTGTGGAGTGGGTAAGACTGTTTTAGTAGCAGGCTAGGTATCCCCCCGATGCCGTGCGCTAGCTTAGCACGAGCGCACTCTGCAACTAGAAGGACTGAATTAAATGTGTTGAAAACTGTCTCCACTGATAAAGAACACCAAGGCTAACTTGGGAATAAGGCCCTATGTCTAAAATCCTGAACTACCCCTTTAAGTACATTTTCCTTATTATTCTGACACAAATACTCTTGATACTTAAATACTTTTAAAATCAGATACATTTATACTTTTAAGTGGTACTGTAATGGTGAATGTAACTTGTAATAGAGTTATTTTTCTGCTTAAGGACCTCTACTCTTACCCCTGTATGGTTCCAGGTATACTCTTAATGTCTCTGGTATTATGAAATGTAATGGGAATGTCCCCACGACTGGAAAAGTGTATCACATACTCCCAGGTGTGCCAGGATGTCAGGGGGAACCACAAAACCATCTAAGCAGCTTTCAGTTTTTATGCATCAAATCTCTAATACAAACTCCCAGAGAACTTGAGGTCTGCTGCAACTCTCAGCTCTTTTAAATCAAGTCTGAAGACTTTTGTTTCCATTTTAACCTGCAATTTTATTGTATTTAAATGTTCTATTTCTATTCATTAGCTTTTAAATGTTTTATTTCTATTCATTCGCTTTTCTAATGTGTATTATGTATTTTAATCTTGCCCCTGTAAAGCACTTCGACTGGCTTTGTGTCTGAATTGTGCTACATAAATAAGCTTACCTTGCCTTGCTTTACACACTCAAAAACAGCAAGGAGGATGTTGGTGTGTTTTGTGGCGCATGGGCTCTTACCACTCCAGTCATTCATAAGCACCATGCCAAAGATGTGTTCGTGGGCTTTCTGGATGGGGATGGGCTCCCCAAGCTTATTCCCTCCTCCGACAAAAAAGGCCTGAACATTAAAATAAAGAACAAATATAACGGCAGTGAAAACACTGGTGTATTGTGCAATGTTGAATGTCACACAGATTAACAGAAGGGCAACTCAGGTCTTTTTGCTCGTGCCACTGAGATGTTGAAATGAAGTGATTTCAACATCTGATCAAACATTACAAACACTAGGTGATTAGATCAAGTAAACACTGTAGTCACCATCTCCAGCTCAATGTCCATCTGCTTGGAAGGGCCAAACACTGGTGGCATCGCTAAGAGAAAGGGAAAAGGCAACAGGTTATCAGCCGCTGTGTGAGGTTTTACACTGTGTATACTTATTTCTTTCACATTAAACATATTGTTGTCATTTCAAATGACTGTGATTATAAAAATAAAGGTTGTTGAAGCTTTACATATCGGTTATAATGACCATGCATGAAATGACAATGCGAAAACAATGTAAAAGATTTTGGTTGAAGAAACTACAGATCTTGCATCTCCAAGATCTCAAGTCTATAGCAACTGAGAAAAAAAGCCTAGTTAGGACCATACAGCTAATATTGAGATGTGATAAGGTTTACTGGTCCACCAGACATGAGGTTTTGATATCTCATAATCTACATACCAGATTAATGTGTCGCCCCTTTTCATTCATTAAGCCTTTTCTGCAACGTATTCCTACCATAAACTGTATGGACCCTTCTTAAAGCTGACCAGGAGTCAAGTTCTTATAACGTTGCCTTTGTAACTTTGCCAAGTACGGTTTTGATTAAGTGGTATTTGTTTCCTTGATACAGGAAAGGATCGATGATGATTCGGTTGTTTTTGGAAACGCAAAGATGTAAATGCTGCTACATGACAAACACATTTTTTAAATTGAGTGACAAGAAATAAAGAATATGGGTAAAATAACTCAATACTGGTCAATAAGGATCTTACTCTGGTCCGGTCTCATCTGGCCTGAGGGACGCCGAATGGGGTGTGGAGACACAACCACTGATGATGCTCTACCATGGTATCCCACTGGAAGCCTCAACCTGCAACACACAACATTAAAGTTAACACAGCGAAATCTGATCCGAGGCCAGTGTACAAGACGCATTGCCCTGATTTAAAACCCTACTGATACGAATCACTGGGAGAAGAAAGGGCAGGATACTAGTCAGATGGAAAACAGCTGAAGAATGTCATATCTCCAGGGATTGGATCCACAGTTTCAAAACCATCTCACTCCTGGATGTGGGAAGCCAGATACGTCTGACCATAAATTGCCACAACACCGATGAGTAATTATTAGTTCTTTGACATAGCAATACAGATAGGCAGTATGCCGGGTTCATACCAGCGTGCTAAACCAAATCATGAAGACCAAAGACCAAAGGGGAGCAAGTCCAGAAGCCTGGTGCTAAAGAAAGGGAGAGTGGACAACTAAACCCACTTTAAAGTCCCAACAAAACAGTCTAATTTTATATTGTTTAATTCAGTTCAAAAAATGTTTGACTCCATGGATCAATTTCTGCTCCAATAAAGACCTGTGCTGTATGTGAAAAGTTTACACCATCAAACGTATATGATGACACAATGATCTAATATAATTGTCTCCCTATCTATAATGCACAGAAACAAACTATGTGATGCATCATCAAGGAACCATCCTAATCCCTGGAAGATTTGAAATTGTATGCGTAAAAGACTGGTTAAACAGGTGTTCTTCCTGGCTGTCAGAATGAAGAGTGAGACAGAGAGATGCCCCAGTCACCTTAGCATCCCTCCCTCAAGGGAACAGGGAATAAATGGCGGCTGTCTGTGATGAGCTGCCCAGAGGCCCAAATCAATTAGAGGAACCTTGTAGTGTCCCATCACAAATCACTGTTTGCAGAGAGCCTTGAGAAATGACTTTTAAGCCCTCTCTCCAATATCTGGCCCAGCACTATGTATGGAGGCCTCTTAGGGTGTATTCACACATGCTGTGTTTAGTTCGGTTGAAACGAACTCAGGTGCACTTCCACCTTCGGTGCGCATCTTTCAGACAGGTGTGAATACAGCAATCGCACTCGGGGGCGGACCAAACAAACGCTCCGAGACCCAGCTGAAGAGGTAGTCTCGATGCGCTTCAAAACGCACTCTGCTGCAGTTCGTTTGTGGTGTGAATTTGGCCGGACTCGATCCGACCCAATTGCAGGAAGCACTGCGCCTTTTCTTTCTTTTCTTTTTTAATAAATCGCCATCAGCTTCACATTATGGGAAAGTGTTGTTGTCGCCATTGTTAGGAAGATTAGTTGTGGTTTGACCGGGAGCCCCGAGCGAAAATATTACATTTGATAATGATGCGTGCGGATCAGATGGAGAGGAGCGTCTCCCGTAGCCTACAGTGCCAACAGGTTCACGCTGCGCTTTGCATGAAGTGTGTGTTTTTATTGTTCTTCCCAACGGGACCGTCAATACTGTCCCCGTGTCAGTTTGGTGCTGAACTGCGCCGAACTGACACCCAGCTGATACACAGCTTAATCAGCTGTGTTTCAGTTTGAGCCTATTCTTCACGCGAGTCGCGCGTCCAGCAGCAAAAATACAGTAAAAATGATGTTTCACATCGTAGGCTAGAAGCCACATAACGTGGCATTGTCATAGGGCTACATATTATAAACATATGAAACAACAATAATTAGATTTTTTTCTTCTTTATTTATAGGCTAGATGTAGGCATTTTTATTATTTTTAACTCCATATTATATCAATGATAAATTCGCAGTTTTTACTTCGTTCTTCCTGCTTCTCTCCACCCCAGAATGTCTGTCCAATGAATGAATGACCTCAGATCACGTGTGGTTTTGCTTCGTAATGCTGGTTCACTTGCAAAAGGGGCAATATGAAAGTGGACCACACCAAACAAAAAAATCCAAATTCTATTTGGTCTGGACCAAAGCAAGTGAACTAACGGACTTTCCATGTGTGAATACACCCTTAGTATAGGCCTATTGTTCATTCTATCAAGAGCTGCTAGTGTCTGTCTACTGGTGGGTTCACTTATACCCTGCGTTCCAATCCCCATACTTCCCTACTATTTAGTATGCCAGAAAAAGATTTAGGATGTCCCAATACATGCAAGCCCCTCTAACTCCAATAGCATTTTGGAGTATTTGTCTTTATTCTTGAGATTTCTGGACATAATGAAAGAAATTATCTGATTTGTTTTCTTTCCTGTGACCTTAAAACTGTTCTGTACTTTAGTATGTAGTGTAGTAAAAAGAAAGAGTATGTGATTTGGACCGCAGGGATAGTGTACCAGTTTGGCATCAGAGCGTTCTCCTTCCCCCGGAACATGGTGCCAACATTGGAGGCGTGATCCTTGGAGGAGTAGAAGTCGGTGTAATCGCCTGTGGAAAAGTCAGAGAAGTTTATTACCACCAGCCTGACTGAATGGGCAAAGTCACAAGTAATAGAAATGTAATGTGTTGTTTAACAGCGCCCCCTGGTGCTAAATATGTTAATGCTATTTCCTACATTTATATTTAATAAGGATATTCACTCGGACACTGTCATTATGCCTCCCATAATGATGCATGTCTAACGAAGGAAAAAATAAATACAAAATGACAATATGATTCATTTATAAAGACCTGACTATGAAGCAACCTTTACACCATATGCCAGTGTACTTTTCATCTGGGACTGTTGATCCAGGATTGAGCCGCTTAGATCCAGTGGAAGGAAATCTTAATTCTACAGCGAATAATAATGTTTATGTCATTTTTATCGCTTCAACATGACGATGTACAAAGCCCGGTCCCCAAAGACAATTTTCTCGCATTGAAGGCAAAAAGTTCTCAAAGCTCTCACTGCCTTTGAGGAGTAGTTTTGCTGTTAGCGTATGATGACAATTCAAAGCCGTCCAAAAACGTTCAATGCATTTTCATCTCTGTACTGATTGGAAGGATTTTAGATAAAGTTCAATTGAAATGACACAGTTGGTGGCTGTAGACGTAGACACACAGTGATCCCCATTGACACAAACTAATGCATTATTCACACAGTGTGATGAGACATCCATTTTGAATATGATGCCAAGGGGGAGGTCACATCTTACCCCTCTTCTGAGACAATGTTTTAAAGCAACAGTAGTGATACCAGGAGTTTTTACTTTCAGCAGAGGCTCACCAATGTCTGCAGGAAGGTGCATGGTGGCTGCACTCTGATGGACAAATGCTCTGCAGAGACAAGGGCAGAAAGAAAAAAAAACATCTGATGAAACAAGCTCTCTCCAGAAAGGAACTAGAATGAATAGGTTGTAGACAGGGCATATGAGAAATATGAGACATGACTTCCACTATTGCAAGGTCATGTCAGGTGAATTTAATATTATAAGCCCTTACAACTAAGGGACAATAACTAAATAAAGCCAATAATCATTGTATAGATTAGGAAGAAGGTTTTTTGTACAACCCTGTGTCCACTGTGTTGTTCATACAGGTCCTGTTTAAACCACTTTGTTTACATTCCCCTTGTTTACATAACAGTTTACAGAGTCTAAGCTGTTTATTAACACTTGATTTTGCACTCATAGTACGGAGAGGTAGCAAATTGTGAGGAGATATTGACTGTTTTGACAAAAAGAGATTTGTCAACAAATATTCTTCAAAAGCGCTTACTCCAGCATTTTAACTTGCTCAAATGGCAGCATGTAGGTATGAGGTACCGTTTAGGTCTGAGCAATAGCTTATATTTTTAGCAGATATTGAGCACATTTCTACTGGACTATTTATGAACCAAAGTATGACTAAATTTGGATCACGTTTTGTCAAAATCAGTGAATATTACTCCATGGTCCGCTCCCTGTCTGTACTGTGTGTACGTGCTGAAAGAAAATACACTGTTAATACACAGCCTAGGCTCTGTGAACTGGTATGTTAACAAAGTGGCAAGTCAGTAAGGTCACATGAGGTAGTTTGTCTTTTGATTGCTGATAAAAAAATTATAACCAAACAAAGCAGTAGCTGAGACTCTGTGTGTAACCCTGTGTTCAGTATGTGGACGACTGACCTGCTCCGAATGCTGACATCATCTCTCAGTGTGCTCTCATTGGCTGACAGCAGCTGCTGCAGTGTCATCCTGACCTCCCTCCACGCCTCATAACCAAGAGCCATGAATGCATTCAGAGTGGGCTTAATGGAGGGGGGGGGGGGCACAGACAACAATTAAATATGATACATTATGATAACAATAGCCTTATTTGTATAGCACCTATAAAAACAATGGATTACAACTGCTTTCACAGAAGCAAATACAAATCAAATACACATACACATCAAATCAATACACGTCCATTTAAACGCATCATGGTGATGGTGAAAAAAGGGAAGATGGAGCAACTTCAAAGGACTGTGTTTGGGTTTCCCCACTAATGGATGTGTTTGGCAAGTCTGTCTGTCTGTACTCAAAGGCATCATGTGACACAGTTTAAAATTAGACACACAACAATAAAATAAAATCCATCTGGTGGTGGTGGAGGATATTGATTAAAGTAGTGTACTTCCTTGCACTTCTACTTGCAATTTAGTTGAATACTTTCAATTTTGGTGCTTTTATGCATTATAAGGGGCATCTTCCAACACTGCGGCTTTACAAGGTTTTTGAATCTAATAAGTATGGAAACGGTTCACTATAGCCTACCACCTCCCCCAAGAGCCTCACAGTATCTCACATCTAGTTAAAATGGCAGGAAAATGAATGGGGTTCTCTTGCAGTGCTTCAGTCTATGGCGTATCCTACTAGAACCTTTCAAAAGTACTGTGATATGACGTGGTACCAGTTTTTCTACAATGATGCTGCTGTACACTAAATCCTGTTTAAAGTCAGGCTAAAAAGGTAAGCAAAGCATGAGGCCTCTTCCCTGATGAACTTATAGATATCAAACTGACCTGGTCAAAGACATCCTGGTGTTTGGATATCACTGGTCCTGCAAACAAAGACTTGATCACACTGAGGTCCAGGATCTGGTCGCCGATAGCAACGCCAATACGATGTTTGGGCTGGGGAAAGAAAAGACGGTCTGAAGTCAACACATGTATGATCCACACAGCACGCCACCACTAGCCTACAGCCGTCTAGTGGTTCTAAATAGGTTCTTTCAGATATTTTAATATCTTGTCCAGCAAAACGCATGTTAACCTGAACCATTTCAAGTTTTGCAGATAAGCAATTTTGTATTTTCCTGTTAAAAAATATTCAGTTCTTTTTGGGATCTTACTAATGCTGTATCAAAGACAGAAACAAGGTTAAATGTTAAAGAGGGAAAAACTGATGATACATTTTTTTCAATGCAATATACAGTGGTTAAAGAGCAGCATAAAGATAGTCAAATATATTTACATATATACAGAGAGCTCTGACGCCTGATGGCCAATACAGACAACAGCGGTGACACACGATTATTTACACACTTGAAAAACAATTTAAGATAACTTAAAATTATAAAGTTGTCAAAGGTGAAAAGATTGTGTTTTTTTTTTAAATGTCACAGTGATGCCATCTCATGGGTTTCCGGTCCATGACTTTTATTGTCTCTTTGTATATTGTATAGGTTTCAATGTGGTAGAAGAAGCTTGTGACCATGATGTGAAGCAGTATGACAAATGAGAGAAAATCATAGCGTGCATAAATAATTTGGCCGTTTGACATGACAAGTCCCTGCTTATGAAACGGAAACAATTTAGATTTAGTTTGACCTTCTTTGCAACATACTTAATCTGAGTACAACATTTTAAATCCTTATACAGGATGATGCCTCTGTATTTCACTTCATTTACTAATGCAATTATTATCCGTACGTCAAATACATCGTTCACCGGCCTATTACGAAAATGGAGAAGCACATTAATAATTAAAATTAATCAAATAAAATAAAAATTAAATTAAATTAATCTTCACATTAATAGTTAGCTGAGACAGCTCAAGCCATTTGGAGATGCTGAGTAATGCCTGTGTCCGGTGCTCACCTGCCAGTCTGGGGGTTTTAGTGGACACATGGATAACAGTGTCAGCAGCATACATCTGGCAGTTGAAACCTGGACAGCAGGTTGGTAGGTCATTGATATACATAGAAAACAACAGTGGACCCTGTACAGTACAGACCCTTGCGGTGCTCCCATGCTGCTGGCACGCAGATGGGACCTGACCCCATTGACCCTGACACATTGCTCTCCCCCCTCCAGGTAAGATGTAAACCACTGCAGAGCTTCTGATGACATTTTGAACTGTTTTAACTTGTTCATTAGAGTACTGTGATTTACCGTGTCAAAGGCCTTTTTTTAAGGTCTAGGAACACTGCCCCAACAACATTTCCTTTATCCATTGAAGCTTTTATGTTTTCAAGCAAATAGCAATTAGCATTTTCAGGGGAGTATTTTTGTCTAAACCAAAACTGATGTGATTGAAGCAACTGGTTAGACTCTAAATGTTCCATTAGTTACAATTTTCTCTAGAACTTTCTAGACAACAGCGAGGATAGCAATAGGCCTATAATAACTTGCTATGTCCTTGTCTCCTGATTTATAAACTGGGGTAATTATTGCAGTTTTCCATCTATCTGGGAATATTTTGGTTTGTATAGACATGTTAACTAAGTATGTGATTGGCTCTAACAGGTAGCTCGGATTTCTTGATCTATGCAGCATGAAGGTTATGAATATATTTTGACGTGGAGATACTTATCATGAGATACCAATTTAATATAAAAGGAGTCAGAGTGAGCATTGTTAAATTCTCCCGTAGATGACTCGGTAGCTTTAGTTACTAGCTTGTTGGATTGTAACATTTGTACTGGCTGTATAATGTTGGGGTTCCATGATGAGAGTGAGAAGGCCCCAGGATTCCTTGGCCCTTATACAGTAACTGCCATGCAAACTTCAGCAGACTTGGTACAAATCCCTCAAACTATAATTGTGACCATACAGAGGGAAAGTTCCCAACACAGATGTAAAGTTCCTCGTAGATGTAAAGATTTTATTTTGAAAATCCTGACCAGAAGTGCTCTCTCTCTCCATGTGTCTGACTTGACCAAACTCCACAACTCAAAAAGTTATTTTTTTTACATCCATTTGCAAACACTGTAAAAAATAATAATAAAAGCTAACTGCACTTACATTATCAGGTGTGGAGAATACTCCATAAGGCAGGTTGTGGTATGAGAAATCAGACGTTGGATCTACTTTTAGGAAAGACATCTTCTCTTTGTGCAGTGGTGTTTGACTCAAGCCTCACTGAGTTACTGAGTGACTGAACACACCGGCAGTAAGGGCTTCCAGATGTTTAACTATGAGAGAGACCCGCCTCTCTCTGCACAGCCAATCACAGGCTGCCTATAGTATCCACCCCAATCCAGTCCTCTTAATGCAAACCAGCCTGGCCAATGACTAAGCAAAATTGTACTCTATATGTTCATCTGTTGTTAGAAAAAAGTTGAGAGAGAGAGAGAGAAGAGAAGAGAAGATGCTAGAATGTTCAATGTGATAATAAGGTAAAAACATTCATGACTTTAAGGAATGATGGAACAGAACAATAGTTTAACGGAAACAGAAATTGTAATTTTGGGGTAAAATATGGTATAAAAAAATTGTGACTGGAAGAAAAGGACTTTAAAATGATATATGGGGAAATAAGAAAGGCTAAATATTTAATGTTTAGCTTGATACATCAAAGAATGATGAATAAAATAAATATATAAATCAGTCAGGGTAGATGTTAGAGTGGGTCAAGATCAGGTGTAGGCAAACACTTTAAAAAAGGCACTCACACATACAATGCTTCCCAGGCATTCCTTTAGATGAAATATCACAGAGGTGTTTTTTAAGAATGATTTCAGATCCTTTTTAGGCGAGACACTGCAGGCAAAAACTTTTTTCAAGCACATGGTCAATTTTGATATTTTTGTCTATTTTTTAGGCTGGTCTCTTTCATACTAGTATAAATAAAAAATGTCCAACTTGTACATGTTTGTTTTTATTTGACTAAACCTTGTCTGTTTGCCTTTGTATATTTCTCCTATACAACCATCTAGACATTATCTCAACTTTAGTTTTTGTTCAATACTCTGAAGCAAAAATCTCAGCTTCTAAAGCACTTACATCAACCTAACTTCCCATAATCATTCTTAGCAATATTCTGAATTATCCTAAATGTCTGATTTACAATATATTTTGTTCTTGAAAAAAGAGAATGCATCTTCACGGTTTATAGGTTGAATCTAAAATATGTTATGTAAACACTGTGGACTTCATTTTCCTTTTGGTTTTGTATTTTATTTAACAGACCTCCCAACAAAGAGAGCTGTTTAAGTTCACTTGTTTTATTTAAAAGGCCTATTATAATCTTAGTATTATGCAGATCTATTTTTTTAATGATAAATGAATGTTGTCTGTTATCATCCTTCCTGAAGGGGCTACATTCCATGAACCCCGTTCTCTTATAAAAATGCAATGTCAAATCAGACCAGTTTTTATTCTCTGCTCTGATTGGTTCAGATCTTCTTGATCTTCTCACCCATGATCACAGGGTTTTCCTTCCTGATCTTCTCGGCAGCCTCAGCCTTGTAGTCGTAGGTGCAGTTATGGACGTCTGAGTATCGGTGTAAACTGCAGAACATGTTCCCACATCTGCAGTCAAAGTCTGCAACAGAGAAGATTAACACGATGGATGAGGATTAAAAATCCCAAATTTTTGCAGAATCTCAAAGTATCTATGGCAGAAGTAAGCCTACATTAGCAATGGGCTCTCACTTCCTGGTTATTATTCATTATGTGACCTGTCTAATTATTTTCTGATCTGTGGAGTCACTGGGATTACAGTGTCGGGGGCACATCAGGAAGGTATAGCACTAAGCAGCAGCCACATTGTAAAAACACTGCATTCACTTGTGTGTTTCATGTCATACATTTCTTATTTTACATCGCATTGTTAAAGGGAGCCTGAGACCCAAGGATTTCATTGCCAACAACAACTGCTGCTGTACTCGTTGCAGGATTAGAGCTAACACGATGCCCTGATCCAGTCACCTGTGAACAAGATAACATAGAGGATGGATGGACGGAAATCAATTGGCGGAACGATATAGCGGAACGATAACCGTAGGTCTTCCTTGCATTTCCACTGCTGACTATATACAGTCTGTGGGTCAGAGCCGTAGAACGTTGCTGGCCGCGGAAGCTACGTAACCTAGTGACATCATAGCAGCGGGACACAGTGTAGCCCGCTGATTCATTCAATGAAGAAGAAAAATGTCACAAAATAAACAAAGTAATTTTTCTTTAAAAACAAGACTTTAGAGACATGTACCCCTGGGCCAGTGACACTTTTCATTAAAATGTTTTGTTTAACTGAGCATGGGTGTCTGTGTGTGTATGTGTGTGTGTGTGTGTGTGTGTGTGTGTGTGTGTGTGTGTGTGTGTGTGTGTGTGTTCTCCCTGTGAACTGTGGACGCACCTGTCAGACCAACTTTCTTCTTGCAGGTGAAGCACCTTTTCTTCTTGGCTTTAGGCGTCTTCCCTGTCTCTTCATGTGGCTCGCTAGACTCTTCAGACCTTGACGCTAAGGTGAACAAAGTCGTATAATTAGACACACACTGCAAATAACCAATCAATCATTTACCATTGTGTTATTTGTTATATTATTCAATTTGGAGTCCAAGCCTTTCTTGTCTCTGAACTAGCCTGGTGAGTCAAGTCGTATCTTGTGTAAGCTTCATATTTGTTTCTCTCCCGCAGATCAGTCTGGACTTTCTCCAATCTCTGTGGGGAGGAGCTAGTCTAAAAATGACCAGGCCAATCAGGACCGGCGTTTTGACCTAGCATTCATCACTTATGGTGAAAGGCAGCTTCTGATTGGTTTGTGTAGTCGTCAATCCAGCTCGATGAGACCAGCTGTATCTTACGAGCTTATTCGTTGATCCATGTTGACGCCAAGGACTACAAGAACCAATTTGGGGGCTTACTTCCACTAACAGACCGTAAGTGGGGAGGGCCCGGTCTATCTGGAGGCTAGATTGACGACTGCATGAACCAATCAGGGGCTGCCTTTTACTAAGGGACGAACGTTGGGTCGAATGGTAGGTCCTGATTGGCCCAGTAATATTTTTTTTTGACTGGCTCCTCTGCAGTGAGATTGGAGAAAGTCCAGAATGATCTGCAGGAGAGAAAAGAGTCTAAAGCTCAGAAGATATTCGGCTGGTCTCACCAGGCTATCTCTGCACCACAACAAGAAAAACATGACTTTTCATTTTTTAGACTAGTACTAGGCCAGACTCTGGGGTTTGTTTACACTGCTATCTCATCACTTACCCGTGTTCACGTCTGTATTTTCAGCGGGCTCTGGCAGTTTCCTCTTCTTGCTTTTACCGGAGGGACTGTCGGTCAGTGCTGTCCTCTGGGGTGAGGAGACTGTCCCTGAGCTACCTGCTGAGCACGCTCCTCCATGCTCACTGCCTGCTGCTCTGACTGACATACACACACACGCAGAGGGACGGCTTAGTGACACACACACACACACACACACACGCACACACACACACACACACACACACAGAGTGCAACCGCTCACACAGCCACAAGATGTCGCCATGCTGCTTCTAGATTTTAACAGTAGCGCAAACAGTGTGCAGTATAGCTCAATTTGTAACCTCAACTTTCTGTACGTTTCTCCATGATTTGGCCACATAATATTACGTATAGAATGAGTTAATAGAATAAGTTTCTCTGATTCTACTATGTACTGTCCATCTGAAATGATTAAATCCAGGGAGGACACCCAAAGGGAATATTCTCACAGACTGCACAGAGTCACTTTCATGCTATGCTAGTACAAGTTAAAGTCAGAGCTGCGGAAGTGGAAATCCTAGGTAACAAACACATACATAAGGTCAGAAATATGGCTAGGAGTGCAAGTTCTTCCCCTGTCATTATAAACTGAATCTTAGCTCCAGTCTTTATTTGCTGAGCAGTGATATTTTTAACAGGGTATTAGGAGAAGAACTTATATGTTTCTTAAATAAACAGATTTATGATACATATCTTTCTTAAAAACATGGTTAAATGCATTATTAAAACCTGTACATAGTAGTTTTTGATTAATAAAATGAAAAAGGCGGTATCAAAAAACTGTTTTTTTTAAGTGATGCAAATGTGTGCATAATTAGTTTGATATTGCAGAATTTGCATATTATTACTTTTTTTTTCATTTTCCCTATTCACCTGCAGTGTTGTGCCTTAATAACAGTCCACTTTAGTACATTATTAACTTGCTGTGGATGGCATCCAATTTGCTGCAGATAAGACAAACCAGACTAAAATAGTAAAAACACACAGAAGGGCAAAGGTATGTGTGCATGGTGACATTAAAGTTTCGACCAGGAACTTTCCGTTTGTATTAATTCATGCAACCCCTTTGGACAAAAGCGGTAGTGTTTTTACCACGCCAGCTGTTGTTCCTGGGAGAGCATACCCATGACAAAGGCATTAAGAACAACTATATAAAAAAACATTCTTTGCACTGATGGTCTAGTTTGCTGTTACATGTCATTCATGATCATCAGAGGAAAAATTAGACTGTTTAAGAAATATCTAACATAGTCTATTATTATTAAAAACCAGCAGGTTGAGCAGGAAAAATCCCTTTAGTTGCACTGATTAAACTGTTAACTTTCAATTCCATATCAACAAAGTGAAATACTGATCAATTGATGATCTTAAAGTTGTCTGGGATATCTAAAATTTATATTGATCAAATTTAGTAAATATTTGGCTGATGATCAGTTGATAAATAAAACACTGAACCTGCTGTTGTGTGAGCTCTGTTAAAAGGCAGCACACTGACAGACAGGCATGTGTAGGCAGAACAGGACACTTCTTACTTTCTAAACGCTCCGAGGTCACACTCATCTTTGCCCCCGATGTACTCTCTTCTGTTGAGGTTGCTGAGGCTGTTTTTCCACTAAAACATATACAGAGAATAAATAAGAATATTAAACATTCAAAGACATCTGCCTAATTCAGACAACAAATCCCACCTATTTGAATACTAGCCAGTAGTATACTGTCATTGTTGGGTAATAGTATTAATCAACAGTACGATGGTGGTGTGAGTCAGGCATGTATACCTGCTGTGTCCAGACTGTGTGTCTGCAGGAGATGTGACTTGTGGTGAAGTGACTGTGGAGCTGTCAGAGCAATGTGCTAGGAGAGACTCTCTAATGTTACAGTCAGTGGCAGGATAACCTGAAATGAAAAAGAACATCCCACTTGAAATCAACCCTTGATTTCCTTTCCTCTGAACCCCTTTACAATCTTCTGCTGTTGTACAGTATGTCTGGAAAGCGTATCTATAATCTGTCCTATCCTTATCAAATTCTGTTGACTAAAGTTGTTGTTCAGCAGCCCATACAGGACACCCTGACAGACAAACAGTTATTATGATAATATACAGTCACCGGCCACTTTATTTGGTACAGCGGTTCAATTTCTTCTTAACACATATAACTTATCAGCCAATCAAATGTCAGCAACTCAATGCATTTAGGCATGCAGACCTGGACGGGACAACTTATTGAAGTTAAAACCGAGCAACAAAATAGGTTGTCTTAGCTGCCACTCCTGTCAGCTAAGAACAGGAAACTGAGGCTACAATTCGCACAGCCTCACCAAAATTGGACAATAAAAGATTGGAAATGTCTTGCATGGTCTGATGAGTCTTGATTTCAGTTGCGAAAGTCAGATGGTATGGTCAGAATTTGGCATAAACAACATGAAAGCATGGATCCATCCTGCCGGGCACCATCAACCATGCCCTGTTAAAAGTCACTTAAATCCCCTTTCTACCCCATTCTGATGTTCGGTTTTAACTTCAGCATGTTGTCTTGACCACGTCTTCACGCCTAAATGCATTGAGTTGCTGTCATGTGATTGGAAGATTAGCTTTCTGTTTTCATAAGCAATTGAACAGGTGTACCTAATAAAGTGGCCAGTCAGTATACTGTGTATGTACGTAGCCTAGTGTTTTCTATAACTCCCACCTGGCGGGCTAACATGTCCACTGTCGTTGCGTTCCTGCAGGAGGCCTTTGTGGCACATGGAACACATGCCATTGTTCCTGGCACTGCCATAGAACCCACATCCTGTGGAGCAGAGCGGAGGAGCCTGGCTCTGCTCTTTCTCCTGGGACATGTCCCTCCTGTGGACAGACAAGGGCTGAGGTGAAAATACATAATAATAATAATAATAATAATAATAATAATAATAATAATAATAATAATAATAATAATAATAATAATAATAATAATAATAATAATAATAATACATTTATTTTATATGCAGTATGTAGGCTATTATCAAGGTACTCAAAGAAACTTTAAAATAAAACTAGCACACAAGCAAATACAAAACAGGTGTAGCAACAAAAAAACACACAATAACCAAAAGCAAAGACAGGTAGTGAAACATTAAAATCAGCACATCATGTCACTGTGGAAGTAGAGTCACATTCCTGGTCTGTAGCCAGTTTGTGTTCCAAACTAAACTGAAGAGCTCAATCAAATCCAAACCTTACCCCTTTAGATCCTCCGCCATGCTGTCCCCCCAGAAACCTTGGTGTTTTTTAAATTTAAACACGTGATTGAAACAGGGAACTATTTACCACAGCAACTAAAGAAGTTGCTATTTGAATTGTTTCCTAGAATGGCATAAGAATTCTAAGGGCCAAATAATGAGGGTTCCATGAAAATATGAATACAACTGAATTCAAGACATAAACAATCATTCCTGGAAAGATTGAGTGTTGTGTACCTTAGTAGTAGGTACAATTATGAAAATGTGTCAATTAGTACTTTGTGATCAACAATTTGAAATTTAAAACATGGGGCAAAAATTATCTGAGGGTCTACTGAAATGATCCTGAATTGCACTTTGCCAGTTAGTTTGTTGAGTAGGCTATTATTTTATATATTTTCAAATAAGCACCAGGTAGGCCTGGTATTGGTAGGCCTACAAATAAAGAGAATTAAGCTTACATTATAAATAGAGGCATAAAATACTTACAAAATAGGTTTAAAAATAGGCTATATTAAGCATTAGTTTATTACAAAAATGTATTCATTAAAATATTACTAAAAATTAAGAGTTCTGATATAGGCCTATCCCATTAGAGGGGAAATATATTTAAGGACATCAGTTTGGCCATCAGCTATGTTACTAAAATCTGAGCACATTATCTGAACTGAGAATATATAGCCCTATACTAAATATATAATATAATAGTATTTCTTAATGGGCTAGAAATTGGGCTTTTACATTCTTAACTTCCGGTGTCATGCCAACCGTTCAGGTTCAGACCAATCTAGTCATGAAAGATTGATAACGCAAAACGTTCGAATTGCTTTAAATCATTTATCATTACCTAAGAACCTGACAGTAGTCTTCCATTAGTCCTGTGAACTGATCTTCCCTTTCTCGGTGCGCGCTCTCGCGAGATGCATGCAATTCCCGTCTTGCAGGCAAAAAACAAAACACTGTGCATAGCTTATTACAGCATGGACCTACGTGCAGCTGTCATCACAGACATGAGGCTCAGTAACGAGAGAGATAGTTACAGTAAACGCCTGTCCTGTGTTGATATAGCCTAGCTAGGTCTACTTGTTAATGTTTAACTTCTGGGAAGTTTCACGGAGTAAAAGCAGGTTGTCGAAGTCGCTTCCTCCATAGTTCAACGGAGGCAAACACTGCAAGTAGAATACACACTAAATCTATAGTTTAGTGCCATATTTTCTGCGCTTGATATAAAGATACCATGGCTGCCTTGCGTGCAGTCAAACAAGCTTTAAGGAAAGAAATAAAACGGCGGGTCGCATTGTTGAGTGTGGAGGAGAAACTACGACAGTCTCACGTTGTTTCACAGAAGGTAAGAGCAAGCTAACGCCGACTGACAGCTCCGCCAGACAAGTCATAGCCTACAACGAAAGTAATAACCTAAACAAAATATATTGGCTATATTTTCACTTTTCCACACGTCGAAACAGACGCCAATAAACGTTAATTACTGTTGAAGACACAGTCGAATGTGACCAAATGCTTTGAATGAGTTCATATAGTTTTTCTATTTGGCGTTAACATGGTGTAAGGCTACAATATAGAGCTCCTAATTTAGACAGGCGCGTTTCTTTCCCTCGGTCTTCTTGCAATATGACATTCGTCTGGCCTTGTTAACTGTAGCCTTAAACACAATCTCCCACAAGCCCATATGGATATAAGTTAACCACTTTTATTTAAAAAAGAGAAAATAACTATTTGGTCAATTCTCTCATCTCAAAAAGGGAGCTTTGGTTATTTGTAAGCTATATTAATGTGCACCTCCATTAACCTCGTCTTTCCATTGATTTATTTCTGGTCTTTGTGGGATAAGCGTAGGCATATAGAGTAGACATGTAACGTATAATGTGTTCATTGTATATTTACCCACTTGCTGACTAATCAGAATTGTGCATTTTAGCATTTCATTAGTTTGACAGGCCACGCAATCAAGTCCTGGCAGGCCATTTATAATGCCTTACATGAGCGTTCTATCCCATCTCAATATTCCCTGTGAAGTAATTGGTATATAATAATAGGTCTATGAAGGATTAAACCATAACTGATGATGATCACATAGTAGCCTATACTATCCTTTCATACAGAAGAACATCATTACAATTCAGCTTATATTGAAGATGGAGCACACTGCTTTGTCTGACAACACTTTAATAAGTCAGAATTAGATTTAATGGGACTTTGGAGTTGGAGAATAAGGCTGCTAGGTTGGTAGCTGTGTCTTGACCACAGCTTCTTACCTGCTTCCTTCAGGAACTCATTTCAAACAGGCCATGTCTCTTCATACTAGGGAAAGGACAATAACCCTGCGTTCCAATCCCCATACTTCCCTACCATTTAGTAAGCCAGAAAAAGATTTAGGATGTTCCAATACATGCACGTCAATTGTAGTATGCTGAAAATACATAAATGCCCCACTAACTCCAATAGCATTTAGGAGTATTCGTCTTTATTCTTGACATTTCTCGACATAATGAAAATAAATCTTCCTTATCTGTTTTTTTTCTTCTGTACTTTAGTATGTAGTGTAGTAAAAAGAAAACGTATGTGATTTAGAATGCAGGGTAAGTGTGTCAGTAAAGCCATGCCACTCAGCTACCACAATAGCAACAGTAAGGTACATTATTAGCTTCACATTTGTGCCTGATGTCACATCACATGACTCAGTCACGTCAAACTCATCACAAGTACTACCTAAAGAACATGACATAATCATGCATCCTGGTCAATTTGATCATGTAAGCAAGTTGCTCAGTTTTGTAGCCAAAAAAACACTATCAAACAAGATGGGACTTTCTCACCCAGTATATCATATTTGTAGGAAGGATGAATGGCTAAGATTATTGTTGGTTTTTGTAGTTGGTGGTGCGATACACAGGAAGCTGGAGGGGGCAACTCCAAACATATTAAGGATTGTAAAATCTATGGGGATGTTATGATTTGTTCCATATCTAATCTATTGGGACAAATCACAGACACAATGTGCACAAGTTGGGTCTTGCTATACCATGGTTTAGCATAGGGTGGCTGCAGTACCTCTTTTTTTTCATTATTGATTATTTTGTCCATTGATTGTTTGATCTAACCAAGAGTCCAAGAACATTTAAGACATTCAGTTTGCTATCAGATGAGAAAAATATAAAGCAGCAAATCTATAACCATTTAAGCTGGAACTAGGGAAAGTTAAAGAGGACCTATGATACTTTTCGACTTTTATGACCTATAAACGTTGTTATAATGATTTATAGTCATGTTTAACCATACTAGCGTATCAAATAATTACGTACATGCATTTCGACGTATTCCCTGCTGACCGTCCGGGGTGGCTATGCAGAGCACTAAACACTATGGCAGCCGGTCGAGAAATAACTTGTTCAAATTTCCGGGTAGTTTGAGTGACGCACCCGGATGTTTCCATGTATGGTAATGCTGCTCAGGCAAGCTCCGGCTGCATGCCCCCACCTTCCTGAAAATCTCCCGCTGCTGGAAGGAAGGTAACCAATCACAACGGAGTGGGATTTGCAGCAGGGGGGGGAGGGGCGGAGAAGCTCAAAGCAGTGTGTAGAGCAGGGGTCTCCAAACTTTTTTCACTGAGGGCCACATACAGAAAAATCTACGAAGGGCCGGGCCACTTTGCAAAAATAACACATTTATCAGGACATGTAGCTGCTCTGATATTTAGTTTCATAGTGTCTTCGTAAATTGTAATCCTTCTTCACGGCAACACTTTCCTTGCACATTAAACAGACACATTTCCCCTCTTGTTTATATGCCAATGATACACCCAGTGTTTTTTCTGCCTTTGCGTCCAATGTCCAGCAGGGTGAAAATAGTATCCAGCCGAGGTCCCGACCCTCCTAGGGAGGTCCGGGATATGCCCCCCCGGGAGATTTTTTAAAGTTTTTAAAGCGAAATGCATGAATCTGGTGCACTTTGAGAGGGAAATTTATTTATTTTATTTATTTATTATTATTCTTCCGGACAATTACACATAATACATAATTTTCTCATTGCATATTCATACATATTACTTTGTGTTAAATTAAGAGGCTAAATCTGAAGAATTTTGTATGAAAAAAAAATGGAGACACTGTGTCAGATGAATTAGAAGCTATTGGAGAAGGATGCAAGGCATAGATTTTCCATAATAATATTAATTTAAAATAAAATATTATGCAGGGTCCTCTGGGATGGGCTTGTTGCTCATTTTCTTTTATGGGACATATTTCTCTGTAATATAATGAGTGCATTTAAATTATTTAAAAATTATATTTTTAAAATGTGCCACGGGCCAATCAATCAGTGTTTGACACCCCTGCACTAGAGAGAGACTGCTGTGCTCGCTAGGGTAAGAGGAAGAGTGTCCCGTGTTTTTTGTGATGTGATTCGTGTCAGGTTGCTCTATAGCAGTTTTTAACAAGAAATTAAGACCAAAAAAGTAATATAATAGGATCTCTTTAAGCGTTTTAATATCTTAATTGTCTTATTGATTTATTTTTGTGTGCTCCTATGCTCTGCTCATGTCACTGATGATTTTCAACTGTATCTTCCTTTGCATTTGTTTCTGTAGCTGTTCAGACACCCTCAGTATGTGTCCTGTAAGCGGATCGCAGTGTTTCTCAGCATGGACGATGAAGTGTGCACCAAGGAAATCATCAGAGATGCGTTCAAGTGGGGCAAGAGCTGCTTCATCCCTAGATATGAGATGGGCAGCCACCACATGGACATGTTGAAGCTCCACAGTGAGCAGGACATGGACAGCCTGCCCCTCACCTCCTGGAACATCAGACAGCCTGCTGAGGACGACCACAGCAGGGAGGAGGCTCTGGCTGCAGGTTAACACACACACCTAAAGACACACACACACACACACACACACACACACACACCTAAAGACACACACACACATCTAAACACACACACATCTAAACACACACACACACACACACACCTAAAGACACACACCCACACACACACCTAAAGACACACCACCCACACCTAAAGACACACACACACACACACACACACACGCACACACACACAAAAAGCAAAATATTATAACAATATTATCTATAGTTTAGATATTATATTGCTAATCAAAAGTACAAAGTAAGTTATTCTACTAATGTATTTTCATCTTTACACGCATTTCCCCAGAACCTTAAGAACTGATTACACTATCTATATATCATCATTGTCTTCCTGTCATTTTTTTCTCCAGGAGGTCTGGACTTGATCTTGATGCCAGGCTTGGGTTTCGACCGGTCGGGGAAGCGCCTGGGACGAGGGAAAGGCTTCTACGACACCTACCTGGAGCGCTGCATCAGACACCCCAAAGGAAAGCCCTACACCATCGCTCTGGCCTTCAGGGAGCAGCTGTGTCAGGACATCCCCGTCGACCACAACGACGTGCTCATAGATGAAGTCCTGTATGAGGATGACGGCTTGTGAATGACTCTGCAGTATACAGTCCATGAACTAAAACCCTGACAATATATTCACTTTGTCAAATGGAGCAAAACAGTTTAACCTGGCTCTTCCCAATGAATACTAATAGTCTTAATCCACTGCAGACACTTTGACTTATAGCCAAAAATAGCCCAGGTGGAACTTGTAAAAATTAATGGCAAGCCTGTTGGAATACAGTCTTCAGTTAAAAGTTATTTCTTGTTAAAAATGTCAACTGTTGTGGCATTAGACAAGTTAAGCTACTAATTAAATGACTGTACTGATATTTGGGTTTAATGTGCTGAAACCTAATATCGTGTGCCAGTATTCTGCTCTGTATGCCATGCTGATGGTGCCATGAAGTCCTTTAATCTAATGTACAAAGTTTCAACCGACTACTGGTGTTCCACGGGGCAAGTTTTCCAATAAATAAATGAAATATTGTATAAAATACAATATCTCATCTTAAGAATGACTGCATTTTGAATGGTTCGCTACATTGTTTTGAGCAGTGTTTTTGCAGGTTCTTTATTTAGTTTTGAAGCATTTTTTTAGAGAAAGGTTTTATCACAGTTGTATTATTATTATTTTTTTTAAAGATTTTTTTTTTGCCATTTTTATGCTTTTATTGATAGTGTAGAGACATGAAATGGGGGAGAGAGGGGAGTGACATGCAGAGTACGACCGCGGGCTGGAATTGAACACGGGTCCGCAGCTGGCCGAGGCCCATGGGGGGACGCCCTACCAACTGAGCTAAGGGCGCCCCCAACAGCACCTGGTCGCAGATAGAAAAGAACGCCAGTGACCGTGAACTCTGGAGGTCCCTTGTCGACGGCCTATACCCCAGTAGGGGTGTAAGGCGTAAGTAAAGTAAGAAGTAGCCAGCAACTTGAAAGAATGATTAACCAATTCCAAAATATGAGTCAAAGTAACATTGGGTATCGATGTAATTTTCAAGAAACCTGATTTTCTAAAGAGTTAGTTTATTGCTATATTAATTATATAACTGTAATTCTATGACTTATAAACAAATAATATTTCATATCAAAGGGACAACAGATCCTTACAGAGTGGTCTTAATTAATAGCAAATACAAAATACTGTGTCGGTATTCCCTCCCTCAAACTCACACCCTATGACCTTAAACCCGGGATAGGTTTAGTCACAGGATATCTTTATATTGACCCTAAAAAACTACTAAGAAGAAGCTTGCTTACAGTCATTTTGAGCTCCTATTTGATCCACTTGGTAAACTTAAGGAAATACTTTATATTACATTATTTTACTAAATAAATCTCAACCAGTGGAAAAATAAAGTTGTCATCCCCTGCCACCTGGTGGACAAAGTAAGAAAGGTGCAGTGGAACCTGGGAGCTAACCCAGATAGCAGACACACAACATTCCAAATCAAATACTTTCTTTTTTCTTATTCTACATACTACATCCGACGATAAAAATTATCTATTTAGGATACAGTAGGCATACTATTACTTATTTATTTCATCATAACATTGCGCCTTGATCTTGCCTCTTGCTTTTATATCCGTCACATCCCCATTTGTTTTCATATGGAGGTTCCGTTGATGTGATGTCACTTCAGGTTCGCACTGGATTATGGGTCAGAATCGCCCGAATAGGATGCTGTTTTCAACACTTAAAATATTGGCCGGATGTTAGACATCCGGGGGCCTATCCGAAAACTTTTTTTTGCATAGGAAATTTCCTTTCCTATCGAGATGACCCGGAAGTGCTCGGCAGATAGGTGATCCGAATAACCAAAATGCTTAGGAAAGGCATAGGAAAGGAGCCTCGATTCATCCTTTAACCCTCCTTTAGCATAGGTTACTCCAGGGGCCTATCCGAAAAGTCCAATCTCCTAACCTATAAGCCTCCTTTCCTATACCTTAACCCCTAAACGTCATCGGGGTTAAGGAGAGATGAAAGGTGCTTCCTATCGAACATAGGAAAGGACAGTCCTGTTTCAAATTAATTCGACTCCACTTTTCCTAACCGACGTCATTGCGCGACGGCGAGTATTGCTGACGTGAGTCACTAGCGTGAAACTTCACTATTCTCCGAAAATGGACTACAACAAGCGCTCGTTTGATCCATGCGTTCTTTTCATATTGATTTTAATCAGGTTGTCGCCAACAGAGTGAGAATCACTCCCATATATCCCAATTCACATGTGGAATAAAAAGAGGCTACACTTGTGTTGATGTTGAAATGAACTGCCCCCAGTAACTTCATTAAATGTGAAGTTGGTATTTTATTTTCTTATGGTGTAAATTATGTGCTACGAAAATAACTATTATGATGTTGGTCTTTTATGAGTTCTTTATTATCTTTAGCCTGTGTGTGTGTGTGTGTGGGGGGGGGGGGGGGGGGGGAGTATTTTGTTTTAGCCGAGTTAAATCTTCCTCTCTTCTCCTCTCCTCTCTTCTGTTTTACCTCTCGTTCGTATTCGTGTAGAGTCGGTAAACTCCGGCGGTGGCCTGTTGCTTTAAATCTTGCCGCCGTAAAGGATTATGGGATACCACTATCTCCTTTCCTTTCGCATAGGTTGGTCAGGAGTAACCTATGCTAAAGGAGGGTTAAAGGATGAATCGAGGCTCCTTTCCTATGCCTTTCCTAAGCATTTTGGTTATTCGGATCACCTATCTGCCGAGCACTTCCGGGTCATCTCGATAGGAAAGGAAATTTCCTATGCAAAAAAAAGTTTTCGGATAGGCCCCTGGCTAACCTATGCTAAAGGAAAGGAGATAGTGGTATCCCATAATCCTTTACGGCGGCAAGATTTAAAGCAACAGGCCACCGCCGGAGTTTACCGACTCTACACGAATACGAACGAGAGGTAAAACAGAAGAGAGGAGAGGAGAAGAGAGGAAGATTTAACTCGGCTAAAACAAAATACCCCCCCCCCCCCCCACACACACACACACACACACAAACACACACAGGCTAAAGATAATAAAGAACTCATAAAAGACCAACATCATAATAGTTATTTTCGTAGCACATAATTTACACCATAAGAAAATAAAATACCAACTTCACATTTAATGAAGTTACTGAGGGCAGTTAATTTCAACATCAACACAAGTGTAGCCTCTTTTTATTCCACATGTGAATTGGGATATATGGGAGTGATTCTCACTCTGTTGGCGACAACCTGATTAAAATCTATATGAAAAGAACGCATGGATCAAACGAGCGCTTGTTGTGGTCAATTTTCGGAGAATAGGCTATAGTGTAGTTTCACGCTAGTGACTCACGTCAGCAATACTCGCCGTCGCGCAATGACGTCGGTTAGGAAAAGTGGAGTCGAATTCATTTGAAACAGCGCTGTCCTTTCCTATGTTCGATAGGAAGCACCTTTCATCTCTCCTTAACCCCGATGACGTTTAGGGGTTAAGGCATAGGAAAGGAGGCTTATAGGTTAGGAGATTGGACTTTTCGGATAGGCCCCGGGTCTTTCTAACCATCCTAAATCCGGCCACAAGAATCGTGACATACTAATTATTTTTTCTACCATACTAAATAGTAGAAACTATGCAATTCGGAACGCAGGGATTGATTCAACGTTGAATCAAGGCTGATGCGCTGATCCAATTAACATTGAAACAATGTTGTGTTTCTGGTGATTTTGATTGATTTTTAACCAGGTTTGCACCCTGAAATAACATTGTTTCAATGATTGAAAGTAGATCACAAGAGATATTAAAGAATGTTAGTTCAACTTTATATCAATCGCTGTTTTAACGTTGAATTAATATCAAATAAATCATGATTTATGTACAGCAGGATTCTAGTGTTAAGTTCTTTTCCAGATTTCCACAGTTTTAAATCAGAAGTCTTTAAGTTTAACATAAACATCCTTCAGACGTGATTTACATTTGATATTTTTATTTGATTTAAATAATAATAAATGTTTCTTGTGATTTGCAGCAGGAACACAAGAACAGCACAATCAAATAACAAAAATAACAACACATTTTTTTATTAACTGATGAATGAAGGTGAATTGATGAATTAGGCGCTATACGTAGGCTAGTATATTGAAAGTATAAGCTACAACTTGTGGATAACTGGTGTGCTCCATTTCTTAGACAAAAGGCTACTAGTCAATGTGTGGTCGAATAGGCCTTCAATGTCCAAGTAGGCTACATCACATGTTGCCAATTATGCCTGCATGCCATATACCAGGGGTCCCCAAACTACGGCCCGCGGGCCCCCGCTTTTTATTGGCCCGCGGCCGATTTTAAATATATAATGTAATATGGCCCTTTGAATTTTTATTTTATTTTTTTTTGCATTTCTTAGTTAACCCACTAGTGCAGGGGTGTCAAACACTGATTGATTGGCCCGTGGCACATTTTAAAAATATAATGTAATATGGCGCTTTTAATTTTTAAATAATTTAAATGCACTCATTATATTACAGAGAAATATGTCCCATAAAAGAAAATGAGCAACAAGCCCATCCCAGAGGACCCTGCATAATATTTTATTTTAAATTAATATTATTATGGAAAATCTATGCGTCCTTCTCCAATAGCTTCTAATTCATCTGACACAGTGTCTCCATTTTTTTTTCATACAAAATTCTTCAGATTTAGCCTCTTAATTTCCCTCTCAAAGTGCACCAGATTCATGCATTTCGCTTTAAAAACTTTAAAAAATCTCCCGGGGGGGCATACCCCCGGACCCCCCTAGGAGGGTCAGGACCTCAGCTGGATACTATTTTCACCCTGCTGGACATTATGCCTCGTTTCCACCGAGTAGAGCGGGTCAGATCAGAGCGGCTCAGAGCGGGACAGCTCACTTTTAAGAATCTCGGTGTTGTTTCCACCGCGGACCCTACCCTTACTAGTGGGGCGGGGTTTAGGCTGGACCAAGGGAGTAGGTTTGATTTGGACATTGGTGGGGTCCGTGGGATATGAAAGTGCTTCCTAAAGTTGATAGGTTTTTTTTGTATTCGCAATGATAATTGAAAAAAAAATCAATAAATCGGCTTAATTAACATGTTTATAATGCATATCTGAATATCAAAAGAGAATATGCATTCTGTAATGTTATAGGTTAAAGCAACTAATGAAAGAAAATTAGTCAACTTAGAAGAGTTTTCAACTTTACTCTGGTGCAACTGAATCTCATGACTAACATATTAATCATTATTAACCTCACCTGTGAATTTCCAGCCTCTCTTCCATCTCCCCCAGTCTCTCCTTCTCTAGCCTCTCCTTCATCTTCTACAGCAGGGGTCCCCAAACTTTTTTCACTGAGGGCCACATACAGAAAAATCTACGAAGGGCCGGGCCACTTTGCTAAAATAACACATTTATCAGGACATGTAGCTGCTCTGATGTTTAGTTTCATAGTGTCTTCGTAAATTGTAATCCTTCTTCACGGCAACACTTTCCTTGCACATTAAACAGACACATTCCCCCTCTTGTTTATATGCCAATGATACACCCAGTGTTTTCTGCCTTTGCGTCCAATGTCCAGCAGGGTGAAAATAGTATCCAGCCGAGGTCCCGACCCTCCTAGGGGGCTCCGGGGGTATGCCCCCCCGGGAGATTTTTTAAAGTTTTTAAAGCGAAATGCATGAATTTGGTGCACTTTGAGAGGGAAATTAAGAGGCTAAATCTGAAGAATTTTGTATGAAAAAAAAATGGAGACACTGTGTCAGATGAATTAGAAGCTATTGGAGAAGGACACATAGATTTTCCATAATAATATTAATTTAAAATAAAATATTATGCAGGGTCCTCTGGGTTGGGCTTGTTGCTCATTTTCTTTTATGGGACATATTTGTCTGTAATATAATGAGTGCATTTAAATTATTTAAAAGCGCCATATTACATTATATTTTTAAAATGTGCCACGGGCCAATCAATCAGTGTTTGACACCCCTGCACTAGTGGGTTAACTAAGAAATGAAAAAAAAAAAAAAAAAAAAAAAATTACATTATCTTTTTAAAATCGGCCGCGGGCCAATAAAAAGCGGGCCGCGGGCCGCATTTGGCCCGCGGGCCGTAGTTTGGGGACCCCTGTTCTACAGCATCTCCTCCTCTGTCTCCTTCTCTATCCTCTCCTCCAGTCTCTCCTTCTCTATCCTCTCCTCCTCTATCTCCTCCAGTCTCTCCTCCTCCAGTCTCTCCTCCTCTATCTCCTCCAGTCTCTCCACTGTCTGTCACCTGACAGAAGTATGTTGATGCATGACATATGAACAGATATATTAGGGTACATACATGGGTAGACAAAATGTTCACACAATTATTATGTTTTATTCCCCCAAAATATATATGTATAAAATCACATGAGCATCTGCAATGTGCTTGTTGTTACTGTAAATGAGAGGGAAACCTTGAAGGAAAATAAAGGTTATTAAATTGAATTAATGTTTATTTATCCAAAAAAAAATGTTTAAACCATTGCTCCCTTTCCACACAAATAAAACATGAAAATAATGGTAGGCCTATACCTTAAAATGCGGATCTCTTTGGCATTATAGCCCATGCTGACTAATAATCAATATCAGTATTGTTATGGCTCTAAAATATATAACCTTTTAATTAACTTACACGGTGACTTCTAAAGAAGTCTCTTATGTCCAGTTTTTGTTTCTTCGACATCCTACACACACACACACACACACACGCACGCACGCACGCACGCACGCACGCACAAGCATAAAACACACACAAATAGGCTATAAGTGTTACTGCAAATGACATCACTGATATTAAAATCCATCTCGCTGACGTGACCGAAGGCAGAACTTACACTCGCAGATGCAGATATTAGCTATGCACTGAGGCGTCCTGTTGCTCCTCCTGTCTGGGACTAGCAAATTGCCGGTAGCTTTTTTTTTTTTTAACAAGCAGATGGAGTGACAGCGGGGACGGCCAATCAGGTTGAATATAGGTTTTCGGGAAACCGCTACAGCCAATCAAAGCGCGATAGTTGTTTAGAGGCGGGACTTCTTGCAGAGACTGATTTTTAACCCTTTGTGTAGGCTACTATAATTATTGCCTAAACAATACGGACAGCGGGTGTATTATTGGTAGGGACTACACAGTAGAGGCTGGATTTTGGTAGGGTCGGGACCCTACCGTCCCTATATAATCCTACGCCCATGGGCTGGACTGCGATAGTCGCCGCCAGAATGTGGGTTAAACTATCGGGCTGTGGAACAACTGTGGTCAAGCCAGCGGTCTCAAATTTTTGCTTGGTCAAACCAGCCGCTTCTTTATTTATTCCCCCCCGTGTTGTTGTGAGCACAGAGACGGCTCGGTGCAAGTTGCAACTGATAGAGACAGTGAGAGAACAGCGCTGGCTGCGGCAGCTACGTGACATCGTAGCAGTGGGACACAGTGTAGCCAACTGATTCATTTAATGACGAGGAAAAACACCACACAATAAACAGTGCTCACAAGCCAGCGATCTCTCGTTTTTGCTTGGTCAAACCAGCCGGTTCTTTATTTATTCCCCCCGTGTTGTTGTGAGTGTGTATTTACTAGCCTACTATCTATGGCGAAAACACACAGAGACGGCTCGGTGCAAGTTGCAACTGATAGAGACAGTGACAGAACAGCGCTGGCTGCGGCAGCTACGTGACTAGTGGGACACAGTGTAACCAACTGATTAATTTATTGACGAGGAAAAACACCACACAATAAACATTGCTGTGCTCACATTTTCGCCAATACACAAGACTCTCTTCACTCTTGCCGAGATGACTACACATGGCGGAAATGATTATTTCGACCAATCAAATGACGGCTCCGCCGTTTCGGCCTGCTTTCAGGCGGCTAGTACCCCTACGGAGGAGTACTGAGATCGGAAGCGGCTCAGAGCGGTTAGGTGCGCTTAAACCGTACCCTACCCAACTTTTGGCAAATGAAAAGCCAAACTACCCGGACCGAACCGCTCCGATCCGACCCGCTCTACTCGGTGGAAACGAGGCATTAGACGCAAAGGCAGAAAACACTGGGTGTATCATTGGCATATAAACAAGAGGGGAAATGTGTCTGTTTAATGTGCAAGGAAAGTGTTGCCGTGAAGAAGGATTACAATTTACGAAGACACTATGAAACTAAACATCAGAGCAGCTACATGTCCTGATAAATGTGTTATTTTTGCAAAGTGGCCCGGCCCTTCGTAGATTTTTCTGTATGTGGCCCTCAGTGAAAAAAGTTTGGAGACCCCTGCCATATACAGTATTGCAAAATGTTGTAATATCTGGACTAAACCGGATTTTCGTGTGATCAGATGTTTTGCGTCCAGACCTCCCCGTTCTGTACCAACCAATCTAAGCCACTCAAATAATTGAAACAAACAATAAA
This sequence comes from Ammodytes marinus, assembly GCF_949987685.1. Classification (NCBI taxonomy): domain Eukaryota; kingdom Metazoa; phylum Chordata; class Actinopteri; order Uranoscopiformes; family Ammodytidae; genus Ammodytes; species Ammodytes marinus. The sequence continues at coordinate 4,504,996 of NC_137230.1, read as the reverse complement.
TTGAACAAAAGTAAATAATTTTGAATCTAATCTTATGCCCTGCCCCTCAAATACTTAGCCACGGCCCTGCATCATATGCGCATTTCGGCGATCACACAGTTTGTCACACACAGCGAGTCAGCGCGCTGCTGTGCCATGCAGCCCGGCGAAGAGTAACTGACCTGCTCCGAGCATCTGAAGGTGAAGTCAGTTTACCCTTGTGAATTTTAAACACACCAATTTAACTTAAAGTTAAATTTGTAATTAATGTAATGCAATGTAAAAGTAGCTAGTTCATCAATAAGAGCACAACCATTAATCGTTGGCCCAAAGGGAAATCACTCGCTTGTGACTTGTAGGAGCATATTGCCCTTTTATTAATTTGTAGGCCTATTGTAGTACAGGCAAGAGCTTGATAAACATATTTAAAAAAAAACTTGCATGTCCGGATCCATACAATTTAACAGTGGGTCGCCGTTTCGAGAGAGAGAAAGAGAGAGAGTTGCCGTTTCTGGCATTAAGTGCTAGTTAGGAGATCGATCATTTTTGTTTGAATAGCCAAACATAGCCTACTAAAAACTCTCACATATCACAGCAAACGAGCTGCACAAATTAAACCAGGTTACATAATATGTTAAAGACATGAATAAATAAGTGAAGGAAAAGAAGAAATAAATGTGAGGGATGAAGTGGAGGTTTTATATTTAGACAGAGGGACAGAGGCAGGTAGTGATCAGCAGGCAGATGAAAGGTAAGCAGAGGGTCTGACTAGCCTGGTCCAACCAGACCATCGTACTTCATTTCATTTGTACAGAAGGTCTGGAAGTGCTGTAATTGGCAAACGTTCATTCACTTGGAGGCGGGGGTCTGTCAAAGTTTAAAACTATTGGATCTGCCCAGTGCCACTCTGGATTAGCCAACCAATCGCTTCTGGCCACTTTTTCTTAATATTATTGTGTGGGCTTACTCAGGCCTTGGGTCTCATTAAAGGGGTAGTTCAGGATTTTGGACATAGGGCCTGATTCCCAAGTTAGCCTTTTCTTTATCAGTGGAGACAGTTTTCAACACATTTAATTCAGTCCTTCTAGTTGCAGAGTTTGCTCGTGCTAGGCTAGCGCACGGCATTGGGGAAACACTAGCCTGCTACTAAAACAGTCTTACCCACTCCACAGTACACCCGAGGCTAATCAATTATAACGCCAGACTATCGATGTAAATGTCTGTGTTGATAGAATAATTTTAGAAATAAAACCAACCTCGCATCGCATGAATTATCGCATTTTGAGGGACTACTTTCTCAGCAGCAGCGGACTTTTACTTTGCTGTGTAACCGAATCACTACAGCAGAAAGTAAACAGAGCAGCGTGGGACAGCACCTGAAACGAACGACTAGGCAACATGGTGCGTCAGTGTGCATTCAGGAATTGTACAAATAAACCCTACAGATGGACACCACAAAGTTTTCACCAATTTCCAGTGCGAGATCCAGAAAGGACTCAAATGTGGCTTGTTGCTGCTGGCTTGGACATCAACACACCGGCGGAAACTGTTCGCAAACGGAGTATTTGTAGCGATCATTTCAGACCGGACGACTTCGAGAAACCCCCGCAATCTAAAGAGCAAGAAATCACTGAAAACGAATGCGGTGCCATCCGTCTTTTCAGATGCACCAACAGCCACTGATGAACAGGTAATAACTTTTGGTAGGCTACTAGCTAATAAAGCGTGCCCCTTTCATAATGTTAGCCTACTGATAGATTGATGATGACATGCATTTTGGAGAGTGACAACGTAAGCTAATGGTATAGCTACACACTTGGTACCTGGCTGGGCTAATTGCTAACTTTAGGTGTCCTGATAGAAAAGTCTTGTAAGCTTGTAAACTTTACATGCAAAACTTCCCTGGCAGAGAGTTCACATCAGGACAAAAGTATTTACGTGCGTCTGCGCGCGCATGTGTGTCTATAAAGGGCCAGGGCCTGTGTGAGTGTCAGAGGGAGAGGAGGAGAGAGAGATAATCTTGCAAATGTATAGGATATATTCCATAACAAGAGCATGAGTTTATGCGAACGTTTTGTACTGAAACTTTGGGGCAAAACATATTGCATTGGCAACAGTAGAGGCTGTGCATACAGGCAACCATCATGGATGCAGTCGTCTGTTGTAAAGGGTTTTTTACTGGGAGTTTTTTCTCAGCCGAGCTAAGGGTATAAGGGCAGGGTGTCATATTGTATCACATTGTATCATATTGCATGGAATGTAAAGCCCACTGAGGCAGAATCTATTTGTGATTTGGGCTATACAAATAAAACTGATTTGATTTGATTTGATTTGATTTGATTTGATTGGATTTAGTCGTCGATTAGCAACTTTGAAGTGTAGTGGTTTATGAATTGGTCCAACAGTCTCTCAAACCTCGTAGGCTGTACAGCTGTACTTTGAATTTGTGTTGTATTACATTTTATTTGTATATCTTATTGTTGTTGTTGTCATCTGAAAAGGTCACACAGGAGATGTGCACTGTACCACAGTCCACCCCTAAAAAGGACTCCTCCGGACCAGTATCATCCAAGGACTCAACTGAGTGTTCTGGTGCGCTGAAGACATTCATCACTACTCCAGAACAGGCGGTGCCACGCCCACAGAAACGGCGTTCCTCATCTGGTTTCTATTTTGCCTTCCGTCCTCTCAGAAATAGGAGGATAATTGAGGTAATTGTGTGATTTATATGATTGTGTCATTCATATGGTGATCTGTGACAACAACTGTATTTTAATTGCATTCATGTTTTTTGTATAGGTGACCCACAGTGCAGCATCAGGCCAGCCAAAGGAAATCCAATTGCCATCAGTACAAGTAAGAGATTGAACTCAAATATATACTAGTAGTTGTTTGACATTAATGACTTCATACACTGATGACAATGATTGTACACTCTTATAAAAGTACATGCAGTATCTTAAAAATGTTACAATTACTTGTCTGATTTATTTTAGAAAAAGATTCAGCTTCACAGTTACATTTAATACGGTCTCTCTGCTCTTATGCTCATCGGCAATAGACATCTGTTGTCCACTACACTAATGAAACACTAAATGTATTTGAAAATATATTTGAATTTTGTTGTTTATAAAGGAGGAAAAAACAGCTGAAGACAACCTGTAGCGACTGCTCTCCAATAAAGGCCGCTAAGAGGCTTAATGGGCTCCAGGCAGTTACGCGTCCAAACAAATCTCCAACTCCGGTGATGGGTATAGTTTAAAGAGTTTAATAAATGAAAGGCAGAATTACAACGGATGAATGAGAACATGTAGATGGTGTTGAAAATAAACAAATAAAATATAAACTGCTGTAATTGAAGGTTATTTGACGTTGTTGACGATAAGTTGACGGTAAACAGAAAATAAAACAGGTGCGCCACTAACCCCCTTTGTATCCTAACCCTCGCCCGCCACAAGTGCCCTGGTATATAAACCACACCCACACCCACATGTGTCAATCAAAACGGAAGTGTATAACTTTTCAAAATAAACAATTTTGGCCCCTACAATTCCGGCCCCTAATTATTATGTTTCAAATTCAAATAATAATTACACATTTGACATGACAATCAACACAGTAAATATATTTTCTTGATCTTCTTTCTTCATTATTTGTAATCCAAAGAAAGAGTGATTAGTCAAAGTCATGTCTCCAGGAACAAAGTCAAGAGGTCAAAAGTTTGTTTGGGTCAGTCAATGATCCTCTGCCTCCAGTAGTAGGCAGACTTTGTTGATGGGCCTGGTCAGAAATCCGGTCTTGGACTTGATCCGAAGCTGACGTACAAGTCCCTTTTTGTCCATCATGGTCTCCACAATCCTTCCAGTCAACCAGGAGTTGCGAGGTGCTGAATCATCCACAATGACGACGATGTCTCCTGGGGTGAAGTTGCGTCTTATGTTGGACCATTTCTGTCGTTCTTGTAGTTGGGGAAGATATTCCTTAATCCACCTTTTCCAAAATAAATCAGCCATATATTGAACTTGCCTCCACCTGCGGCGAGCATATAGGTCTTCCTTCTGAAACTGTCCTGGGGACAGTGATGGCACAGTTTTGAGAAGCAGAAGGTGATTTGGTGTGAGTGCTTCAAGGTCATTGGGATCTGTAGAAGCCTTCGTGATTGGACGACTGTTGAGGATAGCTTCGGCTTCACATAAGACTGTATGAAGTCCCTCCTCATCCAGACTTTGCACATTTAGTGTTGAGTTGAGAACCTTCCGCACTGATCTGATTAGTCTTTCCCACACACCTCCATGGTGTGAGCCAGCAGGGGGATTGAATATCCAGTTTATTCCCTTTTGAAGCAGTGTGTTATGGATCTGACCTTGATTCCATCCTTCAATAGCTTCCTTCAACTCGCGCTGTGCTCCCACAAAATTGGTTCCATTATCTGATCGTAGTTCTTTTACTTGGCCTCGTCTGGCTATGAAGCGCCGAAGGGCATGAATGAAAGAGTCTGTGTCAAGCGATGAGGCCATTTCAAGGTGAATTGCTCTTGTAGCCAAACAGGTGAAAATAACACCGTATCGCTTCACAACACTTCTGCCACGCTTCACTCCAAAGGGTCCAAAGTAATCGACTCCAACGTTTGTGAATGGTGGGTCATCTGGAGAGACTCTATCCAGGGGTAGATCAGCCATCTGCTGTTGTCCAGGAGTAGCATTTATACGCCGACAGACAACACATTTAGACAGGATTTTTCTGATTAATGCTGTGGCACCAGGAATCCAATATTTCTGACGCAGTCTGGATAGCATATGGTTGCGACCACCATGTCCCACCTCTCCATGAATATGTCGTAGAATGAGGTCAGCAATGTGAAAGTCTTTGGCCAGAATTACAGGATGTTTAATTTCTTCTGGCATTGCTGCTCTGCTTAGGCGACCACCAACTCTTAACACATCTTTGTCCAGAATGGGGTTGAGTTTATGAATGTGGCTTGTCTTTTTAACATTCATTCCTTTCTTGAGATTCAAGATTTCATCTCCAAATCTCTTCTTTTGGCAGAAGCGGATTACCTCAATCTCTGCATTCTCCAGTTCACTGATTGTGAGACGGATTACCTGAGTGTCAAGATTTCCTTGCAAAGAGAGAACCCCACTTGCCGTTTTCCTCTTCCTGATTCGGTGCAGAAGCAGTCCTTTAATTCTGAGCATCCATGCTACTGCCCTTTTCAACTGATTCCAGGATGAGAAGTAATGGATGAAGTTGGTTGTTGGATCCACTACTTCAAGTGTTATTTGAGCGGCATTTACGGTTATGCTCTTGACTTCAGAGTCCTTTGGTGAAATTGCATCCAATCCATCAGGGTTCTGAGGCCACTCTTCCTGAGGACCAAGAAGAAACGGAGGTCCGTACACCCACATTTCCTTCTTTAGGAAAGCTTTGACTTTCACACCTCTGGAAGCCATATCTGCGGGATTGTCATTTGTGTTGACATACCTCCACTGATGTTCATCTGAGGCTTTGGCAATTTCAGTCACTCTGTTAGCCACGAATGTTCGAAATCGTGTGGTCCTGTTCTTTATGTACTTGAGCACAGAGGTGCTATCAGTCCAAAATGTAGAGTCTGCTAGTTCCATCTGCAGCTCTTTCCTCAATATTGTGTCCATTCTGCCTGCCATGGTAGCAGCAGTCAACTCCATGCGAGGGATAGTGACTGGCTTCAAAGGAGCCACTCTGGCCTTTCCCATCACAAATGCACAATGTGTTTGGCCATGGTTGTCATGCAGTAACAAATAACTCACAGTTCCATAACCATCCTGACATGCATCAGCAAAATGGTGTAGCTGGGCAGATGTTACCGTTCCGAAGTTTGTAGGTTTGAAGCATCTATTGACTTTAAAGTCTTCCAAGTTATGGAGTTCCTGAATCCAGCTCATCCATTCCTGCACAAAAGAGTCTGGTATCACATCATCCCAACCAGTCTTTTCCCGACACAATTCCTGTAGGATCCTTTTTGCAGTCAGGACTACTGGTGCCAACATTCCAAGGGGATCATATACAGAGCTGACAGTCGACAAAATCCCTCGTCTCGTCAGTGGTCTGTTTTTGAGGATGATTCTGAACTTGAAGACGTCAGACTGAACACACCATTGTACACCTAACATCCTCTCCACAGGTAATTTGTCATGGTCCAAATCCAGATCCTTCATTTCTTTTGCTCTTTCCGTTTCAGGTATGGCAGCCAATACATGACGACTATTGCTTATCCACTTGGTGAGTACAAAGCCTCCCTTGGAGCAAATGGCTCTTAACTCGTGATAAAGAGCTATTGCGTCCTCTTCTGAAGCTGCTGAAGCGAGGCAGTCATCCACATAAAAGTTGTTCAAGATGGTCTTGATAGTTTGTGGGCTGAACTGGCCAGTGTTGTCTTCAGCACATTTCCTCAGGGCAAAATTTGCACAACTTGGAGATGATGTTGCTCCAAATAAATGCACCGTCATTCTGTATTCCACCATGTTCTGACTGTAATCTCCATCAGGCCACCAGACGAACCGTAGCAGGTCCCGATCTTCCTTTGGTACTTGCACTTGGAGGAACATCGCTTCGATATCCGCAGCAATGACAACAGGTTCTTTACGGAATCTAGCTATGACTCCAATCAAGGTGCTGGTGAGGTCTGGCCCCTGTAAGAGCTGAGAGTTCAGTGAAACTCCCCGATATGTAGCTCCACAGTCGAAGACTACTCGAAGTTTTTTCTTTTGTGGATGCAAAACTCCATGGTGTGGTAGATACCATTTTCTGCCATCACTACGTTCCAAGATCCCTTCTGGTACTTTCTCTGCATAACCCTTGGATATCATGTCAGACATGAAGTTGGTGTACTCCAAGTGATAGCATGGATCTCTCTGGAAACGCCTTTTTAAGTTTAGTGTCCTCTGTTCAGCGCAGTTCTTATTGTCAGGCAAGCAGATTTTCCTGTCCTTCAATGGTAAGCCAAAGCAGTAATGTCCATTTACCAGCTTTGCAGATGCTGAAACCAACTCCAAGAACTGCTGATCTTCTTTTGAAGGTTCTTGGTCATCTTTGACACACTCAGGAAAGTCAATCTTGTACTGCTGCTCCCACTGCTCATCAAGTGTAACAACTGATATCCTGTTAACACTGATGTCTGACTGCTCCTGAGCATAATCATCTTTTCCTCCCAGAGGTCCATTAACTGTCCAGCCGAGCAATGTTTTCACGGCATACGGTCCATCTCCCACACTTCTAATGACTTGAAGTGGTTCAAGAGCCTTTGGTACATCAGAGCCAATCAGCAACTCAATCTCACAGTCCAGTTCAGGTAAGTGAATATTCTTCAAATGAGACCACTGTTTGATGTCATTTTGATGTGGGATGTTTCCTTTGTGCACAGGCATTGTCTTCTGTGTGTACACACATGGGAGATCACAGAACTCAGTGCCATTCAGTCCTGTTACCTCTAGGCCTGAAACAATGCTGGTTTCCACGACCTTCCTTTGACCCATTGTTCTCAGAAGAATATTTGATTTTCTTCCCTGGAGATTGAGTTTAGTCATTAGCCCCAATGTGCAAAATGACGCAGTGCTTCCCGGGTCAAGAAATGCATATGTATGCACTGTTGTGTTCCCCTTCTTTGCCTTTACTTTCACAGGCACTATTGAGAGTTTGCAGTTGTCTTCACCGGCCCCAGTAAGACCACTTGTCTGTACCGAGGCTATGGCTCCGATGTCGGCTTCTTCTTTTGTTGGAGATTGATGTTTGTCCATTTCGTTCCTTCTTTGGTGGATATGCAGCATCCGAGGATGCTTCAAATTGCATATGTTGCAGCTGAGTCGCTTCCTGCAGTCCTTACTCATGTGTCCCTTCTGCAGACAACCAAAGCAGGCTCCATTTTCTTTTAAGAAAGTGATTTTCTCATGATGTGCTTTCTTTTCCAATAGGAAACACACCTCCAAAGCATGTCCACCTCCACAGAACATACACCTTTTTACAGCCGGCCAACTCTCCATTTTCCTAGGTCCATTTCCATGTTTCTCATGTGCAACTGTCACAGTGGTTGCAAACGTACTCCCTTTGACTCTTGGATGCTGTGGTTTTGACATAAAACTCCTTCCATCCTTGCTTGGTGTTGGAGTGTCTCTGATGTCTCCAAACACTGGATCAAGTGCAATCCTCACTTGTTTTTCCAGGTAATTAACCAGATCCCTGAAGGTAGCTCTTTGTTTGTACCTTTCCTGAAAATCACATGCCACAGATCTCCATTTATCCCTCAGTCGATATGGCAGCTTCTTTATGATAATTAGCAGATTAGCAGACATGTTGAGCTCCTGCATGTTGTTGACATCTTCCATGGCATTGCAACATCCTCTTAGAAACAGAGTGTATGCTTGTAATGTTTTTGTGTCATCTGGTTTTATTGAAGACCATGAAAGAGCCTTCTCCATGTAGGCTGTAGCGATTTTATGCTCGTTGCCAAAGTGCTCCTGCAGTAAGGCCTTTGCCTTCCTGAATCCTCTTTCTGCTGTCATATGAAGGCAGCTCCTCACCATTTCTCTAGGTTGTGCTTCTGTATACTGTTCGAGATAATAAAGACAATCTGTGGGGTTTGGGTTCTTGCTTTCAATATTGTGTTCAAAGGATTTTATGAATGTTTGAAATTGAAGTGGGTCACCATCAAAACGACAAATCTCTTTCTTGGGCATTAAAGAGAGACACTGTTGCTGGACCATTAATGCAGTGATGTCATTTTGCTTTTCCATGATATGAATCATATTACTCTGTTCACCATTGCTTGGAGCAGGCAATGTTGTAGGTACTGTAACATGTGCATCCATAGTCAATGTATTTGACTGTACTGTCACTGGCACTGTGGGGAGAGATTGGGTTTGCGTAATGTCTCCGTCAGCAGTGGCAATCATTTGTGTTCTATTTTCATGTTGTTTCTTCACCATATATGAGTTCATACCATCTGACGCTCTTGATCTGTGGCTACGCACACCAGATCTACTTGAGGCTCTGAGAATTTTCATTTTTGCCATTGTAGCAGCAAGGTTTCCATCCAGTTCCAGTTGCTCTTTTTTCCTCCTTAGCTGCTCTTCCTGTGCTTCTATGGCATGTTTATCTTTTAGCATTTGTTGTTGCACAATAAGAGCAGCCATTTCAGCCTCAGCCTTGATGCATGCAGATGAGGTGGTGGACAATCTTGAGCATGAAGAATGTGATTTGTGACTCCGGTTTGTAATATTTGACACACTGTCACTTGGATTTATTTCATCCTGCATGTCAGATATCGCTTTATTCTGTTGGGAAGGAATGGCAGGTTGAACATCAGAGTGTGGTATATTTCCCTTTAATTCAACAGGTGCCTCCTCTTCAGTTGGAATGGGAAATATGACTGATTGTGCAGTTAACACATCTGTAGTCACATTTCTTGCTTGCTGACAGGGTCTTTCAATCTCAGAGAGCCATGTTTGAACATCATCAGTGAAGTCTGTGTTGTGTTTTATTATGCGTCCAAACCATTCATTTTGTGTTACCTTTTCCTCTTTGGGAAGTAAAACCATCACTGACTCATGTGTTGCATTTGCATTTTCATGCAGTTGTTTGAGTTCCTCCAGTTTGAATTGCACTTTCTTTGCATTTTCATCACATTTCATGAGCCCTTTCATTTCAAGTGAGAGCTCTTTCATTTTTGTCACATTAGATTGACGTTGCTTTTGAAGAGTTTCCATTTTGCAAGCCAGCGCTTTGGCTGTAAGCTTGACCGTTCTCTTCTCCATATTTTCCATTTCATTTGCGTCACTCATTATGCGAACTTTCAATTTTCACAATTCATCAAAGCACAGAGCAACAGACACAATGCAATCCGCAATGACATTGATTCAGCCAATATGCGATTTCCACACAACAGCACAGCACAGCACAGCGGCGGCCTCAGCTCACCACGCGGTCAAATCAGCCCAAACAATTGCCGATCGCGACAACCAAGCACGCGCAACACAAGCCAAAACAAACAGTCCCCAATGGACAAAACGGCAGCCTTCCAAACTGTGTTCAACTTCAAACAAATACACAGAAGGATCAACAAACATACCGTTTCTGATGGCTGTGATGCACTGCTGTCACTCGCGCGTTACACCGCTGCTGCAACTGTCAATTGTGTCTCTGATCCAAGGCGTCCGTGGAAAAGAGTCCAATGTTGCTTAGTTCGTTCACTCCAAAACATCGAGATCCAAGCGGTAAGAGCAACGTTGAATCCCGTCCATGCCGTGGTGTTTTTGGATTGTGTTTTCTGTTTACTAATTGTAGCGACTGCTCTCCAATAAAGGCCGCTAAGAGGCTTAATGGGCTCCAGGCAGTTACGCGTCCAAACAAATCTCCAACTCCGGTGATGGGTATAGTTTAAAGAGTTTAATAAATGAAAGGCAGAATTACAACGGATGAATGAGAACATGTAGATGGTGTTGAAAATAAACAAATAAAATATAAACTGCTGTAATTGAAGGTTATTTGACGTTGTTGACGATAAGTTGACGGTAAACAGAAAATAAAACAGGTGCGCCACTAACCCCCTTTGTATCCTAACCCTCGCCCGCCACAAGTGCCCTGGTATATAAACCACACCCACACCCACATGTGTCAATCAAAACGGAAGTGTATAACTTTTCAAAATAAACAATTTTGGCCCCTACACAACCCACTGGACCAGAGTATGAGCTCAATTGAGGCCCCTTCGAGTCATCCAGTTGACAGTAGCTTTGTTCCGCTGAGCAGCACATCAAGCTCCTCCAGCTCTGACATACCTGACAAACTCTCGGCTGCAGGAGCCAACAACTGGTTAGAAAATAAATGGATAGTCAACGAGTCGAAGCTAATGCAGCTCTTCACAACATGCCACCAGTGTGGAGTTTTAATTGAAGAGGACGAAAACAAAGTGACCACTAGTGGGACACGCATACACATCAGGTGGACATGTATGAAAGGACACTCAGGTGAATGGGAGTCATGTTCTCAACTGCGTGGCATGCCCGAAAACAACCTCCTGGTTGCCTCATCCATCCTGTTCACAGGTTCAACATATACAGAAATCTCAGATTGGGCTCAACTACTGAATCTTCAAATCCCAAAGAAGACTACATTTTACTCAATACAATCCACCTACCTCATACCAGTGATTGAATATGCATACCGCGACCATCACGAAGAGATGATGAGGAATCTACAAATGCGGACAGTTGGTGGAGGGATTTCAATCTGTGGTGATGGTCGTTCTGATTCACCTGGATTTAGTGCCAAGTACACTACATACAGTTTCATGAGTAATGAAACAAATGAAATCATCATGGTTGATTTAGTTCAGGTAAATATACAGAAATGTATATAATGCTTGTCTACTCTCATTGCATTTGTGCGTGTTTGGGAGGCGGGGGGGCAATTGAGTGATTGGTGAAGGTGAAATAGTTGCTCATAACATATTCTGATTGTCATTACAAAGGTTACAGAGGCGACCAGTTCACCAGCCATGGAGAAACTGGGGTTTCAAAGGGGTCTGGACCGTTTGCTTCAGGCAGGAGTTGTAGTGGATGTCATCACCACAGACCGCTCTCCTTCTATCAGGAAGCTTATGAGAGAGACCTACTCTGACATACAGCATCAGTTTGACCCGTGGCATGTTGCAAAAGGTAAGCTTTTTACTAAATGCAATTAGACTCTGTTGAAACCTCTCCTACCCCCTCTTCACTCTCATCCATGCCCTCATTGTCCTTTTATTTCTCAGGACTGAAGAAGAAGTTGACTGCGGCTGCAAACAACAACAAAAACAAGGATCTGCAGCCTTGGCTCAAGGCAATTAATAATCACCTGTGGTGGTGTTGCCAGTCATGCGGGGGTGATGCAGAGGCAAGTTCATTAGACATTTTTTCTTGTATTCTTTACTTAGCCGGTTTTACTTACGGTTACGGTTTTTTGTATGTTTGTGTGTGTCCCTGAAAAACTGTGGTTTGGCAGGAGTTGAAACGCCGCTGGAAGTCCATTCTCCATCACATTTGTGGCATCCATAGATGGGAGGAAGACGGACAGGAAAAGACTTGCTTCCACCAGGACCTTACTGAAGAGCAGCGGAGAAGGAAGAAATGGCTGCAAACAGACTCTGCTGCATTCAAGACACTGTCAGACCACGTCCTGAACAAGAATCTGTTGAAAGACCTCAACCACATGACTCTCTTCCAACATACAGGTATGTCTGCTGCTACCAATTAGTTGAGCATTTACACAACTTTGTGTTCAAATTCTTGAAAAAACTATTTTTTTGTAATGCTCTACTTAAAATAACATTACATGAGTGCTTTAGATATTAGGACATCTGCCATTGAGAGTTTCTACTGTGTAACTGTTTGTGATTGAATGAATAAAGGCATAGACTGTCCAACATCTTTATACAAACAATTTTTGAATATAAACCTTCTGGATACCATTCACAAGGTAATAACCAACTAATATACAGTATCTCACAAAAGTGAGTACACCCCTCATATTTCTTCAAATATTTCATTATATCTTTCCATGGGACAACACTGAAGAAATTACACTTTGATATAATGTAAAGTAGTCAGTGTACAGCTTATATAACAGTGTAAATTTACTGTCGCCTCAAAATAACTCGACACACAACCATTAATGTCTAAACTGAAGGCAACAAAAGTGAGTACACCCCTAAGAAAAAAATTCCAAATTGGGCCCAAAGTGTCAATATTTTGTGTGGCCACCATTATTTTCCAGCACTACCTTAACCCTCTTGGGCATGGAGTTCACCAGAGCTTCACAGGTTCCCACTGGAATCCTCTTGCACTCATTCATGACAACATCACGGAGCTGGTCGATATTAGAGACCTTGCGCTCCTCCATCTCCCGTTTTAAGAACCCCCAAAGATGCTCGATAGGGTTTAGGTCTGGGGACATGCTTGGCCAGTCCATCACCTTTACCCTCAGCTTCTTTAGCAAGCCACTGGTCGTCTTGGAGGTGTGTTTGGGGTCGTTATCATGTTGCAATACTGCCCTGCAGCCCAGTTTAAGAAGGTTGAGTGCACGTTTTCAGCGTCATACCAAGAGGTTGGCTTTGGAAAATTGACGTATGAGTGCTGCCAGCATTGCTGCAGGGCTTGAAGGGGTGGGGGGTCAACCTGTCAGTGCTCAGACCATACGCCACACTCTGCATCATACTGGTCTGCATGGCTGTCGTCCGAGAAGGAAGCCTCTTCTAAAGATGATGCAAAATAAAGCCCACAAATAGTTTGCTGAAGACAAGCAGACTACGGACATGGATCACTGCAACCATGTCCTGTGGTCTGATGAGACCAAGATAAACTTATTTGGTTCAGATGGTGTTAAGAGTGTGTGGTAGCAACCAGGTGAGGAGTACAAAGACAAGTGTGTATTGCCTATAGTCAAGCATGGTGGTTGGAGTGTCATGGTCTGGGGCTGCATGAGTGCTGCCAGCACTGGGGAGCTACAGTTCATTGAATACCAACATGTACTGTGCCATACTGAAGCAGAGCATGATCCCCTCCCTTCGTAAACTGGGCCGCAGGGCAGTACTGCAACATGATAACGACCCCAAACAAACCTCCTAACGACCACTGGCTTGCTAAAGAAGCTGAGGGTAAAGGTTATGGACTGGCCAAGCATGTCCCCAGACCTAAACCCTATTGAGCATCTTTGGGGCTTCTTAAAACAGGAGATGGAGGAGCGCAAGGTCTCCAGTATCCACCAGCTCCGTGATGTTGTCATGAATGAGGGGAAGAGGATTCCAGTGGCAACCTGTGAAGCTCTGGTGAACACCATGCCCATGAGGGTTAAGGTAGTGCTGGAAAATAATGGTGGCCACACAAAATATTGACACTTTGGGCCCAATTTGGACATTTTAACTCAGGGGTGTACTCACTTTTGTAACCGGCAGTTTAGACATTAATGGCTGTGTGTCGAGTTATTTTGAGGGGACAGTAAATTTACACTGTTATATAAGCTGTACACACGCTACTTTACATTGTATCAAAGTGTCATTTATTCAGTGTTGTCCCATGAAAAGATATAATGAAATATTTGAAGAAATGTGAGGGGTGTACTCACTTTTGTGAGATACTGTAAACTGCAGGAGCCCTGGAAGTGTACCACAGTGCAATGCTCAAGTACACTGAGAAGAGGCTTCACTTCGCCTACAGCACTATGAAGGCACGCACCCTACTCTCTGTGATGGACAACAACGAGAATGTTGGCCGTCAACAAGCAACGACCAGTGATGGTAATAATAATAATAATTGATTGGATTTATATAGCGCTTTTCAAGGTACTCAAAGCGCTTTACAGGGTTCCAGGTTCAATTCGTTCACACACAGTCATACCGGTGGTGGTAAACTACGATAGTAGCCACAGCTGCCCTGGGGCAGACTGACAGAAGCGAGGCTGCCATTCCGCGCCATCGGCCCCTCCGACCACCACCTCAAACATACAGCAGTCATACACATTCACTCGAGGCAAGGTGGGTGAAGTGTCTTGCCCAGGGACACAACGACCATGACACAAGTGGCCGGGGGGGGATCGAACCGCCAACCCTAGGATCGTTGGCCAACCCGCTTAACCACCTGAGCCACAGTAAGCCTACATATAATAGATAACTGCAAAATTGTAAGCCTTCTTTAACAAGTACACTGTAAATGTACTTGCCAAGCCTTGGTTTGTTTATGTTGCTGTGCATTTTGACTCCCTCAGGGACTCCGAGATACAATTTGGTTTTCCCTAAACAAACTAAAAGATGGGTTGCCAGGAAGATGTACGAGCCAACCAGGCAGACATTCAGGAAGGATTTGGTGGAGCGAGTCCTGGAAAGGCGCCAGGATCCTACTGTGAAGTTTGCAGATGCACATTTTTATATCCAGCAACCAACTATACCGGACAACATAGCCACCACTCCAAGACCGGACAAAGAGCAAAGCATTGCAGAGCATGTCTCCCGATTTAAAAAAATATTAAAAATGGAAAATAAGTCTCTTGTTTATTATGGTGCCAAATACTGTCTGTAATCATTAGTAAAAAGACAAAAGGTTAACAAATATCTTATTTTTATTTAACCATGTATGTACATAGTAGCAAATGTTTTATAGTAGCATACAGTAGTGTTCAGAACAATGTAAGAGCATCTTGTGCTTCCCTGAAGCCAGCATATTGTCCAGTGGTTGCAGGGTATTTGTTTCTGATGCTGGTCACTACACAGGATGGAAGAACACGTCTGTTTCCTCTTCCCAGCTGTGTTCCTTTCAACCCCCACTCCAGAACGATCCTGTAAGCCACCAATCGGTACTGCCTAAAACAAGAAGGGAAAAAAGTTAGCTTTTGGGAGCAGGCTCTTACCAAAGACAGCTACACTATGGTAATAGCCCACATAACAACAATGGCCCTACTGCTGTTCATGGTGGTAGACTGATTTGCTGAATTGACCAGGCTATAAATTCTACGGCCTATGCCTATATTTTTTTTTAAAGTAAGTCACAGTTGTGTATTCTTTTTTTTAGTCATGGTGTGGCCTTTTGAACCTGATCATTATTGTAAAAAGGAAAGTCTTCTTAGTTAATAAAAAATAATAGCTGTTATTCTAAGCTTTCTCCATTATCAGCCACTGTGGTTATAGGCCTACATCAAGGGTAAAGAGTAGGCCGCCTAGCCTATAATAAAGCAGACTTGTAGTCCATGGATGAACGTTACATGCCATAAGAATTTATTGCACTTTAATGAATACATTAGATTATTATATGGTATGTTCATGCATGGCAACACATAATTACATTTTGTTTGTATTGCACACTTACAACATTGACAACTGGCCGTTGGGTCCAGTAGGTCTGGGTCTTCTTTTCCAATTTATTTTATCCACGGAGAAGAATGTGTCCAGCACTCCTCGATTTAGAAGGGATAGGAAGTCCTGGTGCTCTGTTATGCACATTGCTCTGTCTCGGGAGGCGCTATGCCCAGACACGTCTAGACCCTGAAAACTAGTGTCCAGCTCCAGCTCTTGCATTTGTGGGATGACCAAGTCCCACTCCCTGCAGCAAAAACATTCGTCCTGTGTCGGCATTTCTATACATTTTCTGCACTGGCACCACCAGTCTCCTGTTGTTCTGTCCCGGTTCTCTGCTGCAGCTCCAGCGGGGGCTGTCTCTAAAGACGCTCTTTCTCTTTCTGCCCTTTGCGCATCCATCTCTCTCAGTTCTTCATCAGTGTATTCCGGCTCGTACAGGTACGGTTCGGTGGTGGATACAACAAATTCCTCATAATCGTCTTCAAAAGCAGACGCATCGCTAAGTCCTCCAAACGTGGCCATATCTTGTTTATTGAATAGGCTAATAAAATTCCTTCGTGCACTGTACTCTGCGTCTGTAGCTATGACAGCAGCAGGTAAACAAACTATTATAGATCCGGTAACCTAGGTATTAGTCCGCCGCTGCCGCAGCCTAGCAGGAATAAACACTGCTGCTGAGACACATTAAGTCCCTCAAAATGCAATATGCGAGGTTAGTTTTATTTCTAAAATTATTCTATCAACACAGACATTTACATCGATAGTCTGGCGTTATAATTGATTAGCCTCGGGTGTACTGTGGAGTGGGTAAGACTGTTTTAGTAGCAGGCTAGTGTTTCCCCAATGCCGTGCGCTAGCCTAGCACGAGCAAACTCTGCAACTAGAAGGACTGAATTAAATGTGTTGAAAACTGTCTCCACTGATAAAGAACACCAAGGCTAACTTGGGAATCAGGCCCTATGTCCAAAATCCTGAACTACCCCTTTAAGCACAGGGTTCAACATAACTTTTTTTTCCTACTGGCCCGTCGGGCCAGTGGATCCGAGTTTTACTGGCCCCTTGTATATTTTCACTGGCCCTGCACACAGTTTTTTTTTTCGTAATTTTGTGTCACTAATTATAATACAGTATAGAAGTTCCCTTTTAGATTTGGTTATATTTATTTTAGTTAATGATATGAAATATTGATATTGCTCATACACATAATATAAAACTAGGCAAACATATTGAATTTGAAGCCTACAACTGAAAGTATGTGGAAGGGGTGGGCCAGTATTTCAAAGTCCAGTAGTTTGATGAGTGTTTTTATTCTTGAATTTGGGCAGTTTAATGAATAGTTCACCTGCAGAAGTCATGATCAAACATAGGGAAAAATAAGAGGTGTGGTAGGCAGTGTTTATCACTTTCTCTATATGCAGTAGGGACGTGAACGTTTTTCCACTCAAGCTCAAGTCGACTTTAAAAATAGAAATCCGAAAATCAGGGGGTTATGCCGTTTTTTTTTATGTGAGATGTCACTGTATGCGAGTTCACGTGGTTGTGAGCGCGCTGCAGGAGCTTCTGCATGAAGTGTCAGCTTCACATAAGAGTCCGGTGTGGGACAATTTTTTCAAACTATTGATGAAAAACAGTGCAGTGCAAAATATGCAGCATAAGTTTAAACGCTCGTCTAAGACTATGATGTTAAATCACCTTAGAAACAGCGTTTCACCGTGAGATTTCGCCAGTGAGTGAGTGAGCCGCAGCGCGGAAGAACTCCGCAGTTTGACTATCATACTACTATAAAAGCAGGCGAGTCGCACCAGTTGGTCGACAGTTGGTGCGCATCCAGTGCGCATGTGCCAACGCCCGGTGCGCACGCAGTCTCACAGTGCGTCCAGTGCGCATGTGCGCCCAGTGCAGCAGCATGCAGGTATCATACCTATTAGTCTAGATGGAAGAATAGGTCCATGCGCATAGGGTGGCTTTTTTTTTTGCAACCTGTTTTTTTCTAATCCTTGAAGTGTCTATATTAAGATTCTGCCAGGTAACACGCTGTTCTATTTCGTTCCTACTGACCGCCAGAGGCGGTGCTTACAGCACTGGATGTTCCATCGCGCGCATGCGCAGGTCGAGATCTTTATACCAACAAAGTCACCTGTGACACCTGGGTGACTCCGGGAATGTATATATTCCGGAAGTCACCAGAGGTTCTGTTCCTTCTATTTTCTCGCGGACTAGCAGGTCTCACACATTGTCGTGTGATAATATACCATTAGCTTGTCGCAAGTAGCTCGTACCTAAGGGTTGGTGCTTCGATTTGACTTCGACCACCAAGGGCTGCGACTTGCAATTCGTTCGACTTGGCTGCGGCCGGTAAGGGGTGAGTAAAGTGTGAAGGCTACGCGTAGCCCGAGGCTACCGCGGAAGCTACTATCACCTTTCCACCTTGCTTGATTATGATCAGGCGGCGGCTGGGTTCACAGTCGCCGTGTTATTCTTTCGTTCGCACCGTTGCTTGCGTGTTTTTCGCTAAGCCCGGTTGCTAATTGTATGCTCGAATGTAGGCAGCGAGCGGCTTGGGCTCCAAGCCGCCGCCACAGTAGCCTACTTTGTAGCATTGTCGCTGTGAGTAGCCTAGAGCGGTTGCATAGGCTACTTAATTTGCTCGTCAGGTGGGCGGCTTCGGGTCAGAAGTCTCTTTCACTGTTGTATTTGAGCTGTGTCGCACCAATCGTGTGCTCTCATTTAAGCCTTGCGTTGCATAGCTTACTTTATTGCTTGCCAGTGGGTGAGCCGTGCCACACACTAGTATGCTGTTGTATACACTGTATGCTGCTGTATTGCTCGCCGGTGGACAAATTAGTTCCCTAAATCGCCTTCACCGTGTTATTTAGCCGTGTCACACTGTTGCTCGTGTGTAGGCTGCTGTATTTTGGCGCCAGTTGGCAGCTTAGTTTCACACTGCTGTGTTATTATAGCCGTGTCGCACCGTTGCACGGTAGCTCATGCGGCCGTCACTGTGTTATTAAGGCGCATTATTGCTTGGGCTCTCGCCTAAGGCTCAATGACATGCTGTCCACAGTGCCTATAGCCTTCGTTGATTGCTCTCCAGTGGGCGGCTGGGGTTACCAAGAGCCGCTGACACTGCCAGGGGACTACAGATAGAGAATAGCTTAATTGGCTAATTCTAGCATTTTTTTACCCCATGTATGGTCATGTGGTTTATTGATTTGCACTGTCCCCTTCTTAAGTAGAAGCTGAATTCATTTGAACTGTGTTGGGTGCGCTCTCGGCTTGGGTGTGTGCTCGCCTAGAGCTCGATTGCCTAGCCTACTGTAACTTGCTCGCCAGTGGGCGGCATAGTTTTACAACACCACTGTATTATTCTAGCGGTGTCGCACCGAGGCTCGGTTGCTCTCGCCTAAGCCCGGTTGCATACATTAGTGCTAGCCAGTGAGCGTCTTATGTTTCCGTAGGTCGCCTTCACTGTATTATTCTAGCACTGTATTATTCTAGCGGTGTCGCACCGTGGCTCGGTTGCTCTCGCCTAAAGCCCGGTTGCATACATTAGTTGCTAGCCAGTGAGCGTCTTATGTTTCCAAAGGTCGCCTTCACTGTGTTATTGTAGCTGTCACACAGTTGTCGTGGCTGCGCAGGCTACTGTATTTGCTCGCAAGTGGGCGGCATAGTTTTGCGCTGCCACTGTATTATTCTAGCGGTGTCGCACCGTGGCTCGGTTGCTCTCGCCTGAAGCCCGGTTGCATACCTTAATCGGATGCATATTTTAATTGTCTCAACAGGTTGCATTGTTGCTTGGGTGCTCTCGCCTAAAGCTCGATTGCCTAGCCTACTGTAATTATGCTCGCCAGTGGGCAGCATAGTTTTGCACAACAGGTCGCATTGTTGCTTGGGTGCTCTCGCCTAAAGCTCGATTGCCTAAAGCCTACTGTAATTATGCTCGCCAGTGGGCAGCATAGTTTTACACAACAGGTCGCATTGTTGCTTGGGTGCTCTCGCCTAAAGCTCGATTGCCTAAAGCCTACTGTAATTATGCTCGCCAGTGGGCAGCATAGCTTTACACAACAGGTCGCATTGTTGCTTGGGTGCTCTCGCCTAAAGCTCGATTGCCTAAAGAAAGCCTACTGTAATTGTGCTCGCCAGTGGGCAGCATAGTTTTACACCGCCACCGTTTTATTCTAGCGGTGTCGCACCGTGGCTCGGTTGCTCTCGCCTGAAGCCCGGTTGCATACCTTTAACAGATGCATATTTTAATTGGCTCGACAATGGGCAGCTTAGGCCTCCTAAGGTCGCCGTCACTGTTACTTTAAGGGTGTCGCTCCGTTGCTCTGGTGCTTGCACCTGAAGCTCGGTTGAGTAGGCTACTAATTCATTTAGCCTAGCCTGCTAAATTGCTGACATGCTAAACAACCATAATTGTGACGCCTTCATGGCCTCCCTACAGTGGAGAATGGCCATGACAAGTGCCCTGCAGGTCTCGGGGTGAGCACCTGAGGAAAGCACTGTCAGATAACCCATGCATGTACCGTAGTTTCATGCCTCAGGCACTGAGGCTTGCTAGGTAGAAGCTCTCCTGCTAGCCTCCAACCAGCTCAGGGTACCAGCGGCAGTGAGTAGCCTTGCGGCTGTGCATCCTTCCTACTCAGGGGATGACATGCTGTCCACAGCTGCGTCCTGTAATGTTATACAGGTGGGCAGCTCGGCTAGAGGGTCAGTGTCCGTCCGTGACTTGCCAAGTATGGGGATAGATGAAGCTCTGGTTTCATCTGCACCCACGAATGCCTTCTTTTCGGCAGGCCCTCAATCATCCGTTTCTGTGTGCTTCCCTCTGAGCCTTATTCCACAGAGCTCCGTAGATGCTGGCCAGATTTAAGGGCTCTCTCCCATCACACTAGTGACAGCAGAGCTCTGGCAGCCATGCACAATGCTGATAGTTAGGGCTTGGACTGGTTAGCTCTGACTGAGCCTGCTATAGCATCCCTGGTTGTCTCCCCAGACGAGGCTCTGAGAGCCCCAGTGCCGGATTTCAGGCGACCTCCTTACTAGGAGTTACGACATTGCTGCCTGTGTGGGCCGTCTGGGAATTTGCTTTCTCACACAGTCCTGGCTCGGTCGCAAACCATACAGGGGTCAGGTGCTGGTCACTCAGCATGGACCCTCAGTGATGCTTCACTGCAGACTTTGCATTATGACTTAGGGAGCTAGGCAGGTTGATGTCAACTGTGACGTCGTCCCAGTCGGAGGTGTGTCGACAGACCCTCCATTCTCTTCCAGTGATCCCAGGCCAGACGTTCGGCCAGCTGCTCTTCAGGCCCGGTGCGAAGTGTCCAGGTTGACCAGGCTAGACAGTAGTTGCACGCTGCGACGTGCACCTCTGCCTGATCCAGGCCGGGTACCTCTGTGGTACCCCGTGCCAATAGCTTCAACCACGTTCAGGTGGACAATCAAGGGGCCAGTGCTTCTCAGCACATTCTGTACAGTGCCGTAACACTGCGCTACAGCTGTATTTCAGGCGCCAGGAGGTCGGCGTCCAGACTCCGCCCTCCCCCAGAGTCCCTGGGGGTGCTACTCGATGCTCGGTAGGTTCTACTCAACCGAAGTTCAGGTACCAGGAGTTGGGGCGGGGTCGCCCCGTTCTGGACTAAGACGGCGGAATCAGGGCCTCTCGATTCTTCCTTTCCCCATGCTGCGTGTTGCAGGGGTCCTCCAGTCTATCGCTCAGGCGGACTGGGTTGTTCATAGCCCTGAAAGATGCTACTTTCAAGTCCCTACTGCCCAATGTCACAGGTGGTCCTCCCCTTTGCATTTCTGGGCAAGGTGTACCAGTTCAGGGTTCTTCCGTTTGGGCCGTCCCTGGCTCTGCGCATATTAAACAGTGTGTGGCAGCATCCCTGCCACCATTACAGCTCAGCTGGTGCTCGACTCGGCGGCCATGCGAGCCTGCCTTTCTCTGTAGCGCGTAGCTACCGTTCAGCAGCTACTCAGCACTTCATGCAATGGAGGCTGCTGGAGTACAGCCTCTTCCTTCGACTGATAAGTATGCTGACCTCAGCATTATCTAATCATCATTATCTAAGCTGTCCAAGTTCCAGGTGTCCGGAACACAGCGATAGAAAAGGGCCACCCCCGGGGAGTGGAGACTCCATCCGGAGGTGGTGGGCATGATCGGGACAAGTATGGCAGGGCAGTGGCATATCTCTTTGCGTCCGAAGAGAAGACCCACTGTCCCCCTGGGTTCTCCTAGATGGAGAGGACCAGTCCCCTAGGGCAGGATGCTCTGGCTGATGCTTGGCCAGTCAGCCTGCTTTATGCATTTCCTACAATTCTTTTGTTACTGACAACACTGGATGGGGTCCAGCATTGCAGTTACAGCCTACGTTTGGTGGCTCCACATTGGCCAGGGAGGCCATGGATCCCAGCGTTACTAAACTCCTCAAGGAGAGCCTTGGTGCCTTCCAGGGAGACAGGACCTTCTGTCTCAGGTAGGCGGACACATGTGGCACCCGAACTCGGGGCGCCTGCAGCTGTGCGTGGGGCTCCTGGTAGCCAGGACCCACTGTTGACGTATTGCGACCAGTCAGAGGTCCATACCGTTTTAACTTCAGGGGCACTCGCCACTACATGGCGCTATGCAGACAGGTGGAAGTTGTTTTCACAGTGGTGCATGGCACATGGCGAAGTCCCATGGACTTGTTCAGTGATAGTGATACTACACTTTCTGCAGTCTGTGTTGGGCAGCAGGACAGCTGCTTCCACCCTGTGCGTCTATGTGGCTGCGATATCGGCCGCACATGCAGGGGTGGACAACCAGACGGTAGGGTCCCACTACCTAGTCAGGCCAGAGGCTTCATTCAGCCACCATGACCCTTGAGGGCACCATCATGGGACTTACAAGTAGTCCTGAGGGCCTTAGGTCTACCCCCATTTGGGCCGCTGAGTCAGGCAGACCTGACGCGGCTGTCTATGAAGACGGCATTCCTCCTTGCCATTGCGACTGCAATCGGTCGGTGAACTCCATGCCTCGGCAGTGAGCCAGGCGTGCTTGCTCTGGCATGCAGAAGGGTCAGGAGTGGTGCTCTCGCCAAATCCATCCTTCCTATCCAAACGATTGTCTCCCCACCATGTAAACCAATCGATCGAGTTGGCTGCTTTCAATCCCCTGGGCTCACCAGGGGGTGCAGAAAGAACGTCAGACCCACTGTGCCCGGTGCGGGCGCTTAGGGCATAGGTTGTGGCAACAACCAGCTTGCGTAAGACAAATACCTCTTTGTCTGCTATGGGAGCTGCAGGAAGGGGGCTGCCCTGTCCAAACAGAGACACTCCCACTGACTTGTGGAGGTGGTCTTGAATGCATATAGAGCACAGGGGCTCCCCATGCCTTGGCCGTTGAGTGCCACTCTACCAGGAGTATGGCTACATCAGGGGCTGCCTTGAAGCGGATTTCACGGCAGGACATTTGCGCCACGGCTACATGGTCTTCATCATGTACGTTGCGCGGCTCTACAGAGTAAATGTTGCTGCACCTCATCCGGTGGGATGACAGCTGTCTTGTTGATGGCTGCAAGCCCTTAATTGATGAGTACTCTTCGTGACCTTTTTGGTATAAGTCATCCAGTGCTGTAAGCACCGCCTCTGGCGGTCAGTAGGAACGAAATAGAACGATAGTTACGTATGTAACTACGGTTCTATGAGTTCCGGATGACCGCCAGAGTTCAGAGTTCGGAGTCACCCAGGTGTCACAGGTGACTTTGTTGGTATAAAGATCTCGACCTGCGCATGCGCGCGATGGAACATCCAGTGCTGTAAGCACCGCCTCTGGCGGTCATCCGGAACTCATAGAACCGTAGTTACATACGTAACTATCGAACTAAGGGGTTTTGTGGTTTATTTTTAACAGTTTATTACACATTTGCCAATTTCAAAAATGAAAACAGCAAAATTAAAGAAAGCATAACTTTTGAAGGAAAAAACATACAGAGGCAAATTAACACATTTTTCCATATAATTCTGACTCAAGGAATTCAGTAAAATAGTTATTTTTAACATTCAAGTACATTTTCACTGTTTTTCTGGACAAAAGCAGCAAAAAAACAGCAAAAAATAATTTATTACATCTATATATTTTTTTATTTTATTAAATAGACTAATAAATGTAGTAAACATTTAACTGTTTAGCAGTACCTAACTATTTAACTAACTAACTAACCTAGAATTTTGATAAAAACTGCATATTCCTACTCCCTACAGTCCAGGGAATAGGTATATGTAGTTCAAATTTAGAGTCTTGGGCCTGCCATATAGTCCAGCAGATAGGTGCAATATATGAAGGAATTGTGCTTTTGATGATACAAACATGAGCTTTGGCACACTGTTAGAGCATGCCTTAAGGAAGATTTTTGGCTATAGGGCCATCACCAATTTTTCCTATGGCACCAGTGTGGCCGCCAACGGTTGTTATTTATTATGTAGCTTAGCTTCTAGACCACCTAGGATCTTGGTTCTGGTGGCTACTCCTACATTGTTAAGGATGAGGAAGACAGTGGCACTATTTAAAACATGCTGGAAACTACTGAAGTACATGTACATGGCATTCAGGGAACAAAATTATGGTAAAACCATTGAATATTAGCGGAATTTTACATATTTTCCAGTATCAGGCAAGGTAAGTCACAAGCAGAAACTTTTACTCACATAAAGATTTATGTAACACCCCAAATACATCAATTGAAAATTAAAAATGGACCTAATCCTACTTTTACAAGAAGGAGGAATGCAGAGGTTCTATGGACAATATGCTAATAACTACATACGAACATATATCTGGCATACAAGGAATTCAATAACTAGCCTATACAATAATTGACAGATTTATAATTATTTTTTGAAAAAACAGCCCACGTCAGTGGCAGAGGGCATTAAGCTGTCCACTGCACCCCTTTGTGAATCCACAGCAGAAGAGTTCACAACAGGCTTGTATCGATCCTGGTAGTTCGGCCCAGTGAGGTTCCCATCCCAGTCAACTGGTGATGGGAGATCAGGGGCTGCAACCATCATCTGTCCCAAGTTTTGGCTAGCTTGGTAGGCACTGGCAGCCCTCTTTCTGTGTTAAATCAGTGCTGCTTGTTTTTTTTTGTGGGGGGGGGGGCCTAATGGTTGTACCTTTCTGGGTGAAGAGCGGCTCTTGTGCCTGATTACTGGCTGCTAATGCAGTCATACAGCAATAACAAAAATCACTCAAGAGGCTCCATCCAGTTGTCTAGGAGTCAGCCAAGACACAGAAGGGTATCTTGATGTCATTAAAGTTCTCCATGTATCCCACCTTGTCTTCTAGTCCCTGCCACCAAAAGATGACGGTGTCACAACCAGTAAATGCTTTGAACACTAGTAAGGCTACACATCGATCTGGACCTAGTGCCCTCACCATCTCATGAGCTTCTAAATATCGACAAAATTTCCCAGCTCCAAAGGAAACACACAGCTCATTTATGTTGAGGGATTTGGCTGCTGTCACTGCTATAATGGCAAATCCATCTCAACTGTACGTATTGACACCTTGGTATACCCTTCCTTCACATCATCTCCTAGGTGCAGTGGGGTGTGTTTCAGTGTTGAGGGCTGTCACACTATTTGCCAGGAAGGAGAACAGTTCAGTGCAAAACTTTGGCAAGTTTTCAAGAATGGCACCGGATGGCTCATCGCGTTTACTAACCCACTTCCCTCTCCTGCTGTGTGTTCTGGCCTTAAGACTTTTAGGGAAATATTCATTCCACCTGTCATCCACTCTGCTGACATGCTACAGCTGAGACATGCGGTATGGTGAGAACACTTTCTGTACGTAATCAGAACATTTATTAGCAGCACCAGGTCATAGCATGTTAACGAGAGCAACCCCACCAAGGATGATGACCTGTCCTGTGGGGTTGGAAATGTTTTTTGAGAAGAAATCCGTGGACATGCCTGGTTTTCATGCTCATAGAACTCATCCAGACTTCCGTCACTTATAGACCTTCCCAACCCAAGGGGCGGCTCCTACTCGTGCATTTCAAATGCCACTGTACGCAATTGGATAGCACTACAACCAATCAGTGCAATGAACAAGGTCAGGTCTGGATTTCCAGGCTAGTTGGGACCTGGACTCCTCTCAGACTGGAGGTTGGCCGAATAGAGGGAGGTTAGATAGGCTGGTTGACCGTGTCTCTTATGGCACCAGTTAGTGCTTTAACATTGCATGCAAACGGCAATAGGGGAGAACGGGGTAATTTGTCACATGGGTTGGATGTCACATTCGTTATATCTCGCCACCAGAGCGCGCTAGCTCTGAAATGTTGATATAAAAAAGGTCCAGAATTGGGATCAGAGGTCACATACATAGACTTCCTTGGAGGAAGACAGCTGCATTTCAGGTGAGAGGATGTTTTGTGTTTCTCATGTCAAATTCAAAATATTTTGCTTCTCAGTATTTTTCTTCTAGGCTTTTACACAATGGGTTTATAACAAAACACTTGTTACCCTCAGAAAGTGTGAAGGGTAAACTATAGTTTAGATTGTGGTTAGCAAGCTAATTAGTTGTCAGATGGTTGTTGGCCTTGATGCTAGCAAGAAATTCAAGTTGGGGTTGGTCGTCAAATTTTTTGGGGGGTTGGTTGTCACATGTTATCTCAAGGCTGCAGCCAGAAAAGGAACCCAATAACGAAAGAAATTGTCAAGCTGTATCCTCACTGACACCCCAGAGAAGGAATGAATAGAGCAGGAAAAGGCAGCTAGCAAGCAAAAGAAAAAAGGGCAACAAAATCAAAACAACCCAGTGCATCCCAAACTAGACCAGCTGCCAAGGCTACAGAACGTTATGTAGGCCTATTTGTCAACTTGACAATGCAATTAAACATTCAAATTTGGTTCTGCCTCCTTGCCTTCTTTTTAAGATTTTTCCCATTAAGATAACATTGTGACAAACAACCCCATAGTGTGTGACAACCGACCCCTTGATGGGGTTGGTTGTCACAATGTGTCAGAGTGTCTTTGATGGTAAATTACTTCTTCATTACAATAAGTTGGAAAAAAAGAGAGACACACATTTCTAGCCAACACCTTAAGCTTCAATTTAATGTAGGAATGGCTATTGACAGATGTTTTGGTGATGAGCAATTCTCACTAGAGTAAAAAGTGTGCCTACTTACCCCGTTCTCCCCTACTACCGGCACCTTTCACAAAGGAACTACTCTGCTTGTGGGCCTAGTCAATGACATTGGCTGAGAAGCTGCATGTCATCTTCTACGCAGCAAAGTTTCCTTTCAGAAACTGCCCATTGACACCTGGATGTGTATCTTTCAGTGTAATCATGTCAAGCAAGTAGACTGTTATCCATCTGGCAGAGTGGTTGTGTCCCAAAGCAATGAACTAAGGCACAATCTTGGTCAGGGCATCAATATTGAGTAGGAAGTTGGCCTCTCTTATTGATCGAAAATAGTTCATCAACTATTTCCAGCTGCAGGGTGATGGACCAGAAGACTGGGGACATGACACATCTCTTTCAGTGCACCTGTCCAAGGAGGTATGATTGTTTCCCTCCTCCAGGTCATTGAGTGTAGTTCTTCTGTGGGAGAAGATATAGGATGCTGGCTGTGACCTGATGAGCATGTCAGGTACGTGTCACTTTGGAGGCTTTCAGAAAGGGATCTATTGTCCCAGCAGTAGCAACTCCAACTTGTACATGTGCTTCTGTCCCCCAGCTGCCCTCAAAGAGGGCGCCAATTACCTTTAGTGCTGACATCTCAATGTGAAATCCAGCAAGCATCACAATTAAGTGATCTTCACCTTGAATTGGTGTGAATGTGTATGACTGCTGTATGTTTGAGGTGGTGTTCTGAGGGGCCGTAGGCGCTGAATGGCAGCCACGCTTCCGTCAGTCTGCCCCAGGGCAGCTGTGGCTACTATCGTAGTTTACCACCACCGGTATGACTGTGTGTGAATGAATGGAACCTGGAACCCTGTAAGCGCTTTGAGTCCTAAGGGAATAAAGCGCTATATAAATCCTATCCATTATTATTATTATTATTATTATTATTATTATTATTATTATTATTATTGAATTGCTGGCAAGCTCCACATTTAAAAGTTCTGTGGAGATGTCTAGCACCGGATCATATGAAATGCACACAGTGCCAGGTCAAAAAGGATGTCCACAATGGATGGTTTGCAGGTCCTTGTATGGATCATGATGCTCAGGTAGATGGGCAATGGTGTCTCCCGGTCTTGGCTGTGCCTGCACATTTGTTGGAAATCTCCCTCTGGCTTTCCAAACTGTTGTACGTGAGAGGGTGAGGGGCTGGTTGAGGCAAAAACACTAATAGGTAACCCTGCACATTGGTGCTACAGGGGATTCTCCTTGTACACCTCAATATAGGAGACAAGTGCAGTGAATGCAATGCCATGGTTAACATTGTCTGTTTTATTGTTGTGCTTTCTTGGATCTCACTCTATTGTACAGATAGATAAGACACTGAGTTTGGTACTTGGCCTCTTGGGCAAAGAGGTCTACAAAGTTTGTCAAGTAGGGGTTTGTGCCACATGCAAAATTAGATGGACATTTTAATGGGAGTCATTTTTCAAAACAAAAGGCCCAATCACTTATCATGAGTAAATTGTGTAATATTTGTGTTTTAAGCTAAAGTTCACTAAAGTTTAAGGTTTAAAGTAGGGCTGTCAAATTAACGCGTTAATTTCGATTAATTAATCACAGAAAAATTATTTAAAGAGTTAAAAAGATTAAAAAATCGGTGCAAAAGTGGTGCGTGGCAGCTGCACCGAGCTGCACCTGAAGCATACACAGCCCGCGCGGGTGAAAGGGAGAAAAGTAAAGAGAGAAGCAGGGGGCCGAGGGCTCTATGGACGGTTTAATAAGCATGAAGGTAGGAAGACATCTTACTTTATTCTCCGCAGTGTCTGTGCATTATTGATTTAGTGGGTGCAACAATGTAGGCTAGGTTCGGGTTAGGGTTAGAGGGTTAGGGTTAGGGTTGGGTTAGGGTTTGGGTTAAAAGGTTCCTTTGTTTTAAGTTGTTCTCTTTGTTTTTTCTTTAAGGAGGAGTATCGTATTAGTTCACCCCTTAAAACGGCTTTTGCTCCTTCCCATAGAATTATACTATTAATGTCTTCCGTGTTATTAAATTCCAAATATTCCTTTAAGGTTTTTTTGACTGTATCTTTTAGGTCTCCATTTTGTAGGAGCGAGTTATTCATTATCCATAAGTATTTCCCTTTGTTTAAATTCAGGTTCACTTTTAAGGTGAGCTTTGCATGATCTGATAGTGTAATTGTTCCAATGGTGCATTTTGTGATATTTGTCATATCTTTTTTAAACATGAGGAAATAGTCCAGTCTATTATATGTAGAGTGTCTATTAGAGTAGTATGTATAATCCTTTGTTCTTGGATGAAGAGTTCTCCACACATCTATCATTCCCAACTCTTTACAAGCTCTTCTCAAAATATTTGCATTTTTCTCAGATTTATGTTTAATTCCTGCTGTTGAGTCCACGTTAGGATTTAACACAAGATTCAAGTCACCTCCAATAATAACCATGCCTTTGCCTTGGGTTACTATTAAATCAATAATCTCATATTACTCATACTCAAATTGAGTTTTCTCATCTGGTGGGTAATAAATATTTATAAGAGTTATTTCAACGTTTTCTATCTTGCCCAACACCAAAACAAATAGTCCTTCTTTATCCACTATGGTTTTTGTCTTCTGGAATGGTTGTTAAGACAAAAGTCACATATAGATTTAGATTTGGTGGTGCTTAAAACATATCAGTGGTGGCGGGTTTCCTGTGTACAAAACTCTTTTCATTTGTGATCACACCGGGCGGCACTTAGCTTGATTGCAGCACGTGAGGTGAGTGCGCACGGGTGAGGTAATAAAGGTCAGCTGTTTCCGGTCGGGACGTGAAGGGTTTGTGCACGGGAGAACACGAGAGCACGCATTGGTATGTATTTTCTGTTTTTGCACCTAAGTATAATTTGCACAGTGCGCAGGGGTCTGGCACTTTTTCACTTTGTCACATCTTTTATGTAAGAGCGCATCGGGCGGCGCAGTCCTGGGCACATTTGTTGGAGGCGCACATGGTGGAAATGTTTGTATGGGAGATCATTGACGCCAAAAATGCACTGTGATTTATTTATATATATATACCTACTTATTAAATAGATGAATTCATAAATAATGTAATGTATTTCATGGTGAATATTTTATAGTATAATATATATTATGGGAATATATATATTGTAATTATATAATTGTGGTAAATATCTTACTGATTTATTTTGGATTTAAATTAAATGTTTGAGTATGCATTTTTATTGTTTGTTGAGAACTAATTTGATTTCATTTTCTCTTGTTTCATCAATAGGTTTTCAACCTAATCAGAAATCCTAATTTAAAAGGCATGTGTCAAAAATTCATGTGAAATATAAACTACGGATCAGATTTGAGTTGTCCTGCGTCCTCTCTTCCATCCCTGCCATGTCAAGTGTGGCAGGCACATTGAACACCAAGCCCAGATAACTTGACAGTTGAAAACCAGCGGAGCAGCTAGGAGAAGAGGATTAAAGTTCTTGGAAGTCCAAAAAAAGCTGTTAACCAGGAGAAGAGAGCCGTGCTGGTCCGTGAGGTCAAGATGGCGGAAGGTGTCTTGGGAAAGACGGTGAAGCAGCTCAAGAGGGATAGAACTGCTGCGAAAAGCACCTTCACCAGACAGGCCAACGTCCTTAGCAAAGGGGCAGACAGCATGGTGGAAGCAGAGCTGAGGGAGGAGTTCGCCAAGCTCTTATACTGCCAGAAAGTCATTCTGGAAGCGAATGATGATTACAAGACCGGGCTTTTGGCTGAGTATCAAAATTCAGAAGAGGAAGACGCGGTTCTTAAAGAGAAGGAGGAGCTGGATGTTGAGAGGACCATTAATGAGGCAGAAGCAAGGTTTGAAGAGGTGAGGAGAATTGTCCAAACAAACCTGTGGTCCAGATATGGGCAATATGCTCTCACAACTGCCATCATTGAAGGAGAGAAGGCCTGCAGTCAATCAGAGAAGTTACCTGTGGAAAGTACTCACCTGGATGGATATGAGGTGCACCTGACTCTACTGGAGAAGAGGATCAATGAGGCTGCCAGAGTCATGTCAACCTGGGAGCGGTGGATCCCTATGGCTGAGAGGGTGGAGCTGGATGGCAGGATAAAGGAGCTAAGAGCTTTAAACGGCAACCTTGAACTGAGGAAGGCTGAGTTTGTCACTGCACGGAGGATGTCGAAGGATGCGCTAGCCGCAGGAGCCTCAGGACCTGAAGCAGTGAGATCACATCCCCCACCAGCAAAACCAATTGTGAGAATAAAACCAACCACACTGCCCATCTTCTCAGGCTGCAAGAGAGAATACCACAGATGGAAGAAAGACTGGGAGAGCCTTCAAAGACAGGGAGAGCCGTCTGGCTCAGCCGAAGTAAAGAAAATTCAACTCCTGGACAGCGTGGATGACAAGATTGGGAAGGATATCCGGCTGTCAACCTACAACACTGCAGCAGATATGTTCAGAGTCATGGACAACAGGTATGGAAATAAATCTACCATTGCCATAGAAATCCTGGAGGAGTTGGAGAGAATACCACCTGTGAGGGGAAGCCAGCCAAGGAGAGTCATCGACCTGATCCAGGCAGTAGAAAAAGCCCTAGCAGACCTCACAGAGCTGGGAAACTCTGGGGCAATCAAGAACCCACTCATCATTAAATCCATTGAGAGCAAGTTACCTGAATTTGTACAGAGAGACTGGCTAGCCTTTATGGTGAATCCTAGCAGTAATGTCACCACAGACAACCACTTCGACATGGTCCTGAAGTTCCTGAAGAATCAAGAAGAGATCCTAGAGAGACTTGACCAGCTAAGGTTTGTGGAGAAGATGGAGAAACCAGAACATGAGAAGAAATATGACAGAAAGTATGCTTCTACAAGAACCACAAAGACAAGAGGGCTGGAAGATGTGTGTGTTGTATGCGGTGATGAAAGGCACGGTGACAAGATTTTCTTCTGTAGAAAGTTCAAAGGGCTGAAGCTACAAGAGAAGAATGCTGTTGTGAAGGAGCTGAGAGCATGCAGGAAATGTCTTGGAAGTCATGGAGATGATGGATACTGCAGAGACACTTTCCTATGCAAGAAGAAAGACTGTAACAAAGGAGACTCCTCAGATCACCATTACTTTATTTGCCCAGAAGGAGAATACAAGAATGGAAACGAGGAGAGAAGAGGAAAGAGCAGGCTGACAGCAGAACAGGAAGGATTCTTGGCTGAGCTGTCCTCAGAGCAAGCAGAAAGGTGCAGAATGGCATTCACTAACAAAGCTACAAAGGGTGGCATGAAGAACCACCAGTCCCAGCTATTGAAGAAAAGTGGCCTGTGCGAGCTTCCTGTCATTATGATGCTGATGGAGGTAACTGCTAATGCTGGGCAGAAGATTGGAGCTCTGGTTGACCTTGCCTCAGACACAAACTATATCACCCATAAGGCTGCACACAGGCTGAGGCTGCGGAGTGAAGAAGTAACCCTGGTTGTGCATGGTGTAGGCGGAATGACCATCAAGGTGAACACAGAAAGGTATCTGCTCCGAGTCAGAGTGAAGACCCCTAAGGGGGCGGAAAAGGCTCATGAACTGATCTGTTACGGCCTAGATGAGATTGCCAAGGTGCACAAAGTTGTCAAGCCTGAAAAGTTGCAGAAGTTCTTCCCAGAAGTAAAGCTGGAGGAATTGAAGAGGCCAGAAAAGATTGACCTTCTCATCAGCCACCGCGAGGGAAGACTTGCTCCACAAAGGGTTAAAGTTGTTGGTGACCTCGTCTTGTGGGAGAGTCCATTGGGAAAGACAGTGGGCGGAACACACCCAGACCTGTTCGAGAAGATAGAGGTGGCAGCACATGAGTCCAAAACACACTTTGCTCGCTCCATGAGAACTGCTGCCGTCAAGTATGAGGAGATAGTTGGAGGCCCAAGTACTGAAGCAGCCCATATGCAGCGAGAGGACAGTGCCAAGGGAACAGTTACAGCTGCTACGAACCGTGAGTGGTGGAGATGGGACAGCATCGAAGCAGCCTGTGAGCCAAAGTGTGTGGGACGTTGCTGTGGAAACTGGCAACCAGGAGGAAAAGAAATTACACTGGCTGAAGAAAGGGAGCTTGAGGTAATAAAAGAAGAGCTCACCTACATCCATGAAGACTCTCACACAACATCTCCACACTGGGATGCAAAGTATCCAGGGACAGAAGATCCTGCCTCACTCCCCAACAAAGGTGCAGTTGCAGCTACATTCATGAGAACAGAAAGACAACTAAGGAGGGAGCCAGAGTGCCAAACAGCATACACAGCCCAGGCCCACGAGATGGTTGAGAGGGGTGCAGCCATAAAGCTCCCTATAACTTCCCATAACAGCCGGCAGCAACTGAACAAGATCACTGAAGGGGTTGAAGAAACTTTGAGAGCTGGTCAGGCCATGGTCAGGCCAAAGTGGGAAGCCAGAGGAAGCTGGAGCAAAGGTCCTAATGTCAAGAGCATGGTCGGGCCAAAGTGGGAGGCCAGAGGAGACTGGAGCAAAGGTCACGATATCAAGAGTGGGTGAAATCCAGGAGGTTGGCCCAGTTGAAGACAGGTGGTGGATCCCGGGAGAGCTTAAAATGGCTGACATAGTTACAAGAGGAGGCACTCCTGAAGACCTAAAGGAGGATTCAACATGGCAGGATGGACCAGAGTTCCCAAAGTGGCCAGTGGAGGAGTGGCCTAAAAAGTCAGCAGGAGAGGTTGCAGCGCAAACCAGAGGCAGTGTGAACAGACTCCAGAGAAAGGCATTCTCACCAATATTGACAAGGGCTCAAGCTAAGATAAGCCAAGCTAATGCCCCACAAAAACACCTAAAAGATGAAAATGAAGAGAAAAGTATGGCAGCTGATCCAGCTCTTCTGGCAGGAAGGCCACCCAGAAGCTGGAAAATAAAGAACCTACTGGAAGGTAGGAATTACAGCTCCTTGTCCAAACTGGTCAGAATCATCGCCTGGATGTGGCGAGCTGCCAAAAAGTGGATGGAGATGAAGAGCCGGTCGAGGACCTTCCCAAGCTACCCTGTTCCAGTCGTGAGGCCAAGCACAGGAGGAGACACAAGGAAACAAGGAACCAAAAAACTCTTGAAGAGGATCCCTGCAACCATTTTCTGCAGGGATGTGGGACGATTGGTCATCCTTCTTCCTGTTGAAGAGCAACTAAAAAGACTGGAATAGATAGAGGGTGACCTCCTTGGGTTGACCACCAGGAGGTCAAGTGGGAGGTGTTGAGACAAAAGTCACATATAGATTTAGATTTGGTGGTGCTTAAAACATATCAGTGGTGGCGGGTTTCCTGTGTACAAAACTCTTTTCATTTGTGATCACACCGGGCGGCACTTAGCTTGATTGCAGCACGTGAGGTGAGTGCGCACGGGTGAGGTAATAAAGGTCAGCTGTTTCCGGTCGGGACGTGAAGGGTTTGTGCACGGGAGAACACGAGAGCACGCATTGGTATGTATTTTCTGTTTTTGCACCTAAGTATAATTTGCACAGTGCACAGGGGTCTGGCACTTTTTCACTTTGTCACGTCTTTTATGTAAGAGCGCATCGGGCGGCGCAGTCCTGGGCACATTTGTTGGAGGCGCACATGGTGGAAATGTTTGTATGGGAGATCATTGACGCCAAAAATGCACTGTGATTTATTTATATATATATACCTACTTATTAAATAGATGAATTCATAAATAATGTAATGTATTTCATGGTGAATATTTTATAGTATAATATATATTATGGGAATATATATATTGTAATTATATAATTGTGGTAAATATCTTACTGATTTATTTTGGATTTAAATTAAATGTTTGGGTATGCATTGTTATTGTTTGTTGAGAACTAATTTGATTTCATTTTCTCTTGTTTCATCAATAGGTTTTCAACCTAATCAGAAATCCTAATTTAAAAGGCATGTGTCAAAAATTCATGTGAAATAAAAACTACGGATCAGATTTGAGTTGTCCTGCGTCCTCTCTTCCATCCCTGCCATGTCAAGTGTGGCAGGCACATTGAACACCAAGCCCAGATAACTTGACAATGGTACATGGTTTTGTACTGTTGCTACACCTCTCCTTGATGACGTATATGAGGATGAATAAATTTGTGCATTTGCAATTTTGCCCAGCTTCTTATGTTCCTCTTGCGTTAAATGAGTCTCTTGAAGAAACAATATATCTCCATTTTCTTTTTTCAGTTGTTGTAGGATCTTCCTCCTCTTTATATAATTATTAAGGCCATTTACGTTTTGAGAAATAATATTCAGATCATTCATATCTTTCATAGAGATTGTACACATAGTTGGGCTTTAAATATTCACTTTTAGTTAAGTTTGGACAGGATTGTAACATTTCCATACAATAATTCAGTCGTGAAGAGCTGGAAAAAAACAAACAATGAAAAGAAAGAAAAAAACAAAATGCTGAGTAAATTTTAGCTTGAGAAACATTTGGGGCATATATACAACCAATGTATTCAAACAACTCATCAAACGTACAAAAATGTAAGAAAGAAAAGAAAGAAAAAGCACCCACAGTCAAAACCATTGTGGGTGTCACGGAGAAAAAAAAAATCCGTGATTCTGAGAAATAGCTCACAATCAATGAGAGCGGTCCAGCTGCTGTTCACAATTCCTCCTCAAGTGAACACAGCCACCGACGCTCCCTTACTCCCGTCAAACACCTCCAAATAAAAAAGAAAATAAATATATCGCTTTGGTCATGTAAAGCCCATTCAGGGGCATAGGTTAAAAAAAATGAAAAAAAGAAAATAAATAAATAAGGTGGAACCAAAAAATAAAATAAACATAAATAAATAATAATAATATATTAACCTTCTTTTCATATTTTTTCTGTCTTGTAATTAATTGGTAGGCTACAGTTTCATTTAAGGCGAGACACCCCAGGTGAATAGGGATTTTTTTTTAACTTGTAGATATCATCACGAAACTTTGCCAGTTGATTACTGACACTAACACAATTATGTTTTGTATTACATGTTTTTCTTTAGTATTATATTAAATATGCAAATATGGCAATATTTAACCAATTATGCGTAAATTTGGGTCATTTTTCGAGAAAAAATTTGAGATGTTGGATAAAGCCAGAGTTAAAATCTCTATTTTATTTTAAGCATATATTAGTTTCTAAGGTTTTTACACAACAGATTTTGGATACAGCCTTTTTTCATTTAATAAATCAAAAAATACTATGTACATGTCTTAGAAATGCATTTTAGGCATGTTTTTAGGAGGAAAATGTATCATAAATCAGACAATTAACAATATATTAACAAATCCTTCTGTAAAAACCTTTAAAATAGTGCTATGAATGATTATAGAAAGTTTGGTTGATGTCAGTGGTCTAGAAGTTGAGATATCTTTCGCACAGTATTGGAAAAAGCTCATTTTGAGAAAACGGCCGTTAAAGATAAAAACGTGAATTCTGCTGATAATCACTGATGATAGCTAGAGAGTAATTTATTGAATTAGGCCCTACACCCTTCAATGCCATATAGGCCTACCACTGCTTAACATATATAAACCATAGCATAGTAACATTTACATCCACATGCTAATTTAAACGTGATTCATTTATTATTAGCCACTGTCTGTCAACCTGCTCCGGAGTCGGCACAGACGCTCTCTCTCCCCACCATGTCCCCTCTGATCCTCTGACAGTCTGTGTCTCTCCGACGTGATCGGCGTGATTTACATGTCTTTAACACTTCTCCCCTTCAAATGGCGATCATGTAGTGTCCGTAGCCAATTGATTAAGTATTTTTTTTGTGTTGGTTTGGCATATTTTCGACGTTTTTCCCATTTTATTTTGTGATTTTCGAGCTACCGCGGCTAGCATCACGTGATGCCTTTTAGCGAATCACATCGTCAGAAATGTGCATTAGCCAATGAGGTCGCGTTCCTAGCATTGAATCCCTCCTCACACTTTCACGATTGGTTACTGATACAAAGGAAATGACCATATTTGGATCAGATAACGTTGTTCTTGAGATTCAGAGCTTTCCAACAGTACCATGGTTATTATGATTCATACAGCGGTCGCGGTGCTGTATGTTACGTTAGAATGCTCACTTTTGACGAATTTAGGAGCAAAATACAGACGCAAGCAGTCAAAGTTTAGTAAAATAAACACCTAAAACGTATATTTTGGACCTTTTATCCATACTAGTATGAAAGAAGAGATGTTATGGAAGCTAAATAGACACAAATCTCAAAATTGACCAGTGCTTAAAAAAACGATGTTTTTGCCTGCCGTGTCTCGCCTTAATACGACAGTGTGTGTCCTTATATCTGTATTCTGATAACCACAGCTAAATACAGTAAATAAGTAGGCTGTAAAGAGCAAACATATAATAATAATAATAATAATAATAATAATAATAATAATAATAATAATAATAATAATAATAATAATAATAATAATATTAATCTGCCGGTTAATTACTATCAATTCATTATCTGGTTTTAATATGAAAAAATCAAATTAAATAAAAACAGGTTAAAGTAAGCATCTCATCTTTGTTCATTATTTGGCCTAAAATGACCGATTTAAATGACACATTTAAATCACCTCAGAGTCAGTCAGTACTAATCGCATATGAATAAAGAGAAGAGAGAAGAAAGGAAAGAGAGAAGGAAAGAAAAAAAAAGATGCAGGTTCATCATTACAGTTCTGTTCGTTCACTGTAGGCAGTTTAAGGTTAACGTTACCTACGGCACCAGTGTGATTGTCTCCACAACTCTCCGGGCTTCATTGGCGGTGCCGAAAGAGTATTCCTTCTTGTTGAAGGAGAATCGGAGAGTGGCTGGGTAGTGCATCCTGAATCGGATATTATTTTCGATCAGCTTTTGGCACACTGTATTGAAACTCCTGCATTGCTGCACAACACTTGGGGGGATATCCTGACGAATAGTTATTTTAGCTCTGTCAAACTCCAGCGATTTGGTCTTGCTGTAAGCCGTAAGAATTTTCATCTTGTCGTTCGGGTTGTGGAGTTTAATGATGACAACTCGGGGTGAATCAGCTTTGGGTCGGCCGAGGCCTCTGTGGCACCTGTCCAGGCGAATCCGGCCCTTCTTGGTCTTCAGGTTGAGGACTGTGGGCAGCCAGGTTTCAAAGAAGGACAGCGCATCTATTCCTTCAGTCCCCTCCTTGACCCCGAATATGCGTATATTGTCTCGGCGTGATCTCGCCTCTTGGTCATCCACCCGGTGAGTAAGAGCGTCTATTTTCCCTTCAGCGTCTGATAGTTTGGTCTCCAATTCAGCAATTATATCTTCTGAACGTGAAATGCGGTTTTCAGTTTCAGTAATGCGCCCTGAATTCTGCTCGAATTTCGATGTTATCACATCAAGCTTCTGGGAAAACGCTAACATTTTCTCTTCCATCATAGTAGCAACTTGTCTGGTAACTTGTGCTGCCAAATTAGTAGCGTCAATTGGGCAGCTGGTGCTGGAGCCTTCGGAGTCACTGTCAGTCATTTCCTCGTTGGCCTGCTTTTGTTTGGCACTTTGAGTGTTTTGTTTTCCCTTCCCAGCTGATGACATTTCTTTATCGGTCCGTTTGGGTAACTCTTGTAGTTTGATTGTCTTTAGTTTTATAGCGATAAACACGGTGTAACTTAACTTTTAGGGAGGCATTGATCGGGAGCGTCTGTCTTTAGCTTTCTCTCAGCGAGTCATCACCGGAAAACAGACAACTTAAAACAGAACTTGAAATACAAATAAAAGCTCTGGAAGATAAACATGAAAAATCACTCGATATGAAATTAAACAAACTGCTAAAGAAGAAACGTGGTGAATTAGATAAATTGTTGATACAAGAAGTAGAGAAATCAAAACTACTTACGAAACAGAAACACTATGATGGAGGACCAAAATCAATCAAAATGTTAGCTTATAGACTGAAGAATCAAAAAAGTAAATCTTATATAACTCAATTAAGGGATGACACATCTAAAGTTATAACAGACAAAAATGAAATTGCAGAAGCATTTGCGGCATACTATGAAGAACTGTACAAAGATGAAACAGACAAAACAAACTCGATAAGAACTGAATTATATCTTGAGAAACTAAATTTAAAACAAGTCTCATCATTGCAAAACACTAACCTCATTAAAAGAATAACGGAAGAGGAAATATCACAACAAATTAAGAAACTAAAAACAGATAAGGCTCCAGGAGACGATGGGTACACCAATGAATTCTATAAAGAGTTCAGAGAATTACTGGTACCTCTATTACTAAAAGCCTATAACTTTGCCTTAGAATCAGGTATGTGGGCATCAACATGGAACTCATCTGTGATCACAGTTATTTATAAAGATGGAAAAGAAAAAATGGATACATCCTCTTATAGACCAATATCATTATTAAACACAGACCAAAAAATATTAACTTCTATCATAGCAAATAGACTTAAGGACATCCTGCCAGATTTAATTGATAGTGACCAAACTGGTTTTATCTGTAATAGATTTCAATGTAAGACGTACTCTTAACATAATTGACTTTTCCCAAAAACATAATAAGGATTTATTATTATTAACACTAGACGCGGAAAAAGCTTTTGATAGAGTACTGTGGCCATATATTTTCAAAACAGCAAAAGCTTTTGGATTTCACAGCACTTTCATCTCATGGTTAGAATTAATGTACAAAAACCCAGTTGCTCAAGTGAGAGTCAATGGTACCCTATCAAGACGCTTTCACATTCATAAGGGAACTAGGCAAGGGGACCCAATGTCAGCGTTGATCTTTGCTATGTGTATGGAACCTCTTGCTGAAGCAATCAGGCAACAAGACAACAAAGGGATTAACTATAGGGCAAGAATCTCATAAATTAGCATTGTATGCAGATGACATTATTTTATATCTTACTTTCCCCTGAATACTCACTCCCAGAACTATTGGAAACAATAAAAGAATACAGTGACCACTCAGGATACAAAATTAATGAAAATAAATGTGAGTCTATATGCATAGGTAAACAACTGACAGATTACTCTAAAGGAAACCTCAGATTTAAGTGGAACCAAGATAAACTGAAATATTTAGGAATAATAATCCATAAAGATTTAAGTAAAGTTCACAAAGTTAATTATCAGAATCTAGAGAACAAAATCAAACAGGATTTGAACAGGTGGAAAACTATACCGGACTCTCTTTTTAGTAGAGTAGACACGATTAAAATGATGATACTCCCACAATTCCTTTTCCTTTTTCAGAATCTGCCAACATCAATTCCTTCCCAAAGTTTTAAAAGATGGAATGGCATAATAACTAAGTTTATATGGAAAAACAAAAGGAAAGGGGTCAAATTTAAAACATTAATAAAATCGAAAGAACATGGTGGACTAGCACTTCCAGACCTCCAAACCTATTTTCATGCCACACAAATGAATAACATAATGAAATGGACTAACGATAATATTAAAGCGAAGTGGCTTCCGATAGAAAAGGAACAAACTCCATTTTCAATAAAAACATTACCATTCATTGATAGAAAAGATATGACACAACTGAAAGGGCAAAATAGATGGATTAACAATACTTTATGTAATTGGAAACAAATTTGTAAAAAAATATAATATAAATAAGGAACTATTCTATCTTAGAGAAATGGCATGGGATCCAGATTTCAAACCAAACAAAATGGACAGTGTCTTAAAAGTCTGGTCCTTAAAAGGACTACAAATATATTCACAAATAATAACTAAGTATGAAGTAAATTCCTTTGATGATATTTTAAAGAAATATGATTTAGTCCAGTCAAATTTCTACAAATATTTACAGCTTAGAAACTATATAAAAACCTTTCAAAAAAGAGCAGGCTTTCACGAGCAGCATCCCTTAATACAATTTATGATTAAAAACTGTAATATTGACATCAAGAATACACTTTCCAAAATATATAAAATACTACAAGAAAAGAATGAAACACAAGACACGGTGGCATTGAAGTGGAACTTAGAACTAGGGGGACAGTTAAAAGAAGAGGACTGGGAAAACATTTATAAAACAATACATAAAACAACAAACTCTAGGTTTTGGAGGGAGTACACATGGCAAATATACACAAGATTCTTTATCACACCAAAAATACAATCAAAGTTTAGGACGTTAAATTCATCAGATTGTTGGAGAAATTGTGGGGAAAATAACGCAGACCATTCACATGTTTTTTACTTTTGCCCATCACTAAAGACCTTCTGGCAACTGATTGCAAATTATATTATGAAAATTTTCTAAATTAACCAGGTACCTGAGCCAAAATGTTTAATTTTAGGTGTAACACCAGCTGAACTCATATCAGAAAGAAACACATACTTATTTAGGATACTTAGGATAGCAGCAATGAAACAGATAACAAGGAACTGGCTAAAACCTAGTCCATCTTTTAAAAACTGGAAGTCAAACGTAAATAATATTTTAGAAATGGAAATAATTACCTATAAAATTAGAAACCTAGAAACTGAGTGTTCGATACGATGGAATAAATGGTTAACATATATGGATTGTAATTAAACTAGTATTATTAATATTCTGAAGATAGTCGTGAAGAGCTGGAAGAGTTTAAAGGCCTACTTCACCGGTTTGAATATGAAGGTGTATTGAATTCTGAGATCCTATGTAGTATAAATGTGGGGTTAAAAAAAAACTTACTTTGTAAATATGTCTTTTACTGTGACATCACAGTAATATTTACAAAGTATGTTTTTTTTTAAACCCTATATTTCTCTTTCTGTGATGTCACGAGAAAGAGAAATATAGGGTTAAAAAAAACACTCTTTCTGCCTTTTCTCAGGCTAGGATGAACCGATTTTAATTTGTATTGCACATTTATACTACATAGGATCTCAGAATTCAATACACCTTCATATTCAAACCGGTGAAGTAGGCCTTTAACTCGTGTATATATATACTTTCTGTGTTTTTTTTTTCATATGTAGTACTGATGAATATATTTTGGCCTAGGCATGTGTGGATGTACGTGTACATGTATGTGTGTATATATGTATGTATGTGTATGTGTGTGTATATGTGCATGTGTATGTATGTGTGTATGTGTATATATGTATATATATATATGTATGTATGTGTGTATATATATATATATATATATATATATATATATATATATATTAGAGGTGGGCATAGATTATTTTTTTTAATCTAGATTAATTTTGGAATTAATCTAGATTAATCTAGATTAAAATGTCTCATTTGAATTCATTCATAATATGTGTGTGCTCCTAAATAATGACTCAAAGTAAGTCTCTGAGAACGTGTTTCTCAAGCCAGGTGGCGCATCAGACCAGGGGCTCATCTGCTTGAGGAAGCTGTTCTACTATGATAATTGGTGATGAAAATAAATAATGTTCAACAAGATGTTACTTAGTAACGCGTTACCGGCATCGGACCTCTTTTTTCAGTAACGAGTAATCTAACGCGTTACTATCTCCAAACCAGTAATCAGATTAAAGTTACTCATCAAAGTCACTGTGCGTTACTTTTTCTGTAATTTTCCTTAGTGAAACATTTTACATAACTGCACAAATGACTGCGATTGCGATTTTATGTAAATAAATGTGCATGCATGTGTCTCTAAACGCTCCAACTGCTCCAACCGCTCCTCTCGTCTTTTTGGTAGCGCCCCTCTCTGACATGCAGCGTGTGTGTGTGCGCCTGTGTCTGTGTCTGTGTGTGTGTGTGTGTGTGTGTGTGCAGCAGCAGCATTACGGCCGAACTGTGGCGCAAAACAAAGTTTTCCCCCCGATGAAATATAGCGTCTGCTAAGGGGATATTTAGGATTCGGGTACGGTGACGTTGAAGAGATAGAAGTGTTTAAAACTTGGAAACTTATAGTCACGTGGCGACCGGTGGCCACACACACCCACCCTGCGTTCCAATACCCGATTGTGTCGTGGGCAAGTGATGGAGAGAGAGAGCGGCGGGTGTGTGAGAGAATAAAGGCTCCTCAAGTGTCAACAACGGCCCCCGGCTATTATTATCTCCCCTGAGCCGAACAGGAGGTGGAATAAGAGATTAACGGCGATATTTTTTTTTATCGCCGATAAGAGTCTTGCGTTAACGCAGCACGTTAACGCCGATAACGGCCCACCACTAATATATATATATTATTTATCATTACTATATTCTGTTGTTTTTGTTTATTTATTTACTTATTCATTTATTTATATTGTTTACACTTATAAGAAAAAAAAAATTTGTAGGATGATGTAAATGTAAAAATAACTCATCAGAAATACTATATGATCCTACAATAAAGTATATAAAAAAAAGGTTCCTTTTGTTGGAATGTTGTTGCACAGGCCTATTGATCTAAAAACGGGAGTGTTGGTGGTGCGGTTGAAGAGCTCTGCCCCTTCACCTGGGAGACCGGGGTTCGATTCCCAGGCAGGGTGTCTCTGCAGTGGACAGAAGAAGAGGGTGCTGCTGACCAGGGTTAAATAAAAAGTTAAAACAACTTGAATAATGATTTAGAAATGCTAAGAGTAATTATAAAACTAAAATAATTAAATAAATAATTGGAACATTAAAATAATTAAAAAAATTAAGAAAATCTCTATGAGATTAGAATAATTAGAGAACCACTAAGAAGGCAAAAAAAACTTAGCATGTTGGGGCGGGGGCTGTGGTCAGCAGCGTGGATGCTCCAGGGTGGGAAGAAGAGGGTGCTGCTGACCAGGATCAAATAAAACGTTAAAACAACTTGAATAAAGATTTGGAAATGGTATAAAAAATCAGAACAGCTAAAATAGTGAGAATTAAAAAATTTAAATAATTAGAAAATAGAAATAATTAAAAAATTAGCATAATTAGATTTTTTTTTTAAAAATCTCAAAAAAAGGGGGGGGGGAATAAAAACCAAGCATGTTGGGAGCGGGGCGGGGGCTGTGGTCAGCAGCGTGGATGGTCCAGGGTGGGAAGAAGTGGGGGAATGGATTTTGTTGGAGAGGATGATTATTTGTCGTTAAGGCCTTTTGGTATGGTGGTGTCCAGTTTATGTATCCATATTTTTTCCGCCCTCTTCCTCTGTCCGGTGGTCAAGCGGTTGTTTGATTCAGTTCCGGAGATGATGAGGTTGGTGACGGGGTGTTGTTTGAAATGAGTGGTGTGGGGTGGTGAGCTTACCTTCCCTGATATTGTAGAGGTGTTGTTTGAGCCGGGTGAGGATGGTGTGTTTAGTTTCTCCGATGTAGTGTTTATTGCAGATGGTACAGGAGATGATATAGACTACGTTGCTGGTGTTGAGGGTGAAAGAACCAAGGGTGGGGTATTGTTGCTGACTGTGTGGGTTGATGATGAATTTTCTATTTTTGTACAGGGTGCTGTGCTGTGTGGTGTCGGGGGGTCTATGATCACTGTATTTAGAGCGGATGAGGATGTTCTGGAGGCTGGGGTTCTTTCTGTAGGCTGAGATGGTGTTATGGTTAGTGAAGGCCGGGTGTTGTGCGAGTGTTTGATTATAATTTTGTTTGACTGTGTGGTGTAGACGGGTTATTCTGTGGGAGAAGGTGGAGACAAAGGGGAGGATGTGTGTGGGCTCTGAAGGGGTGGAGACAACTGGTTGTGGTGGTGAGTGTGAAGTGGGGTCGGAGCGGTCCCCAACCAAAGAGGGGGGGAGGTTAGGATTAGGGGTAGGTTGGGGGGCAGGATACAAATCCGGTTTAGGGTATGGGGCAGGAAGGTTAGGGTCAGGGGTGGGGTGGGGGGGAGGATACAGACCCGGTTTAGGGTAGGGGGAGGGAAGGTTAGGGTTAGGATGAGGGGTGGGGGGGGGGGCAGGATGCAGACCCGGTTTAGGGTAGGGGGGTTGGGGTTAGGGTCCAGGGGTTTGGGTGGGGATCGCTCCGAGCTGGTGACCTAAATTATTATAAAGTTATT
The DNA here is from genome assembly GCF_949987685.1 of Ammodytes marinus. Taxonomy (NCBI): domain Eukaryota; kingdom Metazoa; phylum Chordata; class Actinopteri; order Uranoscopiformes; family Ammodytidae; genus Ammodytes; species Ammodytes marinus. The sequence goes on along the minus strand of NC_137230.1, from coordinate 4,460,106 downwards.
GAGCTGTGGAAAAGGGGTAGGATCAAATAAGTTTATACTTCTTCCTACTCCTTTTCAGGCATATCAATTCAATATGTTATTTGTTTATTTTTTGTTTATTTTTATTTGTGAAATCATTTGAACATATTTTTTTATTGTATTTTCATGCTTTTAATTTTTCTTTTTTTGATATGTCTGAAATAAAATTGAATCAATCAATCAATCAAACCTGAGGCTGAGTGGGGGAGAGTGTGTGTGGGAGCGAGGGCGGCCAAGGTGGTGTTTTTTATGGTCCGGAGAAAGCGTTTGCTGTAGCGTCTGGTGCGGAGGGAATTGAAAAGTATTTGGAAGGAGTGGTCCAGGTCTGACTGTAGAGATGAAATGCGGTGAAAGCGGATGATTTGAAATTTTATTATGCCTTTGAATGTGTGCTTTGGGTGATAACTGTTTTTGTGGAGGAGTGCATGTGTGTCTGTTGGTTTGAAAAATGTTTTAGTTAGCAGATGGGTGTGGGTGGTGTCTGACGGTTGGAAAAATACTGTGGTGTCGAGGAAATCTACTTGTGCCGGATCTATGATGTATCTTACTGTGATTGAGGGATGGTGGTGGTTGAGGGTGTTGATGAATGGCTGAAAAAGGGAGATGTGGTGAGTCCAGATTCCGAAAATATCGTCCAAGTAGCGGAGGTAAAGCAGGGGTTTATGGGTGCACTTGGCCTGTGCCTCTCGTTCCCACTCGCTCATATATATGTTAGCGTAGGATGGGGCGAAGCGTTGGCCCATGGCTGTTCCCTGGATTTGAAGATAGTGTATGTTGTTAAAGAGGAAGTCGTCGTTATTGAGGCAGGTGGTTATTAATTGAAGGAGTTCCGGGTCCGGTCTGTTGTGGTCTGGATACTTTTTGAAGATGGCGCTTATGGCTTGGAGTCCGGTGGGGGTGTCTATGTTAGTGTACAGGCTATCGATGTCTATGGTGAATAAATATGATGTGATGGGAACAGCCATGGGTCGGATGATATTGATGAAATGATAGGTGTCCTTGATATAGCTGGGATGTTTGGTGGAGAGGGGCCCGAGGAAGTGTTCGATGTAGTTGGAGATGTGGTATGAAGAGCTGTTACAGTCCGACACAATGGGTCTGCCGGGAGGAACTTCATAGGGAATGGTCCAGGTGTGTGGGTCCTTGTGAATTTTGGGGAGGAGGTAGAAGTGTCTGTCACGTGGGTTGTCCGGTCCATAGAGAAAGTCTTTTTGTTTTGAAGTGATGATTTTTTTATTGTAGAGTAAGAGGATGATGGTCCGGAGTGTTGTCTGGGTTGCAGTTTGGATGCTAGCTGGGATGGGTCGGTAATGCAGGGTGTTGGATAACTGTCGGTTCGCTTCAATGAGGTGTGATTGTCTGTCCATGATGATGATTTTTGAGCCTTTGTCTGCCGGTTTTATTATAATGTTTGGGTTGTTGGTGAGTTGTGATAGGACCCTGCACTCGGCCTCCGGCAGATTGTCGGGGACATCTGGCGGAGGCCGGTATGTGCGCAGGGCGTAGGTTCTGTTTAATTAAGTCTGTGGTGGTGGTGTCTAAAGTGCCTGTGAGTGGTTCCCAATTGGAGCTGTAGGTGAATAATGATTTTGTATGTGTGGTGGGTCTGGAGTGAAAGTGGTTGGTGATTTTGAGTCTTCTGTGGTAGTGATGCAGGTCCCTATGAAGTTCCTCCCAGTCAAAGGTGGATGGACGGGGGATGTATGAAAGGCCCCTCTCCAGGAGGGCGGATTGGGCTGCGGATGAAGAGTTTGGAAAGGTTGAGGATGTTGGATGTGGAATTCAGCCCCAGGTCAGTGTTGTTGATGCCGACGGAGAGGACGACCACCTTTGTTGTGGGGTTTGGGGTGGATTTTTAAAGGAGTTCGGTGAAGTGATAGAAATTGGCCCCGGGGTAACTGTCCAGTTGTATGTCTGGGTTGGTGTGTGGGGGGATTCTACTGATATTACTGTCGCCTATCACCAGGACTGGTCTTCTGCCTTTAAAAGACCAGTCCTTGAGCTTGCGGTTGGGGCGTGAAATGTGGCGAGTGGGTTTGAAATGGCCAGGTAGGGCTTGGGTGAAAATGTGTTGGCGATGTAGGGGTGAGGGGGTAGGGGGAAGTCCTGGGGTTGCAGGGGAGCTGGTTCCCGGAGCGGCAGGGCGCGGCGACGCGACCCCAGAGGGGCCCGGCGAGGAGGCGTCAGAGGGGGCTTGAATGGTGGCAAGTTTAGTCTTTGGAGTCCCAGTCATCATGGCTGTTGGTTGCCCTCCACGCCGGTCCTCCGGGGTGCGCCGCTCTGTCGCGCCACTCCGGTCGCCAGGGCCACCTGCAGGTGTGGGAGAGAGGGAGGAAATGGAATCATTACAGTGAACAGAGATGTTGGAATTGCTGAGGGTGGTGAGTGAGATGGAGTGGAGGTCTAGGGAAGTGGTGTCTCTTTCAGAGGGGGTGTGGACTTGGGCTGTGGCTTTGATGGTTCCCTGGGTCGGTTTGGGGTTGGTACGGGGGAGTGAGGTGGTTGCAGTTGCTTGGGGCTGGGCTGAAGGTGGTGGTAGTGGGCTGATGATGGGGGAGAATTGGGGGTTGGGGTGGGTGGTCACCTGGGTGGCTGGTTTGGGCCCCCAGGTGACTCGTTTCACCCTCTGTTGTAAGGGGGAGGGGGTAGCTGGGTTGGGGGCCGGTTTGGGTTGCTTGGAGTGGGGAGGGGTGAGGATGGAGATGGGGTTTCGTTGAGTCATCCTTGGTTCAGGAGGCTTCTGGGTGGGGGGTGTTTTTTGGAATAATTGGCTGAAGGATTTGCGTGTTGGTTGTGGGGTGCTGGCTAGGAGGGGAGGGGGTGAGAGGGAGCTGTTTGTGGTTGGCGGTGGTCTGGCTGCTGACTGGGGCCTGTAAGTGGGGTGTGTGGATGATTGTGTGGTTGCTGGGGCTCGGGGGGCTGTTTAAATGGTGTGGCCAGGGTAGGGGTAGGAAGCAGGGGGGGCCGGGTCTTCTGATAGGTGTTGTTATGTTCCAGTGGGGCGGTGCGCCGACCCAGGGAAAGGGAACCTCGGTTGGGGGCCAGTGGTGGTAGGTGTGGGAAGTCCTCTCCGTCTGGCACCTCCGGGATGGTAGGGAGAGAGCTGTCCAACCTGGGGTATGTGGGCAGAGGTGGAGAGCTGGTGTGGGGGTTAGTGGTGTGTGTGTTGAGGAGGTGTTGTGTTGTGTGGAGTGTGGTATCCCGGAGTCGCTGGCCGTACCTTTTCCGTGCCCAGCCTACTGCGATGTTAAGTGCTTGGTGATTGAATGTAGTGTTGGTGAGTGAGGTGATTGTGTTGTTGTAATGGGTTCTGTATCTCCTGAACGGAAGGTGGTAGAGACTCGGGGACAACTCCAGTGTGTTCAGCGTACCCGAATTATGAAAAAAAAACTTCCAAATTCTCATCTACCATGATGCTCATAGATGAGAATATGGAATTTGGAATATGGAATTGGAATATGGAATTGGAATTTGGAATATGGAATTGGAATATGGAATATGGAATTTGGAATATGGAATTGGAATACTGAATTGGAATTTGGAATTGGAATATGGAATTGGAATATGGAATTTGGAATTGGAATATGGAATTGGAATATGGAATTGGAACTTGGAATTGGAATTTGGAATATGGAATTGGAATATGGAATTGGAATTTGGAATATGGAATTGGAATATGGATTTGGAATTTGGAATATGGAATTGGAATATGGAGTGGAATTTGGAATATGGAATTGGAATATGGAAGCTGATCAAATGGGCTCAAAATCCACTCATAGATGAGAATATGGAATTTGGAATATGGAATTGGAATATGGAATTGGAATATGGAATTGGAATACGGAATTGGAATTTGGAATATGGAATTGGAATATGGAATTGGAATATGGAATTGGAATATGGAATTGGAACTTGGAATTGGAATTTGGAATATGGAATTGGAATATGGAATTGGAATTTGGAATATGGAATTGGAATATGAATTTGGAATATGGAATTTGAATATGGAGTTGGAATTTGGAATATGGAATTGGAATATGGAAGCTGATCAAATGGGCTCAAAATCCACTCATAGATGAGAATATGGAATTGGAATATGGAATTGGAATTTGGAATATGGAATTGGAATTTGGAATATGGAATTGGAATACGGAATTGGAATTTGGAATATGGAATTGGAATATGGAATTGGAATATGGAATTTGGAATATGGAATTGGAATATGGAATTGGAACTTGGAATATGGAATTGGAATATGGATTTGGAATATGGAATTGGAATATGGAATTGGAATATGGAGTTGGAATATGGAATTGGAATATGGAGTTGGAATTTGGAATTTGGAATATGGAATTGGAATATGGAAGCTGATCAAATGGGCTCAAAATCCACTCAGAGCACTCAGGATATCAAACATCGACTGTTGGTGTGTGTTTGAGTCGATGTGATGGTCCAGCAGGCTTTTGGGCCTGAGAATGTGGAAGCAATTTCAAAGGCTCATATTTCAAAGACTAAAGCAGACAGTGGGATGAATCCTAGTTAATTTGGAAGCTAATGGAGGGCTGCATCCAACACAAGTGGCAGCATCATTATAGCAACGTGTCATGATGAGTTGTCGAGTGAAAAAACTTCCAAATTCCCATCTACCTTGATGCCCGTAGATGAGAATGTGGAAGCAATTTCAAAGGCTCATATTTCAAAGACTGAGAGTGTTTTAGAGCCCCCTGAGTCAGTCTGCATTGAGTCCGACGTCACTTTCCACCAAAAGAAAAAAAAAATTCCCCCGGTTAGCACCGAAAATGTTTGCTTTTTCGTACCTTGGAATGATGTGCAGGTAAAAAGTAATTAATATACAAATGTTATACTGTCTTATCAACTGTGTGTGCTACTCTGAATAAAATGCTTTTATTTTAGGCTTTACCTGACTGCATTTCATTTAAACGAGAACGCTGGACGTTGCCAGGCCAAGACTGCTAAAGGAGAACTCCGCTACAAAGTTTGCTTCCCCAAGGCCAAGAGGGGAGCACCTTCTCTCGAGAGAATAAAGACTCCAGCAACTTGTTGTGAGTTGAAAATGTTTTATTGGTAGAGTGATCAAGCATTTTTCAATCAATTTGACCTACATAGCACTTTATAAAAAAATATTTTATCATAAGGAATTTTGTAGAGCAGGTCCACACAATATTCTTTAGTTTTAAATAGACCCAACAATTCCCTTATGAGCGAGCACTTGGCGACAGTGGCAAGGAAAACTCCCCTTTAACAGGAAGAAACCTCAGACAGAACCTGGCTCTTTGTGGGCGGCCAGCTGTCTCGACCGGTTGGGTTGAGAGAGAGACGGAGAGAGAGACAGAGGCACAGCAACAAAAACTATAACAATACAAGCAACAGCAATAAAATGATATTTTATAACAATAGCCAAACATCAAATGTCAAGTATATTTTTTTCTGCATGTATGTTAAAACAGTATTTATTAAAAATTATCTAACAAAATCCTAATAATCATAGGCTACGTGGATCAACTCCTGGACCTGCTTTTCAACAAGGTCATCAGTGACCCTGCTCCCTTTGTTGAAGAACTCATGGCAGTGCCAGTCCCGGAACCTCTGTGCACACAATACGAGCGTCCCGAGAAGGCAGTCATCATTGGCAACTACGTGTCCCGGTTCAGTCGCCCAGAGGGGGTCTGAAACCAACATACTCACCATCAGCATCAGGATACTCACGTTGGATTCGGAGCACTACACAGGAAGGTATGACCACCCGATTCCTTCTTCCCAAGTAACCCCAGCACCAGCTGACAAACTGCCTATAGGCCAGATAACGGGCTCGCCTGTAATAAACAAGTACATGTAGTGTGTAACTAGACAATACATATTTTTTTCTGTTTTACAGACGGACAAAACAAAGGCTTCACAATGGACTACAACTCATCTGCCCCGTCTAAATAGGTAACTCATTCATGGTTGAATGTGACATAAGCTGCTCACAATCAAATACAGCAAGAATAAATGTATTGTATTGTTTGACTAACATGTCTCTGCTCTTTCTTGTTCATTCTCTATTTCGTGATAGCCTGCCTGTGTAGCTGCATATGAAGTCCATCTCTCGTTTGACAACAGCTAGCCCGACTCTCAAACTACCTGTAGGTCTGGTAACAGGCTCAACTATAATTAAGAAGTCGATATAGTGTGTAACAAGACTTTTACTGTTTTGTTATGTAACTTAACTCCTCACTCTTCCTTCCTCCCTCCGTCCCCTGTCTGTGTCATAGAAGGACAAAACAGAGGCTGCACAATGGACTACAACTCTTCTGCCCCATCTGAATAACTGCATATGAATTCCAACATCTACAATCTAAGATACGTAACTCCTTCTGTGACATAAGGTTCTCATGATCAAATACAGTAAATACATCTATTATATTATTGGACTAACATGTCTCTGCTCTGCTCTGTTCTTTTTATTTTATTTCGCCATATCCTTGTCTGTGAATCTCCACATGAAGTCAATCTCGAAAAAGATAAGTGGCCTCTTCATTTGACAACAGTTAGTCAACTGCCTGTAGGTCTGGTAACAGGCTCGACTGTAATTAACAATGCGATATAGTGTTTTGATTGTGTAACTTATCTCCTCCCTCTCTCTTCCTCCCTCTGTCCCCTTTCTGTTTTATAGAAGGAAAAAAGGTTGCCAATGGACCACAACTCATCTGCATGCTGCATATGAATTCCAACCTCTACAATCTAAGATACGTAACTCATTCAAGGTTAAATGTGACATAAGGTGCTCATAATCAAATACAAAAAATATATGTATTGTATTATTGGACTAACATGTCTCTGCTCTGCTCTTTCTATTTCTATTTCGCCATAGCCTTGCCCGTGAAGCTGCACATGAAGTCCATCTCTAAAAAGATAAGTAGCTTATCCATTTGACAACAGCTAGCAAGGCCTGTGTGTAAATCATTATAAAAGTTATAACCCATTTTCTCTCCTTCTGCTTTTGTCTTGCAGTCATCATCCGGATGAAGAAGAATACAGAGTTATTGTTAGAGTGACCTGCGCAAAGACCTTATGACTTCAAACTGTTTGATTAAAGTCTCATTGTTTTAATTCAAGGCTGTGTGCATGTCTATGTATGCATTATAAAAGCAATATTAAATGTATTTTTCAAGTTATAGAAGAGGGCACAACGAATGAATGCTGAATCAATTTATTTAGAGTATCATATTAGGTTATTTAATACTTACGCTGCTCTCTCTCGAACAGGCAGGGTTCCATAGCTGGCCCTGTAGACACTTAGAGCAGCTTGTAGAGCGTAGGGGTTGAGACACACCGGTTCAAGGCCTGGGTGGAGTGGCATGCACCTTGGAGGCTCTGGGAGCTCCTCACATCTGTTCCAGACCTGGAGAAAGTGTTATTATACAGAAAATAGTAAAAATACATAAAAATTATTTTTTAAGATGCACCATCCTTTTTTTATTCATCTTAAAAGGGTGGTGTGTCTTATATACAGGTGCTACGAATAAAAAAGGTGTAAAATGCAGTGTGGTATTTTAACCAGGAGATGGCACTGTAACAGTTTGGCAAAAAAAAAATATTGATGGAAAGACTACCGTTACTTCTATTGAAGTCACCTGTGAGCAGATTGCGTCTTATATATGTGTGGTCTTTGAGTGGTACATTAAATACTAGGCTTTTAGTCATATTTTTTGTTTGTTTGTTTATAGAGAAACCCAACATTAATGTCATATATTTATGTATGTGGGTTGCCAGAGCCTTTAATGCTGAAACATGATAGGGGAGAGTGGCCTAAGTTGTGCATTTTGGAAGTTGTGCCACCCCTTGTTTCTAGAAAACCATGGAAGAAATTGGAAATGTGACCACATATTAAAGAAGAGCCATCCATTTGACTCATCCTGTAAAGAAGGGAGACACAAGGAATAAGATATAAGCACATTTAAGCTAAAAAAAATGTGTTTTGCCTTTCAAAGTAAAATTTCCATGATCAAGGTTTTTTGATTATTGTGTCTGAACACTTATAGACAAGTTTGAAAACATTTGACACATGTTTTAGTGCTTCAGTATGCTACACTTTGTGTCTATATACACTCAACAAAAATATAAGCGTGCACAGGTGTGCCTTAGACTGTCCACAATAAAAGGCCACTCTGAAATGTGCATTTTTTTGCTTTATTGGGGGTCTGGGGACTCAGAACCAGTCAGTATCTGGTGTGACCACCATTTGCCTCATGCAGCGCAACACATCTTCTTCGCATAGAGTTTATCAGATTGTCAATTGTGGCCTGTGGAATGTTGGTCCACTCCTCTTCAATGGCTGTGCGAAGTTGCTGGAGACGGCTTATGGTGGAGAAATGAACATTCAATGCACGAGCAACAGATCTGGTTGACATTCCTGCTGTCAGCATGCCAATTGCACGCTCCCTCAATGCTTGTGGCATCTGTGGCATTTTGCTGTGAGACAAAACTGCACATTTCAGGGTGGCCTTTTATTGTGGACAGTCTAAGGCACACCTGTGCACTAATCATGATGTCAGATCAGCATCTTGATGTGGCACACCTGTGAGGTGGGATGGATTATCTCAGCAAAGCAGAAGTGCTCACTATCACACATTTAGACAGATTTGTGAACAATGTTTGAGAGAAATGGTACAATTGTGTATCTGGAATGAATTTTCGATCTTTAAGTCCATCTCATGAAAAATGGGAGCAAAAACAAAAGTGTTGCGTTTATATTTTTGTTGAGTGTAGTTAGCACTATGTCAGCCCTAAACTGCTGCATCATGCTTATTATCCAAAATTCTGGGATTGCGGTGATTTGTGCCAAAGGGCCTAGGTGAGTTATAAGTAAGTAAGTAAGTAAAATGTATTTATAAAAGCGCATTTATGACCAAATCAGTTTTTGCTGTAACGCCTGGTGGTTAAAACCGGCATTGCATGTGTGATTTGTGTTTTTTGACCCTCCTGTGTTACCTTAGTTTAGTTTGATGTAAACAACAAGACAGCACATCATAGGGGTATACTACGAAGCGAGATTAAGGGCTGAGCGAGGTCTGTTGAGTCTAAAGCGGTCTAAAGCCAGAGTTTTCAGTATCACGAAAGGTGGCTTTCTTTTTACCTGGCTAGATCACCGTGGTAACAGAGGCTGCACGGCTAACCTGCTCAGACCAGTTTTTGTTTCAGAGTTTGAGCTTAAATTCGGCTCTTAGAGCGCTGCCCTTCAAGGAAACTACACATTTAGAAATCCCGCGGACCTGACTATATTGTCTGAGCGCTACATTCTCGAAACTGTTACATCTAAACTTATTGATCAGTAAGTTAATGAACGAAACGAAGCCGTGACATTAGGCTTACAGAGTGAACTGTAACATCGCGCCGGGGCTTTTTGCCACATGCATACAGTTATTGAAAATGTAAAATAGCCCACACCTATACTGTATGCAGCGCCACTCTATGCTCTCCTCTCAAATGATTTTACCTGGCGATATACACACACTGGCTCTTAATAAAGCGTTCTATAAAATCACAGGTTGCAACATTATTTCACTGTAGGCTTCTTTCTTTTCATCAGTAGCGATTACAGTTGGGACGTGACAGCTGACAGCTGTCACAGTTCGGACATCGTTGCAGACTCGCAGGTTAAGCTTCTCACAGTAGATTCATATTTGTCCGAAAAATCCAGACTACAGGTTTTTTAATGTAGGCCTATTGGTATTTGTAAGATTCAAATAAAAGGCTAATAGTCTAAATCAAAATTGTATTCATTATGATGTGGCCCAAAACTAAATGATTTTCCATAGGCTATTCATTTGGGGACAGTGTCAGACTTAAATTACATTCTTAAGTGTGGGACTATAGGCGTAGTGCTATAAATATAGCAAAGTAGCCTATATATATATTAGGCTAAATGGTATAGTGTTTAAATCCGAGTTCAACGTTTCATTGTTTTATAATGTCACGTTACGCACTGCGAGAACGATCGGCAAGATAAATAAATAATTTCAATGCTGGCAGCATTCCACTCTCCTTAGCCTATTTGCAGTAAGAGTTTTTTTCGGCTCTCTGTTTTCTGCTGTAATAATTCAGACTGACAAACTCTTCCTCTTGAATGAAGTTGGCGACACACTTTTGTTTTACTCAGCTGCTCACAATCAGTCCGTTTGTGTAAAGTTAGCGGCAAAAGATCAGTCCAGTCTGTGCGGAAGCAGAGTCAAATGACGGTCAAACGCCCCCTCTCATGGGGACGCGCACAGAGCCTGAAGCTGAAACCCTCGTTCAACATAAGAGGTTGATAACTGCCTTCGTGATACCGGTTAGCTCTGAGCGAGGGTATGTGTTATGTTGAACCAGATCAAAAAAAGAGAGCCGGGCTCTGTTGAGTTTGCTTTGTAGTATACCCCTCATGTCAGGTAATTCTCATCTTTCTTGTCCTGAGAGAGTCTCAGTCCCTGAGTATTTATGTTTAAAGGATCTAAATTACTTTTGTGGCATAGCAAGTAGACCTATGTGTTTGTTTAATTTCTGAATGTTTAATTTTAGCTTAAATTCGGCGATGCTAATCGCGGGAGGATTTTACATTGAGAATGCATTGTAAGTTAGCATGGAAGCTAGCGGGACCTAACAGCCCTGTTCACAACACACACACACACACACACACACACACACACACACACACACACACACACACACACACACACACACACACACACACACACACACAGCCTTTCCTCACCCTCATTCAATGAATTCCTGCTTGTCTTTGTTTTGTGTTTGTTTTCCTTTTTTTGTTGATCCAAAGTTTTTATTGCCGGGGATGCACAACACCCTGAAATATATGTACATATTTGAGTTGGAGACTTTACTGTCAAGGCCTTACTTTAAAGTCACTTTGAGTGAAAAGTTGCACAACTTAGGCCACTCTCCCCTACAAACATACATACATTTTTAAAGTCTGTGTAAAGTAAGAATATATGTGATATACTCTTGACTTATCACAAAGGACTTCCAGTATCCTGACGGAAAGAGACGATGGCTGGACTGAGTGTGACAGAGCTGTGCGAGATTGATGACCTTGCCACCAAATTGGTCCTGGACCCTCTGCTGGGCTTCTGCACCCATAAAATGAATACTAGTCCTTTACCAGAGATGCAGTGTTGGGATAATCTCAAATAGACCCTTGTGCAATTTCAAAGTACACATGACTTTAACGCAACATTCAAGGCGCTGACAGTGGGCGGACTGGCTGGTGACTATTTTGATTTTATGGAAAGCCATCGTCAGGAGCTACTGAGGCAACATGTCTATCGCTATCTCAGTGCCTTACTGCTAGACAGTGGTGTCAAAATAGAGTCCTGTGATAGATACTCTTCAGAGATCAATGGGGCAAAGGTAATCTCTACAAGGCATTGGTTTGGAGGACAGCGTGTGGAGGTCCTAGTGGGCTGCATGGCCAAGTTAACTCCTGCTAATAGTGCTTTGCTGAGGGAAGGAGTCAATGACTTCAGTGTCATGCATTCTACTCGCAAAGGCTGTGCTCAGCTGTGTCTTGGGCCTGCAGCCTTTATCAATCATGACTGCAAACCAAACTGCAAGTACCTCGGTGGCGAGAAAAATATTGCTCATATTGAAGTGATTAGACCCATCTCACCTGGGGAGGAGATCACATGGGGCCAACTTTTTTGGGGATGGAAATATAGAATGTGAATGTGTCACCTGTGAGAGGAATGGAGAGGGCTACTTCAGACACAGAGGGAAGCAGCTTCATTTTCACTAAAGCTAGTTTAATGTTATAAATAGTAAATGGACTGTCATTATTGTTAGTCATTATGACCACTATAACCGCGTCATTTTTTGACGCTTAGGGCGTTAAGTGTGAGTGAAAAATGATGATGCCCGTAAGGTTAAGTATAAACATCAAACCGCCAATCTTCCAGTTGACAACTGCTCTACCTCCTGAGCCACAGCTGCCCCATAATAAGTAATTAATTAAGTACGGGCCCGAAAGAATTGAGGGCCCGTAATTATTATTCCCCACCATACTTTTTCTTACTTCTTCTTATTCTTCCGCCACATTTTCTAGCTGCTACTCCTCCCACACCGTTACACGCAGACATGCAAAAATTTCACAGAACGTGCGTCCCCACCCCGCGGGGTGTGCTATTATACAGTTTTTGGAATTTCCGCTAGGGGGCGCTGTTATTAAGCCCCGACTGAAGAAAGTTTGAGAGGCCACGCCCCGCACACCGTAAGTCCGATTCACTTGAAATTTCTCACACAGGTGTATGTTAGGGTGCTCTACAAAAAAGCCTTTGGGACCATATAAGTCCGCCTATGAATATTTTCCGCTAATTAGCATAAACTGAAAAACAGGGTGTTATCCACAACTTTCTGAAATTTGACTGTATCAACACCAAATTTCTCGTGAAGCCCCGGGGGACTACAATAAACATACCCGTAAAACATTAGTAGGACAACTTGAAAAACATGGCCGCCATTGACCAAAAAGTTTACGCAGGGGCGGGGCCTATCAACAAATTGGCCATAACTCCTTAACCATAGGTCCATTCATCATCAAACTTGCTGGGTATGTAAAGAAGTCATGTGGTAGCATGTCTGTTGAAGCTCATCGAGATTAACCCATAGGGGGCGCCACAAATGCCCCCTGACTCTGATTGACTTGAAATTTCTTACACGTGTACAGCTCATGGTGCTCTACAATATAGCCTCTTGGACAATAGGGGTCAGCCATGATTATTTTTTTCGCCGCCATTGCCCAAAACGTTTACGCAGGGGCGGGGCTTATTAACAAATTGGCCATAACTCCTTAACCATAGGTCCTATCATCATCAAACTTGCTGGGTATGTGCAGAAGTCATGTGGTAGCATGTCCCTCAAAGCTTATCGAGATTAACCCATAGGGGGCGCCACAAATGCCCCCTGACTCTGATTGACTTGAAATGTATTGCACTTGTACAGCTCATGGTGCTCTACAATATAGCCTCTCGGACAGTTTTTGGAATTTCCGCTAGGGGGCGCTGTTATTAAGCCCCGACTGAAGAAAGTTTGAGATGCCACGCCCCGCACACCGTAAGTCCGATTGACTTGAAATTTCTCACACTGTGTATTTTAGGGTGCTCTACAAAAAAGCGTCTTGGACCATAGAAGTCAACCTGGAAATATTTTCGGCTAATTAGCATAAACTGAAAAACAGGGTTTTATCAACAACTGTGTCAAGTTTTACTCTATCAACACCAAATGTCTCACGAAACCCCGGGGGACTATGACGCACGTCTCCGAAAAATATTAGTAAGATAGCTTGAAAAACATGGCCGCCATTGACTAAAACGTTTACGCAGGGGCAGGGCTTCATAACAAATTGGCCATAACTAATTGACCATAGGTCCTATCATCATGATACTTGCAGGATATGTGCAGAAGACATGTGGTAGCATGGCCCTCTAAGCTTGTCGACGTTAACCCATAGGGGGCGCCACAAATGCGAAAACCATCATTCAAAAATGCAATGTTTGACAGGCCACGCCCCTCGCCCCCTGACTCTGATTGACTTGCAATTTCTTACACATGTACAGCTCATGGTGCTCTACAATAAAGCCTCTTGGACCATAGGGGTCAGCCATGATTTTCTTTCTTCCCTAATTTACATGGTACTTTCAAAATCTCAGCGGGATTTTCTAGTATTACTTGTGATTCCCTAGTAACTAGGACACTGAAGACAAGGCTTATATCATCATATCCATTTAAATTTTCTAATTATACGCAAATCAAACTTGAGCTTTCTACTGTGTAATTTTTAAGGCTTTTGTGTAACAACCAAACATGTCATACAGTGTTGCCCATAAAGTTGGATTAAAATATTTTTTATTTCTTCTCGTGAAATGATTTTGACAATGTGATTTATTCTTGATAGAAGAAGTGTATAAATACTCAAAATTGTACTGATCAATCTCATTGCACCTGGTCAAATGTGATACTGATCTGTATAAATAGAAAATAAAAAAGAGGAATGTGTCCGAAAACAAAATTATTCCAACTTTATAGGCAACAGTGTAGATTAAAATTTGGAACCAAAGGGTTTCAATTTGCAACATAAATCTTTTCCACTTTATTGAAGAGGATTTTACTATTCCACTTTTTCAAGAGCCCACTAATGAGGAAGAGGAGTCCCAGGAGGATGATGACCTTAGTCAAGCTCCCAGTCAGCCACTTCCTTCCTACCCTTCAAGCTCTTCATTCAACCTACCAGGGCACTTGAGTGGCCAGCCTGAAAACTCCACTCGTTCACAGTCAAAATGTGCATGTGAGCATGTACTCTCTAGGCTGCAGAACGTGGAGAAAAAACTCAATACTTTGCTCAAGATGCAGCTGGAAACTACCCCCAACAAGACCACCCCCAAAAGTACACTACAGCCCCGCGTGGGAATTCCGAGCCCCGCCCACTCAGTGTGATGAAACTCGGCACACACACACACACACACACACACACACTTCACATTTAAAAGTTGTTCAATTTTTTTTTTTTTCTAAGTTATATTAATTCTTTTTTTATTCCGTTTTAATACTTTTAAGATGTTTTCAAAGAAGCTTTGATTTGATTTTGTTTGCAAGTTTGAATAAAGTTGGTTGGATTTTGTCCTTTTTTATAATAAAAGTTTTTTCACTGTGAAAAATAAATAAATATCTAAACTGTGTTTTGTGAAACCGTTGTGTTCTTAAAAGGTCTTGCTTTCTTCATTGAATGAGAGACATTTTCAGTCATTTTGAACAGAGAAAGGGTAATAGCAGACAGTGGGCTGAATCCTAGTTCATTTGGAAGCTAATGGAGGGCTGCATCCAACACAGGTGGCAGGATCAGTATAGACATAAGCAGTGTTGGGAACGTTACTTTAAAAAAGTAATTAGTTATAGTTACTCACTACTAGTTCCAAAAAGTAACTGAGTTAGTAACAGAATTACTTAATAATAGAAGTAACCAGTTACCAGGGAAAGTAACTATTTGCGTTAGCCTACTGTAAAAACTGTCAACAAATTTGAATTTTTCTGAGCAGTTTTCACAAGTCAGTTGAAATGAGTAGGCCTAGAACAGACAGGTAGGCCTACTTGTAGGCTACATAACCTTCAATATTTATTGCACATCAACAGACAGCAAGAGGTTTATCCTGCACTTCAAGTACTTTGTTCTCAACAAAAGTAGTAGAGGAAACTGCTGAATGTACCGTGCTGATCTGCTATCACTGGATTCACTTCAGGGGTGTCGGCTAAAACACCACTTAAGGCCAAAAACGTCAGACTATGAAGCATGAGACGATGAGAGGAGGAGTAAGGATTTATCCTATGTTTATTTCCTTCATGCACAGCAGCATACAGATCCCAGGAAAATAACAGTAGCAATATTCGGCTCATGATGTCACGCTAAACAGCTGTTGCAACCGGCGAATCGCGGCTGTTTAATAACGTGCATAAATTATAATTTATAGAGATCGGGAAACTCCATGCACTTATTCACAAGGGTGATGCAAACAAACTCAGGGAGAGCACGTTTCAACCGTGGATTGATAGGTGGTTACTGCGGCAACGCGCACGCTCACACAACAGAGAGAGAAAGAAAAAGAAACTTCACTAAATAGAAAAACAGGCGCTCCGGCTGACTGACGTGACGGCGCTAACTGACAGTTATAATGTCATCCACTGAATAAAACACATCTTAAAACAGTATAAGAAATAACAATCGCTTATCTTGTTAACCCACCGGTCTCCTTACTAGCAGTTTGTGTAGTATGGAGCCAGGGGTGCTTTCGGATTACAGTTTATTCAATCAATTCATAGTAACGCACCGCATTTAACGTTCAGTAACGATAACGGCGTTGTAACGACGGAAAAAGTAATTAGTTAGATTACGCCGTTACTGAAAAAATAACGGCGTTACCTAACGCCGTTATTTTAAACGGCGTTATTCCCAACACTGCTAGGCAGTTATGATCACTCGAAGTCAAAAAGCTAAATTATGAAATAAAGGCCTCTCTGCCTCTGTCTATCTGTCTGCCTGACTTTCTCACTGCACAGTCACTCCAACAGCATCGGCAAAAAAAAAATACGTCAACCCCCCCCCCCCCCCCCATATCAAACGGTAAACATTTGCAGCCATGTAACTCTTTAGAAATGTTTGTAAACGTTCACACCCCTATTACAAGCCCATTGCATTGACTACATGTAATATACTATTATGCTCCTTTACTTGGCCTACATTGTGTCTGACCAGTGCCTCTCTCTCACACACACACCATCTCTCTTTTTTTTATTCAAGTCTACACATTGCTGAAAGTCAGCTTGGAGCTGCTCTTTTTACCTACTGATGCCCTGCCACTAACATGGTAAATATTATTTGAGGTTATTGAATGTTTCTCCTTTCATTAACAATTGTGCAAATCTCCTTCCAATGACACAAACATGTTCAACTGTCATTATCACAAAAGAACACGCTCACAGATCAAAGTAATAATAACCGCAACAATGTGTTATGCACAGGAGATGAACCAACCACCTGCTAATGCTGCAAAAAATGTGGACGGTCCCTGAAGGGACACAAGCTGCTGAGGAACCTCCAGGCTGGCCCTGGATGCAGCCTCAGAAATGAGAACTGACTCACAGTGGTCCAAATTATGGACCGTGGCAGTGGAGTGCAAAGTCGCAGCCCTAACAGGGGATTCCGGGTATTCCTTCCAAGGATACCGCATCATGACAGGGCCCAGGAGTTCCCCTTTACAGTGGTCCGCAGACAGTTCCCCCTTCGCCTGGCATTTGCTGTTACCATCAATAAAGGTGACATAAACTCCCCCCCAAAGCAACCAGCATTGTGGGTGACCTCAGTCACTCATCACACAGGCTGTATCCCATTACAGAGACCACGCACTTGGTAGGACGCAGTCTCGCGGTCTATGAAGGCTATAGCCTATGAAGGCCGATTTTAAGGCCGGTTTTAAGGCCAACGAGCCTTGTTAAATGAGACGGTCTCCGCAGGTCTCGGTTTACGAGCATTTCCGGTTTACGTAACAAGCCGTTACCTTGCGGACGACTCACCGCTCCTGTGCTGCCTAGCAACCCTGATTGCTGCCAACGGAGACAGCCCTGTCAATGGAGGAAAAAAGAAAAAGAAGTTGCCTACCAGACGAAAAGAAAAAAAAGTACAAGAAAAAAAGAAAGGAAGATAAAAGTTAAGAAGATGGAGCAACACGTTGCTGTTTTGTTATTTGTTATTTTATTTTATGCCATCTCTGAAAAAAACGCAATGAATCTTGGGATATGTAGGGCCACGAAGGATACATCTGATGCAGCCTTCAAAACCGTGAAACGAAGGCTGCATTTCTCGGCCGCATATGAGGAGCCTTGCAAACGGGACAGCCTTTGCGCGCCGCTATGACGCAATCGGTCTTCAAATGCAGCCTACGTAGGGTGCAACCCCTGAATCAAGACACAGCCACAGCCTCTGAAGTCTCCTGCCACCTGGGAGAAGGTACCACAGCCTCCATAGGCTACACCAGCCTGGTAAACAGCGTTTTCCACCAGCCTTTCAGGAAGCTCCACTATCTCCCCTCTCTTCCTTCCCTCCCCTCTGCCCCCACAAATTCTTGATTTTTACACCCCCCCCCCCCCCCCCCCATTTGCCCCAAAGACTCCTGGGGCCTCATTTATCAACCGTACTTACGCACAAATCTGTGCGTAAGTAGGGCGTAAGAACATTGCCACGCAAAGTATGGCATTTACCAAAATGTACTTAGACTTATGAATGTGTGTAAATGTAAGCACAACTCTGACCATGCTTACGAACATAATCTAGTGGTAGAATAGCGATATTACAAGCACAAAGCAAAGCATTTAAGAGTTTCAACGTCTGCATTAACACTAAAACCGCCAGCGTTCTCTTTATATCTATAATCGCCACGCGTCAAATCCACCCGTGCATTTCTAGGGTAATATAAAGTCATACATTTGTTTGTTTAATCATCATCTGTGTTTTGGACCTCTTGTTTTATAATCTAAGTTTCTTTAAGAACACTGATCACGACTCAGTAATGAAACTGAAGTAGATATAATATCGCCAATACATCAATGAAAACAGACGGTCAAAACAGCGTCCAAATGAGCTAACATCCTAAATGCAATAAATAGTTATATGGCACACTTATTTTTAGGTAAGCTCTAATTGATTATTCATTAAATGTGTCACGTTTACATGTTTTGAAGCGGAGGATCCCTCCGATGCTCTCTGTGCGTCTCAGCACTCAGCTGTGAGCTGGACGAGCCGCGGTGACTCGCCAGACTCGCCAATCACTCATTTCACTTAGTAGGCTAACTCTATTGTTGTTAGGAGCTTATCTTCATCTCTTTTTTATTGAAAGAGTTTATGAATGACTGCACGTAAAGTTGTCAGATCGCGGCAAACAATGCCGTTGCCTTACAACTTGCTCGAAAATATCACATTTTCCCATGCAGCAAGCTTTCTTTTGTTTTAATGCCTGCACTAAGTGCGCCAACAAAATATGTTTTGCTTCGATTCAACCTCGTTTACAAGGGTTTCCATTTCTGTGTTGGAGAAGTTTCTTTTCGTTACCCTCGGCTCTTTACCATTGTGGCGGAGAGGGGTAAAACACATTCAGATGGTTGATAAAGGGATGTGTTGTGACCATATATGGTTAATTGGAGGCGTTTCTGAATGCAAATGGGCTGAGCGTGAACGAGCATGACACTTAAGAACAAGTGGGATTTATCAAGATTGATGACTTACTGGTGTGCGTACGATAGGCCAGCGCACGTTTGATAAATACCGATTTTTTTGTACTTAAGCACATACTAAATTTCATTCGTAAGAGTGAATTTAGAACCTTTTCTACGCACTGTTGATAAATGAGGCCCCTGGACTCTGCACCTATTTAAACTCAGTCTGAACATTAAAATACACATATAATGTACACTTTAACTTTCCTCAGTTTACTGCATATTGCACATATTGTAAATAATGTTCATCATATTGCACATTTTAATTTATAATGTGTTATACTGCCTTACATTTTGCACTACTTAAAAATGTATTTATTGTATATTTCATCATCTCTTATTTGAACCTTTTGTACTTATTGCCACCTGGTAACTTGCACAACCGCACTAAACCGTATATATTCACGTGCTATAAAATCACTGAACTTTCACTACAACATCACAGCTAGGTGATATTACCCTGTGAAAATTGTGCAATACAATGTTACCAGTTCACTTATGTGTGGTTGGGTCTACTTTCTTTTGTGCTTTTATCTCACACTTCATAGTTTGCGTACACTGAGAGGAGTTGCTATAGATTCCATTGTACATGTGCGATGACAATAAATGGAATCTTAATCAAACTCCTGACACACTAGAGGTAGAGCGCGCGCGAAAACTCTAGTTAAAATAATAACCGGGGATATTCTCCCCGTTAACGATGTCAATAGGGAAGGTTTCTGTTTGTATGTCTCGAGCCTTAAAACACAGGGCCATGTCGGCAAACAAACTGCGCGACTATAGGAACTGTACAGTGAGCCGCCTCCCATTTGTATTACCATTAGCGCTTTGATGCAAATACTGTAACATTACGGCGGCAGCTAAAGGAAAAGCGCAGTTTTCACTTTGATTGTCTGCACCTCTGCTGTGGGAAGAAAAAAAGGGGGCAAAGTAAGTCGATTGATTTGTTAAGTCGTTCACATCCCTAATATTGAGTTGGCTCTCGGTATTGTCCCGCTCGCGGAGCGGATCGGAGGGTAGGCCTACAGCTCTGCCAACGGAGCGAGAGAGCGCCCGCTTGTTGCTCCGCCTGTCAAAACGCCCACGTATAGTATGTCCACTGGCCTTTCATTAAAAAAGATATGATATATTATGTATATTATAATGAGTCTTAAATAAGCGCTGCTTTCATTACGACTCTCTGCACACATTTCAATGAACCATGATGTATTCTACAAAAAGATACTGAACTGTGATTGGCCGTTACTGGCCCGGGCGGGACAGTGACTGGCCAATCAACTTGCCCTGCATATGATTTTACTGGCCCGGGGCCATCGGGCCATTAGTTACGTCGAACCCTGAAGCATATCAAATGTTGAGAAGATCAGACTGAGTATAGTGGAGTTACAGCTACTTCTTGTTTACTGGCGAAGACGCCAAGCTACGGCGAAGGCGTTTTGACAGGTGGCGCTCTCACTTTCTATGAATATTAGTATTTGGGCTTCCTCGGGCCTTGGGTGTCATTAACCATAACAAATTTGGAGAAGATGAGACAGAGTATAGTGGAGTTAGGCCAACTTCCTGTTTTTTTTGGCGAATATTTCAAATTAAAAGTCTTCCTGTTGATTTTGGGGCGGGGCTTCAAGAGGCTTTTTTGTTTGTCCTGGGATTGTACATTGCTATATGAAATATTGTGCATCTAGGTGTAACACAGCCTGAGTTATGATCAATTAAAGGGTTCATGAGGTCTGTTTTTGATGTTTTTTGGCGAATGACGGGTCGGTGCTGCAAGACGGTGATTCCGATTAAAACAAGCTTTCGGGTATATCATCTTCCATGTCTGAGGACTTAACCTATCATATTTGTTTTTGCACAAAAAGTTGTTATGAGTCCACTTTACTCTGCACTCCTGCAGAGTAATGTGGAGTTATGACATATGAGTCAATTTTGGTGAATATTGGCCGGCATTTCGTCATAGTTATTCGGAATCAAACAAAACTTTTTTTGGTGTATCTTCCATGTCTTATGAGTGTCCCCAGAGTTTTCGTTTTGCTAAATATGTTCCTGCTAGGAGTTGTGAATTTTTGAACAGTGTGATGATTTTCGAGCCAGAAATTCACATATTTCAAATTAAAAGACTTCCTGTTGATTTTGGGGCGGGGCTTCAAGAGCCTTTTTTGTGGGGCCTGCAAAGATACATTTGGGTTTTAAATTTGGTGCAGCTAGGTATAACACAGCCTGAGTTATGATGAATTAAAGTTTCATGAGGTTGGTTTTTTATGATGTTTACGTCAACTTTGACCCCCAATAGCTCCCTGGTACTACTGTCATTTTGAAATCTTTCCGCAATTTAACATCGGGCAAGCGTCTTGAGTATTAGAGAAGTGGTTCGACGTCCCTGGCGTAAAAACTCTAGGACGAGTTTGTCGATATGTGAAAGACTGAAGAAAGTAACCACTGTCACAACGCGACCCTGTACAGTTTAAAGCAAAATCACTCCATAGAAATCTCCATCGGGATGTTTTTATCATTTCCTGATGATTTTACGTTTGATCGATCATTTATCTGATCAGTAGCGTAGTTCTCAGCCCTCGTGCCGTTCATATGCGGCCACCTTACACATCGTGAACATGCTCTACATTCAGATTAATAAACCTATTGTATTGTATGTATCTCATCATTTATTTATTTATTAACAGGAGTTTTTTAACGTCTGTGCCACTGTACATAGGCTATTTATGTCTGGTTGAAATGTAATTCTGCGGCTGTACGCGATCGTTACTGTTCACTTTCGTGATCACAAAGTCACAGACGAGCATTGATCGTTCAATAGCCTAATATGAATATAGAAATTATATAATAATTAAAACTGTGATCAAGGGATGTGGTAATAAATCAATCAGGATCTACAATGGAAACTGTCACCTTATGTGTCAGGCGTTAATGTCTTTCACCCCACTTTTTAAAATGAGCTGTTTATTTTAATGTGGTGGCACTTTTTGTGTTTTATTTATAAGAGTTCATATTTGTATGTGATTGACCTACTTGTGATAATTGTGAATTAAAGAGACGGATTTCGGAAGATGTAGCCTACACAAAGCTTCGTTGCTTCATTCATCTTCTAACTCAACATCTACTTTTTACCACCGTCCTGGCCACTTGGGACCCTTAACAAACTGACTTATTTTACTGTCTACTAGCACCAGACTAGCACCATAGCCGGTGGAAACTGTGTCTTGTTATTATTCACCGCTAGGTGAACGCCGCCAGTAAAACAAAACGAAGAAGAAATGTTGTGTTCCGGTGGAGCTCCGCTTCCCCATGGGTCTGCAAATAGGTGCCTCTCGTTGATTTTGGCCCAGGACAAAAAATTGCATTTAGGTGTGCCTCGGGCCAATACATGTTGTCCTAAAATGTCAGGCTTCTAGTCCAATTTTTTTTATTTATTATTATTATTTTTTTTGTTGGCATTTCTCATGCTTTATTGATAGTGTGAAGAGACAGAGGTGAAATGGGGCAGAGAGGGGAGTGACATGCAGAGAACGACCGCGGGTGGGAATCGAACCCTGGTCTGCTGCTGGGCCCGGCCCGGGGGGTGGGGGCGCCCTACCAGCTGAGCTAAGGACGCCCCTTCTAGCCCAATGTTGGAGCATGCATTTCCTGAAAAACTGTTTGTGGCCACAGGGGGCGCCGTTTTTTTGGCCCGGTCTGGAAACCAACGATAAATTGCAATTTTTTGCAGGTCTGATGGGTACGCAAAACATTTTCAAATTATGCATTACGGGAAGGGGGTGAAAAGTGCCCAAAACCATTAAGAAACGTAAGAATAAAAATCCTTTGCATTTCAATAGGGCTTCGCATTGTATTCGGTGCTCGGGCCCTAATAATTCAAAACCTCTTATGTGTTTTTAGATCAGCCCAATTAAAGTCATCCTTCTTGTATGACTAAGCGATTAATTTATTTTTATTTTCGATTTCAATTTTGGCTTCCTTTGATCATTAAAACAAAATATTTGTAATAAAACGATCGTGGTGCTGCACTCCGTGGCAGGGAGGCTTGTAAATACAGCGAACCCTTCCTACAGCCGTGCACTCGGCCCCACGCCTACAGGAAGAGTAGGCTAGGCTATAGCTCATGGTACATACAGTAGGAAGGAGATGAGGTGTATTGATGGGTCAGAAGGAAAGAAAGTTAAAACTATGGTTGCGTTCCGAATCGCATACTTTTTTCTATTCTACATACTACATCCGACAATAAAAAGAATCTAGTTAGGATGCAGTAGGCATACTATTGGGACATACTTTACTCTCTTATTTCATCATAACATTGCGCCTTGATCTTGCCTCTTGCTTTTATATCCGTCGCATCCCCGTTTGTTTTCATATGGAGGCTTCGTCGATGTTATGTCACTTCACGTGCGCACTGGATTGTGGGTCAGAATCGCCCAAATTGGATGCACTTTTCAACACTAACAATCTTGGCCGCATGAAGTAGGACATCCAGGTACTTCTAACCATCCTAAATCTGGCCATAAGAATCGGGACATCCTAAAAAAAAATTCTACATACTATATAGTAGAAAGTATGCGATTCGGAACGCAACCTAAATGTATAGTCTGAATACACCTAAAAAATATTAATTGCAAGATAAGTAACATATGTGACGGTGAAAAAAATAAGAATAGATACTGGCGACTGTCTCTGCACCTCAAAGCAACACCACAACCAATTTGTTTAATCACTTTAAGTCCACTCACAGCGGTCTATGACCCAGCAATAAAGTAATAAAAAACACAGAAAGTTAAAGCTTCTAGAATCCTTCAGTCGTCTTTCAAGGACACTGTACCATGCAACAGCCTATACCCAGCTCCATGAGACATTAAGAAATAACAGATGCCCTCACATTCCTGCAAGGCAGAAATAAATGCTCTTTAGCTGGACAGAAACTCCCCTCTCCAAACTCCACACCACTCTTAAAATCCACAAACGTGTCACCTTTACTGTTGAACACAGTCACAACCCAAAGCCCCATTCTGAGCCAGGAAAAACCCTGGTAACGAAATAGGCATATGTAGGTGCGCTGGTGATGCAGTTTTTCAACATGGCAATACAACAAATGGCAAAAATTAAGATACATTATCTTGCTCTCCTTTACAACACGCCTAATCACAGGAATACACAAATATATTTTTCACGATTAAACTTTATTTATTGGATTATATTAATTAACAAATTAACAAACAATGTTGGAATTCTTGCTTCCTAAAGACAATTAAAAAAAAAACAAGTTCTTACAGGGAAATTGCAGTTTTGGTTAGAAATAAAGCTAAACATAATACATGCATTTCTTCTTCAATTAACACATTCCTTCTATGAAAAGAATATTAATGGAATAAACATCTTATGGGTTTTGACACATTGCATAGCCTGCAATATGACATCAGTCTGGATGTTGGTGCACATCTGAAAGCACAGTCATCAGTATCTAGTCTGTTTCCTCAGATTCTCAATATGTAGTGTTAATAACTAGGGCTGTCAAGCGATTAAAAAAAAAAATCTAATTAATTACAGGCTATGTGATTAATTAATCTAAATTAATCACACACTTATATGACACTTTTATACCTGTTTATAAACAACTGTAGGCCTATAGGCTACCGTTCGTCTCTCTCTCTCTCTCTCCGTCTCTCGTAACTTCTGTCTCCTCCCCTCAGCCAGGCTTCTACATTAAATATATTAAAGAACTACTAGTGCCGAAAAAAAAAAACACAAAAAAACAAGCAGGCTAAATGACGCACACACGCGCACACACACACACACACACACACAAAGGAGGAAAAAAGACAGGCATATGCTAGGAAGAGTGAGAGGGGTCGGGTGTTCCGTTGAGATGATCGCAAAGTAGCAAACAAAAGTGAGACACGAGGAAGATTGAGAGATAGGCCTACTGTTTTGAACCTACATTGTTAATTAGGCACCCACTAAATCAATAATGCACAGACACTGCGAGAATAACATAAAACGTATTCCTACCTTCATGCTTATTTGCCCTCGGCCCCTTTCCCCTTTCCACTGCTTCTTTCTTTACTCTTTAATCCCGTGCAGGCCGTGTCCGCAAGATACAGGTGCAGCTCCGCTATCATCTCACCTCTTTTGCACCGGGTCAAAGGGCAATATAGAAGTGCGATTAATCTGCGTTAATTTTTTTAATTGCGTTAATTTTTCTGTGATTAATTAAAGGCATCATAGGAGATTATCTGCAATATGCACTTTTTAATATGTTGTGAAAAGTGCTTTTTACACCCCAACAGCAATAAATGACTTATGGGCAATGAAAAAGAAACGAAAAAACCCCAAATTCTGTACCTTCTATAAACCTGTTAAAATGCTGACCAATCGGAGACGATGGACCCGTATCTAAAGAACCAATCACAATCCTGCGCGTTCTCTACCCTCTGTGTGCGAGCCTGAGCGCGTTCACGGAGGGCAGAGAAAGCGTTCGTGCCATATCGTAGTACCTGGCAGTGGACTAGACCTAGTGGAAGTAGCATAACAAGCTTACACAATGGAACCTACACAGAAGTTACCAGAGGTGTGGACTCGAGTCACATGACTTGGACTCGAGTCAGACTCGAGTCATGAATTTGATGACTTGAGACTCGACTTGACAAAATGTAAAGAGACTTGCAACTTGACTTGGACTTTAACATCAATGACTCGTGACTTGAGCCTTTTGACTTGACAAGACTTGCTACTTTCCCCAAAACCCAAAGATTAAAAAGTAGGCTATATTTTTAAGTAGGCTACTGCTCTGTATCTTTCATCATGTAGCCTAGTGTAGCGGAGGAAACTGGTGGATGTCGCCTACCGGTACCGCGCTGATCTGCTTAGGCCTATCACTGGTTTCACTTCAGAGGTGTCGGCCAGAACACCACTTAAGACCAAAAACGTCAGACTATAAGCATGAGAAGAGGAGTATGGTTTTTCCGCTCTTTATTTTCCTTCTTTCACAGGCACAGCAGCATAGATCGCAGGAAAAGAGACACAGGCTTACATTCCGCTCGTGAGGAGACGTTAGAACAGCTGTTGCGACCTGCGAATCGCGGCCGTCAATAACATCCATAAACTGTAACTTATAACAGCGATCGGGACTGCATGTACTTACTCACACACGGGTGATTCACATAAACACGTTTCAACTGTGTCGACTACTGCGGCAGCATGCGCGCTCACACACCTGAACGAGAGAGAAGAAAAGGAAACTTACTAAACAGACCCTCCGGCCGACTGACGTCACGGCCACTAACTGACAGCTATACTGTCATCCACACTGAACAAAACACATCTTAACACTCTATAAGAAATAACAACACTGTAACCTATAAACTTTGGGGCCTTTTCTGCATGTAGCCTATGTGTGAGTGTTTGTGTGTGTGAGTTAAATGTTAACAATCTCTGGTAAACAGTGCAATTGGGAAGTGCAGCCAGCAGCGCTCGTGCACGGCTGTGTGTCGAGGGGTGGGGGAGGGAGTCCCGAGGGGAGAGGGAGGAGTTAAACGGAACTCCGAGGACAAGCTAATTTCAAATCATGCTAGCTCTCTCAGATCGTACAGTATAGCTTTAATCGAAATTAACGCGTTAATTTGACAGCCCTATTAATAACACTTCAAGCTGAACTCTTTCTTTAAATTGCGAGGATGCAATGACCTGACATAACAGTACAACAGTAAAGTCACATGTGGAAAACAGCTTTTCTTTACTTTTCTAAACACACCTTGCTGAGGGCAGTGTTACCACAGCATTCACAC
The DNA here is from genome assembly GCF_949987685.1 of Ammodytes marinus. Classification (NCBI taxonomy): domain Eukaryota; kingdom Metazoa; phylum Chordata; class Actinopteri; order Uranoscopiformes; family Ammodytidae; genus Ammodytes; species Ammodytes marinus. The sequence goes on along the minus strand of NC_137230.1, from coordinate 4,433,491 downwards.
ATTCCTCTCTGTCCCAGGAAAGGAAATTCTATGTGAACAACATGCACACTGGCTGCTAAGTCTCTTTATTGGGATGAAAGATGCATCTGACCATGGAACAAAGTCTCTGTCCAACACTGTACTTGTGCTGTTGTTTCCAAAATGTCACATATCCCAATTTTTTCTTTAACCAATTCACCTGAGCATATTGAGTATATTCTGAATGTACTACTGTTCCTGCTCTTCTTAAAGGTCACATATATATGCTAAATGCACTTTTTAAATGTGTTCTAACATATCCATGGGTCCACGGTGTGCCTAGAGACTGCCAAAATATTTAAAAAAATAACAATCTCTCCTTTTCTCACTCTCCCCCTTTCTGAAACCCCCACCCCTCCCCCCCAATATACTCCAATCAGAATTCTCCTCTTCTGACCTCAAAAACTGGAAAGCCAGAAGCTTCCACTGTGCAGCCCACACCCCTATTTCTTATTGGTCCACGGCCCTGACAGACAGAGGGCGAGGCGTATCTGGCTTCGCTTCCGGACAGGGGGCGGGGGGAGCTCAACGATTGTATATTTACGAGGGGAGCTGCAGCTCTTTTTAAAAAATAGGCCATTGTGAGATTAGCTGAACATCAGCATAGTACAATAAATTATCTGAAAGTTTTTTTCAGCAAACAATTAAAGAAAAACGTATTAGGGACCACTAAGACCATATAATATGGTGTATAATAGTACCAAAAAGTGTATAATATGGGAGCTTTAAAGCGAGAGAGACTTGATGCTTACTATCTGTCCTGGGCATGGCTCCCCATTTGTGGCTATGAACCGCTCTCCTGTGATTGCATCAAGACCTAGCCACGTAGCACATAAATGATCCTGTACTGTCATAGAGAAAATACATCACCAGCAAAGCACTCTGTGAATATTTGCAATGGGACACAGAACCTTAAATATGGATTGAAGTACAAGGTTTTCTGAAACAGACATTACAGCCTGTTTAACAGGAGGAAGCAAACATTCAACAGAAGCATCGAACTGAAAATTGAATTCACTTCAATTGGTCTGTGAGCAAGATTATATAAAAGGTTGAGTTTTTCTGACATGGGTACTGTGGAGTTTTTAGGCTTTTTAAACATAGTTTATAATATGTTTCTATCAACGCATTCATTCATCAGAGATTAAACTTTTACACGCTACCTGCCAATCAATGAGCCATTTTCTCATCATATTGAGCTCTGTGTCGCGGTTGTTTGAATGATAATCCCCAAGTGTCCCATTTGCCCGTTCAAAAGAAAAACACCAGAACCCATGTACTGGTCCATAATCCTTGATACATGACTTCAGGTGCAAGTGTAACTGCATGTTCATAGTGCACCATTGTTCCCCATATTTCCTCTAAAATGACATGCAGAATATTTTCATACACCTATGTGCGTCATCAAGTTCTCTTTCATTAATGAATCGGGTACACAAGAACTGGGCTGCTGCAACAAAAGCTCTCCATAAAGCATAATCTTCCTCAGGAATTAGACCTTTGAAGGGCGAAAGTTGAATAAACACAGACCCAGAGTTTCCACTGGGCAGCTGTGAAACCTTGAAAAGAAGATTCTATTTTTGATGGATTTCCAGAATCTCTCGCGCTTGGCAATTTTTGAGCATTTACTATATCCTGAATGGTCGAAAATCCTGTTTTTGATATCACACCTTCATCTTTCCAAACTTGCATCATTATTTTGGCTGTACCCTCTAACAAGTTATGCATTGGATCTATAACATGCATTCAACATCAAAATAAGGCAAATCTTGTATGCATATACTCCTTCAATTTCTGCTTCCTTACTCCTGTTTATTGCCTTCTTTGCCTCTTTTGCATATTCACAGTGATCTCTGTTGTTTCTCAGTGGCCAGGTTTCATCAAATCCTGAGTAATCTACTCTGTTTTCCTGTGTCAGCAAAATGTTTGAGACATTTACTGCAACCTTTAGAGGCCATATGGCCAATGCAGGAATATCACATGACAAACACAAAAGGGCAGCCCGTACAAACAATTCCACCTGGGAAGCATAATTTAGATTGACCCCAGTCCATAGTTGTTGCAAATCATTTACCAGGGGCTCCAAAAACCCATTGATGTTTAGTTTTTGCTCTTTTGGACCTGGTATAATTCCTGTGACTATTATGTTCTCTTCCTTGAATCGTTCTTCTCTGGGAAGATTCTAACTATATAATTACACCAACAGAATCATTTATGTTTTTGTATGGCTGGAACCAGTCAACATTTAACATTAAACCTAGATTGTGCTTCTCCTGCAAAAACGGCCTGCCCTCAAAACAACTGAAGTCTTTCCACACTGCACCATCATAGACGTCTGCATAGACTCCTTCTTGAACATTTCTTTGCTTCCACTTTTCACAGGATTCCTTGAAACCTGGTCTACTAAACAAATCAGTAATGGAACTGATCAAACTTCTGTAACAAAACAATTGTTTGGAATATAGGAATTCTTTCCCATTTTCCCCCAATAACAGACCTCACTAGAATTGTGTAACATTTCTGTCGGAATGTTTTCTGAGGGTGCCGTGGGTATGTCACATGGTAACATTGGTTTGATTTCTTTCTGATTGGCTTACCATTTCCATCGCGGACTACTTTTACAGCTTCATCATAACTGTAAACTGAGTTACACTTGGTACAAACAACTTAATTTGTAAAATCATCCTTGCTTAAAGCCAAAGTCTTCCTAAACACGTAAAGTGTAGAAGGAAACTTCATAGCTAGTTTCCTGTATCTTTACACAAAACACAATATTCAGAATTTGACTTAAATTGAAGACGTGTAGTGATCTTACATAATTCACCTATGGAACTGAAGTTCCGGGGTTCCGGGGGAACTGTTATGACTGGGGGAATTTCCTGTTTTGTCTTGTTGGCGTTTTGAGACTATCAAGAGTTTACTGTCTGCTCCGTTGTTGTTACTCGACAAGTGTATTAATGTCATTAAAGCAGTTAGCTCCGTCTTTTGACACTCCGCCTCCGACTCCCGTCTCTACACGCCACAGACGCTAGTATTTTCAAGACAAAGTCTCAATATTGCATTTATATCAGGTACTAAATCAGACTCTTTAATTCATTGGGCATGTTTCATTTGCCTGTTTTCATGAACAAATAAATAAAATAAGCTATGTACAGCTTGTATAACAGTGTACATTTACTGTCCCCTCAAAATAACTCGACACACAGCCATTAATGTCTTAAAGGTGAAGTAAGCGATTTATTTATGTTATTTTAAGTGTTAAATCGCTCTCTATTCATACAATGATCACTTAAATAATGTGCGCGTTTCATAAAGCCGATCTCTCAGTCAGCTGCTCTGCATGTAATCGGCAAATAAACTTTTCGTCGGATCCCAAAATTAATTTCCAATCACAAGAGAGAACGCTACAAACCCGTCTCACTCATGGTCTCACTGCCAGTGCAATTGTTGCGATGATGGCTAAGATCCACGGTACAATTAGATTTTTTTCTGCTCACCTCATCTAACAGTTAAATGGCAACATCAGACATTGACTGCATGTACTATATATATTTTTTGATACAGCTAAATCAAGTTCATAGTTAATGTTAACATGATTTTGGCTGATGAATGAACTATCCCACTGTGGTCATCAAAAGGTACATTTTCATCTACCATTTTGCCTCCTTAAATACCTCTGAATGTTAAAAGAGACTGCTTTACAATAAATCACAATACTCTTTCTCCATCTGATAACATTTATTTTAAGTGCAGCAGTTGTGTTCTGATTAAACAAAAAAATGGATGTTAGCATAGCATAGTAATTACAATTATTTACAGTTCTCATAACATGTTTACAACTTGATGACAGCATACATAAAAACTAGTGGCATAGCCTACTCATTGCAATATTTACAGTATTCCTAAAACAAGAATGATCCAAGGTGATAATCAAAACATTGGGTGCTATTTATCAAGAATTTACCCATAAGACACATGTACATTACAAAGCAGGTAAAATTGGCTAATGATATGCAATGAATACAGCTATTTCCAATTCAACATTTGGGTAGTGCAACAACACAACAACATTAAAACTACATTACTCACTTGTATTGAAATTTTGCTCGTCTCTCTTTCAAAGCAACAAAGTGATCAATGACCCGCTCATTAAAATCAGGCATGTTCCTGACTAGTTCCCTCTCCATGGAAAGCATGGCCACAGCATTGAGACGATCCTGTCCCATTGAGTTTCGCAGGAATGTCTTGATTCTCTTTAAGGTCGAGAAACACCTCTCAGCTTCAGCAGTTGTCATGGGAGTGGTGATGAGGATGTTCAACAGAGCCACAGTCTCTGATAGGGTCTCATGGAGGTTGTTCCTCTGTAGAACCTGGTAGAGTGCCAATGCACCACTGCAGCCCTTGAAATATGGACTCTCGTAGATAAGGGACAGTTCAGTCTTGAGCTTCGCCTTATTCAGCATGGGGTATGCCTTGACAGTGGTGTTCAGAGCCTCATCAGGGAACATATGGCAGTAGGGGAGACCGGAGTAAGTAGGCACACTTTTTACTCAAGTGAGAATTGCTCATCACCTTAACATCTTTCAATAGTCATTCCTACATTAAATTGAAGCTTAAGGTGTTGGCTTGAAATGTGAACCCCTCACTTTTTCTAACTTATTGTAATAAAGAAGAAATTTACCATCAAAGACACTCTAACGCAGCTAAAATGTTGCTTGATCATTTTGTGTCAAAAATGGTTCTACGTGCCTAGTCTCCCTCTCGATATTGTATTTCCCCTAATCAACCATGGCTGCGATCAGACCCGACCCAACAGCGTGCATGTCCGCACAAAAACAACAACAACAGTGCCAAAAGACGAATTGAACACCACAAATAGCCTAGCATCAAAACAGCATTGCATATTCACGGCAGCTACATAACAAACACAGTTACAGCAGCATCAGTGCACGGCGGCACACAATAAAGGCAAGTAGCCAACATTATCCTACCTGGCTGTGACAGGGGACCGTGGCTGGTGTAGATCAACACCGGTGCTTCGCTGTACTTGTCGTGAAAGTTCCCCGGACATAGCCGTCATGTTTGGGTTCATAATATGAGGCGCTAGCCGCCCGCACACAAGCGGGCTAACTAATGCTATACGGCGCTAACTTGGTTTATCGGCTAAAGCACAGCCGCACATATTCACTGAATTAACCAGGAAGTCCATTCTCCTGGTTTACTTTACCCACGTCTTCCATTCCCGAGCGGCTGTAATACAGCACCGGCCGCCCGCAATACATTTTCCTCCTCTGTGTTTCTCAGCCTCTGTGTACAGTACACTGCTCTCCGACCGTGCCAATGTATGTGACGTCGGGTCAAGCCCAACGCTGATTGGCCAACGCGGCTAATTGTCACGCGTAGGAGCGTATAAAGTTAAATTTTTTGAACTGGTAAATGGACTTGTATAGCGCTATATCTCCGTTTATCACAGACCCAAAGCGCTTTACATTGTTTTTGTACACATTCACCCAGTCACACACACATTCATACACCGATAGCAGCAGCTACCACGCAGGGTAGGCTTAGCACTAGGGTGCTAAGCTAACTAAGCTAACTATCGGGAGCAATTCGGGGTTCAGTGTCTTGCCCAGGGACACTTCGACATGTGGCGGGGAGACGGGGGATCGAACCTCCGACCCTGCACACCAGAGGCGAACTCCCTACCCACTTCGCCACTGCCGCCCCAAACTCCGCCCGTAGGTGCGTATATACGCGGCTAACGCGCCTAAAGTGTTGCTTTAGCGCGTGTAATGCATCTACGCGCCATGTACGCGCGTAAACCAATGGAAAAATGGCCGATTTTATACGCGTCTGTACGCATGTAACGCGTGTAGTGTGTTCGCACCTTAACACACGCTATGGGGTTGTTTGTCACGATGTTATCTTGATGGGAAAAATCTTAAAAAGAAGGCAAGAAAGCAGAACTAAATTTGAAAAGTTTAATTTCATTGTCAAGTTGAAAAATAGGCCTACATAACTTTATGCATCTTAACACAAAATGAGCAAGGAATAAACAAAAAGGAAATCCATATTAAGACCAACTTACTGTATGTAACAACATAAAGAACAAAACAAATAGATCTAACAATAATAGCCTACTCAACTAGGATACACACATTCACTATCTGAGTTACAGTGATGGCAAATGTAGGGTCTGCTCAACTAAGCAGAGATTGTGTGCCCACTGGTTGCACATACAACACTTCTCCCTTACCTCCTCTGAACGGGTGCTGGAGAACGTTTCTATACAAACCAAACACAAACTATCCTCTTCATCTGATGAAGATTCCTCCTCCCGTCTCTTTCTCTTCTGTTTCTTCGTCCCCAGCTGGGGTGGAGTGCACTGGGGTGCAGTAGCCTTGGCAACTGGTCTAGTTTGGGATGCACTGGGTCGTTTTGATTTTGTTGCCCTCTTTCTCTTTTGCATGCTAGCTGCCTTTTCCTGCTCTATTCTCTCCTTCTCTGGGGTGTCAGTGAGGATACAGCTTGACATTTTCTTTTGTTATCGGGTTCCTTTCCTGGCTGCACCCTTTGGATAACATGTGACAACCAACCCCCCCAAAAATGTGACGACCAACCCCAACTGGAATTTCTTGCTAGCATCAAGGCCAACAACCATCTGACAACTAATTAGCTTGCTAAAAACAATCTAAACTATAGCTTACCCTTCACACTTTCTTAGGGTAACAAGTGTTTTGTTATAAACCCATTGTGTAAAAGCCTAAAAGAAAAATACTGAGGAGCTAAATATTTTCAATTTGACATGAAAAACACTAACAGTCCTCTCACCTCAAATTCAGCAGTCTAACTCCAAGGAAGACTATGTTGGTGACCTCTGATCCCAGTTGTGGATATTTACATACCAACATTTCACAGACAGCACCTTCTGGTTCCGAGATATAACGATTGTGACAACCTACCAGTGTGACATATTACCCCGTTCTCCCCTACTGCTCAAACAGGTCTCCTTGTAGCAGCGTTGCACTCACAAGGTGGCTTGTGAAAGAGAACCTCTCGTTTGCATGGCCCTAGATCAGGGATGGCCAACCCGCGGCTCGCGAGCCGCATGCGGCTCTTTGCCCAGCTTCGTGCGGCTCTTCAGTTCATATCAAATTATGTGATTATAATTTTTTTTTTTTTTTTTTTTTACTTTTTTTTTTGTGTGGGCCTATGTGTGTGCATGTTCGCAAACGTTTCATGCGGCTCTTACGTTCGATTTACATGTTGTCTATTATTTCATTTTTTATTGTATTAATGTGTAGGCCCTATGTGTATGCCTGTTCGCAAATGTTTAATTGAGGACGCAACATAACGTTCGCAAACGTTTGGTGCGGACGCAACATAAAACTGCCCGCTCAGCTTGGAGGGAGGTTTTCCGTGAGTAAACTATTTGTGTCAAGTTCGCTCCGAAACAGAGTGGGAGAGTTCATATTTTTTGTTGAACGTTATGGCAGGCCATTCTGCCTCATATGCCAGGTGTCATTTGCGCATTTCAAGGCTTCAAATCTTCGGCGCCACTTCAGCTCTCTCCATGCTAAAAGTAAGTCCCACAAAGCAACATGCATAGTAAGAGAAAAACGCTATTTTAAATTGTTATATTTTTGTTTGTGGACTTGGTTGAACTGAGAGTTTGTGTGTGAGGCAGTGCACACAATGTTCATTGTTGAAAATGACTGCCCTGTCGTCTTTAGTACTGTAGGAGTCCAGTCCTGTCATTATCACAGGGGCGGCCTTAACGATCAGGGGGCCCGTTTCAAGTCTTAGTGTGGGGCCCCCTGTTTTTTTTTTTTGTTTTTTTTTTATAAATAATGCTTGTGCATGCATGTTCAAGCTCCCCGCGAAAATAAAAACGCCCCCCCCCCCCCCCGAAATCTTACTGGCCACCCCAGTGCCCCCTCCCCCCAGTTCAAATGTTATTTTTTATTTTCATTTTATTTTTTTAATTACATGTTTTTCCTGATATGTATCCTAGTTCAGAGATGATATGTATTTTTTTTTCTTTCTTAACTTTTTTTGATAGGTAGTTGCCAAGTTCATCACACAAACACTCCAATCCACTGATATGAGATCAGTTTGCAATTTTCAATTACTAAATTAATGGTAGGACTGTGGCCACTAGAACTGGTCTCTGGTCAGCAAAGGTCTTGAAAACAGCATAAGTGTGCTTATGACATGCGTGCCACCCATGCATGTGTATAGGCACGTGTCCCAGCAGATTTTTGAAATCTGAATAAAAAAATTAAAGTTTGTAGTTAGCGAGTGTAACATGTTCTTAGCAAGGGCAGATTTTCTTAAATAAAGGTTTATTTTTTTAGCAAGATATTTGGTCAAAAGCTAGTGGTCATCCGTCCCTCTGTGCAGTTGTTAGGCATCTGGCTGCTAGCAAGTTATGTTGTCTTGCTAATTTTACTATTCATCTGAGCTGAAATAAATATTGACTTTTTCCTTTATTATCTTCGCCAGAATGCACCAGAATGCTTAGATTACATGTTAAAAACACAAAAAAATCTTCTGGGGGGGGATGCCCCCAGACCCCCCTTCAGGGGTTTAGTTTTCTGACAAACATTACAATGGATACTAACATGATTTGGGCATTTGGGATTATAAATCATCTTTGAATTGGTTGTACAGCATATCACATGCTATTCATTCAGGGGTGCGATGGCCACCCCACTCTAACTCTGTGGCCCACCTTGGCCACCCCCAGTCAAAATTTCCTGGAATCGCCACTGTGTGTACCCGTGTGTACGATGTGGCTCTTTGCAGTAACACAGTAAAAAATGTGGCTCTTTGTCTCTGACTGGTTGGCCACCCCTGCCCTAGATGGTGTCACAGACCTGTCAAAATAAATAGAGTATATCACAAATTGGAAGTACACTATGAGTAAAAAAGACTGCCACCATCCATCCTTGAATGTAACTGTAAATACAGAGGGGGTGATTTTCTAACACTTCGTTCCAGAGGCCTTAAAGGCCTACTTCACCGGTTTGAATATATATATGTGTAACTGCAGGCAGTGTTTTCCTGCTCTGTCAAGTTTATGTGTAATTCAGTCTTTTACCTCAAGGTGGACTCTCGTACTATTTTTTGTAAATGTACCTGTTGCTTTATTTCTTTGTCTTATTCGTTGTTTTATCCGGAAGTTGTTCAGAAGCTAGCGATGCATCGGCAGACAAGCCACGTTTTTATTTGTTAAGGTTTATTGCCAAGATTTCCTCCAAGCAAGATTTTCGTTTAACCCCATTGGTACAAGCAGGCAAAGTGGTCAGTATTGTGTATTTGTTTCATTTTAATTTGCTGTGAAGAACTTATGTGCGCTTAGATAATTGTATTAGTATTAAGCTAATTTCATGTCTACCACCAGTTCTACGGTGTGATGATGTCTACAAGACTGCGACATTAAAGCATCAGTAAAAGGATCCGGAGTCTCGTGTAATCAATGGGCGTTACAGTAGAACACTAGACTGCATCGGTGAAGGCTCCAAGATGGACGTAACACGGAGCTGCGCCCCGGTCAGAAGACGACGTCACCGCACACTGTAAAAGGAGGTACCGCGAAAAGAACTGTCGCGCTTGAATGCACAAAGAGCAGACGTTAGAGAAGCAAGCTTGCTGAAGATCGCATTTTGAAAGTAGCAGAAGTAATCTGGCATTTAAGTTGCATTTTGGACATTTCATTGTTGTGCTGCCAGTGGACATTTTATTTGCGGTTGATTGTAAGAATCAAAGTGACTTAGTAAATACACAGTTTTGAAGTGAGTCAAGTATAAGATGTTTTAAGTTTAACACCCTATTATTGTGTGTAATTTCATAGAAGAGTTTTTCATATTAAGACTGTGCCTAAGATTTCACAGCTTTAGTATTTGCCATAAACTGCAATTCTAAGTGGGCCTTTACAGCAATGTGATGCCTTGATGTGTATTTAAACATGTTTAAGCTGAGGCAATCCTAAAGGCCTTATACAGTATATTGCCTATTTTATCTCATATTGTGCATTTAAAAAAAAAAAAAAAGGGAAACATTTCCTTTGGGTTACATATTTTATTTCATATCGGCACATTTGAGAAATAGCCTACATTTCATTTAAATCTCAACACATTTCATAAACACTTAACATGTCACAAACAAGTGTCAGTGCCACACAGGCAACTAAAGAAGCCAATCATGAAGACCAACAAAAAGATGGCGATAGGGAAAGTACCCCATCTCAAGCTGACGCTGGTGAGCATGCGGAAGCGACAGTACAAGACTCACAGTCCCAGGTTGGTGAACATCCTACACAACAGCCTCCAGACATGAGAAGAAGCGAACGTTCACGAACGCTAACTGAAAAAGGAAAGGCTCAGCTGGATGAAAGGTTGTGTGATCTAAAAGCGCATTTTTTGAAGCTGTATGGAAAGTGGAAATTTCAAATTAATGGCTTAAGACATTCCATTAAGAAAAATGATGATGTGGATCTAATTGAGGATGTTGTAAGCACAATTAACTCTATCCAAGATCAGATTGACAAAACTTACCTCAAAATAAGGGATATTGCAACTCCTGAACCTGAAATCCGGAGAATTAATGACACATGTAATGCACTCACTGTGACTGCAAATAAAAGAGCTCAACAATACCTCAGTGGTAATGAAGATTCAGAAGTTGTACCCTGGCCTGAAGCTGAGTCAGTGTTTGACAGCACAGTATCCAGTGCAAGCTCGCTTAAACCCAGCTGTAAGTCAACCACCTCTTCCAGTCAGTCAAGGTATAAAAAACAACAAGCAGCGGCTGAAGTTGCAGCTACACAAGAAGTTCTCAAAATAATGAAAGAACAACATCAGCGAGAAGAAGAGATTCGGAAACTTGAGGTGCAGGAACAAATGTTAACAGCTCAAAGAGAAGCTGAAGAAAAGGAAATTGAAGCAGAGAGTGCTAGAAAACAAACTCAGTTTATTTTGTTCACAGCTCAAAGAGAAGCTGAGGAAAAAGAAATTGAAGCAGAGAATGCTAGAAAACAAACTCAGTTTATTTCAGAAAGCGCTGCTAGAAGAACAGAACTGGAAAGGAAAAAGCGAGAAGTGGAACGGTTGGAGGAAATAAAAAAGCACAATGCAGCACAAGCCAGGCTGAATATTTTCTCAGAAGATCAGTATGACGAAGTAGAGCACCAGTCAGCCATTTTTACTGAACAGGGTCAAGACATCTATCCATCCCCACTAAAGGTTCCAATTTCCCTCCACCAATCATCTGCACTCAACCCTGTGAGCAACCCTCTCTATCCTGCTCAACAAGCACCGCCTCCCCAAGCTAGGGTTCCAGTTTCCCTCCACCAATCATCTGCACTCAACCCTGTGAGCAACCCCCTCTATCCTGCTCAACAAGCACCGCCTCCCCAAGCTAGCCCTGCTCAATCAAATCCACCTTATCATCCACACCTAGCTGCCGTCACTAATACCTCTCCCCCACATCCCTCAACGTTCACATCCAATTACACACCTCAACCAGCCAGTTTCCTTCAATCTCCAATGGTTCACCAAGCCATTCTCACTCAACCTCCTACCGTGCAACAAGTTCCACTTACCAAGGCTCCCACTACTCACTCACCCACATTCACCACCTCTCATGAAGCCTCCAATGATCTTGTGAGAACACTCGCTGAAGCGATTACAGCCAATCGTATTCCAATCCCAGAACCGGCTGTCTTCATAGGAGATCCTCTCAAGTATAATGATTGGAAGCTTTCATTCTGTACTCTGATCGATCGTAAGAACCTGCCAACTCAGGAAAAACTCTTCTTTTTGCGTAAGTATGTTGGTGGCCCAGCCAAAAGAGCTATTGAAGGACATTTCCTAGTAGCAACAGAAACGGCTTACAAAGCCGCCTGGGACAAACTTGAGGATAGATACGGCAATCCGTTTGTTATTGGTAAGGCATACCGTGACAAGATACACGCATGGCATAAAATTGGTCACAAGGACAGCGAAGATCTTCGTGAGTTTGTAGATTTTCTAAGCAGTGTTGAATCAGCCATGCCTTATGTTCAAGGTTTACAAGCTCTTAACGACTGTGTGGAAAACCAAAAAATAGCTGCCAAATTACCTGATTGGTTAAGCGCACGTTGGAACAGAAAGGTCACTATGTACCAAGATGAACACAAACTGTTCCCTGATTTCAGTTGCTTCATGCAGCTTCTCAACCTTGAGGCTCGTATCGCATGCAACCCAGTCACATCCTTTTCAGCAATAAAGCTAACAGAACACGAAGCTAAGCAAAAAGAAAGGGAATATCCACAAAATCAGAAACCCAGTGCTAGGGCTTGCACCACTAGCTCAAGTGAGAACACGAGCATCATGTGCATTTTCTGTAAGAGGCAAGGTCATACTCTCCATAAATGTTTCAAAATGATGGAAAGGTCAGTTGAAGAAAGAATTAAATTTGTACAACTGGAAAAGTTGTGTTTTGGCTGCCTCAAGACTGGCCACAACTCCAAAGCCTGTACATCTAGGAGCATATGTGACTCCTGTGGACGAAACCACCCTACATGCCTGCATCAAGATCGATGGGTGTATAACCAAGGACAAAGTAGAGAAAATGAACATGAACGATCTAATGCAACCAAGGAAGCTAAAATTAAAGAGTCCACACCGCCACGTACACATGAGTCAAAGCAAGCTACCTCCAACAGAGTCGTTCAAGAGAAAAGTACCACTCATACATCTACTGTTGTCCCAGTGTATGTCTCCACATCAGCTGAACCAGATAAGGAAGTTCTAGTATATGCCTTGCTTGACACTCAGAGTGACACCACCTTCATATTAAAGGATACAGCCGAGGCATTGAATGTCAAGAAGGAGCCAGTGAAACTGACAGTGTCAACGATAACATCAATGACAAAGGTCGTATCCAGCCAAAGGGTGAGTGGTCTACGAGTAAGAGGCATTAACTCTGAAAATATAATCAAACTCCCAACAACTTATACCAGGGATTATATACCAGCAAATAGATCTCATATACCTACAAGTACAACTGCAAAGTTATGGCCTCACTTAGAACATCTAGAGCATGAAATGTCTCCAGAGCTTGATTGTGAAGTAGGATTGTTGATAGGCTATAACTGCCCCCAAGCCCTACTTCCCAGAGATGTCATTAGTGGCAGTGAGGACCAGCCATACGCGCTTAAGTCTGCGTTGGGTTGGAGCATCATTGGCTACAGCAATGCTGGCCTTGAACATGATGATGAAATAGGCATGAGTCACCGTATCATCACAAAGCAAGTCATACCAGCAATCAAGTCTTCAGTTGAACTCAAATCTGAGGTCCATTTTGTTTGCAGGACCCAAGTCAAAGAAATGATGACTCCAGCAGACATAATCAAAGTCTTTGAGTCGGATTTCACTGAGAGGACCAGTGAAGAAGTTTCAATGTCACAAGAAGACATCAAGTTTTTGAAAAAGATTAAAGAGGGCATCAATCAGAAGCCTAATGGACACTACGAAATGCCATTGCCTTTTAAGGAAGAAAGGCCAAGTCTGCCCAACAACAAAGCGTATGCAGAAAATCGGCTTAAATGCCTGGAGAAACGTTTGACAAAGGACGAACGATACCACAAGGATTATGTGGCTTTCATGGAGGACATGATCGCAAGAGATGATGCTGAAAAGGTTCCAGAGATGGAAATGAGCAATCAGACAGTATGGTATATCCCTCACCATGGAGTTTATCATCCCCAAAAGCCGGGAAAGATTCGCGTCGTCTTTGATTGTTCAGCAAAGTATCGGAACACATCACTGAACGAACATCTACTCACTGGGCCTGACCTTACTAATGCCCTCGTAGGGGTCTTGTGTCGTTTCCGAAAGGGGCAAGTAGCCATTATGTGTGATGTGGAGCGTATGTTCCATCAGTTTCATGTTGCACCGAGGGACCAAGACTACCTCAGATTCCTGTGGTGGGAGGGAGGTAATCTGGAAGCTCCCCCATCAGTGTATCGCATGAAGGTCCACTTATTTGGTGCTGCCTCATCGCCAGGGTGTGCAAACTTCGGGCTTAAGCACCTCGCTGCACAAGGAGCAGGCAAATTTAACGAAGCCACCCTGAGGTTTATCCAACGCAACTTTTACGTTGACGATGGACTGGTAAGTGTGGACAATGAAGCAGAAGCCATCCAGCTAGTCAAAGAAGCAAGGGATCTCTGCTGCACAGGTATGCTCCGCTTACACAAATTCCTTACCAATAGCAAGGAGGTGCTTGCCACGATCCCGAAGAAAGAATGTGCAGAGGGTGCTACCGACCTGGACTTGGCCCTCGGAGAACCCAAGATGGAAAGGGCTCTCGGGGTCCAGTGGTGCCTTAGTTCAGATAAGTTCCAGTTCAGAGTTGAGGTAAAGGAAAATCCATTTACCAGAAGAGGAGTATTGTCCACAGTGGCCTCAATTTTTGATCCTCTTGGATTTGTTGCACCCTTTATTTTGATCGGGAAGCAGATCTTGCAAAGGATGTGTCAGGAGAAGATGGACTGGGATGAACCACTTCCTGATGACCTTCAGCGGTGTTGGGAAGCTTGGTTACAAGATCTTCACAATCTATCTTCAGTTGAGATACCACGATGCTATGTACCCTCGACTATCAAGGAAGTTCAGCATTATGAATTACACCATTTTAGCGACGCTAGTGTGTCTGGCTACGGAACATGTTCTTACCTCAGAGCTGTGAACAAGTCTGGAGAAGTCCATTGTGCTCTTGTTATGGGGAAAGCTAGAGTTGCGCCAACAAAGGTGACAACCATCCCAAGACTGGAACTCTCAGCGGCTGTAGTCGCCACAAGAATAAGTGATATGCTTAAGTGTGAACTAGAACTGGAAGGCCTATGTGAATATTTTTGGACTGATTCCAAGGTTGTTCTTGGTTACATTAATAATGACGCAAGGCGGTTCCATGTATTCGTGGCCAACCGGGTTCAGCGGATTAAATCCAGCACACAGCCAAGTCAGTGGCATTATGTTGCTTCAAAGGAGAACCCAGCTGACCATGCCTCTCGTGGGCTCACCGTAAAGGAGCTTGTAGAGTCCAACTGGTTTACAGGACCGAGATTCCTGTGGCAAATAGAACTCTTTCAGGAAGAAGAAATTAAGGTGGGGGAGCTTGACGACGAGGACCCAGAACTCAAAGGAGCACAGGTTCACACTACTGAAGCACAGGAGGATAGGTCACTGTCAGATCGTTTACAGAAGTTTTCAGACTTAAAGACAGCGGTAAGAGCCATCGCAAGACTTAAACGGTGTGCAAAGGAGATAAAGGGTCTAAAGACAGGATCTGATAAAGTTACTACACTTGAAGAAAGACAGGAAGCTGAACAATTCATAATCCATGCAGTTCAAGAAGAAGCGTTCAGTGAAGAAATAAAATCTCTGAAGCAAAGCAAAGAGCTGCCTGAGAATAATTCAACTAAACTGCACAAGTTAGGTCCATTCATTGATAGTCATGGTATCCTGAGGGTGGGAGGGAGATTGACAGAAGCAGCACTTCATCCCCACGTGAAACACCCAGCTATCCTTCCAAAAGGGCATCATGTGTCTCGCCTATTAATTAAGCACTTCCACGAGAAGGTGCTACATCAAGGTCGTGGAATGACCATCAATGAACTACGCTCCAACGGAATTTGGATTCTTGGTTGTAGCAGTGAAGTGTCATCTTTTATCTTCAGATGCGTTAAGTGCAGGAAGTTTAGAAAGTGCACTCAAGAACAAAAAATGGCCGACCTTCCACTAGAGAGGATGGAAGCCACCTCTCCATTTACCTACAGTGGTATGGACTGTTTTGGACCATTTCATGTGAAGGATGGAAGGAAAGAGCTCAAGAGATATGGGCTCCTATTTACGTGCATGTGCTCAAGAGCTATCCATATCGAGATGTTGGATGACCTTACCTCTGATGCGTTCCTCAACGCACTGCGTTGCTTTATTGCTTTAAGAGGCAATGTAAGTCAGCTTCAAAGTGACCAGGGCACAAATTTCGTGGGTGCACGGAATGAATTCAAGGAACTTATGAAAGAAATCGAGCAAGAACGTGTGAAAGAACTGGGATGTAGCTTTGTCATGAACCCACCTGCATCCAGTCACATGGGTGGTGTCTGGGAGAGGCAGATACGAACGGTCAGAAGTGTTCTTACATCCATCCTAGACCAGTCTGCAAGAAGACTAGACAGTTCTTCACTGAGAACCTTCCTATATGAAGTAATGGCTATAGTGAATAGTCGACCGTTGACCACAGAGCATCTCAATGATCCAGCAGGACCAGAACCTTTGACGCCAAATCATATTCTGACAATGAAATCGTCAATCATTGAACCGCCACCTGGAGAGTTTGTAAGAGAAGATCTCTATCTCCAGAAGAGATGGAAGAGAGTTCAGTTCTTGTCAAATGAGTTCTGGAACAGGTGGAGAAAGGAGTATTTGCTGAGTCTGCAACAGAGAAGTAAATGGAGCAAGGACAGGAGAAATGCTAAAGTGAATGACATAGTCCTGTTGCAAGATGATGCCACGTCCAGAAATCAGTGGAAGATGGCAAAGGTTACCGAAGTCTTCCCAGGAGCTGATGGGAAAGTCAGAAAGCTCAAACTACTTCTTAGTGACACAACACGAGACAGTAAAGGCACATACACAACTAGACCATTTTATTTGGAAAGATCCATACATAAAACGGTCCTTTTGCTTGAAGCTGAATAAAAGGTCAATCCATTTGTGAAAGTGATGTAACCACATTGTCAGATTATACGATGTTTTTCTTTGGGTAAGAAGCTGTTCATTAAGTTAATTCTGTTAGAAATCATACGTTGTCTGATGGTGGGAGTGTAACTGCAGGCAGTGTTTTCCTGCTCTGTCAAGTTTATGTGTAATTCAGTCTTTTACCTCAAGGTGGACTCTCGTACTATTTTTTGTAAATGTACCTGTTGCTTTATTTCTTTGTCTTATTCGTTGTTTTATCCGGAAGTTGTTCAGAAGCTAGCGATGCATCGGCAGACAAGCCACGTTTTTATTTGTTAAGGTTTATTGCCAAGATTTCCTCCAAGCAAGATTTTCGTTTAACCCCATTGGTACAAGCAGGCAAAGTGGTCAGTATTGTGTATTTGTTTCATTTTAATTTGCTGTGAAGAACTTATGTGCGCTTAGATAATTGTATTAGTATTAAGCTAATTTCATGTCTACCACCAGTTCTACGGTGTGATGATGTCTACAAGACTGCGACATTAAAGCATCAGTAAAAGGATCCGGAGTCTCGTGTAATCAATGGGCGTTACAATATGTTTAGGTTTAAATTATCTATTATTAATTATATTATGACCACTTTTCTAATTTATTAAGAAGTTATCTATTTAGGTTTATATTTATTTATTATATATTCTCACTGAAACCAGGAAGTTTTTACTATTAAAACACCTTGCTCTTAGGCAAAGACTCTGGAAAAGAGTAAACCCTTTCAAAATAAAATACAAAAAAACAGATTTCAAAATACCTCTGACTAACACCTAATACATTTCTAAATAACACAGTCCAATGACACTATAATACACAGTAAAAAAATGAGATCAGCCTTTACTTAAGTTTGAATTCTAAATAAATCAAAGTCTCTGGTCCCTACAATGCTGCAGAAAGAAGTTGCCTTATAGTCCAGGCAAAATAGCGTTTTTCATAGAATAAATTGTAAAAGAATTTTTTTCAGCTCAGATCATTTCTATGAGGTGTCCAGAACAACATACTAAAAGTCCTAAGAAATCCTAGTTGGGGAAATATGTTTAATTCTCATCAATCCGAGATGTGTGCCAATAAGGCGAGACACCAATAAATCCCAATGGGGCTATTTTTTTCCTTTAGTCCTATCAAAATTAAACTTTACACAATGAAAGTATCAATGAAAATTTAAATGTTTTGTATTACAAGTTTCTTTGAAAATGTATTTTAATATGCAAATGAGCTATACACTAATCGTACACGCCCAAAATAAACCCAAATAGGCTTAATTTTTTCCTTTACTCCTACCACAATAAAACTTTACATAGTAAAAGTATACTTGAAAAGTAAAACATTTTGTATTACAAGTTTCTTTTTAAATGAATTGGAATATGCACATGAGCTCCACACTTATTGAATATCCAATCATCGTACTGCCAATGGGTGATGGCGATGCTGCTTTTAGACTGGCCTCTAACCTGAAAAACTGCCTGGCTTACTTATAACAGGTGCCTCTCATGAATTAGATTCCCCCCCCCCCCAGCTAGTGTCATTTTTTACTTTTTTCAGTGCCATTCCCTTTCCAATGCCAAATAGACGAGACGTAGAATCACAGCCTGAAATGGCATGGAGAAAGAGGAGATTGTCACACACCTTGGGACCAATTAACTCGCCTTTTGGAATTTTATTTATTTTGACTATCATTAATTAATTTTTATCAATACCAGTATTTTTTATATGAAATAACAGATTTTTGTTTATCAATTCCACATTTTTCTTTACCGGAAATCAATTGTTAAAACTGATAAAAAATTAATTATTTGACAACTTTTGTATGTGCAAAAGTTTGTGAACCCTGAGCTGCATTGCTTAAATGGAGCAGGTAAACACAGGTGGGCCAAATTGAGTGATGAAATGGACCAATGTAATGAGAGATCTTTAGGGAAGTAATTGGGCGGCACCAGATAAAACAGAGATTAAACCAGGTCAGTGTAGGCCCACGAAAGTGAACCCATACAGATTAGACATGCCAAAAGGGAAAGACAATCTCAGAGGATCTCAGGAAGAGAGATGTGATGTTGCACATTTGTCTGGGGACAGCTATACATTAATTTATTTGGTTCTTGTGCCATAAACAGCTTGTGTGCATTCAGATCAGTATGATGCAACATGAGTACTAACAAGTCTGTGTCATCACCTACTGAGACTGTGTCTTTTGTTCTGGCACAGGCAATGGCAGTTTGGACAATGAGCACATCTGCATCGTGCTTTGCATGGTTTGTGATACACCATTTTTTGTCTTACAAGTTTCTTTGAAAATGAATTTTAATATGCAAATGAGCTATGCACTAATCAAATATAGGCTACCCAAAATATATCTGCATAGGCTTCATTTTTACCTTTACTCCTACCACATTAAAACTTTACACAATGAAAGTCTACATGAAAAGTAAAACATTTGTATTAGAAGTTAACTTATATTGGTCAAGGCTTTCCAGAAGGGGTTGGTCGAACGTCAGAACAGGGGTCACATCATACTGCAGAGCTTGAGTTGCCACAAACCTCAATGTTGAGTATATGCAGGATTCATCACTGGGATCAAGATCAATCATTGGAAGTAATGTTACTGAAGCTCTCCCAGGGTGTTCATCTAGAAGATGCAGGATCTGCATCATACCAGACCATGATGGCCTTTGAGAGTGAAGGAGTAGGGATGTCTTCCACAAAACATCCAGCTGTGATGTTTTGTTATCTGCTGGCAACAGAGCCAGTGGCTGATACACAATAGGTTCACGTATAGGAGGAATCATAAAGTACTGAATGTGTATGCAACCAACCGTAGCAATATCTGCAGCAGTCACTTGGATCTTTAAAGGAAAAAATGAAGCCTATGCGGATATATTTTGGGTAGCCTATATTTGATTAGAGTATAGCTCATTTGCATATTAAAATTCATTTTCAAAGAAACTTGTAAGATAAAAATGGTGTATAACAAACCATGCAAAGCACGATGCAGATGTGCTCATTGTCCAAACTGCCATTGCCTCTGCCAGAACAAAAGACACAGTCTCAGTAGGTGATGACACAGACTTGTTAGTACTCTTGTTGCATCATGCTGATCTGAATGCACACGAGCTGTTTCTGGCACCAGAACCAAAGAAAGCAACAAAAACAAGACGGATATGGTGCATAAAGTAGACAAAGGAGTTACTTGGTCCCAAGGTGTGTGACAATCTCCTCTTTCTCCTTCTTTTCGCCATTTCAGGCTGTGATTCTACATCTCGTCTATTTGGCATAGGAAAGGGAATGGCACTAGCCTGGAACTCCAGACCTGCCACTAGGCGCTGGCAAATTAAATGTGCTGCGCCTGTTGGTCTGGGCACTCTCCATTGAAGCTCATTAAATATGTCAAGAAATCCTGAGCTGCGTTTTAATTGGTTCTATCTGATATGGGCGGGCTAGAGCCCTATGTATGGTGCTCTGGGGCCTCGACCCTTTACAATTTGGAAGACGGCACGCAAATCTTTCATTAGCAAGTAAGAGGAATGTTCTGTTTTGCTGACCGACCGTGGCAAAAGTTTGATTTAACAGTTAACCCCGCTGTTCACTAAACGAACAGGGCTTAATACGTCACATTGTTCATTGCTCTGATTGGATGTAGTGCCATCAAATTGCGTGCAGTGGTATTTGAAGAGACAAATCTAATTCATGAGAGGCACCTGTTATACCCCTGGCAGGTAAGCCAGGCAGTTTTTCAGGTTAGAGGCCAGTCTAAAAGCAGCATTGCCATCACCCATTGGCAGTACGATGATTGGATATTCAATAAGTGTGGAGCTCATGTGCATATTCCAATTCATTTAAAAAGAAACTTGTAATACAAAATGTTTTACTTTTCAAGTATACTTTTACTATGTAAAGTTTTATTGTGGTAGGAGTAAAGGAAAAAATTAAGCCTATTTGGGTTTATTTTGGGCGTGTACGATTAGTGTATAGCTCATTTGCATATTAAAATAAATTTCCAAAGAAACTTGTAATACAAAACATTTAAATTTTCATGGATACTTTCATTGTGTAAAGTTTCATTTTGATAGGAGTAAAGGAAAAAAATTGCCCCATTGGGATTTATTGGTGTCTCGCCTTATTGGCACACATCTCGGATTGATGAGAATTAAACATATTTCCCCAACTAGGATTTCTTAGGACTTTTAGTATGTTGTTCTGGACACCTCATAGAAATTATCTGAGCTGAAAAAAATTCTTTTACAATTTATTCTATTTTTGGCCCCAAAATGCCTTACTTTGCCTGGCCTATTATTGTTCTGGGTCCAAAAGGATCGCTCTGATGGGGTAGCTCGCCAGTCTGCACACCGCTGCGGGACTCCAGGGAGGGCGAGCAGGATACAGACGTTCCAGGGTTCAATATCTTTTATCCGATCCACACAAAAAACCCGGCCTTGACAACAAAGCCAAAAGACTCATTAGTAGTCCGTCTATCTAATTATACATTTCAGTCACTTTTCTATAAGTCATATCATATTCTAGGTAACTTAACACAGTGTAAAACATAAATGATTGACACTTTTAACTCTATATAAATCTGTTCAAATAAAACACTTCAAAAACCCATTTAAATTGTATTTTCATTCTGTTATATACTCAGCAAGCTATAGATTGGTCACTGGAAGAATTTATCATTTCAAAGCTAGCACCTTTAACTCACAGCTTTACAGCTCATATTGTTTTTTCACCAAGGCAAATAAACACAGCTAGCAGCATCACTGACACATCAACACACCGCAACATCACACAGTGGAAGAAATGCTCAACCGTTCCGTTCTGTTGGTGAGCTAGCTGCTCTTGCTGCCGTCAATGTTGAGACCATTTCACCAGCAAAATGTTTAAAACAGGACATTACAGCACAGTTAAAAACAAGAGAATCAGCATCCGCTACATTAAACATGAATACTAAGTGCTCATAGTACAGGAGTTACGTCTCCAGCGAGAGTATGGATTACAACAGTCAGCTGGGACTGAAACAGACACCCCCCTGCTCTTCTATATCAGGTAAGTCAATACAAATGTTTTATTCGCCTACTTCGTTACCTAATGTTATGTTTGTGTTATTCAAAGGATTTTGTTGGTTAGAAAATAGCTTAACGTTACAGACCAAATAGCTTCTTTATAAGTCTTATCTGAATGATAATTAGTATGATAAAAATGATTAACATGTTTGTTTGTATATATTAAATTAGACTGGCATCTGGTCAGCATATGAGGTAACAAGTTAGGTGTTACTGTTAACATTATTTTGGTGGCAATGTATAATTTATTTGACTATGTTAATTAATGACTAACATGATTTTTATGTGATGTGTCTTTTGTGAATAGATTTGCAAGCTACGAACACCTGACATTTTGGAGCTTTGCATCAACAAAATGGTCTGGGTCTCCATAGCCAAATCAGCTGCCTAAAGAAATTAAGTTGTCACACCTGCACGTCCTTCAATGGTGCTTTGTTGGTAGTTACATACGTTATAATACATAAACAAGATGTCATTGTATTTGTGTAGACTTAAAGGCTAAACTAGCGACTCAGTCCCCTCAAATACATCAGTGTAATTAAGTGACTGTTTTTCTCTATTTTTAGGTGCACATGAACTTTGTACAACATTTTGTCAAAATCAATGTATAGGTGCACATGAACTTTGTACAACATTTTGTCAAAATCAATGAATATCTCCTCACAATACGCTACCTGTCCATACTGTCTGAGCGCTGAACAAAAATCTGATGTTGATACACAGCCTACATGCGGTGTTTTCGCACATCATTCTTTTTAGTTTTAGTTTTATGTTTCTGTGTACCTTGTGTTAATGTGTATGCTTTACTGCACTGCTGTGTGTCGGCCATGACCCTCTTGAAAAATACCTTTCAGTCAGAAGAAATGGATTAAGGGCAGTTATATTTGTTTGATTGCAATGAGCCTCATGAGAGACTCTGCTTCTGTTCCACATAGCGAGTCTCAGAGCTATAAATCTGAACATATTTAGTGGGCTTTTTCAAAAAGCTCCAGCTCTTCCATACGTGCAGTAATCACAATTAAACAGTACTTGCTGGGTTGCCAAGGTGGTTGTCCGCAGGTTTGGGGGCTGCCTTTATTTAATATATTGTGTATTTTCTGATAACGAAGGTTTTTTTTGTCCCAGAGAGCCTGCAATTCATATCAAACCAAAGATGTCACTGACCAATGGGTCTGCCATATTCAGTGTCAAAAACGTCTTGTCTGTTTTTGCTACACTTTGCCTGCTGTGGAAATGGACCAATTAAAAGAAGCTTTAGTGTCAAAAAGGTTCATTTAGTCTAACTTGGTAAATTAACTTGTATGTTCATGTAAACAGACTAGTATTCATTTGTTTGTACCTTGACATGTTTGGACCACTTCCTGCTGTCTTCTTCAGAAGCGTCAGCTGTTGCTGTGACGCTCGTTGTGTCAGCTGATGTTAAAGACTGCAGGAAGTAGTCAAAACATGTCAAGGTACAAACAAATTAATACTAGTCTGTTTACATGAACATACAAGTTAAGCTTCAGTGTCAATTAACCGTAAACCTTTGGGGTGGAAAAAGAGCGGAAGTGTGAGCCTTAACTTGGTCAGTGACATCTTTGATTTGGTAGGATTCTCAGGCTCTCTGGGACAGAAAAAAAACGTGTTATTTTAAACTAAGAAATATTAAATAAAACGCAGCCCCCTGAACATACGGCCAACAACCTTGGCCACCCAAAAAGATGATTGCATGTAGGGAAGAGCTGGAGCTGTTTGAAAATGTCCACTCAAGATTTTCAGATGAATGACTCTGAACGCAAGCAGATACTCTGATGAGGACATATTGCCATGTGCATTTGATGATTTCCCACAAAGTGCAATGTTTCAACATATTTTTAAAACAAAACTAATTTTCATATCATTGTTGAGAAAATATATTCATAATTGTTTGGCTGTAAATAAACTATTTGAATATTTTTGTCATTGAAGTCCATCATTTAAGAACCTGGGAAAGTGTCTGACTACACAACAACAAAAGCAGAACAGTTCATCAAAATAATATTATTTTTTTAAGATACTTAGGGTGTATTCACACATGCCGTGTTTAGTTCGGTTGAAACGAACTCAGATGCACTTCTGCCTTCGGTGCGCATCTTTCAGGCAGGTGTGAATACAGCAATCGCACTCGGGTGCGGACCAAACAAACGCTCCGAGACCCAGCTGAAGAGGTAGTCTCGATGCGTTTCCAAACGCACTCTGCTGCAGTTCGTTTGTGGTGTGAATTTGTTCGGACTCGATCCGACCCAAATGCAGGAGGCACTGTGCCTTTTCTTTCTTTTCTTTTATAATAAATAGCCGTCAGCTTCACATTATGGGAAAGTGTTGTTGTCACCATTATTAGGAAGATTAGTTGTGATTTGACCGGGAGCCCAGAACAATATAAATGCTGAATGTGTTCAGCGATCAGATGAAGGAGAGGGGAGCGTCTCTCGCACAGTGCCAACAGGTTCACGCTGCGCAAGAAGTGTGTTTTTATTTTGCTTCCCATGTACGGGACCGTCAATACTATCCCCGTGTCAGTTTGGAGCTGAACTGCGCCGACCCAGCTGATACACAGCTTAATCAGCTGAGTGTCAGCTTGAGCCTATTCTTCTCGCGTGACGCGCATCCAGCACCAAAAATACAGTAAAAATGATGTTTCACATCGTAGGCTACAAGCCACATAACGTGGCATTGACATAAGGCTACACATTATGACCATATGAAACAACAATAATTTGATGTTTTTCCTCTTTATTTATAGGTTAGATGTAGGCCCTTTTATTATTTTTAGCCCCATATTATATGAATGATATATATTTCGCAGTTTAAACTTTGTGCTTCCTGTTTCTCTCCACCCCAGAATGTCTGTCCAATGAATGAATGACCTCAGATCACGTGTGGTTTTGCTTCGTAATGCTGGTTCACTTGCAAAAGGGGCAATATGAAAGTGGACCACACCAAACAAAAAAAATCAAAACTCTATTTGGTCTGGACCAAAGCAAGTGCACTAGCGGACTTTCCCAGTGTGAATACACCCTTAGACACTTTACAAAAAAAGTGCATTATGCACATACAATCAGTATGGACAAGCATGTGAGATGTAATATTAATAATACTTATATAAATATATAGCCTATATATAACATTATTATAATTTAATAATACTTCAGTCTCTTATAATATTATTAGCGACTGAAGGCTATTTACTTTTTATACAGTCACATAACAATGTTAAATCTAAACTGTCACGAAGCATCTCAGTCCTGGGTAAAGCAAAGCATATATTGGATCACAAATCATTGCATATTCTTTACTGCCCAATGATCTTACCTTATTTAAATTACTGTGTGGAGGTCTGGGGGACCACTTACAAAAGCTCACTGCAACCACTAGTCACACTTCAAAAACGAGCCATAAGAATAATCAATAAAGCTGGATATTATGATCACACCAACCGCCTCTTTTTACATTCCCGCATCATAAAGTTCAAGGACCTGGTTGAATATCAAGTTACACAAATCATGTTCAAAGCTAGAAACAAACTGCTACCAGGTAACATTCAAAAACTTTTTTTTGACAGAGAGGGGGGTTACAATTTGAGGGAACAGTTAAACTTTAAGACACTGGCTACACGCATGACTTTAAAATGTCATTGCATCTCAATTGGTGGTGTGAAACTGTGGAATGGTATGAGCACGGAGCTAAAGCAATGTCCAAACATGATTCAGTTCAAAAAAAAAATTCAAAGCAATGATTTTTAACAGGTACAGGGATAAGGGAGAGATTTAAGACGGAAAGTATGTATGTGTGGATATGGATATGTGAGTTGTACAAATATGGAGATATGGACGTATGAATTGTGTTGATGCATATGGTGGATGGATGTATTTTTGTATGGATGTATAGTGGATATTTAATTTCATTTTTCGTTTGATTTTTGTTTATCCTCAGGAGACCAATTGAGGGGTGGCCCTCATTTGCAATGGTGTCGAATATGGATATATGGATTGTATAAATATAAAAATAATAATAATAATAATATAAAAAATTATTATAAAGTTATTGAGCTGTGGAAAAGGGGTTGGATCAAATAAGTTTATACTTCTTCCTACTCCTTTTCAGGCATATCAATTCAATGTTATTTGTTTATTTTTAGTTTTTTTTTTGTTTATTTTTATTTGTGAAATCATTTGAACATATTTTTTTATTGTATTTTCATGCTTTTAATTTGTCTTTTTTTGATATGTCTGAAATAAAATGTAATCAAACAATTGCATAGAAAACCGACGTGATAATGTTAAGTCTAGCAGTAATCATACATGCTCACAGTTTCAATAAGCACTACTCATAGATTTTAAAAGAGGGGTACTACAACTGCTAATAGGGATGCTAAAGGAACACTAGAGCAGAGAGGTGTGTATCTCCTGCTCTGTCCGCAGCTGCGAGGGACTGCTGCGCGAGGACTCTGCCGCCTGTCAGTGCTCTAGGAAGGGGGAGAGGCAGGGGAGGCACCCGCTGATCTTTGATTAGAGTAAAGAGCGATACTTGAGCGAAAAAGTCACCAATAACACCAGAAAAAGTAGCTAGATTTGTCTCTGGTCGCTTTTTTGAAGAAAACGTCGCCAGAGGTGTCTGAAAAGTCGGTAAATATAGCGACAACATCGCTAAGTAAGCAACAATGGGACTGAGCTGCGGGCTTGAATTAGTTCTGTAGCGTTACGCATGCGCACGAGCTGTAGGCGTTTTTGGCCGATATGGGCGTGTTTGGCAGATATGGGCGTGTTTGGCCGAGCTGCACTGGTAGGCGGAAGCGGCTGCATCTAGACCCTTCTCAACCCACCGCTAAACCTAAAGTCCGGCCAGCAGAAAGCAGCCCCAGCAACGGGCCTCAAATCCCCTCCCCCAGATCAGTCACGGCACGCCAAGTGCAGTGTCACTGCGCACTATGCTAGAACGTTAGCAAACAGCATTAGCCGCGGCTAGTTGGCGTGTTATTTATCACACTAAAAGCACAATTCTCAATCTAATATTTACACCGGGAGACTCACCAAGGGTTACGAAATCACGGTGCGGGCTTTTTGGGACTTTTAGTGACGGGGGAAATCTCTTTTCTTTAGCCAACTGTTTAAAAATAGTCGCTAACGGTCTCTCTTCTGTGTCTCGTCCCGAAAAGGACGAATCACCGTAGCTGCCGTCTACTGGCGGTTAGAAGAGGCGTGTCTTATTTCTTATTGGCTACTGAGCCAAACAGTTGCCAAGCGATTACTTTATTTGGCAGGTGATTCAACAAATCACACCATATTAAATCAGACAACCATAAAATAAATGCACATATTTGCAATACTTTTCTCTTATGTCTATCACTTTTTGTGTCACTATTTAAACGACAATATACAAGCCATGTATTTCTTTCTGACAACTATTCTACTGGGTTTTGATTAAAATCTGATTAAATTAACAGGTGTCATGTAACCCTGGGTTACATCTGCATGGTATCAGCTCAACTCGACTCAACTTGCATCTGGCGTTTCCACCGCAAAAACATGGTACCTGGGACCTCCTAACGGCTGCTTATTTGATATCGGCTCGCTGCAGGCTCCAAGCGAGCTGAGCCGATGCTAAAAGGTGACGTCGGCAGACTGCCGGCCGCTGATTGGCCAGAGAGTGTGACGAAGTCACGAGAGCGACCTGGCAACAGCGCCGCAGCCAACTTCTTCCACTTCTTCAACATGTCAGCTAATAATAATTAATTAATAAGTCTTCACCGTGGTCCTTTACTGAGGTGCAGACGCTTCTGTGTCTTGTGGCCGAGGATAAAATCCAAAAAGAGCTGGACGGAGCCACTCGAAATTGTCAAGGTTTCAGGGAAAGACAGACAAGAACCCAATTGCAGGACACAGGAAACAGTTCAGATTCAAAAATATATTTTAATGAAGTGGATGACAAACCAGGTAGTAAG
This sequence comes from Ammodytes marinus, assembly GCF_949987685.1. Lineage (NCBI taxonomy): Eukaryota > Metazoa > Chordata > Actinopteri > Uranoscopiformes > Ammodytidae > Ammodytes > Ammodytes marinus. The sequence goes on along the minus strand of NC_137230.1, from coordinate 4,405,679 downwards.
ACAGCGTGGCAAACAAGTCAAGTTGGGGCAGGCAAAAGGGAAAGTCCAAAGACAGGTCGAAACACGAACAGGCAAGCAGTATCGGAACACAGGATGAAATCCGAATGCTGGAAAGCTGGGCGAACACACTAGGACAGGGGTCTCCAAACTACGGCCCGCGGGCCCTTTTGATTTTTTTTTTTTTTTTTTTTTTTTGCATTTCTTAGTTAACCCACTAGTGCAGGGGTGTCAAACACTGATTGATGTCACACCGCGGTGAGGTTGTCTCGTCTTGGGTTCTTGGTCTCGTTACTTCCTGTTTTATTTTGAAGATCTAACTCTCCTCTCGTTTCAGGTCACTTGCCCTTCCTCATGTGTCACCGGTCTGATTGTCTCACCTGATCCCTAATCGTTTCCACCTGTTCCCCATTTTCCTCATGTGTATTTAGTCGGCGTCTTCCCTTTGTCCTGTGCCGAAGTGTTTCGTTTGTTCGTTCTCCTAAGCCCCTGTTGTGATATTCTTGAATTCTGTTCTTAGTCAGATTTTCAGATAGACAGGATTTTTTAGCCTGTTTATTTAATCACTTCTTGTAAGAAGAGATTTAGACCTCAATAAAGTGAGTTTGATATCATTTTTCCTTCGCATCTGAGTCCTCTTTTGGTCCTGGCCTGACAATTGATTGGCCCGTGGCACATTTTAAAAATATAATGTAATATGGCGCTTTTAATTTTTAAATAATGTAAATGCACTCATTATATTACAGAGCAACAAGCCCATCCCAGAGGACCCTGCATAATATTTTATTTTAAATTAATATTATTATGCAAAATCTATGTGTCCTTCTCCAATAGCTTCTAATTCATCTGACACAGTGTCTCCATTTTTTTTTCATACAAAATTCTTCAGATTTAGCCTCTTAATTTCCCTCTCAAAGTGCACCAGATTCATGCATTTCGCTTTAAAAACTTTAAAAAATCTCCCGGGGGGGCATACCCCCGGACCCCCCTAGGAGGGTCGGGACCTCGGCTGGATACTATTTTCACTCTGCTGGACATTGGACGCAAAGGCAGAAAACACTGGGTGTATCATTGGCATATAAACAAGAGGGGAAATGTGTCTGTTTAATGTGCACGGAAAGTGTTGCGTGAAGAAGAAGGATTACAATTTACGAAGACACTATGAAACTAAACACCAGAGCAGCTACATGTCCTGATAAATGTGTTATTTTTGCAAAGTGGCCCGGCCCTTCGTAGATTTTTCTGTATGTGGAGACCCCTGGTTTATAGGATGGATTATGTTTGAAACAGTTACACTCCGCTGTGCTCAATCTGAAACATTTTGAACATTTCTGCTTTTCTACTGCTTTATAAATGGCTGTAAGCGGAGCCGCGGCTCTGTGTAAACACACAACTTTGAATAGATATTGACATAAATATCTAAAAATAAAGTTTAGCTTAGTTAGGTTCTTGGCTTCCAAAGACCATGGGCCCCCCAAGTGGCTGGGCCCTAGAAAGCCTTCCCACTTTCTACCCCTTATGGGCGGCCCTGTATCCAAGTAGTAATCAAGCCCATTAGCGCATATATACCCCCGTGGATATAGGCACACACATGTGCATGGAAGAAACCGGCAGCAAAAGAAACAAGCGGGCACCGTCGTTTACCGCGGAGGAGATGGGCGTCTTAGTGGACGAGGTCTGGCAGCACCGGGGAGTTTTATTCGGGGGAACAAGGGGCAAAAAGAACATCACGGTGAAGAACCGTGTTTGGCAGGCCATAGCCGAAAAGATGTCCCCCTCCAGCCCATGTGGCCTGCGTGACTGGCGTGCTGTGAGGAAGAAGTGGCAGGAGTTCCAGAACCAAACAAAAAGGAAGAGTGCGAAGGTTTCACTAATCAATCTCCCTTCGTTGCAGGTCATGCAGACGCCCAGTAAAGACAGCGCGGAGCCACCCCTCCCCCATATGGTTTCAATAAACTACTTTGGTTTCCTTTTCAACCATGTATTGTTTGGATCATTTTCCCCCTTAGTTCACTGACGAGGGCCGCGTTTCCCAGATTCGATCGTTCTTTGGGACCAAAGAAGGCTCGAAAGAAGGGTTCGGCTAAGACGGAGTGCTAAGATACGGGTGTTTCCCAGATGCCTTCTTAACTGCCTTGGAGAACCCGTAAGATGAAGCAAAAGAAGCATCGTGAGACGCACTTAGTGGGAGCTGTCCACCGCGGTGGTGCTGAAACTGAATAAATCAATGCCAGGCAAATCGATCACCCACCTCTTTATCAGCGCATAAGTCACACACAGCGCCCCGTGGTCCCCCCCCCCCCACCCCACACACAGGTGGAATTAGGCTACGCATGTATCGTGTGTGTGTGTGTCTGTGTGTGGCAACAAGTGTATCCAAGCAGGCCTGCCCACACAAATGGCTGGGCCCCTGAAACCCTCCAGTCATTGGGCCCCCTTAACCATTACTCCTATCAACAATGGGTGTGAGTGCGCTCATCCCTCAATAAACAAATACATGTATTTGTAGAGAGACTAACTATCAAATCAAATCAAATCAGTTTTATTTGTATAGCCCAAAATCACAAATACATTTGTCTCAGTGGTCTTTACATTTCATACAATATGATATATGATACAATATGATACAATATGACACCCTGCCCTTAGACCCTTAGCTCGGCTGAGAAAAAACTCCCAGTAAAAACCCTTTACCGGGAATAAAAAATTGAAGAAATCTCAGGGAGAGTCGACAGAGTAAGGGATCCCTCTCCCAGGACGGACATGCTGCAATAGATGTCATAAGTAGAGAAAATCACGAAGGAATTTGATCATTGACCAGGTGATTACATGGTAATACTAAGTAAAGTGCGAATAGTGTGGATGCAGGAAGACTTCAGATACTGCCAGAGGATCCACACCGTCTCGTCTCCACCAGGGAAAACTAAGGTTTCCATCGCCGGGATTACATCCCACGTCTCCAGGTGGCGTCCATAACCACTGCAACATCTTTCGCGTTGATGGTCCATTCTCAGATGAAACCGGAGGGGGGACCAGATCCACACCGTCTCGTCACGACCAGGGAAAACTGGAAGAGGACAGACAGGCAACCAGTGAGCAAAGCAAAAATGAATTTAAAGATTGAACAAGCAAGCGAGTAGAAAGAGTACTATCCTGATGTGAGGGAATAGCAGGCGGGGAGCATCCGTTCCTAGGACAGCTGATTCCACACAGAACTCGGAGTCAGTCGAGTAGCATGCAGTGCTTGGTAGACAGAGGGAGAGAACCCCCGGGGCAACACTCAGCCAATCATGGAAGATAGACAGAGGAGAACAAATGTCAGAGAAATGGTATCAGTTATGCAATTAGCGTCGGCAGGACAATTTTTAGTGGGAGGACAGCCGGTACTCAGGCCCAGACAAACTGAGACCGAGGCAGCTCCTCAGGCTGTTAATAATAACGCTATAACAATGTTTAAACAATATGAACACAATTAACATTAAAATTACATTGATTTACACTCTACCGTTCCCCACCGACACACAATCGGCGCCAGCCCCCCAGACCCAGAGCCTGCCCACTAGCACCCCGCCCCCAGAGAGCACGCCCCAGTGCGGCACTAGTCCCGAGGAGGACCGGGGCCATAGATAGAGAATAGAGTATAGAATAGGGAAATAGCCAAATGCACCGCTGCCACGAGGAGCAACCACTGCCGAATCCCCCGGAGGGGCGGCCCGTACAGCCCACTCGGGCCCGCCGGACCGGCCATGCCCAGCCCACGAGGCAAGGCCAGAGGCGCCAAGCACAAAGGGCGCGACGCATATCTTATCAACCAGGGAATTGCAGAGACAGTTGGGGGAGCAAGGGCTCATTATTATTTTAAAATAGTAGCACATTTCTGACTTAGCCCAGCATACCTACCAATTTATTTTGATTCCCTTACACTCACACAATTGTTAAACAGATCAACAGATCTCTACAAAATAATCAGTTCACACAGAGACATTGTTCTTCTTTAGTATTCACTAAAGCAAACAGTTTTTTTCACAATTTGCACGTTGTCTATGCTACTAGTTTCTGGTAAGATACATTTACACTAATTGACTGCACCAAATATTGCACTTTTTTGTATTTCTGCACATGACATTAGATCATTTGAAATCTTTTGGTGGTATTGTTGAAATAAATAACACTTAAAAAACAACAACAACAAATTCTTCACACACAAATGAAAAAAGGCAGTTCTCTACATGAATAACCAAACCAACCTACCCTCAAAACTATAAAGTTGGCCTAAGTTTGGTTACAACATTTAGGCTTAGTTCATTCTGCTCTCATCACTGCAAAAGCACTGAAATCATTACAAAAAAAGTTCTTAATCTTTGAACTCAAATATGTTCCTTCAAGTATTTCCAACTTCTTTGTGCCTTGTGTCTTTCTTTGAATTAAGAACTTTTTAGGTCTATTTTAATTTTAAATTTTTAGAAGCAATACAGAAAGCAGGATCTTGGTGGTTACAATGATTAAAACAGGATGATGCTGCTCGTCAGCTTCATTGTGGTAGACCCGGCTGGTTGGTCAATTGGCCAGGTTTGTGAAAAACTGGTCAGACCTGGCTGGTCGTGTCAACCTGAAGACTTATGTCAAAGCCTTTAGAAGGTAGTCCCCAAAGGGAAATTCTTTTTCACAAAAATTTACTTTATGGGGAGAGATAATTTAAACCTGTTTGTAGACTCAGGGAAATTACAGAGTAACCAGCCTGTCCTCTTTATAAGAATGTAGAAGAACTACAAAAGGTACCCAACCTGTTTTTTCATGGGGTCCAAATACTTTTCACAACGACACCCAGACACAAGTAGCAGGTAGGCCTACATGTGTTTTCCGTGAGCAGGAACGCCTCAGGAAATATAATCCAGCCAAAACTGTTTAATATCAAAACCCAATCTTGTCACCATTTGGCACACAAAGGGTTCATAGGATGAATTATGTTTGAAACAGTTACACTCCACTGTGCTCAATCTGAAACATTTTGAACATTTCTGCTTTTCTACTGCTTTTTAAATGGCCGTAAGCGGAACCGAGGCTTTGTGTAAACACCCAACTTTGAATAGATATTGACATAAATATCAAAAAATCAAAAAATAAAGTTTAGCTTAGTTAGGTTCTTGGCCTCCAAAGACCATGGGCCCCCTAAGTGGCTGGGCCCAAGAAAGCCTTGCCACTTTCTACCCCTTATGGACGGCCGTGTATCCAAGTAGTTATCAAGCCCATTAGCGCATACATACCCCCGTGGATATAGGCATGTGAATGGAAGAAACTGGCAGCAAAAGAAACAAGCGGGCACCGTTGTTTACCGCGGAGGAGATGGGCGTCTTAGTGGACGAGGTCTGGCAACACCGGAGAGTTTTATTCGGGGGAACAAGGGGCAAAAAGAACATCACGGTGAAGAACCGTGTTTGGCAGGCCATAGCCGAAAAGATGTCCCCCTCCAGCCCATGTGGCCTGCGTGACTGGCGTGCTGTGAGGAAGAAGTGGCAGAACCAAACAAAAAGGAAGAGTGCGAAGGTTTCACTAATCAATCTCCCTTCGTTGCAGGTGATGCAGACGCCCAGTAAAGACAGCGCGGAGCCACCCCTCCCCCATGTGGTTTCAATAAACTACTTTGGTTTCCTTTTCAACCATGTATTGTGTGGATCATTTTGCATTGAAATGAGGGTGTCAAACCTAGCAACAAAAAGTCCCAGGCAATTTGTAATTCATCTAAGCGTAGGTTAATCATGTTTTCAGCATGTTTTCCCGCTAATTTCCCACTTGTTACATGGTCACCTCAGAAACGTGGACACTATACTCCCACATACTGTATGCAACAATACTTCCTTAACAGTCCAGTGCCATACTTTCAGGTAAAGCACCCGGACACTGCAGCAATAAATGATAGTGTGCAGGACGTTACATGTAGCCTACATCTGCTGGTTCTGTTTATTTATTTCAGCCTTCAGGCCTGACAGTTGATATGGGTGGTGTGGTGGTTGTGGGTTTATGGTTTAGTGATCAGTGCTTGGTGACTGGTGGTGAAGACGTAGGGGCTGGGGTTGTTGGACCTCAGAAGAGGTTGATATGTTCCTAAAAACGCAGCGCAGCCAGGAGCTGCATCTCCGGGCTGAAGGCAAAATTGCAGCGGGTTGCTCTGGATGTGTGGAGACACCAGAGTGATCAGCCGTTGGATCTCCGCACGGGGCAGCCGGTACTTTGCCTGGACGGCCCAGTCTGATAGCACGTCCAGTAGGGAGAAGTGTCGACACACGTATGCATTTAGGCAAACCGTCTGGCTTCGCGCACAAAACAGTAGAACATATATAGCGTTCATTTCTTACAAATCAAATAAATTATTCTTAATATTGCCATTTGAAAAGTAGAAAATAACTTGAATCTCTAGTGAACAAATATTTTAAATGTAAATGTCATAGAATTCTTTCTTCAAAATCACTGCTGATTAAGAATAAAAAAAGAGCGGCTTGGACAGCGCCCAAATCAAAATAGTCGACATGTGCAAGTTAAAGTCGATTACAGGGTCTGAATGTCGGCTTCGATTAATTTACGATTGATGGACCAGCCATACTACATATTTACTCCAACCAAACAACACCTGCAGGAATTCTCAGGTCCTTAAACCAGGGGTTTCCCAGCAAAGAAATTACTCAACAGGACCTCAAGTTGAATGGTAAGCTTGCATTTAGTTCATGAACGAATGAACCCTGTCTCTCCACTTATACAATGCTGGAAGAATGTAAGTACCGGAACAGGTAAACAGATACTGGAATTACGTGTTCCAAATATATATGTATTCCAACCAAACAACACATACAGGAATATCAGGCACTCAAACCAGGGGTTTCCCAGCAAATACATTACCTCAGGTTCAATGAACTCTGTCTGTGTAGATACAATGCTGTAAGAATGAAGATACTGGAACAGGTAAATGGTTCTTACTGGAATTATGTGTTCCAGACCACACCCAAAGACAAAAAGAAGAAAAACAATATACAGTGCTGCTTGAAAGTTTGTGAACCCCTAGGGCCTTTTGGAATTTTATTTATTTTAACCATTATTAATTCATTTTTATCAATACCAGTATTTTTTATATTAAATACCAGATGTTTGTTTATCAATTCAACATTTTTATTTTCCAGAAATCAATTGTTAAAACAGATAAAACAAATTATTTGACAACTGTTGTATGTGCAAAAGTTTGTGAACCCTGAGCTGCATTGCTTAAATCGAGCAAGGTGAACACAATCAGGTGGGCCAAATTGATTGATGAAATAGACCAATGTAATGAGAGATATTTAGGGAAGAAATTGGGCGGCACTAGATAAAACAAAGATAAAACCAGGTCAGTTTAGGCCCACCAAACTGAACCCATACAGGTCAGACATACTCAAAGGGGAAACAATCTCAGGGGATCTCAGGAATAGAGTTGTGATGTTGCACATTTGTCTGGGGACAGCTATAAATTCATATAAAAAAAGTTTGAGCTCTTTCGGTCCACCGTGAGGCAAATCATCTACAAATGGAGAGCTTTAAGAGTGACTTAACATCTGCCTAGAAGTGGACTTCCTTCAAAAATATCCTCAAGCACCACAAGAAAAGGGATTTTTCAGGTACAAGCCAAATCTGGAGATTTGCAGACCATTTGCCACCACCATTCTTCACTTGGGAGATGGTTCTTCTGGTTGTAGGCAGAGTTGCGTTTTTGCCCAAACATGGCGGTTTTGGTTATGACCAAACAGTTCAATTTTGGACTAATCTGTCCACAGCATTAGACTTCAGGTATCTCAAGGTGCTCTCTGGCAAAGTTGTGACAAGCAGTTTTGTTCTTTTTTGAGAGCAGAGGCTTCTTCAGCAACCCTCCCTTGAAAGCCATGTTGACTGAGTTGTCTTCTTATTGTGCTGTCCCAGATGCTGCAAGAGAGGTCTGCAAATCACTAGATGTAATGTTTGGGTTGGCTTTTAATGATTTAGATTTAGATTTCTCTATCACAACTTGACACCACACTTACACGTGAAATCTAGAGATACATAGATGTAAGAAATTGATTCATTAAAACTACTCCCCCAAACAACACCTGCAAGAATATCAGGCAGTCAAATCAGGGGTTTCCCAGCAGTTACTGGAATTATGTGTTCCAGACCCCCTGTCCAAAAAATAAACCCCTCCCTACATTACATATAAGGGCTGGACGATTTGACACCAAATCAATATCATGATTACAGTTTTTGCCAAATGCTTTGACACATGTTGCATAATTTTGAAACATGCGTCAAAACACACAGGCCGAATAAGACACAGCACTAGGAGTTAAACGTCTCACATATCCGTCAAAATGAAACTTTTAAATCAAAACCTAACAATCCTTTTCAGATGACTACATCTGGGGTTTTGTCACCACCGTCAGATATGTCAAATCCATAAGATATACTTGTCAACTCCGTCAGATATACTTGTCTGCTCTGTCAGATATGTGTCCACTCTATCAGATTTATATTATTTTGATAACATTGCATAATGATAATTCATAGTTGTTGAGGAATGGTTGGTCATATGTGAAGATCTAACCAGTCACCTAACATGAGAATGTGTTTTGAAATTTGAAACACATCTTGATTGTTTCAACTGAAGAACATAGAGGAACATGTATATTCATATACATTTTGAAAATATTTTTTGTGGCCTCTGTCAGTCTTGGTGAATATTTGTGATCACTATACATCTCATAAATACATCAAATAAGGAATGGCAAGGAAAAAAGCCCATTTTGATAAAACGGACAAAAGCTGGGAGGTTGTGTCAAAGCTTAGCTCAGTAGCTTACTATATGTTGGATACATACAGTAGGCCTACATGTAATTTAATTTTCCTAAACATAGGCCTTAGCTATGTTTGGGGCCCCGCCCTCTGGGGGGCCCCCCCTCCCCAAATTATTTCGATAAATAATTCTTGAGTATGCTACCGGGCCCAGGGGCCTCATGGGGCCCTGAGCCAGAGATACTCATAGTAACTTTTCATGTCGCATTGTCAAAGAGCTCAGTCACTCATGTCATAACAGGGTCCAAAAAGGAATAAGCCTAAATATAAGGAAATAAATCATGGGCCCCTCAACTAGTAGGGGAGAAATACAAAATCATAAGAAAACAGCATTAATAGCTCTGTCTAAGGGGCTTCATGATGAGCCTTTAGGGCCCCCAGAGACATACAGGAATACGATTTATATGTGTAAATTATATGCTGTTCATAAAAAGTAGCTATCCACCCTGTATCTGTTGAAATGAGTCTCTCCATCATAGAACATGAGTCTGCAGATCAATCTACTGTACTGTTTTTACAGTTGCAGAGTAAAGAGTGTTGTCTGATTAAAAACATCTGAAAAATAATGTTCCTTCTGCATCTCAGGATTTGATATAGCCTCTAAATCTTCCCCCCAAAGTGCACCAGATTGATGCATTTTAACTCAAAAGGCACACATTTTCTTACAGGGGGAGGGTGCCGCCGGACCCCCCAACAAGGACCAGGGTCCCTCCCACAGTATCCCTAAATCCTTTGGGAAACACTGACTTCCTTAATATGGATTTACCATTAATTGTATATGTGCGAAAATGTCAGTGTACCTGACTGGATAGGTAGGAGTGGGGGGGCCCTTTAAGAGTCTGCACGCAGTGGCCCATTATCTCATAAACCGTCTATGAACCAACTGGATTCTACAATCTGTTTTCTTTTTGAAGAAATATGTATTTAAAAAAAAAAAAAAAAGTGGGGGGCCCGACACTAGGTCTTGAAACGGGCCTCCAGATCGCTAAGGCCGCCACTGAACATAGGGTTTGTATTTTTTCAACATTGCACCCTGTTTTGTCCCACTCAAGAATCACTGATATTATATATGTTTCCACTATCTGAAAGCTCATAAGTCTGCATTACTCACACCAAATCATCACGTTGTGTAAGCTTGGCAGATCATTAGTAAGATCCTAATAAGTTGGATGGAGTTGTTGTGAGTGCAGCTTAATGATACAAGGGATAAGCTGTTTGTTAGTAGTTTCATTGCTGTGTCTTTAATTTCCAACAAAACACATACAAAATATAGAGTGATAAAGCGCATTACAGGGCTATTTCAAGACAAGGCATTTTGAGGTGCCACTGAAGGAAAAGCTTGATATTATACTTTATTCACTGAGCACACTAAGATTCAACCCCTTCCTCCACGTTGGCAGAAACGGCCACGGCAGCGGAAACTAACTTTATAATCATCACACCTCTTGTGGTCTTGGTCCTTGTTCCTGCAGATAAATCCTGTGCGTGTGTTACTCCTGGAAAAGAAACACACAGTAAGTGACAGGACTGTTTACTCAACATGGGGCAGTACGAAGCTGGATTAGCGGCAAAACTGACGCTAAAGGACGGTGCTGTTCTGTTTTCAAACTTAATTAACAAAGGATATAAACATGGACATGGATATAAATAAATATAGGAAAAATACATCTACAATACAATGTACAAGGAAGTGCTGTTCCAACGATACTTGTTCGCCTTGGACAGTCAGAAGCGCAAGCTGTAAATTACAGAGTCCCACCTGTGTTTATTTTGTGTCCGTATTTGGACAAAAAGGGCTGTGGATACAGGTGACCCATCACAACGGAGTGGGTTTGGCGGGAGGGGGCAAGGGGTAGGAGGAAACAGACTGAAGGCTGAATATTCACGAAAGAGAGGGTGATTCCCAAATATCTACAGAGTTTACTGTCCGGTCAATCATGTCTACAAAAACATGTGCCTAATAATGAATCAAATAAGCCCTCGTTAACGTTTTCAACAGTTGTTTAGATAAACACATTGTTGTTTAATGTGTTTTTGGAAGCTTATTAGCTTATTATACATGGCTGTATTTTTTTTTATGTAAAATAGGAAATAGTATAATACGTTTGTTTTCTCCATGTACACAAGCACATGCAATGACAACATTAATGCAAAGCATTTAGTAGAGTACAATATGAATCACTGAGACAAATGTAGTCAAGTTATTCATGGTCGTTGTACTTACTTAAAAATCACGTCCCCTGCTTCCCGCGGAGTGAGCTCATCGACTAGAGTTACGGCCTCAATCTCTCTCGGTCTACGGCAGATCTCTCCTGGGTGCGCTCTGCGGAGTTTGCGGAGAGTTTCATAGTCTCCACTTCCACTGGGATTGTCTATGTCAAACCAGTCAGTCCAGCATTCTGTAGCAAGGTATTACAATATAAAAAGTCACATTTTAACTGTTACACAATTGTTTATCTACAACAGAACTTGACTTCATATTGAATTGGCAGTCATTCAGTTTTTTTTAACTGCATGTAAGTCGAGACTTTCTCCAGTGCACACTCTGCGGTTGTAATGTTTTCTCCCACACCCACAGACAATGCTTTACATTGTGTATGATATCCATCTATCAGTATACAGTAAAGGGTCTTACCGTTTGCATCAGCTGATCCCACTGCGTTGACACCCAGACCGTTGACATTGTTGGTGTCCAGCTGATTGCTTCCTGGTAATGGTAATTAGGAAAAAAGTTATTTACTGGGATTTTGTTTAATTTTTTATTATTATAAAGTAATAAAAATTGTGCGTATGATTATGACCTTAACTTTTGAGATGAACCTACCAAAAAACAATCCTGCAACAATGGCAACACTTAACTATTGAAGGATAAGAATGAGAAAAAAAGATTAGGCAATTAAACAGGTTTATATATATATATATATATATATATATATATATATATATATATATATATATATGTATATATATATATATGTATATATATATATATATATATATATATATATATATATATATATGTATATATATGTATATATATATATATGTATATATATATATATATATATATATATATATATGTATATATATGTATATATATACAACTTCACAATAAAACATCGATCAACCAACAAAGTAAAAAGTTGAAGAAACAACTAGTAAAAACTCATTTACAGGATGGCATAGGCAAAATAAGAAAGAAACGTGTTTAGCTTTAAGATAAAAGCAGTCAGAGTCTTGGCTTGTCTAATATCATCTGGAAGGCTGTTCCAGGTCTGAGTTGTGTAATAACAGAATGCTGATTCATCGTATTTTGTTCTAACTCTTGGAACAACCAGTAGGCCACCAGCCCCAAATTAACTCAGCGTTTTACAAGGGTTAAATATGACACAAGCATGTCTGAAATGTCTTTAGGCCCAGAGCCACGGAGAGATTTATAAACAAGCGTGGAATTTTGGAATTGATTATCTGGTTTACGTGCAGCAAGTGTAAGGATTTATGAACTGGTGTAATGTGCTCACTTTTTTCTTTTAAACTTTGGGTGAGGACCCTGGTTTTTTCTCTATTCTTCTGTTCTTGCATTTGTTGTGAAGCACTCAGTTACGTCTGCTCTTGAAAGGTGATATACAAATAAACATTGTATTATTGCAATTGATATTTGTAAGGGTGTTCCTTTCCCTCTGCACAGGAGAGACCCCCATCCTGCTGTTAAAAAAAGTAACTAAAGTAACTTTTACTCTGACTACATTTTAAATGAGCAATTTTACTTGTACAAAGAAGTAATTGTATTTTTACATGAGTAAAATATTTCAGTATACGCTTTCCACCTTTGTTGTTGCTGATGTAGAAATGAACAACTTAAACTAGACTAGAATGCAAAAAATCATACGTTACCAATTTCATCATGATTGCAGAAAACGAGGGACCCTTACACCTGTAAGGAAATGATTCATATTCATGAATACTACTACATGTGAGAAGTATCACACAATTAGTTCTCAAGTGGTGCATGAAATAATTTGAACATTCACTGAGATGTATGTTAAATATTACAAATGTCCTATATATTAAAAAGGTCCACATTTAAACAACTTATTCAGCAAAATATAAAGAAAGAGACTCACCAAGGACCTCAAGTTGAATGTTTCGGTTGTGTGAACCTCTGTGTGGCTCGATGAACCCTGTCTCCCGTCTCTCCACTTATATACAGTGCTGGAAGAATGTAGATAACGGAACAGGTAAACATTTTCCCGAATTACGTGTTCCAGACCACTCCCAAAGGCTAAAAAAGGAAAATCAGGAAGAACCAGACAGTGGCACCTCAAAATGCCTTGTCTTAGTTTGATTCCCTTACACTCACACAATTGTAACAGAACATCAGATCTCTACAAAATAATCAGTTCACACAGAGACATTGTTCTTCTTTAGTATTCACTAAAGCAAACAGTTTTTTCACAATTTGCACGTTTTCTATGCTACTAGTTTCTGGTAAGATACATTTACACTAATTGACTGCACCAAATATTGCACTTTTTTTGTATTTCTGCACATGACATTAGAACATTTGAAATCTTTTGGTGGTATTGTTGAAATAAATAACACTTAAAAAACAACAACAACAACAACAAATTCTTCACACACAAATGAAAAAAGGCAGTTCTCTACATGAATAACCAAACCAACCTACCCTCAAAACTATAAAGTTGGCCTAAGTTTGGTTACAACATTTAGGCTTAGTTCATTCTGCTCTCATCACTGCAAAAGCACTGAAATCATTACAAAAAAAGTTCTTAATCTTTGAACTCAAATATGTTCCTTCAATTATTTCCAACTTCTTTGTGCCTTGTGTCTTTCTTTGAATTAAGAACCTTTTAGGTGTATTTTAATTTTTAGAAGCAATACAGAAAGCAGGACCTTGGTGGTTACGGCAATAATTAAAACAGGATGATGCTGCTCGTCAGCTTCATTGTGGTAGACCCGGCTGGTTGGTCAATTGGCCAGGTTTGTGAAAAACTGGTCAGACCTGGCTGGTCGTGTCAACCTGAAGACTTATGTCAAAGCCTTTAGAACAGGGGTCCCCAAACTTTTTTCACTGAGGGCCACATACAGAAAAATCTAAGAAAGGTCGGGCCACTTTGCAAAAATAACACATTTATCAGGACATGTAGCTGCTCTGATGTTTAGTTTCATAGTGTCTTCGTAAATTGTAATCCTTCTTCACGGCAACACTTTCCTTGCACATCAAACAGACACATTTCCCCTCTTGTTAATATGCCAATGATACACCCAGTGTTTTCTGCCTTTGCGTCCAATGTCCAGCATGGTGAAAATAGTATCCAGCCGAGGTCCCGACCCTCCTAGGGGGGTCCGGGGGTATGCCCCCCCAGGAGATTTTTTAAAGTTTTTAAAGCGAAATGCATGAATCTGGTGCACTTTGAGAGGGAAATTAAGAGGCTAAATCTGAAGAATTTTGTATGAAAAAAAAATGGAGACACTGTGTCAGATGAATTAGAAGCTATTGGAGAGGGACGCATAGATTTTCCATAATAATATTAATTTAAAATAAAATATTATGCAGGGTCCTCTGGGAGGGGCTTGTTGCTCATTTTCTTTTATGGGACATATTTCTCTGTAATATAATGAGTGCATTTAAATTATTTAAAAATTAAAAGCGCCATATTACATTATATTTTTAAAATGTGCCACGGGCCAATCAATCAGTGTTTGACACCCCTGCACTAGTGGGTTAACTAAGAAATGCAAAAAAAAAAAAAAGAAAAAAAAAAAAATTCAAAGGGCCATATTACATTATCTTTTTAAAATCGGCCGCGGGCCAATAAAAAGCGGGCCGTAGTTTGGGGACCCCTGCTTTAGAAGGTATAGTCCCCAAAGGGAAATTCTTTTTCACAAAAATGTACTTTATGGGGAGAGATAATTTAAACCTATTTGTAGACTCAGGGAAATTACAGAGTAACTAGCCTGTCCTCTTTATAAGAATGTAGACGAACTACAAAAGGTACCCAACCTGTTTTTTCATGGGGTCCAAATACTTTTCACAACGACACCCAGACACAAGTAGCAGGTAGAACTACATGTGTTTTCCGTGAGCAGGAACGCCTCAGGAAATATAATCCAGCCAAAACTGTTTAATATCAAAACCCAATCTTGTCACCATTTGGCACACAAAGGGTTCATAAAATGAATTATGTTTGAAACAGTTACACTCCGCTGTGCTCAATCTGAAACATTTTGAACATTTCTGCTTTTCTACTGCTTTTTAAATGGCCGTAAGCGGAACCGAGGCTTTGTGTAAACACCCAACTTTGAATAGATATTGACATAAATATCTAAAAATAAAAAAATAAAGTTTAGCTTAGTTAGGTTCTTGGCCTCCAAAGACCATGGGCCCCCCAAGTGGCTGGGCCCTAGAAAGCCTTGCCACTTTCTACCCCTTATGGACGGCCGTGTATCCAAGTAGTTATCAAGCCCATTAGCGCATATACCCCCGTGGATATAGGCACACACATGTGAATGGAAGAAGCTGGCAGCAAAAGAAACAAGCGGGCACCGTCGTTTACCGCGGAGGAGATGGGCGTCTTAGTCATAGACGGATTAGGAAATAATGGGCCCCAGGGCACAATCTCTTAAAGGGCCCCCCACTCGTCCCTTATCCAGTCAGGTACACTGACTTTTCCACACAGATACATACAATTAATGGCAAAAACATATTAAGGAAGTCAGTGTTTCCCATAGGATTTTGGGATATTGTTGGAGGGACCCTGTTGGGGGTCCGGGGGCATGCCCCCCCGTTTTTTTTTTACCTTTTTAAAGTAAAATGCATCAATCTGGTGCACTTTGAGAGGAAATTTTAGAGGCTATATCAAATCCTGAGATGCAGAAGGAACATTATTTTTCAGATTTTTTTAATCAGACAGCACTCTTTACTCTGCAACTGTAAAAACAGTACAGTAGATTGGTCTGCAGACTCATGTTCTATGATGGAGAGACTCATTTCAACAGATACAGGGTGGATAGCTACTTTTTATGAACAGCATAGAATTTACACATATAAATCGTATTCCTGTATGTGTGTGGGGGCCCTAAAGGCTCATCATGAAGCCCCTTAGACAGAGCTATTAATGCTGTTTTCTTATGATTTTGTATTTCTCCCCTACTAGTTGAGGGGCCCATGATTTATTTCCTTATATTTAGGCTTAGCAGGCAGCACTCTTTACTTTGCGACTGTAAAAACAATAGATTGGTCTGCAGACCCATGTTCTATGATGGAGGGGCTCATTTCAAAAGATAAAGGGTGGATAGCTACTTTTTATGAACAATTTATAATTCACACATAGAAAGCTTATTTCTGTATGTGTGAGGGGGCCTTCAAGGCCCTTCAGAATACTAGTTGAGGGGCCCATGATGATTTCTATCTTGTTAAATTTTAATGAGTATCCTTATATTTAGGCTATTCCTTTTTGGACCCTGTTATTGACATCAGTGACTGAGCTCTTTGACTATGCAACATGAAAAGTTACTATCAGTATCTCTGGCTAGGGGCCCCCCTGAGCCTTTGGGCCCCTGGGCCTGTGCCCGGTGAACATCACGGTGAAGAACGGTGTTTGGCAGGCCATAGCCGAAAAGATGTCCCCCTCCAGCCCATGTGGCCTGCGTGACTGGCGTGCTGTGAGGAAGAAGTGGCAGGAGTTCCAGAACCAAACAAAAAGGAAGAGTGCAAAGGTTTCACTAATCAATCTCCCTTCGTTGCAGGTGATGCAGACGCCCAGTAAAGACAGCGCGGAGCCACCCCTCCCCCATGTGGTTTCAATAAACTACTTTGGTTTCCTTTTCAACCATGTATTGTGTGGATCATTTTGCATTGAAATGAGGGTGTCAAACCTAGCAACAAAAAGTCCCAGGCAATTTGTAATTCATCTAAGCGTAGGTTAATCATGTTTTCAGCATGTTTTCCCGCTAATTTCCCACTTGTTACATGGTCACCTCAGAAACATGGACACTATACTCCCACATACTGTATGCAACAATACTTCCTTAACAGTCCAGTGCCATACTTTCAGGTAAAGCACCAGGACACTGCAGCAATAAATGATAGTGTGCAGGACGTTACATGTAGCCTACATCTGCTGGTTCTGTTTATTTATTTCA
Source organism: Ammodytes marinus (assembly GCF_949987685.1). NCBI lineage: Eukaryota > Metazoa > Chordata > Actinopteri > Uranoscopiformes > Ammodytidae > Ammodytes > Ammodytes marinus. The sequence goes on along the minus strand of NC_137230.1, from coordinate 4,388,672 downwards.
GCCTTCAGGCCTGACAGTTGATATGGGTGGTGTGGTGGTTGTGGGTTTATGGTTTAGTGATCAGTGCTTGGTGACTGGTGGTGAAGACGTAGGGGCTGGGGTTGTTGGACCTCAGAAGAGGTTGATATGTTCCTAAAAACGCAGCGCAGCCAGGAGCTGCATCTCCGGGCTGAAGGCAAAATTGCAGCGGGTTGCTCTGGATGTGTGGAGACACCAGAGTGATCAGCCGTTGGATCTCCGCACGGGGCAGCCGGTACTTTGCCTGGACGGCCCGGTCTGATAGCACGTCCAGTAGGGAGAAGTGTCGACACACGTATGCATTTAGGCAAACCGTCTGGCTTTGCGCACAAAACAGTAGAACATATATAGCGTGCATTTCTTACAAATCAAATAAATGATTCTTAATATTGCCATTTGAAAAGTAGAAAATAACTTGAATCTCTAGTGAACAAATATTTTAAATGTAAATGTCATAGAATTCTTTCTTCAAAATCACTGCTGATTTAAGAATAAAAAAAGAGGGGCTTGGACAGCGCCCAAATCAAAATAGTCGACATGTGCAAGTTAAAGTCGATTACAGGGTCTGAATGTCGGCTTCGATTAATTTACGATTGATGGACCAGCCACACTACATATTTACTCCAACCAAACAACACCTGCAGGAATTCTCAGGTCCTTAAACCAGGGGTTTCCCAGCAAAGAAATTACTCAACAGGACTTCAAGTTGAATGGTAAGCTTGCATTTAGTTCATGAACGAATGAACCCTGTCTCTCCACTTATACAATGCTGGAAGAATGTAAGTACCGGAACAGGTAAACAGATACTGGAATTACGTGTTCCAAATACATATGTATTCCAACCAAACAACACATACAGGAATATCAGGCACTCAAACCAGGGGTTTCCCAGCAAATACATTACCTCAGGTTCAATGAACTCTGTCTGTGTAGATACAATGCTGTAAGAATGAAGATACTGGAACAGGTAAATGGTTCTTACTGGAATTATGTGTTCCAGACCACCAGTGTTGGGAACGTTACTTTGAAAAAGTAATTAGTTATAGTTACTCACTACTTGTTCCAAAAAGTAACTGAGTTAGTAACTGAATTACTTTACAATAGAAGTAATTAGTTACCAGGGAAAGTAACTATTTGCGTTAGCCTAGTGTAAAAAAAAAAAAAAAAAAAGTTGTCAATTTGGATTTTTCTGAGCAGTTTTCACAAGTCAGTTGAAATGAGTAGAACAGACAGGTAGGCCTACTTGTAGGCTACATAACCTTCAATATTTATTGCACATCAACAGACAGCAAGAGGTTTAGGCCTATCCTGCACTTCAAGTAGGCCTATTTTGTTCTCAACAAAAGTAGTAGAGGAAACTGCTGGATGTACCGTGCTGATCTGCTAATATCACTGGATTCACTTCTGGGGTGTCGGCTAAAACAGCCAAAAACGTCAGACTATGAAGCATGAGACGATGAGAGGAGGAGAGGATTTATCCTGTTTATTTCCTTCTTTAACATGCACAGCAGCATACAGATCCCAGGAAAAGAACAATAGCAATATTCGGCTCGTGATGACACGCTAAACAGCTGATGCAACCGGCGAATCGCGGCCGTTTAATAACGTGCATAAATTACAATTTATAGAGATCGGGAAACTCCATGCACTTACTCACAAGGGCGATGCAAACAAACTCAGGGAGAGCACGTTTCAACCGTGGATTGATAGGTGGTTAGTGCGGCAACGTGCAAGCTCACACAACAGAGAGAGAAAGAAAAAGAAACTTCACTTAACAGGCGCTCCGGCTGACTGACGTGACGGCGCTAACTGACAGTTATAATGTCATCCACACTGAATAAAACACACCGGTCTCCTCACTAGCAGTTTGTGTAGTATGGAGCCAGGGGTGCGTTCGGATTACACAGTTTATTCAATCAATTCATAGTAACGCACCGCATTTAACGTTCAGTAACGATAACGGCGTTGTAACGACGGAAAAAGTAATTAGTTAGATTACCCCGTTACTGAAAAAAGAACGGCGTTACCTAACGCCGTTATTTTAAACGGCGTTATTCCCAACACTGCAGACCACACCCAAAGACAAAAAGAAAAAAAACAATATACAGTGCTGCTTGAAAGTTTGTGAACCCCTAGGGCCTTTTGGAATTTTATTTATTTTAACCATTATTAATTCATTTTTATCAATACCAGTATTTTTTATATTAAATAACAGATGTTTGTTTATCAATTCAACATTTTTATTTTCCAGAAATCAATTGTTAAAACAGATAAAACAAATTATTTGACAACTGTTGTATGTGCAAAAGTTTGTGAACCCTGAGCTGCATTGCTTAAATCGAGCAAGGTGAACACAATCATTTGGGCCAAATTGATTGATGAAATAGACCAATGTAATGAGAGATATTTAGGGAAGACATTGGGCGGCACTAGATAAAACAAAGATAAAACCAGGTCAGTTTAGGCCCACCAAACTGAACCCATACAGGTCAGACATACTCAAAGGGGAAACAATCTCAGGGGATCTCAGGAATAGAGTTGTGATGTTGCACATTTGTCTGGGGACAGCTATAAATTCATATAAAAAAAGTTTGAGCTCTTTCGGTCCACCGTGAGGCAAATCATCTACAAATGGAGAGCTTTAAGAGTGACTTGACATCTGCCTAGAAGTGGAATTCCTTCAAAAATATCCTCAAGCACCACAAGAAAAGGGATTTTTCAGGTACAAGCCAAATCTGGAGATTTGCAGACCATTTGCCACCACCATTCTTCACTTGGGAGATGGTTCTTCTGGTTGTAGGCAGAGTTGCGTTTTTGCCCAAACATGGCGGTTTTGGTTATGACCAAACAGTTAAATTTTGGACTAATCTGTCCACAGAATAAGACTTCAGGTATCTCAAGGTGCTCTCTGGCAAAGTTGTGACAAGCAGTTTTGTTCTTTTTTGAGAGCAGAGGCTTCTTCAGCAACCCTCCCTTGAAAGCCATGTTGACTGAGTTGTCTTCTTACGGCACCCACACACATCCTACCTCTACTGCGCGTCTACCTCGCGTCTGCGTCTGACTTTTTGTCACAGACTGTGAAATCAACGTAGAGCGAGCACACATCCAACCTCAGACGCACTGCTGAGGCGCGTCGGAGGCACGTCTGCAGCGACGCTCCCCTTCACCTCAGGAGGCTCGCCTATTTTTTTTCTGAGAGCAGCGCGTCTCTCTCGCGTCTCTGTGCTTTAACTGATAGAGAAATACTCTGCTGACAGTCACACCAGCAGCATTCACTCTAGTTACATGTTTACCCGGTGTGTTTATTTCAAAATAAAACATCCCTCAGTCGTATACGCGAATAATCCCTTTATTTCACGATTTAATTGTGCAATCAAGATCCGAGGGATTTAAAACCTAATTTTCAATTAGTTCTGGCATTTCATTTTTGGATAAATGACACATATAGAGATCCAATATAGTGAAGAAATAAAAAAGATCATGATGAGCGCAACAGTTTTCCGTTGCTCTATCTGTGTCTACGGCCTTCTTCTTCCCCGACCACACCCCCCTCTCTCTCTCCCGTATAAATCAGTAAAGTGATTTTTGAAATACTCTGCTGAGAGTCATATTGACTTCATACTGGCAGCTTTCGCTGTAGTTTCACCATTTCCTGGTGTGTCCCCTTCAAATTAAAACTTCCAACAAGCGAAAATATGGCAAAAGAAAAGAAGAAAAATGGCAATGGGGCGCACGGATTACTGTCTAGACTCAATATAAATCATATGCATCATAGATGACAAGAAATAACTTCATTTTTAATGGGAATTATCTATGAAAACTCTATGTGGAAAGATAGGGCTTTTAGAAGCAGCGCTGCAGCAGCAGCAGCAGCAGCTGCTGAGACGTTGCATGTGTGTCCGAGAAAAGTCCGAGAGACGCAGCAGTAAGGTAACGCGACGCGCTCCAGAGGTAGACGCAGGATGTGTGTGGGGCGCGTTATTGTGCTGTCCCAGATGCTGCAAGAGAGGTCTGCAAATCACTAGATGTAATGTTTGGGTTGGTTTTTAATGATTTAGATTTCTCTATCACAACTTAACACCACACTTACACGTGAAATGTAGAGATACATAGATATAAGAAATTGATTCATTAAAACTACTCCCCCAAACAACACCTGCAAGAATATCAGGCAGTCAAATCAGGGGTTTCCCAGCAGTTACTGGAATTATGTGTTCCAGACCCCCTGTCCAAAAAATAAACCCCTCCCTACATTACATATAAGGGCTGGACGATTTGACACCAAATCAATATCATGATTACAGTTTTTGCCAAATGCTTTGACACATGTTGCATAATTTTGAAACATGCGTCAAAACACACAGGCCGAATAAGACACAGCACTAGGAGTTAAACGTCTCACATATCCGTCAAAATGAAACTTTTAAATCAAAACCTAACAATCCTTTTCAGATGACTACATCTGGGGTTTTGTCACCACCGTCAGATATGTCAAATCCATAAGATATACTTGTCAACTCCGTCAGATATACTTGTCTGCTCTGTCAGATATGTGTCCACTCTATCAGATTTATATTATTTTGATAACATTGCATAATGATAATTCATAGTTGTTGAGGAATGGTTGGTCATATGTGAAGATCTAACCAGTCACCTAACATGAGAATGTGTTTTGAAATTTGAAACACATCTTGATTGCTTCAACTGAAGAACATAGAGGAACATGTATATTCATATACATTTTGAAAATATTTTTTGTGGCCTCTGTCAGTCTTGGTGAATATTTGTGATCACTATACATCTCATGGGTCTAGCATAAATTGAGCGAAAATTAATTTGTGTTTTTGGTGTCTGACGGTGTAGACACAAAATAAGGAATGGCAAGGAAAAAAGCCCATTTTGATAAAACGGACAAAAGCTGGGAGGTTGTGTCAAAGCTTAGCTCAGTAGCTTACTATATGTTGGATACATACAGTAGGCCTACATGTAATTTAATTTTCCTAAACATAGGCCTTAGCTATGTTTGGGGCCCCGCCCTCTGGGGGGCCCCCCCTCCCCAAATTATTTTGATAAATAATTCTTGAGTATGCTACCGGGCCCAGGGGCCTCATGGGGCCCTGAGCCAGAGATACTCATAGTAACTTCTCATGTTGCATTGTCAAAGAGCTCAGTCACTCATGTCATAACAGGGTCCAAAAAGGAATAAGCCTAAATATAAGGAAATAAATCATGGGCCCCTCAACTAGTAGGGGAGAAATACAAAATCATAAGAAAACAGCATTAATAGCTCTGTCTAAGGGGCTTCATGATGAGCCTTTAGGGCCCCCACACACATACAGGAATACGATTTATATGTGTAAATTCTATGCTGTTCATAAAAAGTATCTATCCACCCTGTATCTGTTGAAATGAGTCTCTCCATCATAGAACATGAGTCTGCAGACCAATCTACTGTACTGTTTTTACAGTTGCAGAGTAAAGAGTGCTGTCTGATTAAAAACATCTGAAAAATAATGTTCCTTCTGCATCTCAGGATTTGATATAGCCTCTAAATTTTCCCCTCAAAGTGCACCAGATTGATGCATTTTAATTCAAAAGGCACACATTTTCTTCCGGGGGGAGGGTGCCGCCGGACCAGGGTCCCTCCCACAGTATCCCTAAATCCTGTGGGAAACACTGACTTCCTTAATATGGATTTACCATTAATTGTATATGTGCGGAAAAGTCAGTGTACCTGACTGGATAGGTAGGAGTGGGGGGGTGGGGGGGGGCTTTAAGAGTCTGCACCTAGTGGCATTATCTCATAAACCGTCTATGAACCAACTGGATTCTACAATCTGTTTTCTTTTTGAAGAAATATGTATTTAAAAAAAAAAAAAAAAGTGGGGGGCCCCACACTAGGTCTTGAAACGGGCCCCCAGATCGCTAAGGCCGCCACTGAACATAGGGTTTGTATTTTTTCAACATTGCACCCTGTTTTGTCCCACTCAAGAATCACTGATATTATATATGTTTCCACTATCTGAAAGCACATAAGTCTGCATTACTCACACCAAATCATCACGTTGTGTAAGCTTGGCAGCTCATTAGTAAGATCCTAATAAGTTGGATGGAGTTGTTATGAGTGCAGCTTAATGATACAAGGGATAAGCTGTTTGTTAGTAGTTTCATTGCTGTGTCTTTAATTTCCAACAAAACACATACAAAATATAGAGTGATAAAGCGCATTACAGGGCTATTTCAAGACAAGGCATTTTGAGGTGCCACTGAAGGAAAAGCTTGATATTATACTTTATTCACTGAGCACACTAAGATTCAATATCCTCCTCTAGCATGGCAGAAACGGCGACCACGGCAGCGGAAACGAACTTTATAATCATCACACCTCTTGTGGTCTTGGTCCTTGTTCCTGCAGATAAATCCTATTTGTGTGTTACTCCTGGAAAAGAAACACACAGTAAGTGACAGGACTGTTTACTCAACATGGGGCAGTACGAAGCTGAATTAGCGGCAAAACTGATGCTAAAGGACGGTGCTGTTCTGTTTTCAAACTTAATTAACAAAGGATATAAACATGGACATGGATATAAATAAATATAGGAAAAATACATCTACAATACAAAGTACAAGGAAGTGCTGTTCCAACGATACTTGTTCGCCTTGGACAGTCAGAAGCGCAAGCTGTAAATTACAGAGTCCCACCTGTGTTTATTTTGTGTCCGTATTTGGACAAAAAGGGCTGTGGATACAGGTGACCCATCACAACGGAGTGGGTTTGGCGGGAGGGGGCAAGGGGTAGGAGGAAACAGACTGAAGGCTGAATATTCACGAAAGAGAGAGGGTGATTCCCAAATATCTACAGAGTTTACTGTCCGGTCAATCATGTCTACAAAAACATGTGCCTAATAATGAATCAAATAAGCCCTCGTTAACGTTTTCAACAGTTGTTTAGATAAACACATTGTTGTTTAATGTGTTTTCGGAAGCTTATTAGCTTATTATACATGGCTGTATTTTTTTTAATGTAAAATAGGAAATAGTATAATACGTTTGTTTTCTCCATGTACACAAGCACATGCAATGACAACATTAATGCAAAGCATTTAGTAGAGTACAATATGAATCACTGAGACAAATGTAGTCAAGTTATTCATGGTCGTTGTACTTACTTAAAAACCACGTCCCCTGCTTCCTGCGGAGTGAGCTCATCGAGTAGAGTTACAGCCTCAATCTCTCTCGGTCTACGGCAGATCCGTCTTGGGTGCACTCTGCGGATTTTGCTGAGTTTTTCATAGTCTCCACTTCCACTGGGATTGTCTATGTCAAACCAGTCAGTCCAGCATACTGTAGCAAGGTATTTCAATTAGGAAATATTTCCAACTAAGCATTTGAAATATTTCTGTATTTGCACATGTTGTAATTTGGTGTTAAATGTAAAAACAGAAGGTGTAATTTGCTTACGACGGGTACCACGGGGCGCTCCTGAATGGAGAAAAAAATAACAAAAAAGTATCATACAATAGGTTTTAGACGTTTCAATGCAAAGAGCCACTCTCTGGTCTATCTGTGCTTTAAATGTCAGTAATTTGCCCCTGCAAAGAATCTCTCACCTCGGTTTTGGACTGTGACAAATAATACAATATAAAAAGTCACATTTTAACTGTTACACAATTGTTTATCTACAACAGAACTTGACTTCATATTGAATTGGCAGTCATTCAGTTTTTTTTAACTGCATGCAAGTCGAGACTTTCTCCAGTGCACACTCTGCGGTTGTAATGTTTTCTCCCACACCCACAGGCAATGCTGCACATTGTGTATGATATCCATCTATCAGTATACAGTAAAGGGTCTTACCGTTTGCATCAGCTGATCCCACTGCGTTGACACCCAGACCGTTGACATTGTTGGTGTCCAGCTGATTGCTTCCTGGTAATGGTAATTAGGAAAAAAGTTATTTACTGGGATTTTGTTTAATTTTTTATTATTATAAAGTAATAAAAATTGTGCGTATGATTATGACCTTAACTTTTGAGATGAACCTACCAAAAAACAATCCTGCAACAATGGCAACACTTAACTATTGAAGGATAAGAATGAGAAAAAAAGATTAGGCAATTAAACAGGTTTATATATATATATATATATATATATATATATATATATATATATATATATATATATATATATATATATATCAAAGTGCTTAACAATAAAATACCTATCAAACAACTTCACAATAAAACATCGATCAACCAACAAAGTAAAAAATTGAAGAAACAACTAGTAAAAACTAGGCAAAATAAGAAAGAAACGCGTTTAGCTTTAAGATAAAAGCAGTCAGAGTCTTGGCTTGTCTAATATCATCTGGAAGGCTGTTCCAGGTCTGAGTTGTGTAATAACAGAATGCTGCTTCATCGTATTTTGTTCTAACTCTTGGAACAACCAGTAGGCCACCAGCCCCAAATTAACTCAGCGTTTTACAAGGGTTAAATATGACACAAGCATGTCTGAAATGTCTTTAGGCCCAGAGCCACGGAGAGATTTATAAACAAGCGTGGAATTTTGGAATTGATTATCTGGTTTACGTGCAGCAAGTGTAAGGATTTATGAACTGGTGTAATGTGCTCGCTTTTTTCTTTGAAACTTTGGGTGAGGACCCTGGTTTTTTCTCTATTCTTCTGTTCTTGCATTTGTTGTGAAGCACTCAGTTACGTCTGCTCTTGAAAGGTGATATACAAATAAACATTGTATTATTGCAATTGATATTTGTAAGGGTGTTCCTTTCCCTCTGCACAGGAGAGACCCCCATCCTGCTGTTAAAAAAAGTAACTAAAGTAACTTTTACTCTGACTACATTTTAAATGAGCAATTTTTAATTGATTAGACTTTTAAACAGGCAATTTTACTTGTACAAAGAAGTAATTGTATTTTTACATGAGTAAAATATTTCAGTATACGCTTTCCACCTCTGTTGTTGCTGATGTAGAAATGAACAACTTAAACTAGACTAGAATGCAAAAAATCATACGTTACCAATTTCATCATGATTGCAGAAAACGAGGGACCCTTACACCTGTAAGGAAATGATTCATATTCATGAATACTACTACATGTGAGAAGTATCACACAATTAGTTCTCAAGTGGTGCATGAAATAATTTGAACATTCACTGAGATGTATGTTAAATATTACAAATGTCCTATATATTAAAAAGGTCCACATTTAAACAACTTATTCAGCAAAATATAAAGAAAGAGACTCACCAAGGACCTCAAGTTGAATGTTTCGGTTGTGTGAACCTCTGTGTGGCTCGATGAACCCTGTCTCCCGTCTCTCCACTTATATACAGTGCTGGAAGAATGTAGATAACGGAACAGGTAAACAGTTTCCTGAATTACGTGTTCCAGACCACTCCCAAAGGCTAAAAAAGGAAAATCAGGAAGAACCAGACAGTGGCACCTCAAAATGCCTTGTCTTAGTTTGATTCCCTTACACTCACACAATTGTAACAGAACATCAGATCTCTACAAAATAATCAGTTCACACAGAGACATTGTTCTTCTTTAGTATTCACTAAAGCAAACAGTTTTTTCACAATTTGCACGTTTTCTATGCTACTAGTTTCTGGTAAGATACATTTACACTAATTGACTGCACCAAATATTGCACTTTTTTTGTATTTCTGCACATGACATTAAATCATTTGAAATCGTTTGGTGGTTTTGTTGAAATAAATTTAAAAAGAGAACATCAACAACAAATTCTTCACACATAAATGAAAAAAGGCAGTTCTCTACATGAATAACCAAACCAACCTACCCTCAAAACTATAAAGTTAGCCTATGTTTGGTTGCAACATTTAGGCTTAGTTCATTCTGCTCTCATCACTGCAAAAGCACTGAAATCATTACAAAAAAAGTTCTTAATCTTTGAACTCAAATATGTTCCTTCAATTATTTCCAACTTCTTTGTGCCTTGTGTCTTTGTTTGAATTAAGAACCTTTTAGGTCTATTTCAATTTTTAATTTTTAGAAGCAATACAGAAAGCAGGACCTTGGTGGTTACGGCAATAATTAAAACAGGATGATGCTGCTCGTCAGCTTCATTGTGGTAGACCCGGCTGGTTGGTCAATTGGCCAGGTTTGTGAAAAACTGGTCAGACCTGGCTGGTCGTGTCAACCTGAAGACTTATGTCAACGCCTTTAGAAAGTATAGTCCCCAAAGGGAAATTCTTTTTCACAAAAATGTACTTTATGGGGAGAGATAATTTAAACCTATTTGTAGACTCAGGGAAATTACAGAGTAACTAGCCTGTCCTCTTTATAAGAATGTAGAAGAACTACAAAAGGTACCCAACCTGTTTTTTCATGGGGTCCAAATACTTTTCACAACGACACCCAGACACAAGTAGCAGGTAGGCCTACATGTGTTTTCCGTGAGCAGGAACGCCTCAGGAAATATAATCCAGCCAAAACTGTTTAATATCAAAACTCAATCTTGTCACCATTTGGCACACAAAGGGTTCATAGGATGAATTATGTTTGAAACAGTGACACTCCGCTGTGCTCAATCTGAAACATTTTGAACATTTCTGCTTTTTAAATGGCCGTAAGCGGAACCGAGGCTTTGTGTAAACACCCAACTTTGAATAGATATTGACATAAATATCTAAAAATCAAAAAATAAAGTTTAGCTTAGTTAGGTTCTTGGCCTCCAAAGACCATGGGCCCCCTAAGTGGCTGGGCCCAAGAAAGCCTTGCCACTTTCTACCCCTTATGGGCGGCCATGTATCCAAGTAGTTATCAAGCCCATTAGCGCATATATACCCCCGTGGATATAGGCATGTGAATGGAAGAAACCGGCAGCAAAAGAAACAAGCGGGCACCGTCGTTTACCGCGGAGGAGATGGGCGTCTTAGTGGACGAGGTCTGGCAGCACCGGGGAGTTTTATTCGGGGGAACAAGGGGCAAAAAGAACATCATGGTGAAGAACCGTGTTTGGCAGGCCATAGCCGAAAAGATGTCCCCCTCCAGCCCACGTGGCCTGCGTGACTGGCGTGCTGTGAGGAAGAAGTGGCAGGGGTTCCAGAACCAAACAAAAAGGAAGAGTGCGAAGGTTTCACTAATCAATCTCCCTTCGTTGCAGGTGATGCAGACGCCCAGTAAAGACAGCGCGGCGCCACCCCTCCCCCATATGGTTTCAATAAACTACTTTGGTTTCCTTTTCAACCATGTATTGTTTGGATCATTTTCCCCCTTAGTTCACTGACAAGGGCCGCGTTTCCCAGATTCGATCGTTCTTTGGGACCAAAGAAGGCTCGAAAGAAGGGTTCGGCTAAAGGCTCATTTATGCTCTACGTTACATACGCATACGGATAAGGATGGAGCCTTCTGTCCGTACTCTGTGTACATTACGTCCGTAATTCTGCACGTATCTTGCAAGCTTGCGGATGCGTACCACACGGACAGAACGGAGCATTACTACCGAAGATCACGGGGGGCGCATAGCCAACAGTTCACTTTCACTTACACTATAAAAAATATTTCAAGGGCTTAGTAAATGTAACAGTAATATAAAAGTATTTTTTGCTTGAAAAAGATGAGTAAACATCATTTTGGTAAGCATTTGGGTTAACTTAATCAAAATTCATGAGTAAAAATTAAAGAGAAATATTTGTGTGAAATGAAATAAATAAAGTAAGTTTATTTAATCAACAAAATGTATTACTTGACTGACAGATTACATTGTGTAAATATTTTAGAACAATTACTGTATGTTTCATTGATATTTTTGAGAATAAACTATGAATAGAAAATATTAAGTAAATCTACTCATTATTCATGGTTTGTTTTACTTGATTTCTAAGCTTTGAAATCTACTCAATATTTTTGAGTGTAATACTGTTACATCAATTAAATTAAGTAATATGCAGTATCTGTTTTTAGAGTGTACTGTACATTTGTTTACAAACACAAACGAAAGACATAATACTTTAGAAAATGTCTTAACTTTTGAGGAGAGGTTTTTATGAGTTGGTACAAAATTACATACACATTTATCTATCTATGAAGTTACACGGCCGGGGCACAGAGACATACAACTAAAAACAGAGCAGCATGAGCGGGGATCGCACGGGGAAGAATGTCAGCTAGACGGGAGGCTGTCGGCAGCAATAGAGAAGTGATGTCCTCACAGACCCCCGCTGTCTATAATACAGCCTCTAGTTTAGCCTCTTCCATCGCTACGGTAGTAGGCCTATATCGCTAAAGCTGTTTCTTCCATGGACCTATTATAAAATATTTATTCCAGTTGATTCGACTGTTTGACTCTTCTTCTTCCTATTTGAGTCACTTTTTACTCTGAGCGGCGCTGCTGCCCACTAATGGTTGATTTGTTAAATGTCGATTCCAACATAAAGGACGCATGGAAGTATGAGGGCATTGACGGATATAACGTTGTAAACGTACGTCTCTATTTACGCACGGAATTGGAGCATAACTGAGCCTTAAGACGGAGTGCTAAGATACGGGTGTTTCCCAGATGCCTTCTTAACTGCCTTGGAGAACCCGTAAGATGAAGCAAAAGAAGCATCGTAAGACGCCCTTAGTGGGAGCTGTCCACCGCGGTGGTGCTGAAACTGAATAAATCAATGCCAGGCAAACCGATCACCCCCTCTTTATCACAATAAGTCACACACAGCGCCCCGTGGTCCCCCCCTACCTCCCCCCCCCCCCCCACACAGGTGGAATTAGGCTACGCGTGTATCGTGTGTGTGTGGGGGGGTGCGGGTGTGTTTGTCTGTGTCTGTGTGTGGCAACAAGTGTATCCAAGCAGGCCTGCCCACACAAATGGCTGGGCCCCTGAAACCCACCAGTCATTGGGCCCCCCTTAACCATTACTCCTATCAACAATGGGTGTGAGTGCGCTCATCCCTCAATAAACAGATACATGTATTTGTAGAGAGACTAACTATCTTATCAACCAGGGAATTGCAGAGACAGTTGGGGGAGCAAGGGCTCATTATTATTTTAAAATACGAGCACATTTCTGACTTAGCCCAGCATACCTACCAATTTATTTTGATTCCCTTACACTCACACAGAGACATTGTTCTTCTTTAGTATTCACTAAAGCAAACAGTTTTTTTCAGAATTTGCACGTTTTCTATGCTACTAGTTTCTGGTAATATACATTTACACTAATTGAATGCACCAAATATTGCACTTTTTTGTATTTCTGCACATGACATTAAATCATTTGAAATCTTTTGGTGGTATTGTTGAAATAAATAACACTGAAAAAACAACAACAACAAATTCTTCACACACAAATGAAAAAAGGCAGTTTTCTACATGAATAACCAAACCAACCTACCCTCAAAACTATAAAGTTGGCCTATGTTTGGTTGCAACATTTAGGTTTAGTTCATTCTGCTCTCATCACTGTAATGAAATCATTACAAAAAAAGTTCTTAATCTTTGAACTCAAATATGTTCCTTCAATTATTTCCAACTTCTTTGTGCCTTGTGTCTTTGTTTGAATTAAGAACTGTTTAGGTCTATTTTAATTTTTAATTTTTAGAAGCAATACAGAAAGCAGGACCTTGGTGGTTACAGCAATAATTAAAACAGGATGATGCTGCTCGTCAGCTTCATTGTGGTAGACCCGGCTGGTTGGTCAATTGGCCAGGTTTGTGAAAAACTGGTCAGACCTGGCTGGTCGTGTCAACCTGAAGACTTATGTCAACGCCTTTAGAAGGTATAGTCCCCAAAGGGAAATTCTTTTTCACAAAAATGTACGTTATGGGGAGAGAGAATTTAAACCTATTTGTAGACTCAGGGAAATTACAGAGTAACTAGCCTGTCCTCTTTATAAGAATGTAGAAGAACTTCAAAAGGTACCCAACCTGTTTTTTCATGGGGTCCAAATACATTTCACAACGACACCCAGACAAAAGTAGCAGGTAGGCCTACATGTGTTTTCCGTGAGCAGGAACGCCTCAGGAAATATAATCCAGCCAAAACTGTTTAATATCAAAACCCAATCTTGTCACCATTTGGCACACAAAGGGTTCATAGGATGAATTATGTTTGAAACAGTTACACTCCACTGTGCTCAATCTGAAACATTTTGAACATTTCTGCTTTTCTACTGCTTTTTAAATGGCCGTAAGCGGAACCGAGGCTTTGTGTAAACACCCAACTTTGAATAGATATTGACATAAATATCTAAAAATCAAAAAATAAAGTTTAGCTTAGTTAGGTTCTTGGCCTCCAAAGACCATGGGCCCCCTAAGTGGCTGGGCCCAAGAAAGCCTTGCCACGTTCTACCCCTTATGGGCGGCCGTGTATCCAAGTAGTTATCAAGCCCATTAGCGCATATATACCCCCGTGGATATAGGCATGTGAATGGAAGAAACTGGCAGCAAAAAGAAACAAGCGGGCACCGTCGTTTACCGCGGAGGAGATGGGCGTCTTAGTGGACGAGGTCTGGCAGCACCGGGGAGTTTTATTCGGGGGAACAAGGGGCAAAAAGAACATCATGGTGAAGAACCGTGTTTGGCAGGCCATAGCCGAAAAGATGTCCCCCTCCAGCCCATGTGGCCTGCGTGACTGGCGTGCTGTGAGGAAGAAGTGGCAGGGGTTCCAGAACCAAACAAAAAGGAAGAGTGAGAAGGTTTCACTAATCAATCTCCCTTCGTTGCAGGTGATGCAGACGCCCAGTAAAGACAGCGCTGAGCCACCCCTCCCCCATATGGTTTCAATAAACTACTTTGGTTTCCTTTTCAACCATGTATTGTTTGGATCATTTTCCCCCTTAGTTCACTGACAAGGGCCGCGTTTCCCAGATTCGATCGTTCTTTGGGACCAAAGAAGGCTCGAAAGAAGGGTTCGGCTAAGACGGAGTGCTAAGATACGGGTGTTTCCCAGATGCCTTCTTAACTGCCTTGGAGAACCCGTAAGATGAAGCAAAAGAAGCATCGTAAAACGCACTTAGTGGGAGCTGTCCACCGCGGTGGTGCTGAAACGGAATAAATCGATGCCAGGCAAACCGATCACCCCCTCTTTATCACAATAAGTCACACACAGCGCCCCGTGGTCCCCCACACACACAGGTGGAATTAGGCTACGCGTGTTTCGTGTGTGTGTGGGGGGGTGCGGGTGTGTGTGTGTCTGTGTGTGGCAACAAGTGTATCCAAGCAGGCCTTCCCACACAAATGGCTGGGCCCCTGAAACCCACCAGTCATTTGGCCCCCCTTAACCATTACTCCTATCAACAATGGGTGTGAGTGCGCTCATCCCTCAATAAACAGATACATGTATTTGTAGAGAGACTAACTATCTTATCAACCAGGGAATTGCAGAGACAGTTGGGGGAGCAAGGGCTCATTATTATTTTAAAATACGAGCACATTTCTGACTTAGCCCAGCATACCTACCAATTTATTTTGATTCCCTTACACTCACACAGAGACATTGTTCTTCTTTAGTATTCACTAAAGCAAACAGTTTTTTTCAGAATTTGCACGTTTTCTATGCTACTAGTTTCTGGTAATATACATTTACACTAATTGACTGCACCAAATATTGCACTTTTTTGTATTTCTGCACATGACATTAAATCATTTGAAATCTTTTGGTGGTATTGTTGAAATAAATAACACTGAAAAAACAACAACAACAAATTCTTCACACACAAATGAAAAAAGGCAGTTCTCTACATGAATAACCAAACCAACCTACCCTCAAAACTATAAAGTTGGCCTATGTTTGGTTGCAACATTTAGGTTTAGTTCATTCTGCTCTCATCACTGCAAAAGCACTGAAATCATTACAAAAAAAGTTCTTAATCTTTGAACTCAAATATGTTCCTTCAATTATTTCCAACTTCTTTGTGCCTTGTGTCTTTCTTTGAATTAAGAACTTTTTAGGTCTATTTTAATTTTTAATTTTTAGAAGCAATACAGAAAGCAGGACCTTGGTGGTTACGGCAATAATTAAAACAGGATGATGCTGCTCGTCAGCTTCATTGTGGTAGACCCGGCTGGTTGGTCAATTGGCCAGGTTTGTGAAAAACTGGTCAGACCTGGCTGGTCGTGTCAACCTGAAGACTTATGTCAACGCCTTTAGAAGGTATAGTCCCCAAAGGGAAATTCTTTTTCACAAAAATGTACGTTATGGGGAGAGAGAATTTAAACCTATTTGTAGACTCAGGGAAATTACAGAGTAACTAGCCTGTCCTCTTTATAAGAATGTAGAAGAACTTCAAAAGGTACCCAACCTGTTTTTTCATGGGGTCCAAATACATTTCACAACGACACCCAGACAAAAGTAGCAGGTAGGCCTACATGTGTTTTCCGTGAGCAGGAACGCCTCAGGAAATATAATCCAGCCAAAACTGTTTAATATCAAAACCCAATCTTGTCACCATTTGGCACACAAAGGGTTCATAGGATGAATTATGTTTGAAACAGTTACACTCCGCTGTGCTCAATCTGAAACATTTTGAACATTTCTGCTTTTCTACTGCTTTTTAAATGGCCGTAAGCGGAACCGAGGCTTTGTGTAAACACCCAACTTTGAATAGATATTGACATAAATATCTAAAAATCAAAAAATAAAGTTTAGCTTAGTTAGGTTCTTGGCCTCCAAAGACCATGGGCCCCCTAAGTGGCTGGGCCCAAGAAAGCCTTGCCACTTTCTACCCCTTATGGGCGGCCGTGTATCCAAGTAGTTATCAAGCCCATTAGCGCATATATACCCCCGTGGATATAGGCACGCACATGTGAATGGAAGAAACCGGCAGCAAAAGAAACAAGCGGGCACCGTCGTTTACCGCGGAGGAGATGGGCGTCTTAGTGGACGAGGTCTGGCAGCACCGGGGAGTTTTATTCGGGGGAACAAGGGGCAAAAAGAACATCATGGTGAAGAACCGTGTTTGGCAGGCCATAGCCGAAAAGATGTCCCCCTCCAGCCCATGTGGCCTGCGTGACTGGCGTGCTGTGAGGAAGAAGTGGCAGGAGTTCCAGAACCAAACAAAAAGGAAGAGTGCGAAGGTTTCTCTAATCAATCTCCCTTCGTTGCAGGTGATGCAGACGCCCAGTAAAGACAGCGCGGAGCCACCCCTCCCCCATATGGTTTCAATAAACTACTTTGGTTTCCTTTTCAACCATGTATTGTTTGGATCATTTTCCCCCTTAGTTCACTGACAAGGGCCGCGTTTCCCAGATTCGATCGTTCTTTGGGACCAAAGAAGGCTCGAAAGAAGGGTCCGGCTAAGACGGAGTGCTAAGATACGGGTGTTTCCCAGATGCCTTCTTAACTGCCTTGGAGAACCCGTAAGATGAAGCAAAAGAAGCATCGTAAGACGCACTTAGTGGGAGCTGTCCACCGCGGTGGTGCTGAAACTGATTAAATCAATGCCAGGCAAACCGATCACCCCCTCTTTATCACAATAAGTCACACACAGCGCCCCGTGGTCCCCCCCTCCCCCCTCCACACAGGTGGAATTAGGCTACGCGTGTATCGTGTGTGTGTGGGGGGGTGCGGGTGTGTTTGTCTGTGTCTGTGTGTGGCAACAAGTGTATCCAAGCAGGCCTGCCCACACAAATGGCTGGGCCCCTGACACCCACCAGTCATTGGGCCCCCCTTAACCATTACTCCTATCAACAATGGGTGTGAGTGCGCTCATCCCTCAATAAACAAATACATGTATTTGTAGAGAGACTAACTATCTTATCAACCAGGGAATTGCAGAGACAGTTGGGGGAGCAAGGGCTCATTATTATTTTAAAATACGAGCACATTTCTGACTTAGCCCAGCATACCTACCAATTTATTTTGATTCCCTTACACTCACACAGAGACATTGTTCTTCTTTAGTATTCACTAAAGCAAACAGTTTTTTTCAGAATTTGCACGTTTTCTATGCTACTAGTTTCTGGTAATATACATTTACACTAATTGACTGCACCAAATATTGCACTTTTTTGTATTTCTGCACATGACATTAAATCATTTGAAATCTTTTGGTGGTATTGTTGAAATAAATAACACTGAAAAAACAACAACAACAAATTCTTCACACACAAATGAAAAAAGGCAGTTCTCTACATGAATAACCAAACCAACCTACCCTCAAAACTATAAAGTTGGCCTATGTTTGGTTGCAACATTTAGGTTTAGTTCATTCTGCTCTCATCACTGCAAAAGCACTGAAATCATTACAAAAAAAGTTCTTAATCTTTGAACTCAAATATGTTCCTTCAATTATTTCCAACTTCTTTGTGCCTTGTGTCTTTCTTTGAATTAAGAACTTTTTAGGTCTATTTTAATTTTTA
This sequence comes from Ammodytes marinus, assembly GCF_949987685.1. NCBI lineage: Eukaryota > Metazoa > Chordata > Actinopteri > Uranoscopiformes > Ammodytidae > Ammodytes > Ammodytes marinus. Next base: position 4,370,311 of record NC_137230.1, on the reverse strand, counting down.
ATTTTTAGAAGCAATACAGAAAGCAGGACCTTGGTGGTTACAGCAATAATTAAAACAGGATGATGCTGCTCGTCAGCTTCATTGTGGTAGACCCGGCTGGTTGGTCAATTGGCCAGGTTTGTGAAAAACTGGTCAGACCTGGCTGGTCGTGTCAACCTGAAGACTTATGTCAACGCCTTTAGAAGGTATAGTCCCCAAAGGGAAATTCTTTTTCACAAAAATGTACGTTATGGGGAGAGAGAATTTAAACCTATTTGTAGACTCAGGGAAATTACAGAGTAACTAGCCTGTCCTCTTTATAAGAATGTAGAAGAACTTCAAAAGGTACCCAACCTGTTTTTTCATGGGGTCCAAATACATTTCACAACGACACCCAGACAAAAGTAGCAGGTAGGCCTACATGTGTTTTCCGTGAGCAGGAACGCCTCAGGAAATATAATCCAGCCAAAACTGTTTAATATCAAAACCCAATCTTGTCACCATTTGGCACACAAAGGGTTCATAGGATGAATTATGTTTGAAACAGTTACACTCCGCTGTGCTCAATCTGAAACATTTTGAACATTTCTGCTTTTCTACTGCTTTTTAAATGGCCGTAAGCGGAACCGAGGCTTTGTGTAAACACCCAACTTTGAATAGATATTGACATAAATATCTAAAAATCAAAAAATAAAGTTTAGCTTAGTTAGGTTCTTGGCCTCCAAAGACCATGGGCCCCCTAAGTGGCTGGGCCCAAGAAAGCCTTGCCACTTTCTACCCCTTATGGGCGGCCGTGTATCCAAGTAGTTATCAAGCCCATTAGCGCATAAATACCCCCGTGGATATAGGCACGCACATGTGAATGGAAGAAACCGGCAGCAAAAGAAACAAGCGGGCACCGTCGTTTACCGCGGAGGAGGCCATAGCCGAAAAGATGTCCCCCTCCAGCCCATGTGGCCTGCGTGACTGGCGTGCTGTGAGGAAGAAGTGGCAGGAGTTCCAGAACCAAACAAAAAGGAAGAGTGCGAAGGTTTCACTAATCAATCTCCCTTCGTTGCAGGTGATGCAGACGCCCAGTAAAGACAGCGCGGAGCCACCCCTCCCCCATATGGTTTCAATAAACTACTTTGGTTTCCTTTTCAACCATGTATTGTTTGGATCATTTTCCCCCTTAGTTCACTGACAAGGGCCGCGTTTCCCAGATTCGATCGTTCTTTGGGACCAAAGAAGGCTCGAAAGAAGGGTTCGGCTAAGACGGAGTGCTAAGATACGGGTGTTTCCCAGATGCCTTCTTAACTGCCTTGGAGAACCCGTAAGATGAAGCAAAAGAAGCTATCGTAAGACGCACTTAGTGGGAGCTGTCCACCGCGGTGGTGCTGAAACTGATTAAATCAATGCCAGGCAAACCGATCACCCACCTCTTTATCAGCGCATAAGTCACACACAGCGCCCTGTGGTCCCCCCCCCCCCCCACACAGGTGGAATTAGGCTACGCGTGTATCATGTGTGGGGGGGGGGGGGGGGGGGGGTGCGGGTGTGTGCGTATGTGTGTGGCAACAAGTGTATCCAAACAGGCCTGCCCACACAAATGGCTGGGCCCCTGAAACCCTCCAGTCATTGGGCCCCCCTTAACCATTACTCCTATCAACAATGGGTGTAAGTGCGCTCATCCCTCAATAAACAAATACATGTATTTGTAGAGAGACTAACTATCTTATCAACCAGGGAATTACAGAGACAGTTGGGGGAGCAAGGGCTCATTATTATTTTAAAATAGGAGCACATTTCTGACTTAGCCCAGCATACCTACCAATTTATTTTGATTCCCTTACACTCACACAGAGACATTGTTCTTCTTTAGTATTCACTAAAGCAAACAGTTTTTTTCAGAATTTGCACGTTTTCGATGCTACTAGTTTCTGGTAATATACATTTACACTAATTGACTGCACCAAATATTGCACTTTTTTGTATTTCTGCACATGACATTAAATCATTTGAAATCTTTTGGTGGTATTGTTGAAATAAATAACACTTAAAAAACAACATCAACAACAAACTCTTCACACACAAATGAAAAAAGGCAGTTCTCTACATGAATAACCAAACCAACCTACCCTCAAAACTATAAAGTTGGCCTATGTTTGATTGCAACATTTAGGCTTAGTTCATTCTGCTCTCATCACTGCAAAAGCACTGAAATCATTACAAAAAAGTTCTTAATCTTTGAACTCAAATATGTTCCTTCAATTATTTCCAACTTCTTTGTGCCTTGTGTCTTTCTTTGAATTAAGAACTTTTTAGGTGTATTTTATATTTTTAATTTTTAGAAGCAATACAGAAAGCAGGACCTTGGTGGTTACGGCAATAATTAAAACAGGATGATGCTGCTCGTCAGCTTCATTGTGGTAGACCCGGCTGGTTGGTCAATTGGCCAGGTTTGTGAAAAACTGGTCAGACCTGGCTGGTCGTGTCAACCTGAAGACTTATGTCAACGCCTTTAGAAGGTATAGTCCCCAAAGGGAAATTCTTTTTCACAAAAATGTACTTTATGGGGAGAGATAATTTAAACCTATTTGTAGACTCAGGGAAATTACAGAGTAACTAGCCTGTCCTCTTTATAAGAATGTAGAAGAACTACAAAAGGTACCCAACCTGTTTTTTCATGGGGTCCAAATACATTTCACAACGACACCCAGACACAAGTAGCAGGTAGGCCTACATGTGTTTTCCGTGAGCAGGAACGCCTCAGGAAATATAATCCAGCCAAAACTGTTTAATATCAAAACCCAATCTTGTCACCATTTGGCACACAAAGGGTTCATAGGATGAATTATGTTTGAAACAGTTACACTCCGCTGTGCTCAATCTGAAACATTTTGAACATTTCTGCTTTTCTACTGCTTTTTAAATGGCCGTAAGCGGAACCGAGGCTTTGTGTAAACACCCAACTTTGAATAGATATTGACATAAAAATCAAAAAATCAAAAAATAAAGTTTAGCTTAGTTAGGTTCTTGGCCTCCAAAGACCATGGGCCCCCCAAGTGGCTGGGCCCTAGGAAGCCTTGCCACTTTCTACCCCTTATGGACGGCCGTGTATCCAAGTAGTTATCAAGCCCATTAGCGCATATACCCCCGTGGATATAGGCACACACATGTGAATGGAAGAAACTGGCAGCAAAAGAAACAAGCGGGCATCGTCGTTTACCGCGGAGGAGATGGGCGTCTTAGTGGACGAGGTCTGGCAACACCGGGGAGTTTTATTCGGGGGAAAAAGGGCTAAAAAGAACATCACGGTGAAGAACCGTGTTTGGCAGGCCATAGCCGAAAAGATGTCCCCATCCAGCCCATGTGGCCTGCGTGACTGGCGTGCTGTGAGGAAGAAGTGGCAGGAGTTCCAGAACCAAACAAAAAGGAAGAGTGTGAAGGTTTCACTAATCAATCTCTCTTCGTTGCAGGTGATGCAGACGCCCAGTAAAGACAGCGCGGAGCCACCCCTCCCCCATGTGGTTTCAATAAACTACTTTGGTTTCCTTTTCAACCATGTATTGTGTGGATTATTTTGCATTGAAATGAGGGTGTCAAACCTAGCAACAAAAAGTCCCAGGCAATTTGTAATTCATCTAAGCGTAGGTTAATCATGTTTTCAGCATGTTTTCCCGCTAATTTCTCACTTGTTACATGGTCACCTCAGAAACGTGGACACTAAACTCCCACATACTGTATGCAACAATACTTCCTTAACAGTCCAGTGCCATACTTTCAGGTAAAGCACCCGGACACTGCAGCAATAAATGATAGTGTGCAGGACGTTACATGTAGCCTACATCTGCTGGTTCTGTTTATTTATTTCAGCCTTCAGGCCTGACAGTTGATTTGGGTGGTGTGGTGGTTGTGGGTTTATGGTTTAGTGATCAGTGCTTGGTGACTGGTGGTGAAAACGTAGGGGCTGGAGTTGTTGGACCTCAGAAGAGGTTGATATGTTCCTAAAAACGCAGCGCAGCCAGGAGCTGCATCTCCGGGCTGAAGGCAAAATTGCAGCGGGTTGCTCTGGATGTGTGGAGACACCAGAGTGATCAGCCGTTGGATCTCTGCACGGGGCAGCCGGTACTTTGCCTGGACGGCCCGGTCTGATAGCACGTCCAGTGGGGAGAAGTGTCGACACACGTATGCATTTATGCAAACCGTCTGGCTTCGCGCACAAAACAGTAGAATATATATAGCGTTCATTTCTTACAAATCAAATAAATTATTCTCAATATTGCCATTTGAAAAGTAGAAAATAACTTGAATCTCTAGTGAACAAATATTTTAAATGTAAATGTCATAGAATTCTTTCTTCAAAATCACTGCTGATTAAGAATAAAAAAAGAGCGGCTTGGACAGCGCCCAAATCAAAATAGTCGACATGTGCAAGTTAAAGTCGATTACAGGGTCTGAATGTCGGCTTCGATTAATTTACGATTGATGGACCAGCCATACTACATATTTACTCCAACCAAACAACACCTGCAGGAATTCTCAGGTCCTTAAACCAGGGGTTTCCCAGCAAAGAAATTACTCAACAGGACCTCAAGTTGAACGGTAAGCTTGCATTTAGTTCATGAACTAATGAACCCTGTCTCTCCACTTATACAATGCTGGAAGAATGTAAGTACCGGAACAGGTAAACAGATACTGGAATAACGTGTTCCAAATACATATGTATTCCAACCAAACAACACATACAGGAATATCAGGCACTCAAACCAGGGGTTTCCCAGCAAATACATTACCTCAGGTTCAATGAACTCTGTCTGTGTAGATACAATGCTGTAAGAATGAAGATACTGGAACAGGTAAATGGTTCTTACTGGAATTATGTGTTCCAGACCACACCCAAAGACAAAAAGAAAAAAAACAATATACAGTGCTGCTTGAAAATTTGTGAACCCCTAGGGCCTTTTGGAATTTTATTTATTTTAACCATTATTAATTATTTTTTATCAATAGCAGTATTTTTTATATTAAATAACAGATGTTTGTTTATCAATTCAACATTTTTATTTTCCAGAAATCAATTGTTAAAACAGATAAAACAAATTATTTGACAACTGTTGTATGTGCAAAAGTTTGTGAACCCTGAGCTGCATTGCTTAAATCGAGCAAGGTGAACACAATCATTTGGGCCAAATTGATTGATGAAATAGACCAATGTAATGAGAGATATTTAGGGAAGAAATTGGGCGGCACTAGATAAAACAAAGATAAAACCAGGTCAGTTTAGGCCCACCAAACTGAACCCATACAGGTCAGACATACTCAAAGGGGAAACAATCTCAGGGGATCTCAGGAATAGAGTTGTGATGTTGCACATTTGTCTGGGGACAGCTATAAATTCATATAAAAAAATGTTGAGCTCTTTCGGTCCACCGTGAGGCAAATCATCTACAAATGGAGAGCTTTAAGAGTGACTTAACATCTGCCTAGAAGTGGACTTCCTTCAAAAATATCCTCAAGCACCACAAGAAAAGGGATTCTTCAGGTACAAGCCAAATCTTGAGATTTGCAGACCATTTGCCACCAACATTCTTCACTTGGGAGATGGTTCTTCTGGTTGTAGGCAGAGTTGCGTTTTTGCCCAAACATGGCGGTTTTGGTTATGACCAAACAGTTCAATTTTGGACTAATCTGTCCACAGAATAAGACTTCAGGTATCTCAAGGTGCTCTCTGGCAAAGTTGTGACAAGCAGTTTTGTTCTTTTTTGAGAGCAGAGGCTTCTTCAGCAACCCTCCCTTGAAAGCCATGTTGACTGAGTTGTCTTCTTATTGTGCTGTCCCAGATGCTGCAAGAGAGGTCTGCAAATCACTAGATGTAATGTTTGGGTTGGCTTTTAATGATTTAGATTTAGATTTCTCTATCACAACTTGACACCACACTTACACGTGAAATGTAGAGATACATAGATATAAGAAATTGATTCATTAAAACTACTCCCCCAAACAACACCTGCAAGAATATCAGGCAGTCAAATCAGGGGTTTCCCAGCAGTTACTGGAATTATGTGTTCCAGACCCCCTGTCCAAAAAATAAACCCCTCTCTACATTACATATAAGGGCTGGACGATTTGACACCAAATCAATATCATGATTACAGTTTTTGCCAAATGCTTTGACACATGTTGCATAATTTTGAAACATGCGGCAAAACTTAACACACAGGCCGAATAAGACACAGCACTAGGAGTTAAACGTCTCACATATCCGTCAAAATGAAACTTTTAAATCAAAACCTAACAATCCTTTTCAGATGACTACATCTGGGTTTTTGTCACCACCGTCAGATATGTCAAATCCATAAGATATACTTGTCAACTCCGTCAGATATACTATACTCTGTCAGATATGTGTCCACTCTATCAGATTTATATTATTTTGATAACATTGCATAATGATAATTCATAGTTGTTGAGGAATGGTTGGTCATATGTGAACATCTAACCAGTCACCCAACATGAGAATGTGTTTTGAAATTTGAAACACATCTTGATTGCTTCAACTGAAGAACATAGAGGAACATGTATATTCATATACATTTTGAAAATATTTTGTGTGGCCTCTGTCAGTCTTGGTGAATATTTGTGATCACTATACATCTCATGGGTCTAGCATAAATTGAGGGAAAATTAATTTGTGTTTTTGGTGTCTGACGGTGTGGACACAAAATAAGGAATGGCAAGGAAAAAAGCCCATTTTGATAAAACGGACAAAAGCTGGGAGGTTGTGTCAAAGCTTAGCTCAGTAGCTTACTATATGTTGGATACATACAGTAGGCCTACATGTAATTTAATTTTCCTAAACATAGGCCTTAGCTATGTTTCAACCCATTCAATTGAATGGGGCCCCGCCCTTTGGGGGCCCCCCCCTCCCCAAATTATTTCGATAAATAATTCTTGAGTATGCTACCGGGCCCAGGGGCCTCATGGGGCCCTGAGCCAGAGATACTCATAGTAACTTTTCATGTCGCATTGTCAAGGAGCTCAGTCACTCATGTCATAGCAGGGTCCAAAAATGAATAAGCCTAAATATAAGGAAATAAATCATGGGCCCCTCAACTAGTAGGGGAGAAATACAAAATCATAAGAAAACAGCATTAATAGCTCTGTCTAAGGGGCTGCATGATGAGCCTTTAGGGCCCCCACACACATACAGGAATACGATTTATATGTGTAAATTATATGCTGTTCATAAAAAGTAGCTATCCACCCTGTATCTGTTGAAATGAGTCTCTCCATCATAGAACATGAGTCTGCAGACCAATCTACAGTACTGTTTTTACAGTTGCAGAGTAAAGAGTGCTGTCTGATTAAAAACATCTGAAAAATAATGTTCCTTCTGCATCTCAGGATTTGATATAGCCTCTAAATGTTCCCCTCAAAGTGCACCAGATTGATGCATTTTAATTCAAAAGGCACACATTTTCTTTCGGGGGGAGGGTGCCGCCAGACCCCCCAACAAGGACCAGGGTCCCTCCCACAGTATCCCTAAATCCTGTGGGAAACACTGACTTCCTTAATATGGATTTACCATTAATTGTATATGTGCGGAAAAGTCAGTGTACCTGACTGGATAGGTAGGAGTGGGGGGGGGGGGGGGGGGGCTTTAAGAGTCTGCACCCAGTGGCCCATTATCTCATAAACCGTCTATGAACCAACTGGATTCTACAATCTGTTTTCTTTTTGAAGAAATATGTATTTAAAAAAAAAAAAAAAAGTGGGGGGCCCCACACTAGGTCTTGAAACGGGCCCCCAGATCGCTAAGGCCGCCACTGAACATAGGGTTTGTATTTTTTCAACATTGCACCATGTTTTGTCCCACTCAAGAATCACTGATATTATATATGTTTCCACTATCTGAAAGCACATAAGTCTGCATTACTCACACCAAATCATCACGTTGTGTAAGCTTGGCAGCTCATTAGTAAGATCCTAATAAGTTGGATGGAGTTGTTATGAGTGCAGCTTAATGACACAAGGGATAAGCTGTTTGTTAGTAGTTTCATTGCTGTGTCTTTAATTTCCAACAAAACACATACAAAATATAGAGTGATAAAGCGCATTACAGGGCTATTTCAAGACAAGGCATTTTGAGGTGCCACTGAAGGAAAAGCTTGATATTATACTTTATTCACTGAGCACACTAAGATTCAATCTCCTCCTCCACCATGGCAGAAACGGCGACCACGGCAGCGGAAACGAACTTTATAATCATCACACCTCTTGTGGTCTTGGTCCCTGTTCCTGCAGATAAATCCTCTGCGTGTGTTACTCCTGGAAAAGAAACACACAGTAAGTGACAGGACTGTTTACTCAACATGGGGCAGTACGAAGCTGGATTAGCGGCAAAACTGACGCTAAAGGACGGTGCTGTTCTGTTTTCAAACTTAATTAACAAAGGATATAAACATGGACATGGATATAAATAAATATAGGAAAACTACATCTACAATACAATGTACAAGGAAGTGCTGTTCCAACGATACTTGTTCGCCTTGGACAGTCAGAAGCGCAAGCTGTAAATTACAGAGTCCCACCTGTGTTTATTTTGTGTCCGTATTTGGACAAAAAGGGCTGTGGATACAGGTGACCCATCACAACGGAGTGGGTTTGGCGGGAGGGGGCAAGGGGTAGGAGGAAACAGACTGAAGGCTGAATATTCACGAAAGAGAGAGGGTGATTCCCAAATATCTACAGAGTTTACTGTCCGGTCAATCATGTCTACAAAAACATGTGCCTAATAATGAATCAAATAAGCCCTCGTTAACGTTTTCAACAGTTGTTTAGATAAACACATTGTTGTTTAATGTGTTTTCGGAAGCTTATTAGCTTATTATACATGGCTGTATTTTTTTTAATGTAAAATAGGAAATAGTATAATACGTTTGTTTTCTCCATGTACACAAGCACATGCAATGACAACATTAATGCAAAGCATTTAGTAGAGTACAATATGAATCACTGAGACAAATGTAGTCAAGTTATTCATGGTTGTTGTACTTACTCATGAATCAAGTCCCCTGCTTCACACGGAGTGAGCTCATCGACTAGAGTTACGGCCTCAATCTCTCTCGGTCTACGGCAGATCTCTCCTGGGTGCGCTTCGCGGAGTTTGCGGAGAGTTTCATAGTCTCCACTTCCACTGGGATTGTCTATGTCAAACCAGTCAGTCCAGCATTCTGTAGCAAGGTATTACAATATAAAAAGTCACATTTTAACTGTTACACAATTGTTTATCTACAACAGAACTTGACTTCATATTGAATTGGCAGTCATTCAGTTTTTTTTAACTGCATGCAAGTCGAGACTTTCTCCAGTGCACACTCTGCGGTTGTAATGTTTTCTCCCACACCCACAGGCAATGCTGCACATTGTGTATGATATCCATCTATCAGTATACAGTAAAGGGTCTTACCGTTTGCATCAGCTGATCCCACTGCGTTGACACCCAGACCGTTGACATTGTTGGTGTCCAGCTGATTGCTTCCTGGTAATGGTAATTAGGAACAAAGTTATTTACTGGGATTTTGTTTATTTTTTTATTATTATAAAGTAATAAAAATTGTGCGTATGATTATGACCTTAACTTTTGAGATGAACCTACCAAAAAACAATCCTGCAACAATGGCAACACTTAACTATTGAAGGATAAGAATGAGAAAAAAAGATTAGGCAATTAAACAGGTTTTTATATATATCTATATATCTATATATCTATATATATATATATATATATATATATATATATATATATAGATATATAGATATATATATATAGATATATATAATATATATATATAGATATATATATATACTGTATATATAGATATATATATAGATATATATATATACTGTATATATATATACTGTATACATATATATATATATATATATATATATATATATATATATATATAAACCTGAGGCAACTCAAAGTGCTTAACAATAAAATACCTATCAAACAACTTCACAATAAAACATCGATCAACCAACAAAGTAAAAAATTGAAGAAACAACTAGTAAAAACTCATTTACAGGATGGCATAGGCAAAATAAGAAAGAAACGTGTTTAGCTTTAAGATAAAAGCAGTCAGAGTCTTGGCTTGTCTAATATCATCTGGATGGCTGTTCCAGGTCTGAGTTGTGTAATAACAGAATGCTGCTTCATCGTATTTTGTTCTAACTCTTGGAACAACCAGTAGGCCACCAGCCCCAAATTAACTCAGCGTTTTACAAGGGTTAAATATGACACAAGCATGTCTGAAATGTCTTTAGGCCCAGAGCCACGGAGAGATTTATAAACAAGCGTGGAATTTTGGAATTGATTATCTGGTTTACGTGCAGCAAGTGTAAGGATTTATGAACTGGTGTAATGTGCTCACTTTTTTCTTTTAAACTTTGGGTGAGGACCCTGGTTTTTTCTCTATTCTTCTGTTCTTGCATTTGTTGTGAAGCACTCAGTTACGTCTGCTCTTGAAAGGTGATATACAAATAAACATTGTATTATTGCAATTGATATTTGTAAGGGTGTTCCTTTCCCTCTGCACAGGAGAGACCCCCATCCTGCTGTTAAAAAAAGTAACTAAAGTAACTTTTACTCTGACTACATTTTAAATGAGCAATTTTTAATTGATTAGACTTTTAAACAGGCAATTTTACTTGTACAAAGAAGTAATTGTATTTTTACATGAGTAAAATATTTCAGTATACGCTTTCCACCTTTGTTGTTGCTGATGTAGAAATGAACAACTTAAACTAGACTAGAATGCAAAAAATCATACGTTACCAATTTCATCATGATTGCAGAAAACGAGGGACCCTTACACCTGTAAGGAAATGATTCATATTCATGAATACTACTACATGTGAGAAGTGGTGCATGAAATAATTTGAACATTCACTGAGATGTTAAATATTACAAATGTCCTATATATTAAAAAGGTCCACATTTAAACAACTTATTCAGCAAAATATAAAGAAAGAGACTCACCAAGGACCTCAAGTTGAATGTTTCGGTTGTGTGAACCTCTGTGTGGCTCGATGAACCCTGTCTCCCGTCTCTCCACTTATATACAGTGCTGGAAGAATGTAGATAACGGAACAGGTAAACAGTTTCCTGAATTACGTGTTCCAGACCACTCCCAAAGGCTAAAAAAGGAAAATCAGGAAGAACCAGACAGTGGCACCTCAAAATGCCTTGTCTTAGTTTGATTCCCTTACACTCACACAATTGTAACTGAACATCAGATCTCTACAAAATAATCAGTTCACACAGAGACATTGTTCTTCTTTAGTATTCACTAAAGCAAACAGTTTTTTTCACAATTTGCACGTTTTCTATGCTACTAGTTTCTGGTAAGATACATTTACACTAATTGACTAAACCAAATATTGCACTTTTTTGTATTTCTGCACATGACATTAACCCTCCTGTTATGTTCATTTGTCAGGAACAGCAATGGTGTTCCCGGGTCAATTTGACCCGGTGCATGTTTATTATCCAAAAGATGTCCGAAACCAAAAAAATCCTAACATAACATGAACATTTCATTACTAACTCCATTACTAACTATTCTATCAATATTTAGTGCAATGGTGTTCCTTATCTCTAACAAGGAATGGTTCAATTAGGATAATTCACTAGTTTTTAATTAAAAAAAATACATGTTCAAACTTTTTTTTTTAATGTTTCATCACTTTATTACCTTTGAAGACCAACATTACTCTACAACCCAGGCCCTAATATCACAGTGCATGAAATGCTGGTGGTATTCAGAGGTCGCTGCCGATTAAGGCAATACATGCCTTCCAAACCATCTAAATAATGGATAAAAATCCGGGCATTATGTGTTGCAAACACCAGCTATGCATAGAACATGCCGGTTTACACTGAAAAGTCGGTTGGAGGAGCCCCAGAGAAGAATAATAATGCATAATGTGCCTGGGTTATAGAGTAGTGGAAGTTGCTCTATACCCACTTGTCCCACACTGTCCCAACAGCTGCCAGCTTGTCTCTCTCCCATATACCAGCACTTGTCTCTCGATTATCAAATCTGATTACTCTGGAGAAAATGTGAAAAGTTTCAAGAGATATTGTGGCTTGAAATATAGCCCTGCCTGTCTCTGCATCCCACGGACTGGCTGTCAATTCATAATTCAACTCATAGACCCCAGCCAGGATAAGGAGCCCCAAATACGCATCTAAATGTGTTTTGTCCAGCTCCTTCCACTTCTCCCATTAAAACACGCCTCCCTTCTACATTACGCATTTCCAGAATGATTTTATGTATTGAATCTGGCATGACCAGCTCAAAAGCTGACTTGATGTCAGTCACACGAGTCACTGCCATCCTAGTCTCGCAAAGCCAAACCAAACTACAGCACGTAGTATGGTCTGGAAGCACTCTGTTTAGAGCCGTCTATTCGGGTGGGGAAACTGGGCTAGCCTGTTTGTATTTGTTTAAACCAATCACAATCATCTAGGGCGGGGCTAACCCCGGGAAGCAGCAGCGGTGTACTGCAAAATAGTGCCGGGGGGGACTTATTTTGATGGAACGTCTTCACGTCCAGAGACTGTCAGAGAAATGGCTAAACCCGCAAACGCCACACAAAAACTATTAAAGACAAAAGGAATATACATAGTGTGTTGCTTTCTAACCAGCATGTCAAGACACCATACAGTTTAGCCCCCGAGGAGCTCACGGGATAACTTAACCGGAGTTAACTAGCCACGTAGTGTTATCTCTGGTAACATTATCATCGGCGGTTGAGAGGACGGCTACGGCGGCCGAGTAGAATTTTTAGCATTCGAGAACTTATGTCACCACTAGGGTTGCTGAAAATTCCCGGAATTGACCCTTTTCAATTCCCGGGAAAAAAGAGCCTCCTCCCGGGAGATCCCGGGAATTCCCGTTAAACCGGAAGTGCCTTTTTAATACTTTATTTTGTACCCACGTACTCGGCCGAGTGGTTTATTGGGCACGTTATAGCCTCATAAGCCCAGGGCAGACTGGATGCTAGCTCTAGAATGAACTAAGGGCATTACAAGTTAAGTCATCTAAAGGCGTTTTCAGACGGGAGGAGACTGTCTGTGCACTCGACATGGACCGGTGGAGATAGGAGGCTCCGCGAGGAAACGCTGTGCGGTAACCATGGAAACAACTTTTGTTTACAACCCTGTGTCGCTGCTGTTAAATATTTACTCATATTGTTAACATTTGTTTAGTTAATAAGTGGATTAGTTATTCAGTTTGGTTTGGTTTAAATGTCTACTTTGTGGATTAGGTCTAGGTTTCACTTTAGTGTTTGGTGGAAGGAACGGGGCGAACAGCGATGCTCCAGCTGTTTCATCTCATTAGATTCATGTCGCTACAAGAGAAAGCAGCAAAAGAAACAGGCTGCTTTATGTTCATCATACAATCTTGACTTGAATACAGAAGAATGGTGAATATCACCATCTCATTGAGGAGAGAAAAGTAAAACACTGTTCAGCTGTGCCAGGCTGCAGGCACGTGTGTGTGTGTGTGTGTGTGTGTGTGTGAGAGAGAGAGAGGAGCACAGACGTGACAGTTTAGCTGTGCGGCCGCTTGTCGCTCCGTCTGTAGAACTGCGGACTCTCTCTCTCTCTCCACTCGCATGTCAATAGCTGCGTTACAGACGTAACAACAGTTTAGTGCGGCCGCTTGTCGCCACGTCTGTAGAACGGTAGTGCGTCTCTCTCCACTCGCATGTCATTGAAAATGTATTACCAGACACGTCAAAAGCCTCCCTTATGAAAAGGCCATGATGGCGAGAGTATATTTGATTGGTAAAGGCCACTATTAATGAATTAAAAGAATAAAAAAAATTTAAAAAACGGGAGGACGGGTCCCGTGGCCAATTTCCGGTACTCCCGGACTGACTCATTTCGCGGGAATCCCGAAATCCCGGGACCCGTCCAGCAACCCTAGTCACCACCTCCTATCGCTGTAGTCAGAGCCGTAGTCCGTCTGTTTACAGGCAGAACAGGGTTTTGACGTTGTGAGCGCTACACCAACTGCAGCAAGTAGCCGTAAGAGTTGCTAGGTGATAGTGGAAGCCGTTGGAATCTTTCCCCGTCGCTAAAACACTGCTGCTTTGTCCCTAATTCACCAAAGAAAGGAAACGGCGGATCTTAATCTAGCTGGTTATAAGGTTCGGTGCTCAATTCAAACCCCCACGCTTCATTTTCCAGAGTTTATGAGGGTATTTCTGCCCGGGGGTAGTTGTACAATGAAGTTGGACAGCTAGGCTAGGCTAATCTAGGCTGCGTCCCGGACCGCCGCCGCCAATATTATTATCCCGAAGTATCGCCACACTTTATTTCTGTCTACAGTAATGTGACTTCTCACACCCTGTGTGTGTGCGTGTGTGTGTGTGTGTGTGTGTGTGTGTGTGTGAGAGAGAGCGCTGCACATAAGCACACGGGTTGACTGTGAGCGAATTGTTTCCGAATTTGAGGGGGATCACAATAGGGGAAAGCCAGAAACCGGAAAAGGAGGGGGCTGCGTCAGGGCTGCGTAGCTTGCCGCCGCAAGCGAATAGACGCTGGCGGAAGTGGTCATGCCAGACTACTGCCATCCTAGTGGGCCCTGGCACTGTCTTTTTTATGTTTTTTGCAGACAGTTTTGCCTGACGCATATTTTGTTTGACATGAATGTCTTGCTTGGAGGAATAGGAATAGCAATTCCCCCATCTGGTTCAAAATCAGAATCATTAGAATCAGAATTTAGCTCAAGATACGTACATCCTCCTCTATTTCACTAGCATGATCAATGATGACTTCCAGAGCCTCCTGGATTGTCATCCTTTTGCTTCTGCTTCTCATTTTGTAAAGGTCTGCCTGACAGAGTGTAATGTTGGAAGGACTCCCATGCTGATAATCTTTTATATGCTTTGCCCCTCCCCTGTTGAGTGTCCACTGAATGTGGGTGGAGAGTTCCCGCGAGAACATAATGGTTCCCGTCAAAAGTCATAACACTTGCACCTGTGTGTGTGTGTGTGTGTGTGTGTGTGTGTGAGATTTGGGTGAAATATGTCTCACAGTTGTAAAGAAAGAAATAGTCTGACATTTCTGACATCCTTTTACCTCCAGTTTTACTGCTGGGTCAAATTGACCCGAACATTATCTATGTGATATAAACATCCAGCGGGTGGTTGCAAATATGTGAGATGAACTATTTTCATATTATATGTTGATTACCCTAATTAAGGCAAGCAGAAGAAGTTTCATACTGAAAAAATACTTTTAACTATTTTTCCTAAATCTTCAAACTTCAAAACGGGTCAATTTGACCCGGAACATAACAAGAGGGTTAGATCATTTGAAATCTTTTGGAGGTATTGTTGAAATAAATAACACTTAAAAAACAACAACAACAAATTCTTCACACACAAATGAAAAAAGGCAGTTCTCTACATGAATAACCAAACCAACCTACCCTCAAAACTATAAAGTTGGCTTAGTTCATTCTGCTCTCATCACTGCAAAAGCACTGAAATCATTACAAAAAAAGTTCTTAATCTTTGAACTCAAATATGTTCCTTCAATTATTTCCAACTTCTTTGTGCCTTGTGTCTTTCATTGAATTAAGAACTTTTTAGGTCTATTTTAATTTTAAATTTTTAGAAGCAATACAGAAAGCAGGATCTTGGTGGTTACGGCAATAATTAAAACAGGATGATGCTGCTCGTCAGCTTCATTGTGGTAGACCCGGCTGGTTTGTCAATTGGCCAGGTTTGTGAAAAACTGGTCAGACCTGGCTGGTCGTGTCAACCTGGAGACTTATGTCAAAGCCTTTAGAAGGTATAGTCCCCAACGGGAAATTCTTTTTCACAAAAATGTACTTTATGGGGAGAGATCATTTAAACCTGTTTGTAGACTCAGGGAAATTACAGAGTAACTAGCCTGTCCTCTTTATAAGAATGTAGAAGAACTACAAAAGGTACCCAACCTGTTGTTTCATGGGATCCAAATACTTTTCACAACGACACCCAGACACAAGTAGCAGGTAGGCCTACATGTGTTTTCCGTGAGCAGGAACGCCTCAGGAAATATAATCCAGCCAAAACTGTTTAATATCAAAACCCAATCTTGTCACCATTTGGCACACAAAGGGTTCATAGGATGAATTATGTTTGAAACAGTTACACTCCACTCGATCTGAAACATTTTGAACATTTCTGCTTTTCTACTGCTTTTTAAATGGCCATAAGCGGAACCGAGGCTTTGTTTAAACACCCAACTTTGAATAGATATTGACATAAATATCTAAAAATCAAAAAATAAAGTTTAGTTTAGTTAGGTTCTTAGCCTCCAAAGACCATGGGCCCCCCAAGTGGCTGGGCTCTAGAAAGCCTTGCCACTTTCTACCCCTTATGGATGGCCGTGTATCCAAGTAGTTATCAAGCCCATTAGCGCATATACCCCCGTGGATATAGGCACACACATGTGAATGGAAGAAACTGGCAGCAAAAGAAACAAGCGGGCATCGTCGTTTACCGCGGAGGAGATGGGCGTCTTAGTGGACGAGGTCTGGCAACACCGGGGAGTTTTATTCGGGGGAAAAAGGGCTAAAAAGAACATCACGGTGAAGAACCGTGTTTGGCAGGCCATAGCCGAAAAGATGTCCCCATCCAGCCCATGTGGCCTGCGTGACTGGCGTGCTGTGAGGAAGAAGTGGCAGGAGTTCCAGAACCAAACAAAAAGGAAGAGTGTGAAGATTTCACTAATCAATCTCTCTTCGTTGCAGGTGATGCAGACGCCCAGTAAAGACAGCGCGGAGCCACCCCTCCCCCATGTGGTTTCAATAAACTACTTTGGTTTCCTTTTCAACCATGTATTGTGTGGATTATTTTGCATTGAAATGAGGGTGTCAAACCTAGCAACAAAAAGTCCCAGGCAATTTGTAATTCATCTAAGCGTAGGTTAATCATGTTTTCAGCATGTTTTCCCGCTAATTTCTCACTTGTTACATGGTCACCTCAGAAACGTGGACACTATACTCCCACATACTGTATGCAACAATACTTCCTTAACAGTCCAGTGCCATACTTTCAGGTAAAGCACCCGGACACTGCAGCAATGAATGATAGTGTGCAGGACGTTACATGTAGCCTACATCTGCTGGTTCTGTTTATTTATTTCAGCCTTCAGGCCTGACAGTTGATTTGGGTAGTGTGGTGGTTGTGGGTTTATGGTTTAGTGATCAGTGCTTGGTGACTGGTGGTGAAGACGTAGGGGCTGGAGTTGTTGGACCTCAGAAGAGGTTGATATGTTCCTAAAAACGCAGCGCAGCCAGGAGCTGCATCTCCGGGCTGAAGGCAAAATTGCAGCGGGTTGCTCTGGATGTGTGGAGACACCAGATCAGCCATTGGATCTCCGCACGGGGCAGCCGGTACTTTGCCTGGACGGCCCGGTCTGATAGCACGTCCAGTGGGGAGAAGTGTCGACACACGTATGCATTTATGCAAACCGTCTGGCTTTGCGCACAAAACAGTAGAACATATTTTTTTTTTATTTAACCTTTATTTAACCAGGAAAGTCCCATTGAGATTAAAAACCTCTTTTTCAAGGGAGTCCTGGCCAAGAGGCAGCAACAAGTTACATGTTCACTCACAACATATAGACAAAAATTAAAATGATAAAAAGCTATTATCAAATAAAATCAGAAAAAACTGTTTTCAATTAAAATAATAAAAAAACAGTTCCAAGTAAATAAAAAATCATAAAAAACAACTACAAGTAAAAGAGGTGGTCTGAAATGCTCTCAACTTAGATTTAAAAGCGTTCAAAGAAATCATTTCGGTTAATTTAAAATCTTTTTGTAGCCAGTTCCATGTGGTGGGAGCAGAATGGATGAAAGACCTTTTTCCTAATTCTGTGCGTGCAAATGGAACTGACAGAAGCATCTGATTGTTTGAACGCAGATTGTGGGAAGCAACACTTTTCTGTGTGATTAAGTTACAAATATAGGAGGGAAGTAGCCCTAACATGGCCTTATAAATAAAAGTGCACCAGTGTCCCAGCCTTCTGGTGGACAAAGAGGGCCAACCCACTCGAGAATACAAGTCACAGTGATGGGTCAGGGCTCCACAATTAGTAATGAACCTCAGAGAAGCATGATAAACAGCATCAATCTTACATAGACATTTAGCTGAGGCATTCATATAAATCAAGTCTCCATAATCTAAACTGGATAAAAACGTTGCAGTGACAAGCCGCTTTTTGACCTCAAAAGAAAAACAAAATTTGTTCCTGTAGAAGAAACCTAATTTGAGTTTCAGTTTCTTCACAAGATTATCAATATGGGGTTTGAAGGAAAGGGAGTCATCAATCAACACACCAAGATATTTGTACATACGAACCACCTCTATGACATTTCCCTCAAGAGTGGACACTGTGGGGACAGTTTGAGGTACTTTTTTAGAAGTTGAAAACAACATTTGTTTAGTCTTGTCAGAGTTGAGGACTAGTTTTAACTGCAGGAGTGTTTGCTGGACTACATCAAAAGCTTTCTGCAGAGATTCAACAGCTCTAGCAGGAGTTGAACCAAAACAGTAAATAATTGTGTCATCTGCATAAAGATGCATGTTAGCATCTGACACATTTTTTCCCAAATCATTAATGTACATAATGAACAAGAGGGGTCCTAATATTGAACCCTGTGGCACCCCCTTGTGGACACTCACAAATTCAGAACACAGACCATCATATTTAATACACTGAGTCCTGTCACTCAAATAATCTGTGAACCAGGAAACTACATGATTTGACAAACCCAAGCAAAGAAGCCTATGCTTTAAAACAGCATGGTCCACAGTGTCAAAAGCCTTCGACAGGTCAATAAAAAGTGAAGCACAGTGCTGCTTTTTATCAAGACCAACTAATATATCATTAATCACTTTTGTAGATGCAGTGATGGTACTATGCTTTTTCCTGAAGCCTGATTGCAGTTTTGAGAGAAGATCATTGGGAGTTAGAAACTCTTTTAACTGATCACACACAAGAGATTCAAGAATTTTTGACAAGGCACACAGATTTGATATTGGCCTGTAGTTAGTTAAAGCCGCTGGATCACCTCCTTTTAATAAGGGGGTAACAAAAGCTGACTTCCAAACGGATGGGATTTCTTTGTTTTCAATTGAGAGATTAAAAAGGATTGTAAGAGGCGGTGCTACAAAATCAGCTGCTAATTTTAAAAAGTAGGGCTCTATTGAATCAGGTCCAGGGGATTTTCTGCTATCCAATGTTTTGAGGGCCTGATGCACTTGGTGCACAGTAAAAGGTACAAAATTAAAAGGTTCTCCTATAAACCTTGGAGCCTCTGTGCAGGGAGACACAGGGGCAGCTCCTGTAGAGTCAAACAAAGAACCAGATGATACAAAATGATTGTTAAAACAATTTAGAACCTCAGTTCTATCATAGACTGGGACCGAATCTTTTAGAACAAATGTCGGAAGAGCCTGAGGGCTTTTACTTACAGATATAGATTTAATCACTTTCCAAAATTTCTGTGGATTATTAAGGTTCTCAGTTGTGACAGATAAGTAATATTCAGATTTAGCCTTTTTGATAAGGGAAGTGCATTTGTTCCTTAATTGCCTGAACATAGACCAGTCAGAGGCAAAATCACTTATTCTGGCTTTGGCCCATGCCACATTACGTTGATGGATGGTATCTGACAACTCTGGGGAAAACCAGGGATTATCTCGTCCCTTAACCCTGAATTTCCCGATGGGGGCATGTTTATTTACAATTTTCACAAAATGTTCCTTAAAGAATGTCCAAGCTAACTCAACATCCGGCAAAAGACCTATGTGCCCCCAATTTACCAAAGACAAATCATGATGAAAAGCCTGTTCATTAAATATTTTTAAATTCCTCTTGAAAATAATGCGTGGTTTACGTTTGGGGATTTTTGTGACCCTGCAAGTAGCAACAACACAATGATCACTCAAATCATTGCAGAAAACCCCCAGGGATGAGAATTTATGAGAAACATTTGTTAGAATTAGATCAATCAAAGTGGACTTTTCAGAATGTTTAAGATTTGGCCTTGTAGGTAGGTTGACCAGCTGGATAAGATTAATAGAGTCACAGAAAGATTTAAATTAATCCGAAACTGCATTTAGCCAATCCCAATTCAGATCTCCAGCCATTAAAAGCTCATTGTAATTTAATTTGGACAAAAGATGCTGCAATGACGACAATGCCTCCTTTGTGGCAGATGGAGGCCTATAGCACCCAACAACAGTCATAGAGAGGGACTTTGCTATTTCCACCTTCAATGCCAAAAATTCAAATTGCTTACAGATAGACTCAGACAGAACAATTGAAGCATCAAATCTTGATTTAACGAAAATGGCTACACCACCACCTTTCTTGGGCCTATCAGTACGATAAACATTGTATCCGAGTATGCTAATGTCTTCATTTGTAATAGATTTTGTCAGCCAAGTTTCTGAGATGACCACAATATCTGCATCTGTTGATCTAACCCAAATTCTGACTATGTCCATCTTTGGTACTAAGCTACGCACATTAAGATGAATACATTTGAGACCAGACATTAATTTAAAATCAGCGGGAGTCTGGATACATTGCAATTCAGGACCAGGGTTTGATTGCACATCTCCAGACAGAAGTAAGAGTAGTACAATCATCTCTCCTCGTCTCACATTACATTTTGAAGCAGTTTGTTCATGTGTTAAAGCCAGGGAATGCCTTTCCTTAAGGGAAAGAGTAAGATTATATAAGGTAAAGAAACGTAGAAGTTTAGGTAAGTCCTTGGGTGGGTCCGACCACAGGTTTGAGGCCCAAACCAAATCAGACTGTGGTTGCTGAAAATGCCCGGCAACATTAGCATTAGTGCCACTATAGTAAGTGTCTTGCATGCTCGACTCATAGCTAGTGGTACTCACCAAGGGGCAGTTCCTTGGACTCAAGTCCCAAAATGTCAACAAACACACTAAAGTTAAGAAAAATGCCATTGTCTTTAAGATACTAAGTTTACTATGCTAGCTGCTGCTGCTGGGCCTTGATGTGTTAGCAGAGCTGCTGCTGTTGCTGGGCCTTGATGTGTTAGCAAAGCTGCTACTGCTGCTGCTGGGCCTTGAGATGTTAGCAAGGCTGCTACTGCTGCTGGGCCTTGGTAGTTAGCAAGGCTGCTACTGCTGCTGCTGGGCCTTGGTAGTTAGCAAGGCTGCTACTGCTGCTGCTGGGCCTTGATAGTTAGCAAGGCTGCTACTGCTGCTGCTGGGCCTTGAGATGTTAGCAAGGCTGCTACTGCTGCTGGGCCTTGGTAGTTAGCAAGGCTGCTACTGCTGCTGCTGGGCCTTGGTAGTTAGCAAGGCTGATATATAGCGTTCATTTCTTACAAATCAAATAAATTATTCTTAATATTGCCATTTGAAAAGTAGAAAATAACTTGAATCTCTAGTGAACAAATATTTTAAATGTAAATGTCATAGAATTCTTTCTTCAAAATCACTGCTGATTAAGAATAAAAAAGAGCGGCTTGGACAGCGCCCAAATCAAAATAGTCGACATGTGCAAGTTAAAGTCGATTACAGGGTCTGAATGTCGGCTTCGATTAATTTACGATTGATGGACCAGCCATACTACATATTTACTCCAACCAAACAACACCTGCAGGAATTCTCAGGTCCTTAAACCAGGGGTTTCCCAGCAAAGAAATTACTCAACAGGACCTCAAGTTCAACGGTAAGCTTGCATTTAGTTCATGAACTAATGAACCCTGTCTCTCCACTTATACAATGCTGGAAGAATGTAAGTACCGGAACAGGTAAACAGATACTGGAATTACGTGTTCCAAATACATATGTATTCCAACCAAACAACACATACAGGAATATCAGGCACTCAAACCAGGGGTTTCCCAGCAAATACATTACCTCAGGTTCAATGAACTCTGTCTGTGTAGATACAATGCTGTAAGAATGAAGATACTGGAACAGGTAAATGGTTCTTACTGGAATTATGTGTTCCAGACCACACCCAAAGACAAAAAGAAGAAAAACAATATACAGTGCTGCTTGAAAGTTTGTGAACCCCTAGGGCCTTTTGGAATTTTATTTATTTTAACCATTATTAATAAATTTTTATCAATACCAGTATTTTTTTATATTAAATACCAGATGTTTGTTTATCAATTCAACATTTTTATTTTCCAGAAATCAATTGTTAAAACAGATAAAACAAATTATTTGACAACTGTTGTATGTGCAAAAGTTTGTGAACCCTGAGCTGCATTGCTTAAATCGAGCAAGGTGAACACAATCATTTGGGCCAAATTGATTGATGAAATAGACCAATGTAATGAGAGATATTTAGGGAAGAAATTGCGCGGCACTAGATAAAACAAAGATAAAACCAGGTCAGTTTAGGCCCACCAAACTGAACCCATACAGGTCAGACATACTCAAAGGGGAAACAATCTCAGGGGATCTCAGGAATAGAGTTGTGATGTTGCACATTTGTCTGGGGACAGCTATAAATTCATATAAAAAAAGTTTGAACTCTTTCGGTCCACCGTGAGGCAAATCATCTACAAATGGAGAGCTTCAAGAGTGACTTAACATCTGCCTAGAAGTGGACTTCCTTCAAAAATATCCTCAAGCACCACAAGAAAAGGGATTTTTCAGGTACAAGCCAAATCTGGAGATTTGCCACCACCATTCTTCACTTGGGAGATGGTTCTTCTGGTTGTAGGCAGAGTTGCGTTTTTGCCCAAACAAGGCGGTTTTGGTTATGACCAAACAGTTACATTTTGGACTAATCTGTCCACAGAATAAGACTTCAGGTATCTCAAGGTGCTCTCTGGCAAAGTTGTGACAAGCAGTTTTGTTCTTTTTTGAGAGCAGAGGCTTCTTCAGCAACCCTCCCTTGAAAGCCATGTTGACTGAGTTGTCTTCTTATTGTGCTGTCCCAGATGCTGCAAGAGAGGTCTGCAAATCACTAGATGTAATGTTTGGGTTGGCTTTTAATGATTTAGATTTAGATTTCTCTATCACAACTTAACACCACACTTACACGTGAAATGTAGAGATACATAAATGTAAGAAATTGATTCATTAAAACTACTCCCCCAAACAACACCTGCAAGAATATCAGGCAGTCAAATCAGGGGTTTCCCAGCAGTTACTGGAATTATGTGTTCCAGACCCCCTGTCCAAAAAATAAACCCCTCCCTACATTACATATAAGGGCTGGACGATTTGACACCAAATCAATATCATGATTACAGTTTTTGCCAAATGCTTTGACACATGTTGCATAATTTTGAAACATGCGTCAAAACTTAACACACAGGCCTAATAAGACACAGCACTAGGAGTTAAACGTCTCACATATCCGTCAAAATGAAACTTTTAAATCAAAACCTAACAATCCTTTTCAGATGACTACATCTGGGGTTTTGTCACCACCGTCAGATATGTCAAATCCATAAGATATACTTGTCAACTCCGTCAGATATACTTGTCTACTCTGTCAGATATGTGTCCACTCTATCAGATTTATATTATTTTGATAACATTGCATAATGATAATAATTCATAGTTGTTGAGGAATGGTTGGTCATATGTGAAGATCTAACCAGTCACCTAACATGAGAATGTGTTTGGAAATTTGAAACACATCTTGATTGCTTCAACTGAAGAACATAGAGGAACATGTATATTCATATACATTTTGAAAATATTTTTTGTGGCCTCTGTAAGTCTTAGTGAATATTTGTGATCACTATACATCTCATGGGTCTAGCATAAATTGAGGGAAAATTAATTTGTGTTTTTGGTGTCTGACGGTGTAGACACAAAATAAGGAATGGCAAGGAAAAAAGCCCATTTTGATAAAACGGACAAAAGCTGGGAGGTTGTGTCAAAGCTTATCTCAGTAGCTTACTATATGTTGGATACATACAGTAGGCCTACATGTAATTTAATTTTCCTAAACATAGGCCTTAGCTATGTTTCAACCCATTCAATTGAATGGGGCCCCGCCCTCTGGGGGGCCCCCCCTCCCCAAATTATTTCGATAAATAATTCTTGAGTATGCTACCGGGCCCAGGGGCCTCATGGGGCCCTGAGCCAGAGATACTCTGTGGTGAGAAAATCAAGCACAGTGATACGTTGTAGATAGGAAACAGGTTTATTTTCAATCAATAAGCAAGAAGACTCCGCGGAGTGGTCACTAGTTCCAACATATGAGTTATGTTGCAAAGAGTGGCAAATTCTTCCTTAAAACGTCATGTATTTAAGGGACATTTGCCCCCCAGGGGGGGGAGGCGTCTAACAGTGGTTCGGAGGGGAGACAGGCTGAGAGGCAGACAGTTCTAATATACATACATTGTTATTGTAAAACCATGGGAGGGGTCAGGTTGATCTGAGTTGGAGGAAACAGGCAGGTGGGGGGGGACAGACAGGTAGGCTGAGTGGGGGAAGACGATTACAAGAGGAGGGGGAGACAGGTTGGGAGGCAGACAGGTTTGAGATATACATTCATATTATAATCGTGGGTGGGGCAGGCTGACCCAGAACAGCAGCAGGCTGTCTGCAGGACCTTTCAAATGTTTAGTCAGGCTGGCTACTCTTCCTCCACATGGGAGATTGAGGGGGGATGGTGTGGGGGGGGGGGGGGGGGGGGTATGAAGGTATTATTGTAGCATAAGTCTTTAGCACATGTAACTGCAGATTTCGAATGCCTGAACTGAAGTCACAAATGTGTAACAGTAGATTTGAAGTCGTAAATATTTGTTTTGCATGTGTACTCCAAAGTCACAAATGTGCAACAGTAAATTTGAAGTCGTAAATATTTTTTCAACCATTGTGGACACAAAATAGGGGCTACGAGTTCACAAATTGTTGTTACGGGTGCACAAATCCTATCCTGTGCATCGCAACTTCAAAGAGTCATGCGCTTGACACTTTTGCTACAATCATTGCAGCACAGTTGGTGCAAAACACATTTGCACACCCGTGTTTCATAATGTGAGAACATGCCCAAAATGTGTGCATTCGTAAACCCAAATGTGAACTAACGCATCAGAAGTTGCACATCTGCGAAAAATGTCCTCACAAATAAAATGATATCGAGCACAGCATTTTAATGAGCGAGCACAAATCCATCGATACAACTGCTCGAACCTGTTCCTACAAGTCTAAACTGAGGGTTTTCTCTGCTCGAATCTGCTCCTGCAAGTCTCAGCAGTGGGTTTTTTGCAGGTAGATTTGCACCACGTCCAGCTGCTATATTTGGTGCAAAAGTATTTCGTACCTGTAGAACAGAGTTGTATCCGTAGAAGGTGGGCGGGACAACATTGTCGTATCATCCAATGAAAGCGCCGGTTGGGACCTGTGACGTCAGCATTTAAACAGACTGAGGTAAAGCCTGTTTCCGTCGTCTCCCTCATATGTCCATGGCTGGTCCATGGTCGTCTCTTTTCACCAGAAAATGTAGGAAATGTAATAATAAGGGAATTGAATAAGAGGGAACTACAGCGGAGCCTTATGCCAGTAGTGAAAGTCATAAACAAGTTTACTTTAGCAGATATAAGGGCCAGCGTCGACGTCAGTTAACGTCTGCTGTGTGGCACTGGTGTAACTGTTTAAACCTGCTGTTTTTCTCTTTAAAACCTTTACATTTTAATAAAAGTAGTCTTATTAAATAGAGAATGAATTTCCATTATATATTTGATTAACCTTTATCTATACAGGTATATCCCATTGAGTCCGAAGACTCTTTTGCAAGGGAGACCTGTTCCCATTTACACGTTACCATTCACACACATTCATACACCGATAGCAGGCTAACTATCAACAATAGTTTATTGTCCCGCAGCCGCTGTCAAGGCTCCTGGCTGTCTATCTAATTATCTAACTATCTATGGTTAAAACACACCACACGCAGGGGGTGAGGAGGACGTTGCAGGCATTGAGGACCAAAGTAAATAAAGTAGGCCTACATATCTTGCTGCAGAGTATTCAGCATGTATCAAAATCCAGAAATATGCTTATAAATCATACACTTAGTCTTCTAAATGTAGTAAGCTTAATTAATTTAAACGTGTGAATAGTGAAGTGAATAAGTAACCTACTCTACAAGGCAATAGAAAAGTATAGAGGACACATTAAAACTGAATTGGAATAATTGTTTCTCTATCTCACATTTTCCATGTGAAATTATCACTACTTGTATCACAAACTGATAATTAGATGATCAGGTTTAACTAGTGTGCCTATCCCCAGACAGTTCTGCTATACACCTTACCTCATGTGACGTGTCCAGAAGAACAGGGTACAAAGCTTCATATAACCTCATTTCAGTGATTACTTTAATTAATCACAATCACAAAGTGTCACACCATAAAATGTTATGCAGTTTAGAACATGTTAATTCAGATCACGTGCTGCATTAATAAGTAGGTCTGCATACTGCTAAAGCAAGACTAATAAATGTCCTATATCAATTATATTTATGATATGCAGTTATCACATCAAAGCACAATCAGTACAAATGTATAGTAAAAGCTTAGCCCACAAACAAATCACAAGATTTGGACTTTTTAAAATATTTGTGGATTTACTAAACATATACATACGGTCAAAATTAAAAATACAAATCAACCAGTTTAAAACTAGAATGCACTCACAATTGCATACCTCCAAGTAAAGTTTTGTATGGCGTTATTTTATTAAGAGAAAATGAACAAAATACCCAAAATGCTCTGGCATGTGCCGGAACAAGACTTTATAAAACAAAACATAAAACGATAGTTACGTATGTAACTACGGTTCTATGAGTTCCGGATGACCGCCAGAGGCGGTGCTTACAGCACTGGATGTTCCATCGCGCGCATGCGCAGGTCGAGATCTTTATACCAACAAAGTCACCTGTGACACCTGGGTGACTCCGGGAATGTATATATTCCGGAAGTCACCAGAGGTTCTGTTCCAACTGGATCTTCTCGCGGTGTCTGAGAAGTCTGAGTGACAGAGAACTCTGGCGGTCATCCGGAACTCATAGAACCGTAGTTACATACGTAACTATCGTTCTATTTCGTTCCTACTGACCGCCAGAGGCGGTGCTTACAGCACTGGATGACTTATACCAAAAAGGTCACGAAGAGTACTCATCAATTAAGGGCTTGCAGCCATCAACAAGACAGCTGTCATCCCACCGGATGAGGTGCAGCAACATTTACTCTGCAGAGCCGCGCAACGTACATGATGAAGACCATGTAGCCGTGGCGCAAATGTCCTGCCGTGAAATCCGCTTCAAGGCAGCCCCTGATGTAGCCATACTCCTGGTAGAGTGGCACTCAACGGCCAAGGCATGGGGAGCCCCTGTGCTCTATATGCATTCAAGACCACCTCCACAAGTCAGTGGGAGTGTCTCTGTTTGGACAGGGCAGCCCCCTTCCCGCAGCTCCCATAGCAGACAAAGAGGTATTTGTCTTACGCAAGCTGGTTGTTGCCACAACCTATGCCCTAAGCGCCCGCACCGGGCACAGTGGGTCTGACGTTCTTTCTGCACCCCCTGGTGAGCCCAGGGGATTGAAAGCAGCCAACTCGATCGATTGGTTTACATGGTGGGGAGACAATCGTTTGGATAGGAAGGATGGATTGGCGAGAGCACCACTCCTGACCCTTCTGCATGCCAGAGCAAGCACGCCTGGCTCACTGCCGAGGCATGGAGTTCACCGACCGATTGCAGTCGCAATGGCAAGGAGGAATGCCGTCTTCATAGACAGCCGCGTCAGGTCTGCCTGACTCAGCGGCCCAAATGGGGGTAGACCTAAGGCCCTCAGGACTACTTGTAAGTCCCATGATGGTGCCCTCAGGGGTCATGGTGGCTGAATGAAGCCTCTGGCCTGACTAGGTAGTGGGACCCTACCGTCTGGTTGTCCACCCCTGCATGTGCGGCCGATATCGCAGCCGCATAGACGCACAGGGTGGAAGCAGCTGTCCTGCTGCCCAACACAGACTGCAGAAAGTGTAGTATCACTACCACTGACAAGTCCATGGGACTTTGCCATGTGCCATGCACCACTGTGAAAACAACTTCCACCTGTCTGCATAGCGCCATGTAGTGGCGAGTGCCCCTGAAGTTAAAACGGTATGGACCTCTGACTGGTCGCAATACGTCAACAGTGGGTCCTGGCTACCAGGAGCCCCACGCACAGCTGCAGGCGCCCCGAGTTTGGGTGCCACATGTGTACGCCTACCTGAGACAGAAGGTCCTGTCTCCCTGGAAGGCACCAAGGCTCTCCTTGAGGAGTTTAGTAACGCTGGGATCCATGGCCTTCCTGGCCAATGTGGAGCCACCAAACGTAGGCTGTAACTGCAATGCTGGACCCCATCCAGTGTTGTCAGTAACAAAGCTACACACATAGTGTGTGGCACGGCTCATGCACTGGCAAGCAATAAGTAAGCTATGCACGCAAGGCTTAGGTGAGAGCCCACGCTGGTGGGACACAGCTCAATACACAGTGAAAGCGACTTCTGCCCGAAGCCGCCCACTTGACGAGCAAATTAGTAGCCTATGCAACCGCTCTAGGCGACAATGCTACAAATACTGTGGCGGTGGCTTGGCTCACCCCAAGCCACTCGCTGTCGATTAAATCAAAGTAAGCAACCGGTCTAGGCGAACTTAGCACCCGATCACAGTGCAACAATGCTAGAAAGACAATACATTCGAGCATACAATTAGCAACCGGGCTTTTAGTGAAAAACACACAAGCAACGGTGCGAAGGAAATGCACAAAGCAGGATGACTGGCCAAGCATTAGCCAGAGCATCCTGCCTTAGGGGACTGGTCCTCTCCATCTAGGAGAACCCAGGGGGACAGTGGGTCATCTCTTCGGAAGCAAAGAGATATGCCACTGCCCTGCCATACTTGTCCCAATCATGCCCACCACCTCCGGATGGAGTCCTGAACGTGGTTGAAGCTATTGGCACGGGGTACCACAGAGGTTCCCGGCCTGGATCAGGCAGAGGTGCACGTCGCAGCGTGCAACTACTGTCTAGCCTGGTCAACCTGGACACTTCGCACCGGGCCTGAAGAGCAGCTGGCCGAACGTCTGGCCTGGGATCACTGGAAGAGAATGGAGGGTCTGTCGACACACCTCCGACTGGGACGACGCCACAGTTGACATCAACCTGCCTAGCTCCCTAAGTCATAATGCAAAGTCTGCAGTGAAGCATCACTGAGGGTCCATGCTGAGTGACCAGCACCTGACCCCTGTATGGTTTGCGACCGAGCCAGGACTGTGTGAGAAAGCAAATTCCCAGATGGCCCACACAGGCAGCAATGTCGTAACTCCTAGTAAGGAGGTCGCCTGAAATCCGGCACTGGGGCCGAGGGCAGCGCACATCGGCTCTCAGAGCCTCGTCTGGGGAGACAACCAGGGATGCTATAGCAGGCTCAATTGGAGCTAACCAGTCCAAGCCCTAACTATCAGCATTGTGCATGGCTGCCAGAGCTCTGCTGTCACTAGTGTGATGGGAGAGAGCCCTTAAATCTGGCCAGCATCTACGGAGCTCTGTGGAATAAGGCTCAGAGGGCATTCGTGGGTGCAGATGAAACCAGAGCTTCATCTAACCCCATACTTGGGAAGTCACGGACGGACACTGACCCTCTAGCCGAGCTGCCCACCTGTATAACGTTACAGGACGCAGCTGTGGACAGCATGTCATCCCCTGAGTAGGAAGGATGCACAGCCGCAAGGCTACTCACTGCCGCTGGCACCCTGACCTGGTTGGAGGCTAGCAGGAGAGCTTCTACCTAGCAAGCCTCAGTGCCTGAGGCATGAAACTACGGTTCATGCATGGGTTATCTGACAGTGCTTTCCTCAGGTGCTCACCCCGAGACCTGCAGGGCACTTCTCATGGCCATACTCCACTGTAGGGAGGCCATGAAGGCGTCACAATTATGGTTGTTTAGCATGTCAGCAATTTAGCAGGCTAGGCTAAATGAATTAGTAGCCTACTCAACCGAGCTTCAGGTGCAAGCACCAGAGCAACGGAGCGACACCCTTAAAGTAACAGTGACGGCGACCTTAGGAGGCCTAAGCTGCCCATTGTCGAGCCAATTAAAATATGCATCTGTTAAAGGTATGCAACCGGGCTTCAGGCGAGAGCAACCGAGCCACGGTGCGACACCGCTAGAATAAAACGGTGGCGGTGTAAGACTATGCTGCCCACTGGCGAGCACAATTACAGTAGGCTTTAGGCAATCGAGCTTTAGGCGAGAGCACCCAAGCAACAATGCGACCTGTTGTGTAAAACTATGCTGCCCACTGGCGAGCATAATTACAGTAGGCTTTAGGCAATCGAGCTTTAGGCGAGAGCACCCAAGCAACAATGCGACCTGTTGTGCAAAACTATGCTGCCCACTGGCGAGCATAATTACAGTAGGCTAGGCAATCGAGCTTTAGGCGAGAGCACCCAAGCAACAATGCAACCTGTTGCATCCGATTAAGGTATGCAACCGGGCTTCAGGCGAGAGCAACCGAGCCACGGTGCGACACCGCTAGAATAATACAGTGGCAGCGCTAAACTATGCCGCCCACTTGCGAGCAAATACAGTAGCCTGCGCAGACACGACAACTGTGTGACAGCTACAATAACACAGTGAAGGCGACCTTTGGAAACATAAGACGCTCACTGGCTAGCAACTAATGTATGCAACCGGGCTTTAGGCGAGAGCAACCGAGCCTCGGTGCAACACCGCTAGAATAATACAGTGGTGGTGTAAACTATGCCGCCCACTGGCGAGCAAGTTACAGTAGGCTAGGCAATCGAGCTCTAGGCGAGAGCACCCAAGCCGAGCGCGCACCCACACAGTTCAAATGAATTCAGTTTACTTAAGAAGGGGACAGTGCAAATCAATAAACCACATGATCATACATGGGTTAAAAAAATGCTAGAATTAGCCAATTACGCTATTCTCTATCTGTAGTCCCCTGGCAGTGTCAGCGGCTCTTGGTAACCCCAGCCGCCCACTGGAGAGCAATCACTATAGGCACTGTGGACAGCATGTCATTGAGCCTTAGGCGAGAGCCCAAGCAATAATGCGCCTTAATAACACAGTGACGGCCGCATGAGCTACCGCAACGGTGCGACACGGCTATAATAACACAGCGGTGTGAAACTAAGCTGCCAACTGGCGCCACACTACAGCAGCCTACACACGAGCAACAGTGTGACACGGCTAAATAACACGGTGAAGGCGATTTAGGAAACTAATTCGTCCACCGGCGAGCAATACAGCAGCATACAGTGTATACAACAGCATACCAGTGTGTGGCACGCACACGATTGGTGCGACACAGCTCAAATACAACAGTGAAAGAGACTTCTGCACCCGAAGCCGCCCACCTGACGAGCAAATTAAGTAGCCTATGCAACCGCTCTAGGCTACTCACAGCGACAATGCTACAAAGTAGGCTACTGTGGCGGCGGCTTGGCGCTTCCCAAGCCGCTCGCTGTCGATTAAATCAAAGTAAGCAACCGGTCTAGGCGAACTTATCACCCGATCAACAGTGCAACAATGCTAGAAAGACAACAGCCTACATTCGAGCATACAATTAGCAACCGGGCTTAGCGAAAAACACGCAAGCAACGGTGCGAACAACAGTGAAAGAGGCTTCTGACCCGAAGCCGCACCTGACGAGCAAATTAAGTAGCCTATGCAGCCGCTCTAGGCTACTCAGCAGCCGAGCAACAGTGCGACAATGCTACAAAGTACTGCGAAACTAAGCTGCCAACTGGCGCCACACTACAGCAGCCTACACACGAGCAACAGTGTGACACGGCTAAATAACACGGTGAAGGCGATTTAGGAAACTAATTCGTCCACCGGCGAGCAATACAGCAGCATACAGTGTATACCACATCATACCAGTGTGTGGCACGCACACGATTGGTGCGACACAGCTCAAATACACTATAGGCACTGTGGACAGCATGTCATTGAGCCTTAGTGGCGGCGGCTTGGTACCCCAAGCCGCTCGCTGTCGATTAAATCAGAGTAGGCAACCGGTCGGGGCGAACGTAGCACCCGATCAACAGTGCACAATGCTAGAAAGACAATACATTCGAGCATACAATTAGCAACCGGGCTTAGCGAAACACACAAGCAACGGTGCGAACGAAAGAATAACACGGCGACTGTGAACCCAGCCGCCGCCTGATCTAATCAAAGCAAGGTGGAAAGGTGATATTAGCTTCCGCGGTAGCCTCGGGCTACGCGTAGCCTTCACACTTTACTCACCCCTACCGGCCGCAGCCAAGTCGAACGAATTGCAAGTCGCAGCCCTTGGTGGTCGAAGTCAAATCGAAGCACCAACCCTTAGGTACGAGCTACTTGCGACAAGCTAATGGTATATTAGCACACAACAATGTGTGCGACCTGCTAGTCCGCGAGAATATAGAAGGAACAGAACCTCTGGTGACTTCCGGAATATATACATTCCCGGAGTCACCCAGGTGTCACAGGTGACTTTGTTGGTATAAAGATCTCGACCTGCGCATGCGCGCGATGGAACATCCAGTGCTGTAAGCACCGCCTCTGGCGGTCAGTAGGAACGAAATAGAACTACTAACTTAGTCCTTGGTCTGTAGCCCAACTGTTTACCATATTTAATCAAAATCTCCCCTACCTTTTTAATGTCAAACAAATAAACATGACTGAGTATGTCACCTCATTTACTGCAATCAATATGATTATGAATTGAGTATGATCTGACTTTGTCTAGATTTATAATAATCACAATCTAAAAATTGAAAACAAATTGTGTGTAGAGTGTAGAGTCAGACTGATGTGCTGTGACTGCCAGGTGAGTTCCACGCTGCTCCATCTTCGGAGATCTTCTCAAGGCAGCAGGAGCAGTGAAGTCTTCAGTTATCTGGAGTGTCCTTCCCTCAGCAATGCATACACTGGGGACGGAAACAATTGTTAGATCCCATTAGTGATGTTATAGTAAACACATGACGGATAATAGTTAGGACTGACTGTAGCTGCTCACTGTACAATGGCTTCTCCCTGACAGGGTGGAAATCCCAGACACTTGTGCAGGACAGCCAAGATGAGTCTGTGGAAAAGCAGATGTCCCGTTCAGATGTTAAGATAATGTTAAGATTTATAAAATAAATATAATACATGTAGGTTCGAGTTGATGAAGAACACAAAGCTAAAAACTAATCAATATAGTTTATAAAAGTCCTGCAATTCATTCTCTTCGTGGGGGGTATCTTGTCATTAGTGACTTTTAAAATTAGTTGTAAATGTTTTTTTTCGGGCTGGAAAAACAGATATAAAATATGATTTAAACACGATGGAGCTGCACAATTTAAAAAAAAATCCTTTGCATAATGGGACGCTTGTCTACCTGTTTTTATTCAGAAACAGCAACATGATGTTGAGACGGGCTGAGCAGAATAGTATACTGCTCACATGTGTTTATTTGGATCTTCATAGCCACTATTAAGACAGAAAACGCTCTATATGAGGTCGACACATGCTAACATTACATCCTGATGTAAAACTAGTAGGCTATGTATGAAGGTGCCGATGTCCCAGAAAAGCAGACATACAGACACGTTGATTATTATTTTAGCAACAAGACTCCAGTATTCAGCTGACTCATATTTCCCTGGCTAGCGCCGGGATTATTTTAACTGATTAACGGAAGGATTCATTGGTCAGCCTTCTTATTTTACGTTAACAGTTAATTATTAACATCCTTAGAAGTGACCAAATGCCTTAAAAAACGGTACATCCTTTAAAAGAATATGCTAACGAACATTAGCTGTTATACCCATTATGACTTGTTAGCTAGTGGTTAGCTATGCTGCCTGCAATACATTATAACCACACGTTGCTTCTCATCATTGAACGTATTATACCGACCAACTTTGAAGTTTAAAAACATAAGAAAACCAGACTTACAGTTCATAGTTTCCGTGGGATGGCTCCGTGTCCTGTAGGCTCTAGCTAAACCCTAGGTCTGTGTCCGAGACAGTTGTTGTGCCGAATTCCCACTCCCCCGCAGGATCCCACTCCCCTCTAGGAGGCTTAAGGCCAGGACACACCAGCCCGATAATCGCCGTCGTCAAAAAAAAAGACGAATCTGTTTGGTGTGTGCCGTGACGTCGGCCGACGTAGAGGTCGTCGGGCTTGTTTTGAGCCTGTCGGCCGACCGTCTTTCATTTGGAGCAATTTGATTGGTGGAGGGCTAGCGAATCAGTGAAGCCCGGAAGTGAGGCGGGTAGCACAAACAGCTAACAACAGCTAGCCATCGTTTTAATGTGTTTGTTCGTTTCGTTTTGAGAGTACTCACATGCATCAACCCTTGTTGACTGCTCGACACCATGCTCGACACTCTCTGCTAAAAATTGTGCTCTTATGGTCCATAAATATAAATACGTATTTCTATCTATGTTTATGCTCTAGAGAGATGTCCAATCATTTCCGGCTTTCGTATTTTTTCGGGCCACAATACAGATTAGCGCCGCCTGCTGTTGTGGAGACATTACGTCCCGCGAGCGTACGGAAAATAAACAGTCGTCTCGGTGTGTTCTTTAGCAGCGACGGGAAGCTGGAGCTTCCTGAAACGGCCGACTCCATTTTTTTTGACGACGGCGATTATCGGGCTGGTGTGTCCTGGCCTTTAAACGCACCAGGCTTCTCATGGTGCGTTTAAGGACAGCTCGGAAAAATGTGTTACGACATATAACAAATGGGTCTCTCTTGTAAATGAGACCCTGGGTCTCAATGAGATTTTACCTGTATAAATAAAGGTTAATAAAAAATAAATTAATTAATTAATTAATTAAGTGGTTGTAGAAAGTGCGGGGGACAGAGGGCACAAATCGTATAGACTCTCAAGTGCAGCACAACATAACTTATATTTTGATGAAACATGAATTAAATAGCCTACGAACAGTTTCCTCAAAGCCTAAGACGAAGGAACTTGGCTTGTAAAAATCGCCTCGGTTCGTCAAACTACAACTAGCAATACGCTAGGAAGGCAGTGGGGAGTGGGATCCTGCGGGGGAGTGGGAATTCGGCACAACACCGTCAGTCCAGACACTGCTGTGGCTCCGGACAGAGATTGTGAAGCAGCTCAACTGTTTATTAAACCACCGCAGGTCCTGGTGTTTAATGGGTATCCCCTCCTCAACTTCACCGTGTCACATAATAAGCCTCCTGTCCTGTCTAAAATGATCGGGAAACCACCTCAAAGCTAGCTAACGCGGCTTATTTACTGTTACAGACACCTTGGACTAGGCTACTTTTCCTCAAAGGCTGGAGTACATACAATATAATTCTCCATTACTTAAAAAATGCAATGTAAAACTACAGAAAAAGAGTTCAATTCACTACTACCTACTACTTCACATTAGTTTGATAGTTGTTGTTGCTCATTTAGTCATTTCCTACAATTTCTGGTGAAAAGGGACGAAGGAAAAAGGCTTTTCCTCCGTTTGTTCACATGGTGACGTCACGGGTCCCAACCGGCGCTTTCATTGGATGATGCGACAATGTTGTCCCGCCCACCTTCTACGGATACAACTCTGTTCTACAGGTACGAAATACTTTTGCACCAAATATAGCAGCTGGACGTGGTGCAAATCTACCTGCAAAAAACCCACTGCTGAGACTTGCAGGAGCAGATTCGAGCAGAGACAACCCTCAGTTTAGACTTGTAGGAAAAGATTCGAGCAGTTGTAT
Source organism: Ammodytes marinus (assembly GCF_949987685.1). NCBI lineage: Eukaryota > Metazoa > Chordata > Actinopteri > Uranoscopiformes > Ammodytidae > Ammodytes > Ammodytes marinus. The sequence continues at coordinate 4,334,520 of NC_137230.1, read as the reverse complement.
CGATGGATTTGTGCTCGCTCATTAAAATGCTGTGCTCGATATCATTTTATTTGTGAGGACATTTTTCACAGATGTGCAACTTCTGATGCGTTAGTTCACATTTGGGTTTACGAATGCACAAATTTTGGGCATGTTCTCACATTATGAAACACGGGTGTGCAAATGTGTTTTGCACCAACTGTGCTGCAATGATTGTAGCAAAAGTGTCAAGCGCATGACTCTTTGAAGTTGCGATGCACAGGATAGGATTTGTGCACCCGTAACAACGATTTGTGAACTCGTAGCCCCTATTTTGTGTCCACAATGGTAGAAAAAATATTTACGACTTCAAATTTACTGTTACACATTTGTGACTTTGGAGTACACATGCAAAACAAATATTTACGACTTCAAATCTACTGTTACACATTTGTGACTTCAGTTTACGCATTCGAAATCTGCAGTTACATGTGCTAAAGACTTATGCTACAATAATACCTTCATAGGGGGGACACCAACATGCAATATATTTCATTACTTTATAAGCCTATACTAGATAATAACAAATATTTCCTATTGCATTAATAAGTATTCCAACATTTGAGTCCAGAGATATATCATATGCAAAATATTCCATCACAACTCATAGTAACTTTTCATGTCGCATTGTCAAAGAGCTCAGTCACTCATGTCATAACAGGGTCCAAAAAGGAATAAGCCTAAATATAAGGAAATAAATCATGGGCCCCTCAACTAGTAGGGGAGAAATACAAAATCATAAGAAAACAGCATTAATAGCTCTGTCTAAGGGGCTTCATGATGAGCCTTTAGGGCCCCCACACACATACAGGAATACGATTTATATGTGTAAATTCTATGCTGTTCATAAAAAGTAGCTATCCACCCTGTATCTGTTGAAATGAGTCTCTCCATCATAGAACATGAGTCTGCAGACCAATCTACTGTACTGTTTTTACAGTTGCAGAGTAAAGAGTGCTGTCTGATTAAAAAAATCTGAAAAATAATGTTCCTTCTGCATCTCAGGATTTGATATAGCCTCTAAATTTTCCCCTCAAAGTGCACCAGATTGATGCATTTTAATTCAAAAGGCACACATTTTCTTCCGGGGGGAGGGTGCCGCCGGACCCCCCAACAAGGACCAGGGTCCCTCCCACAGTATCCCTAAATCCTGTGGGAAACACTGCAATATGGATTTACCATTAATTGTATATGTGCGGAAAAGTCAGTGTACCTGACTGGATAGGTAGGAGTGGGGGGGGGGGGGGGGGGGGCTTTAAGAGTCTGCACCCAGTGGCCCATTATCTCATAAACCGTCTATGAACCAACTGGATTCTACAATCTGTTTTCTTTTTGAAGAAATATGTATTTAAAAAAAAAAAAAAAGTGGGGGGCCCCACACTAGGTCTTGAAACGGGCCCCCAGATCGCTAAGGCCGCCACTGAACATAGGGTTTGTATTTTTTCAACATTGCACCCTGTTTTGTCCCACTCAAGAATCACTGATATTATATATGTTTCCACTATCTGAAAGCACATAAGTCTGCATTACTCACACCAAATCATCACGTTGTGTAAGCTTGGCAGCTCATTAGTAAGATCCTAATAAGTTGGATGAAGTTGTTATGAGTGCAGCTTAATGACACAAGGGATAAGCTGTTTGTTAGTAGTTTCATTGCTGTGTCTTTAATTTCCAACAAAACACATACAAAATATAGAGTGATAAAGCGCATTACAGGGCTATTTCAAGACAAGGCATTTTGAGGTGCCACTGAAGGAAAAGCTTGATATTATACTTTATTCACTGAGCACACTAAGATTCAATCTCCTCCTCCACCATGGCAGAAACTGCGACGGCAGCGGAAACGAACGCGATAATCATTACACCTCTTGTGGTCTTGGTCCTTGTTCCTGCAGATAAATCCTTTAAGTGTGTTACTCCTGGAAAAGAAACACACAGTAAGTGACAGGACTGTTTAGTCAACATGGGGCAGTACGAAGCTGGATTAGCGGCAAAACTGACACTAAAGGACGGTGCTGTTCTGTTTTCAAACTTAATTAACAAAGGATATAAACATGGACATGGATATAAATAAATATAGGAAAAATACATCTACAATACAATGTACAAGGAAGTGCTGTTCCAACGATACTTGTTCGCCTTGGACAGTCAGAAGCGCAAGCTGTAAATTACAGAGTCCCACCTGTGTTTATTTTGTGTCCGTATTTGGACAAAAAGGGCTGTGGATACAGGTGACCCATCACAACGGAGTGGGTTTGGCGGGAGGGGGCAAGGGGCAAGGGGTAGGAGGAAACAGACTGAAGGCTGAATATTCACGAAAGAGAGAGGGTGATTCCCAAATATCTACAGAGTTTACTGTCCGGTCAATCATGTCTACAAAAACATGTGCCTAATAATGAATCAAATAAGCCCTCGTTAACGTTTTCAACAGTCGTTTAGATAAACACATTGTTGTTTAATGTGTTTTCGGAAGCTTATTAGCTTATTATACATGGCTGTATTTTTTTTAATGTAAAATAGGAAATAGTATAATACGTTTGTTTTCTCCATGTACACAAGCACATGCAATGACAACATTAATGCAAAGCATTTAGTAGAGTACAATATGAATCACTGAGACAAATGTAGTCAAGTTATTCATGGTCGTTGTACTTACTTATAAATCACGTCCCCTGCTTCATCCACAGTGAGCCCAGATAGAGTTTCGGCCTCAATCTCTCTCGGTCTACGGCAGATCTCTCCTGGGTACTCTTTGCGGAGTTTGCGGAGAGTTTCATAGTCTCCCCTTCCACAGGGATCGTCTATGTCAAACCAGTCAGTCCAGCATACTGTAGCAAGGTATTTCAATTAGGAAATATTTGCAACTAAGCATTTGAAATATTTCTGTATTTGCACATGTTGTAATTTGGTGTTAAATGTAAAAACAGAAGGTGTAATCTGCTTACGATGGCGGTGCCTTCCTGAATGGAGAAAAAAAGTATCATACAATAGGTTTTAGACGTTTCAATGCAAAGAGCCACTCTCTGGTCTATCTGTGCTTTAAATGTCAGGAATTTGCCCCTGCAAAGAATCTCTCACCTCGTGTTTGGACTGTGACAAATAATACAATATAAAAAGTCACATTTTAACTGTTACACAATTGTTTATCTACAACAGAACTTGACTTCATATTGAATTGGCAGTCATTCAGTTTTTTTTAACTGCATGCAAGTCGAGACTTTCTCCAGTGCACACTCTGCGGTTGTAATGTTTTCTCCCACACCCACAGACAATGCTGCACATTGTGTATGATATCCATCTATCAGTATACAGTAAAGGGTCTTACCGTTTGCATCAGCTGATCCCACTGCGTTGACACCCAGACCGTTGACATTGTTGGTGTCCAGCTGATTGCTTCCTGGTAATGGTAATTAGGAAAAAAGTTATTTACTGGGATTTAGTTTAATTTTTTAATTATTTTATTATTATAGAGTAATAAAAATTGTGCGTATGATTATGACCTTAACTTTTGAGATGAACCTACCAAAAATCAATCCTGCAACAATGGCAACACTTAACTATTGAAGGATAAGAATGAGAAAAAAAGATTAGGCAATTAAACAGGTTTTTATATATATATATATATATATATATATATATATATATATATATATATATATATATATATATATATATAAACCTGAGGCAACTCAAAGTGCTTAACAATAAAATACCTATCAAACAACTTCACAATAAAACATCGATCAACCAACAAAGTAAAACATTGAAGAAACAACTAGTAAAAACTCATTTACAGGATGGCATCGGCAAAATAAGAAAGAAACGTGTTTAGCTTTAAGATAAAAGCAGTCAGAGTCTTGGCTTGTCTAATATCATCTGGAAGGCTGTTCCAGGTCTGAGTTGTGTAATAACAGAATGCTGCTTCATCGTATTTTGTTCTAACTCTTGGAACAACCAGTAGGCCACAAGCCCCAAATTAACTCAGCGTTTTACAAGGGTTAAATATGACACAAGCATGTCTGAAATGTCTTTAGGCCCAGAGCCACGGAGAGATTTATAAACAAGCGTGGAATTTTGGAATTGATTATCTGGTTTACGTGCAGCAAGTGTAAGGATTTATGAACTGGTGTAATGTGCTCGCTTTTTTCTTTTAAACTTTGGGTGAGGACCCTGGTTTTTTCTCTATTCTTCTGTTCTTGCATTTGTTGTGAAGCACTCAGTTACGTCTGCTCTTGAAAGGTGATATACAAATAAACATTGTATTATTGCAATTGATATTTGTAAGGGTGTTCCTTTCCCTCTGCACAGGAGAGACCCCCATCCTAATGTTAAAAAAAGTAACTAAAGTAACTTTTACTCTGACTACATTTTAAATGAGCAATTTTTAATTGATTAGACTTTTAAACAGGCAATTTTACTTGTACAAAGAAGTAATTGTATTTTTACATGAGTAAAATATTTCAGTATACGCTTTCCACCTCTGTTGTTGCTGATGTAGAAATGAACAACTTAAACTAGACTAGAATGCAAAAAATCATACGTTACCAATTTCATCATGATTGCAGAAAACGAGGGACCCTTACACCTGTAAGGAAATGATTCATATTCATAAATACTACTACATGTGAGAAGTATCACACAATTAGTTCTCAAGTGGTGCATGAAATAATTTGAACATTCACTGAGATGTATGTTAAATATTACAAATGTCCTATATATTAAAAAGGTCCACATTTAAACAACTTATTCAGCAAAATATAAAGAAAGAGACTCACCAAGGACCTCAAGTTGAATGTTTCGGTTGTGTGAACCTCTGTGTGGCTCGATGAACCCTGTCTCCCGTCTCTCCACTTATATACAGTGCTGGAAGAATGTAGATAACGGAACAGGTAAACAGTTTCCTGAATTACGTGTTCCAGACCACTCCCAAAGGCTAAAAAAGGAAAATCAGGAAGAACCAGACAGTGGCACCTCAAAATGCCTTGTCTTAGTTTGATTCCCTTACACTCACACAATTGTAACAGAACATCAGATCTCTACAAAATAATCAGTTCACACAGAGACATTGTTCTTCTTTAGTATTCACTAAAGCAAACAGTTTTTTCACAATTTGCACGTTTCTATGCTACTAGTTTCTGGTAAGATACATTTACACTAATTGACTGCACCAAATATTGCACTTTTTTTGTATTTCTGCACATGACATTAAATCGTTTGAAATCGTTTGGTGGTATTGTTGAAATAAATAACATTTAAAAAGAGAACATCAACAACAAATTCTTCACACATAAATGAAAAAAGGCAGTTCTCTACATGAATAACCAAACCAACCTACCCTCAAAACTATAAAGTTGGCCTACATTTAGGCTTAGTTCATTCTGCTCTCATCACTGCATTCGCACTGAAATCATTACAAAAAAAGTTCTTAATCTTTGAACTCAAATCTGTTCCTTCAATTATTTCCAACTTCTTTGTGCCTTGTGTCTTTCTTTGCATTAAGAACTTTTTTATGTCTATTTTAATTTTTAATTTTTAGAAGCAATACAGAAAGCAGGACCTTGGTGGTTACGGCAATAATTAAAACAGGATGATGCTGCTCGTCAGCTTCATTGTGGTAGACCCGGCTGGTTGGTCAATTGGCCAGGTTTGTGAAAAACTGGTCAGACCTGGCTGGTCGTGTCAACCTGAAGACTTATGTCAAAGCCTTTAGAAGGTATAGTCCCCAAAGGGAAATTCTTTTTCACAAAAATGTACTTTATGGGGAGAGATAATTTAAACCTATTTGTAGACTCAGGGAAATTACAGAGTAACTAGCCTGTCCTCTTTATAAGAATGTCGAAGAACTACAAAAGGTACCCAACCTGTTTTTTCATGGGGTCCAAATACTTTTCACAACGACACCCAGACACAAGTAGCAGGTAGGCCTACATGTGTTTTCCGTGAGCAGGAACGCCTCAGGAAATATAATCCAGCCAAAACTGTTTAATATCAAAACCCAATCTTGTCACCATTTGGCACACAAAGGGTTCATAGGATGAATTATGTTTGAAACAGTTACACTCCACTCAATCTGAAACATTTTGAACATTTCTGCTTTTATACTGCTTTTGAAATGGCCGTAAGCAGAACCGAGGCTTTGTGTAAACACCCAACTTTGAATAGATATTGACATAAATATCTAAAAATCAAAAAATAAAGTTTAGCTTAGTTAGGTTCTTGGCCTCCAAAGACCATGGGCCCCTAAGTGGCTGGGCCCTAGAAAGCCTTGCCACTTTCTACCCCTTATGGACGGCCGTGTATCCAAGTAGTTATCAAGCCCATTAGCGCATATATACCCCCGTGGATATAGGCACACACACACAGGTGGAATTAGGCTACGCATGTATCGTGTGTGTGTGTGTGTGTGTGCGGGTGTGTGGGTAAGGGTGTGTGTGTGTCTGTGTGTGGCAACAAGTGTATCCAGGCAGGCCTGCCCACACAAATGGCTGGGCCCCTGAAACCCTCCAGTCATTGGGCCCTCCTTAACCATTACTCCTATCAACAATGGGTGTGAGTGCGCTCATCCCTCAATAAACAAATACATGTATTTGTAGAGAGACTAACTATCTTATCAACCAGGGAATTGCAGAGACAGTTGAGGGAGCAAGGGCTCATTATATTTTAAAATAGGAGCACATTTCTGACTTAGCCCAGCATACCTACCAATTTATTTTGATTCCCTTACACTCACTCACACAATTGTTTAACAGATCAACAGATCTCTACAAAATAATCAGTTCACACAGAGACATTGTTCTTCTTTAGTATTCACTAAAGCAAACAGTTTTTCTTCAGAATTTGCACGTTTTCTATGCTACTAGTTTCTGGTAATATACATTTACACTAATTGACTGCACCAAATATTGCACTTTTTTGTATTTCTGCACATGACATTAAATCATTTGAAATCTTTTGGTGGTATTGTTGAAATAAATAACACTTAAAAAACATCAACAACAAATTCTTCACACACAAATGAAAAAAGGCAGTTCTCTACATGAATAACCAAACCAACCTACCCTCAAAACTATAAAGTTGGCCTATGTTTGGTTGCAACATTTAGGCTTAGTTCATTCTGCTCTCATCACTGCAAAAGCACTGAAATCATTACAAAAAAAGTTCTTAATCTTTGAACTCAAATATGTTCCTTCAAGTATTTCCAACTTCTTTGTGCCTTGTGTCTTTCTTTGAATTAAGAACTTTTTAGGTCTATTTTAATTTTTAGAAGCAATACAGAAAGCAGGACCTTGGTGGTTACGGCAATAATTAAAACAGGATGATGCTGCTCGTCAGCTTCATTGTGGTAGACCCGGCTGGTTGGTCAATTGGCCAGGTTTGTGAAAAACTGGTCAGACCTGGCTGGTCGTGTCAACCTGAAGACTTATGTCAAAGCCTTTAGAAGGTATAGTCCCCAAAGGGAAATTCTTTTTCACAAAAATGTACTTTATGGGGAGAGATAATTTAAACCTATTTGTAGACTCAGGGAAATTACAGAGTAACTAGCCTGTCCTCTTTATAAGAATGTCGAAGAACTACAAAAGGTACCCAACCTGTTTTTTCATGGGGTCCAAATACTTTTCACAACGACACCCAGACACAAGTAGCAGGTAGGCCTACATGTGTTTTCCGTGAGCAGGAACGCCTCAGGAAATATAATCCAGCCAAAACTGTTTAATATCAAAACCCAATCTTGTCACCATTTGGCACACAAAGGGTTCATAGGATGAATTATGTTTGAAACAGTTACACTCCACTCAATCTGAAACATTTTGAACATTTCTGCTTTTATACTGCTTTTGAAATGGCCGTAAGCAGAACCGAGGCTTTGTGTAAACACCCAACTTTGAATAGATATTGACATAAATATCTAAAAATCAAAAAATAAAGTTTAGCTTAGTTAGGTTCTTGGCCTCCAAAGACCATGGACCCCCCAAGTGGCTGGGCTCTAGAAAGCCTTGCCACTTTCTACCCCTTATGGGCGGCCGTGTATCCAAGTAGTTATCAAGCCCATTAGCGCATATATACCCCCGTGGATATAGGCAAACACACACAGGTGGAATTAGGCTACGCATGTATCGTGTGTGTGTGGGTGTGGGTGCGGGTGTGTGTGTGTCTGTGTGTGGCAACAAGTGTATCCAAGCAGGCCTGCCCACACAAATGGCTGGGCCCCTCAAACCCTCCAGTCATTGGGCCCCCCTTAACCATTACTCCTATCAACAATGGGTGTGAGTGCGCTCATCCCTCAATAAACAAATACATGTAGGGGAGAACGGGGGAATCTGAGGCATCGGGTAATGTGAGCCACCCCCTGTATCTAAGCAACGGAAAACGTTTGTGGTCATGTGAGATATATGTTTTCAAGCCCCTCTCATTTCCCCATGGCCCTGAAAGAGAGGACCTCATGGTGCTGTGGTAAGCATGTTTTGTTCACCAACATAGGTATTTTGCATGTAAAAGTAAATTTTCTTGCTGTCAACTTAATCAACTGTTGTGCCAAAGCAAATGTATTCACGTAGAAAAACTTCATACGTGTTGATGAACTACCAACATATGAAACCATGTGATGCTGATAACTGAAGATTAGCCTGAAATGCTAAGAGAGGTAGTTTTTTCTCAAATTGTGGTGGTGGGGGAAAGTGAGCCAAATGCTGTGGGGGAAAGTGAGCCACTGTCTCACTTTCCCCCACCATGAGGCACAAGTTAAGTTTAGTCTTAAACACATTTTAATGTAATATTACATGACATATGTTTAATTTCAATGTCATACACATTGTAGAAAAGCCATCTCGCCAAGGAAATACACCAGGAAGACGACCTGGGGCAACCACACGGAAAGAGCACCTTCTCATCTTTCCCTGTAACCTTCAGGGCTGGAATGTAGAGTAGGCCTAGTTGTAGAGTATGACAGGCTGATGTTATAATCCAGTTGGGTCTTCTCCTGTGTTCTGAGTCCCAGGCTGTTCTCGCTGGTTCTGATTTTCCTATGCTTTGACCCCCAGACACAAGCTGGCTCCAAGGGTCCAGTGTTCTGACCCCCAGACTGTGTTCTAATCTAACTGGTTCTATCTTTCATTTGAATCTTATTAAAACCTTTTGAATTATAATATGTTGTTATTGATTTTGTTCAGAGTTACTTTCAAGTGTTTAGAAGATTTGCTTTGACCAAACCCCATCATTCTTTTACTAGTCCGACATTAGTTCTGGAATGTGTGGCTAGCTTTCAGGATTCTTACTGTTACAATATGTGTTGTTATGGTAGTTTCAGAGTGGAAAAAGTAAGTGGATCAGTTTACCCCACAGCTGGGGTAAAGTGAGCCACATGACAACTTTTTAAAAAAAAATCATATTTTCACTGCCCTTTGTCTTGAAAAAATTCTCCTAATGCCCATTTCTAGGAAACATCATGAATTAATGGGAACTGTGTAAATTTGAGTGATAAATCATTTTAGCTCGCTTAGAGGGGAGCAAATGTAAAAAGTGGCTCAGATTACCCCGTTTCCCCCTATTTGTAGAGAGACTAACTATCTTATCAACCAGGGAATTGCAGAGTCAGTTGGGTGAGCAAGGGCTCATTATTATTTTTAAATAGGAGCACATGTCTGACATACCTACCAATTTATTTTGATTCCCTTACACTCACACAATTGTTTAACAGATCAACAGATCTCTACAAAATAATCAGTTCACACAGAGACATTGTTCTTCTTTAGTATTCACTAAAGCAAACAGTTTTTTTCACAATTTGCACGTTTTCTATGCTACTAGTTTCTGGTAGGATACATTTACACTAAATGACTGCACCAAATATTGCACTTTTTTGTATTTCTGCACATGACATTAACCCTCCTGTTATGTTCATTTGTCAGGAACAGCAATGGTGTTGCCGGGTCAATTTGATCCGGTGCATGTTTATTATCCAAAAGATGTCTGAAACCAAAAAAATCCTAACATAACATGAACATTTAATTACTAACTCCATTAACTATTATATCAATATTTAGTGCAATGGTGTTCCTTACCTCTAACAAGGAATTGTTCAATTAGGATTATTCACTCGTTTTTCATAAAAAAAATACATGTTCAAACTTTTTTTTTAAATGTTTCATCACTTTATTACTTTTGAAAGACCAACATTACTCTAAAACCCAGGCCCTAATATCACAGTGCATGAAATGCTGGTGGTATTCAGAGGTCGCTGCCCATTAAGGCAATAAATGCCTTCCAAACCAGCTAAATATGGGATAAAAATCCGGGCAGCATGTGATGCAAACACCAGCTATGCATTGAACATGCAGGTTTACACTGAAAAGCCTGTTGGATGAGCCCCAGAGAAGAATGATAATGCATAATGTGCCTGGGTTATAGAGTAGTGGAAGTTGTTCTACCCACTTGTCCCACACTGTCCTAACAGCTGCCAGCTTGTCTCTCTCCCATATACCAGCACTTGTCTCTCGATTATCAAATCTGATTACTCTGGAGAAAATGTGAAAAGTTTCAAGAGACATTGTGGCTTGACATATAGCCCTGCCTGTCTCTGCATCCCACAGACTGGCAGTCGATTCATAATTCCAGCCAGGATGAGGAGACCCAAATACGCATCTAAATGTGTTTTGTCCAGCTCCTTCCACTTCTCCCATTAAAACACGCCTCCCTTCTACATTAGGCATTTCCAGAATGATTTTATGTATTGAATCTGGCATGACCAGCTCAAAAGCTGACTTGATGTCAGTCACACGAGTCACTGCCATCCTAATGGGCCCTGGCACTGTCTTTATTATGTTTTCTGCAGCGAGTTTTGCCTGACGCATATTTGGGGATGAAGTATTCACTGTATTTCACAATTTTTTGACATGAATGTCTTGCTTCGAGGAATAGGAATAGCAATTCCTTCATCTGGTTAAAAATCTGAATCATTAGAATCAGAATTTAGCTCAAGATACATCCTCCTCTATTTCACTAGCATGATCAATGGTGACTTCCAGAGCCTCCTGGACTGTCATCCTTTTGCTTCTGCTTCTCATTTTGTAAAGGTCTGCCTGACAGAGTGTAATGTTGGTAGGACTCCCATGCAGATAATCTTTTATATGCTTTGCCCCTCCCCTGTTGAGTGTCCACTGAATGTGGGTGGAGTGTTCCCGCGAGAACGTAATGGTTCCCGTCAAAAGTCGTAACACTTGCACCTGTGTCTGTGTGTGTGCGCGCGCATGTTTGTGTGTGTGATTTGGGTGAAATATGTCTCACAGTTGTAAAGAAATAAATCTTCTAACATTTCTGACACCCTTTTACCTCCAGTTTTATTTATGTGATATAAACATGCAGTGCGTGGTTGCAAATATGTGAGATGAACTATTTTCATATTATAAGTTGATTACCCTAATTAAGGCAAGCAGAAGAAGTTTCATACTGAAAAAATACTTTTAACTATTTTTCCTATATCTTCAAACTTCAAAACGGGTCAATTTGACCCGGAACATAACAGGAGGGTTAACTGCTGTGGGAGAATGTTGCAATGAATGGAATCAAGGAGTCCACTGTAAGGGGCTTGGTTTGTTTAAAGGTCTTAAGAGAGTCCCGTATAAAAAGGACCCTCTCGTTCCCTCTGGTGGCCAGAGCTGTCAACAAAAGTTGTGTGGCTTCCATGAAGTCCATCTGTCTTGTACATATCCTGTGGAATTTGAGTAGTTGTGACTTAATCAGCCCTGCATACGTATGTCTTGGGTGGAAGCTGGTTTTAAACAGTAAGGCGTGAGTGTCAGTCTCCTTAAAGTAGACCTTAATATCCAAATTGTTGGTCTGGGCAAAGTTAGGCCCTTTAAATGTGGATGTGTCAAGGAAATCAACAGCCTCCTGTCTGAAAGTCGACTTGATCTTAATAGAAGCATTATGGTTGTTCAAAAAAACCACAAAAAAAATCAAAATCCTCTATCAAATAAGGCCACACACCCTATGTATCATCCAAATACCTGTAGGAATAAAGAGGCTTTTTTGTGCAGGCCGAAGGGCATATTCTTCCCATTGAGCCATGAATATGTTGGCATATGCCGGGGCAAATTGTTTGCCCATGCTGTGCCTTTGGTCTGCAGAAAGAAATCACCATTGAATTCAAAGTCATTTCTGGTCAAATTAATCTGCAGTAATTGTAATATTTCCGTGTCTGGGCGTATTTGTAGAAGATATTTTTAATGGCCTGTAAGCCTTCTGGTATATCAATATTGGTGTAGAGCAGGGGTGTCCAAACTACGGCCCGCGGGCCAACTGCGGCCCGCTTTTTATTGGCCCGCGGCCGATTTTAAAAATATAATGTAATATGGCCCTTTTAATTTTTTAATAATTTAAATGCACTCATTATATTACAGAGAAATATGTCCCATAAAAGAGCCCATCCCAGAGGACCCTGCATAATATTTTATTTTAAATTAATATTATTATTACGGAAAATCCTTGTGTCTTTCTCCAATAGCTTCTAATTCATCTGACACAGTGTCTCCATTTTTTCTCATACAAAATTCTTCAGCTTTAGCCTCTTAATTTCCCTCTCAAAGTGCACCAGATTCATGCATTTCACTTTAAAAACTTAAAAAAATCTCCCGGGGGGGCATACCCCCGGACCCCCCTTGGAGGCGCGGGATCTCAGCTGGCTACTATTTTCCCCCAGCTGGACATTGGACGCAAAAGCAACAAACACACTGGGTGTATCAATGGCATTTAACAAGAGGGGGAATGTATCTGTTTAATGTGCAAGTAAAGTGTTGCCGTGAAGAAGGATTACAATTTACGAAGACACTATTAAACTAAACATCAGAGCAGCTACATGTCCTGATAAATGTGTTATTTTTGCAAAGTGGCCCGGCCCTTTGTAGATTTTTCTGTATGTGGCCCTCAGTGAAAAAAGTTTGGACACCCCTGGTGTAGAGGCTATCAACATCCATAGGAAGGAGCCCTCCGGGATAACCAATTGTTTGACCTTTTCCACCAAATCATATGTGTCTTTTATGTAGCTGGCATGTTTAACCGAGAGAGGATTAAGATAAGTGTCAATGAATTCTGCAGTGTAATATGTTTCACTACCACAGTCAGAAACAATAGGGCGGCCAGGCGGAATTTTCCCTGGCTTGCTCCACTTATCAGGGTCCTTGTGCATTTTTGGCAACATATAAAAGAGTCTAGCTAGGCTTGGGCTCAGTTTTGTTTCTGATTGATAAACTTTTTCTCTAACAGTGATTGTATAATCTTATCAACTAGAGGCACTGTTTCTTTGTTTATGTTTTTAACTTGGAATAGTAATTTACGTCATTTAATCCCTCCCAGAGATATTGATCTCTGTCCTGAATGACAACTGAACTGCCTTTGTTGGCCTGTTTGATCACAATATCTTTATTATTACGTAGAAGGTTGAGAGCTTCAATCTCAAAGTTATTTAAATTTTGCTTGACCCAACCAATCTGAAAGTTGTCATGAAAATGGGGTAGGTCAGCTCGTATGAGCTCATTTAGTTTGGGGGGGGCAAAGAACCTTCTGGTGGAACCCAAGCAGATTTGGGGGTAAAGGGTGGGCATACAGATTCAGTTCTATTTCATTCTTACTGACCGCCAGAGGCAGTGCTTAACACTGGATGTTATCCTTTGCGCATGCGCAGGTCGAGTATATAATATAAACAAAGTCACGTGTGACCGGGGATGACGTCGGGACGCCCGTCTATATAAGTCCACGTCACTTCCCAAAATGTCCCTTGTATCTTCTCGCTGTAGCGAATACAGGTTTAGAGTAAGAAATAAGCTTGAATAAGAGCAATATTAGCCGGTGACTCCTTGCTGGTAGCCCTGCAACCTCATGGTTGGAGCCACGGATTCGTCCTCCAAAGGCTGCAATTAGTCACACACGGCTATGTTCTGATCGCCGGCGTACCGGTGTGCTTTCCTGCTCAGATATGCTGCCTATATTTTTTAACTTTACTTTGCGGTCATCCATTGTTACTCATCAGTTGAGCAAAACTTGTCTCTATTTTGTATAGTTACTGAAACCCTCTTACATCTAAAGACAATCAACTCACACCTGAAGACAACTATTCATTAGTTTTCAGTCACAGAGTGAGATTTTGAAAAGACAGGGGGTCTCGTATTGCAAGACTACAACTAGATTCCTTTTGAGATTAATATTATTTCCGCAAACGCGATAGTGATTATTTAATTAAAAAAAAGTTAATTCAATATTCCGAGCGGGGGACTTCCTTTAGTTATTTGACCATCTTTATTCGCTGATCTCGTCCCCCAGTAACTTTAACTCCTAACCCTGTATTTGACGGTAAAGTGTTAAGGTTGCGCGGCTGTCAGCCTGGTTCTCCCGCCGAGGCTTCAAGGAAAAAGTGTCCGAAATAAGTGCCTGCACAGGCGGACACAGGTCGCGACTAATGCCGCTCCTCCTGCGTCGTGCTTGGTGCATGCGAGAGTGTGACAGTGTTTACGTCATTTCGCTTGAGCCAACCCCTTAAGACTAACGAATAATATCAAACATGTTTGATAATGTCGGAACCTCAAGGTGGGAAGAAGACTGGCTGAAATCGGGTCGGATGACCACCTTACACCAAACGACTGAGAGTATGTGCGCGCGCCACAACTCCAGCACGACTCCTGTGATTTCAGTCCGACATTGGAAGATTGTGTAGTAGCCGAATCGTTCCCCAGGCTGACAAAAGACAAAGGACTTTAGACTGGACTTTTTAAATCAGTGTTCCAAGTTTATTGCAGGAGTTTCCAGAAGACATACAGAGGATTTCATGGAGCATGATAGCAGCAGGGTGAGAGCCGCATGGCACCCCTCGATAGTTACAGAACAGTGGCTTATATCGTGTGTTGGGGTGTATCACGTGTCTTAATCTCCTACAAATAGACGATCGGTCTCATCATCTGTGCAACAACAAGTCAAACACATGTCCTTACATAGGTGTTTTCATCTCTCACCAGTGACCCCTAAACCTTTAAGACTATCTGCTCAGCAACTCTGGTGAATAGAGGCTATTCAAATCCACCACATTTCCTCCATTTAGAAGATACTTCTTCTACCAAAAACGAGATGGAACCATACACATTTGAATGGCCCATAAGAAACACCTAACACACACTGAAACACTTTTACAAGTTATGTAGAATACAATGCATAGATGTACGCATTACTGCAGTAAACTACATATTATTAGGACCAACAATGCAAATGCAACATACACTGAACGATGTAAATATTGAGACAGTGAGCAGAGAGCCCCCTGCAATGACGACAGCACATTTATAACAGCTGCAACTCTCACAGTCTCAAGTTCAGATATTTGGAGACATGATCAGCTTGCATGGGAGATGTAGTCCATCCAACTTTGGCACAGAGGATGCTCCTCCATTTCATACCCAGCAGCCCCAGCCGCCTGCGCGGAATTCGGTGGCCAGCGGCCCAGGAAAGTCCATCGTTGGTATGCGGTTGGTATGCACATGGCCTCCTCCACTTTCATCATGACCCCAGCTTTGCACTTGTGACAGCGCGGGGAGCAGTAACCCGAGCAGTCTGAATTTATGATGACATTGACGTTGGTCCCTTACCGTTGGCACTTTTCCTTTGAGTCTTTTTCCCTTTTTTCAGAGCGTACATAAAGCACACATAGCGACGTAAGAAGCTTGATTCCAGTCCAGCCTTTTTTCCCAAAGTCTTAGTCAATAAAACTGCACACGGTTCTTTGTATATAACACTGGAACTTCGTGGATACCTGGCCATAACGGAGCCTCTGTGAAGTCCCCAGACCGGCATTCATGCCGTGCCCTTGACCTTGACACAGAGCGCTTACTGCCGTTTACACCTTATCTCCCGTCGCAGTTCTCTCAGTTATTTTTAGATACTGAGACAGACATGAAACTTTAAACTACGGCGTCCATCTGGATTTCTCTTTCCGTCAGATGAGTCCCGCCGCGTACAGGTAGTCTCTTCATGTTCCCTTGTTATTTTATCCGTCATCGTGACGCCAAGATTCTGTGGTGGAATAAGCTGATAGTAGTCGATACGAGTGTGAACAGTGGTTACTTTATTTTATCGTTGAACAAATACAACCATTACTCACTCAGTGCGTAGCAGATTATAGCATGCTAGGAATCAGACACGACTCTTCATTCAGTCCGACGGGAGCGAGGGTGTGCAGGAAAAAGCCCTGTCTCCTGAGAGCCACACTCTATTATAGCTTTTTAATATCAACCCTTCTCACTACACCCCCCCCTTGCAGCTGTCTTCCTTATCTCAAGGCTGTCAGGTCGCTGTGACAGAGTTTGGCTCCAACCCCAGGACCCAAACATTCTTCCTGCTCTCACTTTCACATCTCAAAACTGGCTCTAAACTCCTACAATTGTCTGCGACTGTCAAATAGCGTGAAAAGTCGTGTAGTGTAAGACCAGCATTAGTTGAATATCGACTGATATTTTGTCGACAGTCATACGACAGATAGTCACCTACACAGGTTGCCTATTGATTGATAAAATATTCTCATCTTTATTTTGCAATGAACATATATGATCAACAGAGGGTTAAATGTTCATTCATTAGATGTATTCCTTGTGAGTGGGGGGGAAACTTGATCAATATGAAATGTAAGTTGAGTATTGGTTAATAAGAGCAGTTGATAGTCAACTTACTGTTATGGTTTGGTACTGGACCCAAGAGCAGACAGAGGCAGTTGTAGGATAAAAATAAAAAGGTTTATTTAACGAGTTGGGGAAGCAGGTGGTGAGTGGGGAAGCCGGGGTGGAGAAGCAGGTGGGTATGCTGGAGAGCGAGGTCCGGGTAACACTGATAGCAAGGAACGCTCTGGCACCGACTGCAGGGAAACCAGGAGTAGATAAAGGTGTGTTGATTGCAGATGCAGACCAGGTGTGGAACGGAGACGGACAGGGGGCGTGGCAGTAGGAGGAGGAGGAACACACACAGCAGCCAGCTGTGATCACCACAGAATCCCCCCCTCAATGGACGCCTCTTGGCGGCCTAGGCTTGTCCGGGTGAGCCAGGTGAAAGTCCCGGATGAGAGAGGGGTCGAGGATAAGGCCCCGCGAAATCCAGGTCCTTTCTTCAGGACCATAGCCCTCCCAGTCGGCGAGGTATTGATACCCTCTGCCCCGACGACGGATGTCGAGCAACCGCCGGACGGTGAAGGCAGGGTGATTGTCAACCAGACGGGGAGGAGGGGGGGGGGGGGGACGGCCGGGGGGGAAAGAGGGCTGGTGGAGACTGGCTTCAGTTTGGAGACATGAAAAGTGGGATGGACACGTAGGGATGGGGGTAGCTTGAGTTTGACAGCAGAGGGATTGATAATAGCAATGATGGGGAAGGGGCCAACAAAACGAGGAGTGAGTTTCTTAGAGCCAGTCTGCAGGGGGAGATCCTTAGATGACAACCATACCAGTTGCCCCACCTGGTAGGCAGGCGCGGGAGCCCTGTGGCGATCCGCAATGCGCCTGTTTTGCTCCGCAGAGCGCAGCAGAGCGGAGCGAGCGCCCTTCCACACCCTGCGACAGCGGCGGAGATGGTGCTGAACGGAGGGGCCGGAGATGTCGTCCTCTTGAGAGGGAAACAAGGGTGGCTGGTACCCCAGGGAACATTCGAACGGGGACATATTAGTCGCAGCACAGGACATTGAGTTATGGGCATACTCAATCCAGGGTAGGTATTCGCTCCAGGCAGAGGGGTTGCGTGCAGCCACGCAACGCAGAGCGGTCCCAAGGTCCTGGTTTGCCCTTTCCGCCTGCCCATTGGTCTGCGGGTGGTATCCGGATGACAGGCTGACCGAGGCCCCTAGCGCCCGGCAGAACGCTTTCCAAACTTGGGAAATGAATTGGGGCCCACGGTCAGAGACGAGATCAGTGGGTATCCCGTGGAGGCGGAAGACATGCTGCACAAGCAGCTGGGCAGTCTCGGTGGCAGAGGGGAGTTTAGGAAGGGCAATGAAGTGAACAGCCTTTGAAAATCTGTCCACAACGGTGAGAATGACTGTGTGGCCTTTTGAGGGAGGAAGACCAGTGACAAAATCCAGGCCAATGTGAGACCAGGGCCGGCCAGGAACCGGAAGGGGACGTAGCAGACCAGCTGGGGGTTGGTGGGAGGACTTGGCCCGAGCACAAACCGTGCAGGCCAGCACAAATGCCCGGGTGTCAGCGTCCATCGCTGGCCACCAAAAATGCCTCTTAAGGAGCGACAGGGTGCGACCCACGCCAGGGTGACAGGCAAAGCGCGATGTGTGGCCCCACACCAGCACTTGTGAACGAACCGAACTGGGGACAAAAAGGCGGTTGGGAGGGCCGTTTCCCGGGTCCGGTTCAATGGCTTGGGCCTCCCGGACGAGGGACTCTATCTCCCAGGTGACAGCAGCCACCTTGAGGCAGGAAGGAGAGAGGATCGTGTCAGGGGGGGCCGGAGTGTTCACAGTGTTAAACTGACGAGAGAGGGCGTCAGGCTTGACATTACGGGACCCGGGACGGAAAGTGAGGGTGAAATTGAAACGTCCAAAAAACAAGGCCCACCGGGCCTGACGGGAATTTAGGCGCTTGGCCGTCTGAATGTAAGACAAATTCTTGTGGTCGGTCCAAACCACGAACGGCTGTTCTGACCCCTCAAGCCAGTGCCGCCATTCCTCCCACGCCAGTTTCACAGCCAGCAGCTCTCTGTTACCCACATCATAGTTCCGCTCAGCAGGAACCAGCCGGCAAGAGAAAAAAGCGCAGGGGTGAATCTTCTCATCAGAGGCAGAGCGCTGGGACAGGACCGCCCCCACCCCAGTGTCAGATGCATCAACCTCCACGATGAACTGCCTGGAGGGGTCCGGTTGGATGAGAATGGGGGCAGACGAGAAAAGCCTTTTAAGCCCAGAGAAGGCAGCGTCCGCCTCAGGCGTCCAGGCAAATGGGCGGGCAGGAGAGGTGAGATGGGTGAGAGGGGCTGCAACCCTGCTGTAATCCCGGGTGAATCTCCGGTAAAAATTGGCAAACCCCAGAAACTGCTGCAGTTTCTTGCGGGAATCGGGGATGGGCCAGTCAGTCACCGCAATGACCTTCTCGGGGCAGGTCCTCACTTGCCCGCTCTCAATGATGAACCCCAGGAAGGATACCGAGGTGACACTGAACTCACACTTCTCGGCCTTCACATACAGTTTGTTCTCCAACAGCCGTTGAAGAACTTGTCGGACATGCTGAATGTGTTCCTCCTGGTTGCGGGAAAAAATCAGGATGTCGTCTAAATAGACAAAAACTGAGCGGTTGAGAAAGT
Source organism: Ammodytes marinus (assembly GCF_949987685.1). Classification (NCBI taxonomy): domain Eukaryota; kingdom Metazoa; phylum Chordata; class Actinopteri; order Uranoscopiformes; family Ammodytidae; genus Ammodytes; species Ammodytes marinus. The sequence continues at coordinate 4,315,182 of NC_137230.1, read as the reverse complement.
CCCGGAGGACGTCGTTAACCAGGTTCTGGAACACAGCAGGGGCATTAGTTAGGCCGAAAGGCATGACGAGATACTCAAAATGGCCGAGGGGGGTGTTAAAGGCCGTCTTCCACTCATCGCCTTCACGGATGCGAACCAGATGGTAGGCATTACGTAGGTCCAATTTGGAGAAGACTGTGGCGCCCTGCAGTGGCTCGAATGCGGAACTGATGAGGGGCAAAGCATACTTGTTCTTCACTGTAATGTTATTCAGCCCCCTGAAATCAATGCATGGTCGAAGTGACTTGTCCTTTTTGGCCACAAAAAAGAAACCTGCACCAACAGGAGAAGAGGAGGGTCTCATGAGGCCAGCCGAAAGAGAATCCTTAATGTACGTCTCCATGGCCTCCCTCTCAGGACGGGACAAGTTATAAAGGCGACTACTGGGCAAAGGAGCGCCGGGGAGGAGATCAATGGCACAGTCATAGGGGCGATGAGGAGGCAGGGTGAGCGCGCGACACTTACTAAATACCTCTCCCAGGTCATGATAGATTTGGGGAACCAAGGAGAGGTCGGGAGGTTCCTTGGGCAAGGGAACATCTCCCACTGCCGGAGACAGGGCAGATTGTAAGCAGGTGGAATGACAAAATGTGCTCCAACTCACCACTTTGCCAGAAGACCAGTCAAATTGGGGATTGTGAAGCTTGAGCCAGGGGTGCCCCAGCACCAGGGGAGTGAGGGGAGACAGGATGACATGAAACTGCAGTATCTCGTGGTGATTACCAGAAACAATTAACTCAAGGGGCTTAGTACGGTGAGTAATAAGGGCCAGGTGACTGCCGTCTAAGGCGTTAGCATTTAAGGGAGAGGGTAATTGTTCCAATTTAATGCCAACCTGAGACGCGAAGCCAGCATCAATGAAGTTCTCATCCGCTCCAGAATCCACCAGGGCTGAAACAGGAAAGGAATGCCCGAGGAACAGGAGAGTGGCATCCAGCAGTGAGCGAGAACAGAGAGAATCGGGGACGGGGGGGGGGGGGGGCGTGGCTCAACAGGGCCCCGAGCCTCACTGTCGAGCCCTGTCCTTTGGGCAGTGACGGACAGGTGGAGATGAGATGCCCGGGCAGCGCACAGTACAGACACACTCCGGTCTTAATCCGATGAAGCCGCTCTGCCTGGGTGAGACGTGTGCGGCCCAGCTGCATGGGCTCCTCTTCAGTGACAGCACGCGTCACGGGGGCAGTCTTAGGGAAGCGTGGGGAACAGGAAGCAGCGAAAGCCGGAGGCACGGAGCTGCCCGCCTTCTCCCTACGCCGCTCGCGTAGGCGATTATCCAGCCGGATAGAGAGGGAAATCATTTCATCGAGAGTGTCAGCTTCCTCCCTAGTAGCCAGCTCATCCTTGATCGACTCACTGAGACCGGAAAGAAAAAGCCCACGTAGTGACTTGTCGTTCCAGCCTGACCTGGCTGCATAGGTCCTGAACTCAACGGAGAACTCAGCTACACTGCGGGAGCCCTGACGTAAAGAAATAAGCCGCTTGGCGGCGTCCCCTCCCTCTACTGGGTGATCGAAAACCTTTCTCATTTCAACTACAAAAAGGTCAAAACTGTTATTGACTGGGGAATCACTGTCCCATACTGCTGAAGCCCACGCTAATGCGTTACCCTTAAGTGACCCCATAATGTAAGCGATCTTAGCTTTATCAGTAGGATAAGTGAGGGGCTGCTGACTAAAAACTAAGGAACACTGGATCAAAAAGGCCCTGCACATACCCATATCCCCAGCATAGCGCTCAGGCGCAGGAATGAAAGGCTCACAAACTCGTGGCAGGTGTGACGGGGAAGTGGAGGCGGCAGCAGGCGGAGGCGCCGCAGGCAGTGGAGGCGCTGCGGTGAGGGAAACCAGTAGATCCAAATGCTGACCCATCTGAGTGACACGGGTAGCGAGCTTTTCGAAAGCCTCCATAGCGTCCCGGAGGGCTTGGCTGTGCTCCGCCACCCGGGTGCCTTGAGCGGCGAGAGCTCCACGAATCTTGCCTAAGTCCGCTGGGTCCATCTTGGCCAGAGCGTTCTGTTATGGTTTGGTACTGGACCCAAGAGCAGACAGAGGCAGTTGTAGGATAAAAATAAAAAGGTTTATTTAACGAGTTGGGGAAGCAGGTGGTGAGTGGGGAAGCCGGGGTGGAGAAGCAGGTGGGTATGCCTGTAACAGCATGTAAAACTGATGACTTTAAACGCAAAATTGGTTGGATTATGTTGTTAAGCCTTGAACCTCATAGAATTGTCTGTTTAATCATGAGAAAATGTATTTTAGGTGCCTAAATGCAAGTTGCACTTCTCTTTGACTCTGCTGAAGTGAAACAGAATGGGATCATCAAAACAGCTCCCAAAAGATCTGAAAAACAAAGATTGTTCATTGTCATGGTTTAGGGGAAGGCTACAAGAAGCTTTCCAAAAGGTTTCAATTGTCAATTTTGACTATAGGGAACGTTGTCAGGAAATGGAAGGACACAGGCATAGTGGCAGTTAAACCCAGGCATGGCAGACCAAGAAAAAAACAGGAGCGGCATAGGTGGAGGATTGTGAGAATGGTTGCACACAACCCACAGATCACCTCCAAAGACCTGCAAGAACATCTGGCTGCAGATTGTGTATCTGTACATCGTTCAACAATTCAGCGCAATTTGCACCAAAACATCTGCTTTTTATAAAGACCAAATAACTTAATTTTTGTCTCATCAGTCCAAAGCATTTTCTTCCAATATGAAGCTGGCTTGTCTAAATGAGCTTTTGCATACTCCATGCAACTGTATCTGTGGCGTGGGCGCAGAAAGGGCTTCCTTCTCATCACCCGGCCATACAGATGTTTTGGTGCAAATTGCACTGAATTGTTGAACCATGTACAGATACACAATCTGCAGCCAGATGTTCTTGCAGGTCTTTGGAGGTGATCTTTGGGTTGTGTGCAACCATTCTCACAATCCGCCGCATATGCTGCTCTTGTACTTTTCTTGGTCTGCTAGACCTGGGTTTAACTGCAACTGTGCCTGTGTCCTTCCATTCCCTGACAACGTTCCTTACAGTAGAAATTGACAATTGAAACATTTGGGAAAGCTTCTTGTAGCCTTCCCCTAAACCATGACAATGAATAATCTTTGTTTTTAAGATCTTTTGGGAGCTGTTTTGATGATCCCATTCTGTCTCACTTCAGCAGAGAGTCAAAGAGAAGTGCAACTTGCATTTAGGCACCTAAAATACATTTTCTCATGATTAAACAGACAATTCTATGAGGTTCAAGGCTTAACAACATAATCCAACCAATTTTGCGTTTAAAGTCATCAGTTTTACATGCTGTTACAGGCATTAAAATGAACAAAACCACAAGGGTACCCATATTTTTGCACAGCCAGTTTTTCACATTTTATTTTATTTCATACAACCAAATACTGCTTTTCAAAAAGTCTTTGTTTGGAAAACATCCCAGTACTTAGCTGTTCCTGGTAAATTAAAGTCATACCACTTTTATCTTTTTTTTGTGAAAGCAGAGTCAATTATAATGCCGGCTGAGAAGGGTTCCCAAACTTTTTCATATGATTGTATCTGTTGAGATAGTTCTGTTGACTGTCAACTCATTCACTGTTGACATGCAACTGCATACAGTCCCCTACAAAAGTATTGGAACGGTGAGGCCAATTCCTTTATTTTTGCTGTAGACTGAAAACATTTGGATTTGACACCAAAAGATGAATGAGACAAGACATCAACATTTCAGCTTTCATTTACAGGTATTTACATCTGGATCTGATACACAACACATAAGATAGCATTATTTTTAAAGGAACACCACATTTTTAGGTGAGCAAAAGTATTGGAACAGATATACATAAAATAAATTAAAGTGAATAAAACGAGAGTTACTTATGTAACTACGGTTCTATGAATTCTGGATGACCGCCAGAGGCAGTGCTTAACACTGGATGTTATCCTTCGCGCATGCGCAGGTCGAGTATATAATATAAACAAAGTCACGTGTGACCGGGGATGACGTCGGGACGCCCGTCTATATACAATCATATGAAAAAGTTTGGGAACCCCTCTCAGCCGGCATTATAATTGACTCTGCTTTCACAAAAAATATATAAAAGTGGTATGTCTTTAATTTACCAGGAACAGCTAAGTACTGGGATGTTTTCCAAACAAAGATTTTTTGAAAAGCAGTATTTGGTTGTATGAAATAAAATAAAATGTGAAAAACTGGCTGTGCAAAAATATGGGTACCCTTGTGGTTTTGTTGATTTTAATGCCTGTAACAGCATGTAAAACTGATGAATTTAAACACAAAGTTGGTTGGATTATGTTGTTAAGCCTTGAACCTCATAGAAATGTCTGTTTAATCATGAGAAAATGTATTTTAGGTGCCTAAATGCAAGTTGCACTTCTCTTTGACTCTCTGCTGAAGTGAGACAGAATGGGATCATCAAAACTGCTCCCAAACGATCTTAAAAACAAAGATTATTCATTATCATGGTTTAGGGGAAGGCTACAAGAAGCTTTCCCAAAGGTTTCAATTGTCAATTTCTACTGTAAGGAACGTTGTCAGGGAATGGAAGGACACAGGCACAGTTGCAGTTAAACCCAGGTCTAACAGACCAAGAAAAGTACAAGAGCGGCATATGCGGCGGATTGTGAGAATGGTTGCACACAACCCAAAGATCACCTCCAAAGACCTGCAAGAACATCTGGCTGCAGATTGTGTATCTGTACATGGTTCAACAAATCAGTGCAATTTGCACCAAAACATCTGTATGGCCAGGTGATGAGAAGGAAGCCCTTTCTGCGCCCACGCCACAGATACAGTTGCATGGAGTATGCAAAAGCTCATTTAGACAAGCCAGATTCATATTGGAAGAAAATGCTTTGGACTGATAAGACAAAAAATAAGTTATTTGGTCTTTATAAAAAGCAGATGTTTTGGTGCAAATTGCGCTGAATTGTTGAACGATGTACAGATACACAATCTGCAGCCAGATGTTCTTGCAGGTCTTTGGAGGTGATCTGTGGGTTGTGTGCAACCATTCTCACAATCCTCCACCTATGCCGCTCCTGTTTTTTTCTTGGTCTGCCATGCCTGGGTTTAACTGCCACTGTGCCTGTGTCCTTCCATTACCTGACAACGTTCCCTACAGTCGAAATTGACAATTGAAACCTTTGGGAAAGCTTCTTGTAGCCTTCCCCTAAACCATGACAATGAACAATCTTTGTTTTTCAGATCTTTTGGGAGCTGTTTTGATGATCCCATTCTGTCTCACTTCAGCAGAGAGTCAAAAAGAAGTGCAACTTGCATTTAGGCACCTAAAATACATGTTCTCATGATTAAACAGACATTTCTATGAGGTTCAAGGCTTAACAACATAATCCAACCAACTTTGTGTTTAAAGTCCTCAGTTTTACATGCTGTTACAGGCATTAAAATCAACAAAACCACAAGGGTTCCTATATTTTTGCACAGCCAGTTTTTCACATTTTATTTTATTTCATACAACCAAATACTGCTTTTCAAAAAATCTTTGTTTGGAAAACATCCCAGTACTTAGCTGTTCCTGGTAAATTAAAGACATACCACTTTTATATATTTTTTGTGAAAGCAGAGTCAATTATAATGCCGGCTGAGAGGGGTTCCCAAACTTTTTCATATGACTGTAAGTCCACGTCACTTCCCAAAATGTCCCTTCAGAATCTTCTCGCAAGATTCCGAGTGACAGAGAACTCTGGCGGTCATCCAGAATTCATAGAACCGTAGTTACATACGTAACTCTCGTTCTATTTCATTCTTACTGACCGCCAGAGGCAGTGCTTAACACTGGATGACTATTACCAACGTAGTCACGAGGAATCCTGTACCCACCTATTAGGAAGGGCCTGAGGGTTCCTGGAAAACAGCTGCAGCCACTGCGTGGCGAGCAGCTACATTGACCATGTAAAATCGGGCAAAGGTGCACGCTGAAGCCCAGGAGGCCGCTGCACAAATGTCACTTAGAGGCACTCCTCTTAGTGCTGCCCAGGAAGTGGAGACACTCCTGGTGGAATGGCCTCTGACGTTAGGAGGCAAAGGCAGTCCTCTTGACTTGTATGCCTCCTCAATTACCTCCACCACCCACTTGGAAAGCCTCTGTCTGGACAGTGCTTGCCCCTTTCTCGGGCCCCCGTAGCAGACAAACAAGCGAAAACCAGCAGTTTCCTGTATGTAACATCTCAAGGCTCTCACCGGGCAGAGTAGTTCTGCTGAACTAGCTTCCTCATCCGATGGGTGTGAGGGGCCATAAGCTGCTAGCTGTATGACCTGATTATAGAAGGCCGAAGGCAGCCTCTTTGGGAAGAATGAAGGGTTAGGCCACAGTGCCACCCCTGTGCCATCTGAGTTCCAGCGTATGCACTGTTCACTCACTGACAACGCATGAAGCTCACCAACACGCTTGGCTGATGCAATCGCTAGAAGAAAGGCAGCCTTTGCTGACAGCCATTTCAGCGGCGCCTGATCCAGGGGCTCAAATGGGGGGAGACAGAGGGCTCCCAGCACCAGAGGCAGGTCCCATGAGGGAACCTTGACAACCAGTGGGGGGTTCCTCCGCTGGGCTCCTTTAAGAAATCGGGTCACCAAAGAATGAGATCCCACCGTCTGGTTATCAACCTTAATGTGCCTGGATGAAATAGCAGCCACACAGACCCTTAACGTGGAAGCAGATAGCTTCCTCTCCAGTAAGGACTGCAAAAAACGCAGTATTATTGGCACTGAGGAACTCTCCGGTACCTCTCTCTGAGCCTTACACCACTCCGCAAATATCTTCCACCTGTTAGCATAAAGTGCCCTGGTGGAGGGAGCTCTTGAGTCTATGATGGTCTGAACTACCTCCTGGTCACATGCCATCAGAAGTGGCTCGGGCCCCTCAAGGGCCAAACCCATAGCTGCAGGCATTCTGGTTTGGGGTGCCAGATGTGGCCCCCCAGCTGAGAGAGCAGGTCCTGTCTCCTTGACAGGCACCATGGATCTCCATCCAGCAGCCTGTACATTACTGGAAACCAGGGTCTCCCTGGCCAGTTTGGGGCAACCAGCAGGAGTCTGTAGTTCCCCTTCTGAACTCTGTGTAGGGTCAACCCTATCAGTGGAAATGGTGGGAAGGCATAAAGGAGCTGACGTGGCCATGGATGTGCCAAGGCATCCTGTCCCATCGGACTCTTCTCTGCCAGAGAGAACCAGAGAGGGCAGTGTGTTGTGGACTCTGACGCAAACAGGTCCACCTCTGCTGTGCCATATTTGCTCCATATTGCCTCTACCACCTCTGGGTGGAGTCTCCACTCCCCCGACGGAGGTTTCTGGCGTGAAAGAAAGTCTGCCACCGTGTTCTGTGGCCCTGGAAGGTGCATAGCCCTGAGGCTGGAAAAGTAAGGGAGAGCCCATACCAGGAGTTGCTGTGCAACCTGTAATGACTGAGCCGACCTTGTGCCCCCTTGATGGTTCACATTGTAGACAGCTGACTTGTTGTCGCTTCGTACCAGAACATGTCTGCCTCTCAAAAAAGGCAGGAATCTGCGGAGCGCTAAATACATAGCACGGAGATCGAGCACATTGATGTGCTGTGTCATGTGCTGCGCACTCCAGAGCCCTCTCACCGCCCTGTGCTGCCATACTGCCCCCCAGCCAGAGGGCGAAGCATCGGTCACCACCACCTCGCGGCGTGAGGGGATCGAACCCAGTGTGACCCCTTTGGCAAGATATGCCCTGCGTCTCCAGGGTCGTAATGCCAGGAGGCATTGACTGGACAGCCTGACTTTCCTGGATCCGTGCACCCTCGGGTCTAAGAGGAGGCCATTGGTCCATACTTGGAACGGCCGCAAGTGGAGGAGGCCCAGTGGTACTATTGCCGTTACTGACGTCAACATCCCCAACAGCCTGAGACAAAGGCTGTACCTTACCCTCCTGTCCTCCCGAAAACGCAGGAGGAGCTGTAGTATTGCTTCTACCCGCCGCGGAGACGGGCAAGCAAGCATCTGGACGGAGTCCAGGGTAATGCCAAGGAACAGTACCTCTTGGCTGGGTATCAGACAGCTTTTGCCATAATTGACTGTAAGACCCAACCTTCCCACATGGCCTAGGAGGGCCGTGGTGTCCTGCTCCGCCCGTTCCCGGGTCGGAGCGCAAATAAGCCAATCGTCCAGATAAGGGAAGATTTGCATTCCGGTGGCTTGCATTGGTGCGAGTGCCGCACGCATGCACCTGGTGAAGATCCTTGGGGCTAGCGATAACCCAAATGGGAGGACCCTGAACTGGTAGGCCCGCCCTTCGAATGCGAAGCGCAGGTATGGCCTGTGATGTGGTGCAATTGGGACGTGAAAATACGCGTCCTTTAAATCTATTGACGTGAACCAGCTTTGCCGTGTCACGGCCTGGAGCACTTCTACTGTCTTTAACATGTGAAAAGGCAATACTTTCAGAAAACTGTTCAGCCCTCGTAAGTCCAGTATAGGGCGAAACCCGCCCTCTTTTTTGGGAATTAAAAAATACACTGAGTAAAACCCTGAGTGGATACTTTTTGGCTGAGGGCCTGTCGCCTTGTGGGATCGCTGACTGAAGTCAGTCTGATCCCCCTGAAAACTGGGGGCCGGCGTCGGAATTGGAGATTGTACCCTTGGGTTAGCGTGGCCACCACCCAAGGGTCTGTAGTGCAACTTTCCCAGCAGTTGATGTGCTGCTGGGAGAAGCGTCCGACGGCCGGCCCTGAGCCCTCAGGGTCTGCCCCCACGTCCTCTTGGAACCCTGGGGGGACGAAACCCTGACCCCCGCCCCCTCTGTGCCTGGGGTGCTGGCCGTGTGGGAGCACGGCGGGGTTGATAGGATCGCTCAGGAGCAGGTGAGGTCCTGGAATAACCACCAGGATGCGCTGGCGGCAGAGGACGATTGGTGCCATTACCTTGTGGAGACTGCTGTCTTGGTTGGGGTGTAGGTCCCCGAAGGCTAGCGAACTGCTGCCGTGTCTGGTTAGCCTGAATGCCACGATTCAAGGCCTGTTGTGCTGCCGGGCCAAACAGCTCCCCCGGAACTACGGGGAGAGTGCGGAGGATTCTTCGGGATGGTTCTGATAATGGGGCCTGGGCCAGCCATACCTGGCGGCGCGCCAACGTAAGCGTCGACATCAGCCTACCAAGTTCTCTGGTCATGAAGGCAAAAGCCTGCAACGACGTATCACTTAGACTCTGCACTGAAGCCTCTGCACTGGACGCTTGCAAGGACTGCGACAGGGCTAGTATCAAATGTGAAAACGAGTTCCCAATGCGGCCCATACGTGCCGCTGTGTCATAGCACTTTGTTAGCAGGTCATCCGTAATGCGACACTGTGGCCTGGGACAGCGAGCATTCGGCCTCAACACCTCCTCCGGTGCTACAATGAGGGAGGCAATGGTCGGCTCTACGGCTGGCATTCGGTCAAGTCCATGCTTGCCGGCATTCTGCATCAAAGCCAAAGCCCTGCTGTCACTGGTGTGATGAGATAGAGATCTGGGGTCTGGCCAGCATCTGTGAAGCTCCTCAATATATGGCTGGGAGGGAGGCACAGAAAAATTCGCTTGTGGCGGGACACACCTAAAGAATGCACTAGCTGGAGCGCTTGCTGCTGGAGCCTCATCCAACCCTAACCGTGCCAGTGCCCTTCGGACTACTGGCTTAACCGTGGCCGGGGAAGCCTCTGAGCCTGCCCTAGACCCACTTCCTGCAATCTGGGAGTCGTCTTCAGAAGCCTGGTTAGAAGGCTCTACTTCATCCTGTCCCGGCCTGTCTTCGTAGAACTGGCTACAGGAGGCCCTCGTAGACAGGGCATCTTCATCCCCTTCTGGTGTGGTTGGAGCCTCCGCCTGAGGGATAGACCCTTGGGATGACGCCAACCTGACTGGCTGAAGGTTAAAGAGCAAACTCTTAATCTCAGCAAACTCTGACACTAGCTTGTCCACTTTGGCAGCATAACGGTCAGTCTTCTTAGTCCTCTTCCTAGGCGGGGCCGCCCTGGGTGGGGAGCGTACTCGTACCTCTGGTTCTTTCCCAGGCAGGGGAAGCTCACCTTCAACCTGAGGTCCTTCCACCTCTGCTAGTCTCGCCACCTTTAGCCCATGTGGCATGAAACTGCAGTTCATGCACTGATTGTCAGACAGCCCCTCCCGCAGGTGGACCACACCGAGGCATGCGGGGCATTCATCATGTCCATCTGTAGTTTGCAGTGGAGCCATGCAAGTGCGGCAACCATGTGAGCCTAACATGGTGGTGGTGGTGGGAGGTGTGGGGGGTAGAATACTACCACACCGCTCAACCCGTGGATAGGCTGTGTGATATTGAGGATTAATGCAATTATTCTCACTGCTATCCCAAAATAGTCTCTTTCCAGAGTGAATCAGTTACTACTGAGCGAAACCACCCATTAGTAATAATAATGCAACAAAAGAGCAGCAAACTGCTCCATAGTAAGCAAACTGAAACTAGAAAATCACAAAGGTAGTTTTCTTTTTTTTCTCAAGTTTACTTCAAAATTAAATTATCATTTATTTAATTTATCTTTTTATCTTTTTTTTTTCTAATCTTTTACCCAATAGCCTTAACCATACTGGGGAGCTTCTGCTCTTAATTCCAACCAAGGGAGTACATGCTTTAACGAGCGAACACACCCGTCAGGGAGCCTTTAATTAACTGAAACAAAAAGTTGCCACCCAAGGCAGCAAACGCCGGTACTGGCAATCTCCGATGCAGCCTTGCAGATCACTGCGAGGGCAAACAAAAACAAGACGTAAGATTAAGCGGAAGGCCGAAAACCGGATCCCCTTAACTTACTTAACAGCTAACACCTAGAGATACTTACCTTTTCCGCAGCTTCAGCTGGGGAAGGCGCTGTGTTAGCCGAGCGTTCTCTGCGAGCCGAACTCACCAGCGGAAAAACACCGGTACGCCCGCGATCAGAACATAGCCGTGTGTGACTAATTGCAGCCCTTGGAGGACGAATCCGTGGCTCCAACCATGAGGTTGCAGGGCTACCAGCAAGGAGTCACCGGCTAATATTGCTCTTATTCAAGCGTATTTCTTACTCTAAACCTGTATTCGCTACAGCGAGAAGATACAAGGGACATTTTGGGAAGTGACGTGGACTTATATAGACGGGCGTCCCGACGTCATCCCCGGTCACACGTGACTTTGTTTATATTATATACTCGACCTGCGCATGCGCGAAGGATAACATCCAGTGTTAAGCACTGCCTCTGGCGGTCAGTAAGAATGAAATAGAACTTAATATTTAGTTTCAAATTATTCTCTTGCAATAGCTGCATCAAGCCTGTGACCCATTGACCCATGACCAAACTTTTGCATTCTTCTTTTGTGATGCTTTTCCTCTTTCAGTTGCTGTTTTGGGGGGTTACTGCTTTCCTCTAGCAGGTAAAATGCCTGCTCTATAGGCAGGGCTGTACAGTGCGACAGTTTTGATCGCATTTGCTACTGAAATTGATCACGTGCGATGATGAAAACAATTCCACTCGCACTAGTACGATAGCTTGATAATGAGCAGATGCTGTCTCTTTGAGACACAGAGGAGAGATGCACAACACTGCTTGGAGGGCTCTACATTCTCCATGCGGGTAGCCTAAATGTAGTCTTAGGTGAGTCAGTTATTGAGTCCACCCTCCACTTTGGCTGGTGAAAGATGTTTGCTCGGGATCTGTGCTTGAGCGGCGATTCTAGCGTCTAAAAACTTCACCATCGGTAATAACCGGAAGGAGACGGCTCTTAACATTAACACGGTTAAGTTAGCGCGTGTGCAAACAACATTTCCTGTGCGCCTTCACATTAAAAGCCTGTTACTAGCCAAACGTGAGTTGACTTTTATTTTGAAGCCGGTAAGAACAGGAAGTTAGCGCTTCAGCTAGTTAGCTAGCTTGAAAGGCAACTCATTCAGCTGCAGAGAAAAGTCTATTTAAACAAAGTTTGAAATAAGCCACTGAAGAACTACTCCCAAGATATTCAAAACAACCTATTTAATTTATCCTAAATTGTACCAATATGTATACTTATTTATTTAATAGGCTGTTTAATGTTTTAAAGTTTGGTTTTAATTAACAGAAGGACATTTTCTAAAAATGTTTATTATTATCAATATAATAATTATATGTATATACAAAAAATATATAGATATAGATATTATTTTTATATTTTTATGGGGAGAAATAATTCTAAATCAGCAAAAAATTGCAATTGGCAGGTTAGATTATTTTGTCTAAATTGCAATCAGTGCACCCCTATTAATTTTTCTACAATTATTACTGCACACACTAGGATATAATATTAATTGAGAATCTCAAACGAGACCAAGATGACATGCTCAAAGGTAATTAGAGCGAAATGCATGGGTTAAGGTTATGCAAGTTTTCGATCATACTTTGTGTGCTACCGAATTTATTTTTGTGCTACTGAATTTTTTTGCTTGCTAGCACCAGTGCTACCACCTAAAAAAATAAGCGTACAGCGTAGCAGCAAAATGAATTTAGAAGTCTACAGAAACATTCGGTCTGCCAATTTAAAGAAAGATGCAACCAAACTGATTGGAAGATCCTCCATCATGTAGCAAGATAATGATCCAAAAAAACTACAAAAACAACAAAGGAGTTCATCAGGGGCAAGAAATGGAAGTTTTAGACTGGCCAAGTCAATCTCCAGACTTAAACCCTATAGAGCATGCATGTTACCTGCTAAAGAGGAGAATGAAGAGATTAACCCCCCAAAACAAACAGCAACTGAATGAGGCTGCGGTGAAAGCCTGGAAAAGCATCACAAAAGAAGAATGCAAAAGTTTTGTGATGTCAATGGGTCACGGGCTTGATGCAGTTATTGCAAGCGAAGGATTTGTGACAAAATATTAAGTCTTATTAATTTTAATTTATTTAAAGTCTATCTGTTCCAATACTTTCGCTCACCTAAAAATGTGCTGTTCCTTTACAAATAATGCTATCTTATGTGTTGTGTATCAGATCCAGATATAAATACCTGGAAATGAAAGCTGAAATGTTGATCTATTGTCTCATATTCATATGTTGGTGTCAAACCCAAATGTTTCCAGTCTACAGCAAAAATAAAGGAATTGGCCTCACTGTTCCAATATTTTTGTAGGGGACTGTATCTACTGATGGCTTGTTGAGTGTCAACAGTGGACTATCAAATTAAAGTGTTACCCATTTTTCTTCTAACATTTCACTGCTACATAAGAACATGACATTTTTGTTTTATATACACTAGGTTGCAGATAGCTTGCAGATAGGTTGTGCATCGTATTGAATGCCAAGAACAATAGTTATTTTGGGGATGAGTGGATTGGATGAGATATATGTTTTAATTGTTTTGAAGTGGAATGGAATGTAACTTAATAAACCTTAAAATATTTCAAATTTTATTTACATAGCTTTTTCTTTGCACAGCTGATCCATGCAAAAGTGAAACTAGCGCAGTAATGATTTGCTGCACAGAAATGAGGCAAAGTTGACACTTAAATCACCATCATGCTCCATAATTTAACTCTGGAAGGCAAATGTCTTTGAGGTATTGTAGCATCTCAAGGACAGATTGACATTGCTGATAGTAGGTGGTTACAAAATAAAATCTCCAGTGGAGAATGCATAACCTTTCTATGGAGTGTGGGGCGAGAAAAAGTGATCTTCAGTCTTGATGAGCCATAAAAACAGGCTCACATTAAGTCTTAATGATTTGGAAAAGGTCACAACCTTTTGATACAGACACATAACAGGCTGTGAGAGGCTGAGTAAAAGGACAGAGTGGGTGGCAGCACAGTAGGGAAGGCAAGGCAAGGCAAGGCAAGTTTATTTATATAGCACAATTCAAACACAAGGCCATTCAAAGTGCTTTACAGGGGCAAGATTAAAATACATAAAACACATTAGAAGACATTTAAAAGCGAATGAAAAGAAGTAAAACATTTAAATAAAATAAGAAGTACAGGTTAAAATGGAAACAGAAAAGTCTTCAGACTCTTTAAAAGAACAAAGGCGCCTAGGGAAGGCGAAATTGTTGGCAAGACCACATGAATATAGATGATGCATTTGTGGGCTGGTGTGGCATTGACAGAAGCTGAATAGAAACGCAAGCAGTTCAGAAAAAGTATACAGCATGTTGGATTTAGGATGAATACTCACTCTTACAGAGAAGTCACGTCGGATAAGATTAAGAAGGAATAGACGAGAGAGAGAGAGGAGATGAGACATGGAGCACATATTGCTCTAATATGCAGTATATTTTCCGGCCTTTACTCAGAAAAACGGCGTTGGTAGTGGGTTGATGAAAGAAGATGCAGTTTGAGGCAGATGAGGAGGTCTTCAGGAACAATTCTTTTATTTTAACAACAAAACTCATCCTGCAGTCAAAACGAAGCCAATAAAAAGTTAAAGTATTTTAGCCAAATCAAGTAGAGGTACATGCACAAAACAAAAAGCTATGAAGAATTCCTGTATACTAAAAGACCTATGAAGAGTTCCTGTATACTAAAAGACCTGTCTCTTCCTGTATTGTGGTGGCTTTTAATCTGCAAATCTAAGTGAGCTGATTGGTTCTTAGGTCAGTAAGCTCCACTTTGCCTAACTCTTGATTGGTGGACCCTAACTAACTCTTTTTTTTATAACTTTCTTTTTATTTGTTTTTCAGGTTTAGTGACAACAGACAGACAGACAGACAGACAGACAGACAGACAGACAGACAGACAGACAGACAGACAGACAGACAGACAGACAAAGAACACATAGGGCAAGCATGGGCCATTATAAGTACAAATGCAACAGAGTGCAAGAATATTAATAAAAAAAAAAAAAATACAGTAAAATGTACAATTAGAGTGGGTTACATTCCTCACAATGGTCAGACCATTTTTTCCAGGCCTTGATATAGCGGTCAAACTGTAGCCTTAGGGAAAAGGTCAGTCTCTCCATACAGTTTATTTCGTTGACAATAGCGACCCATTCTTCTTTAGAGGGTGGCTCTTCCCTTAACCACTTCCGGGTGATGGCTTTCTTACATGCAACAAGTAGGATTTTGTAGAGGTATTTATCATGGGTCATAAGGTTGTCAGGCAGTTTACCCAGGTATAGTATAACAAAGGAGTTAACAACTTTTATTCCAAAAATTGAACTTATTTCTTTGGAAATCTCATCCCAAAATGGCTGGATAAAAGAGCAGTCCCAAAATATATGAAAATGATCAGCCATGGGTTTACCACACTGCCTCCAACATCCACTCGGGCCCTGAGATCCCTGCTGCATGTATTTAATTTTTGGAGTCACAAAAAAGCGTATTGTATTCTTCCAGCAAAATTCACGCCAAGATCTTGAATTGGTAGTTTTAACCTGGTTTTCCCAAATATCACTCCATTCTTCTTCAGTTATCTCCAGGCCCGATTCCTTCTCCCATTTTTGTCTGACCTGGTCGGTGGACTGGTCTTTAGAATTCTGCAGTTCCTTATATATCCGAGAGATTAAATGTTTGCTGCCTTTGGCCTTGTATGCCTCGGAAAATATATTTATCAATTTAGATTCACTATCCGCTAGTTGTTTAATTTCTCTATTGAAATAGTCCCTGACCTGGAGATACCTGAAGAAGTCACATTTTCCAAGCTCAAATACATTTGAAAGACGACTAAATGACTCCAGAATACAACCATTGGTTATAGAACAATAAGCAGTTATACCTTTGTGTACCCACTGTTTAAATTGCTTATCAAGGCTAGATGGTAAGAAGCCAGAGTCATAAGCCACCCATTTCAATATTCTTGAATGCCTCACCAGGTGGAGCTTTTTGCAAGTCTTGAACCACACCATAAGAGATTGTGTGGTCCACTGATTAAGTTTACACAGGTAGGTGCCTCGGTTTTGATAGTCACCCAATATAGACTGTGCCGGCGATTCAAAAAGCTTCAATTCTAAATCCTTCCATTTAGCTGAATACTCTGGATTGCACCAGCAGACAAGTGGTCTTAGTTGAGCGGCAGTGTAATAATCCTCAATGCATGGTAGGGCAAAACCACCCTTGTCTTTGGGAAGTTGTAGGGTTTTAAATTTAATCCGGGGTCTTTTGCTATTCCACACAAACCTTGAAATCATTCTATTCCAGTCATTAAAGGCAGTAGGGGGAATAGCAACAGGAAGAGACTGGAATAGGTACAAAAGCCTGGGGAGCACAACCATTTTAACTGTTTCAATTCTATTTGACATATCCAGAGGTAGTACAGTCCATCTATTAAGGTCTGCTTTAATTGACTTAGTAACAGGGCTATAGTTACTTTCATAGACTTTAGAGATGTCCCTTGGGATCCACACACCCAAATATTTAATAGCCGTAGCATTCCATTTAAAGTCGTATTTACTTTGCATCTCATCATTTGGATTGAAGTTGTAACAAAGTATTTGGGATTTATTCGTATTCAATTTATATCCTGAGTAAGTGCCAAACAATTCCAAAAGAGACATTAATTTGGGAATACTTTTCTCCGGGGCACTCATAGTCATCAGAACATCATCCGCGAATAAGCTTGTTTTGTATTCAGTACCCCCTATACAAATCCCCTTTATCTCTGGATCTTCCCTCATAGCTTGAGCCAAGGGCTCTATAAAGAACGCAAAAAGGGCAGGGCTAAGTGGGCAACCCTGGCGGCACCCTCTCTCTAATTTGATGGGGTGGGACAGGTGCCCATTGATTCTTATTCTGGCTGTAGGGGACAAGTATAAAGATTTAATACATTGAACTGACATTTTGTTGAAGCCAAATCGCTCTAATACCTGGTAAAGATAACCCCACCCAACTGAATCGAACGCCTTCTCTGCATCCAGGCTGATCAATGATGCGCTGATGTTTTCCTTAATCACATAGTCAACCACATGCAGGGTGCGCCGAATATTGTCCTGTGTTTGTCTTTCACTGACAAACCCTGTTTGATCTGGGTCTATCATTTCAGAAACAATATGTTCGACCCTTTTAGCCATAACTGATGCAAATAGCTTATAATCAGTATTTAGAATAGATATTGGCCTATATGAACTACATTCCCCTTTGTCTTTGCCCTCTTTATGAATTATTGTTATTACTGCCTCGCTCCACGATGTGGGTGTCTGTCCCTCTTTAAGAGTGTAGTTGAAACATTTAAGGATCAGTGGTGCCAACTCAGGTTTAAAGGCTTTATACCACTCACTGATGAAGCCATCAGACCCAGGCGCTTTATTAGCTTTCAGTCGAGAAATCGCTTTGTCTAGCTCAGCAATGGTTATATCTGAGGTCAAAATATTATTTTGCTGGTCACCTATAGAGGGAAGATCCAGAGATTTCAAAAATGTGTCTATCTTCAAAGCATCTGCCGTTTCAGGCTGGCTATATAAGTCCTTATAATAGTCCTCAAAGGATTGTTGTATATCCTCTAGCTTGTAACACATTGTGTTATTTCTCGTATTCCTTATTTTGTAAATAGTCCTCTCGGTTTGTTGTTTACGTAGTCTCCAAGAGAGAAGCTTCATAGCCTTGGGACCAATTTCATAGTATTTTTGTCTGCTAAATCTCATTTTTATCTCATTTTGTTCATTGTAGATCTTGTTTATTTCCTGCTTGATACATTTTAGTTGCGTCAATACTTGTGGGTTTTTGTGGGTGGAATGTTGAATTTCTAAATCTTTCATTTTAGTCTGTAATTCTAGTAGATGTTTTTGTTTACTCTTTTTCCTATAAGCAGAGAAGGCTATAAGTTTTCCTCTTATTACCGCTTTCCAAGCATCCCACAAAACATTTGGCGAAACTGTTCCATTGTCATTGATTAGCAAATACTCTTTCAATTCTTTCCTAATAAATTCCTTACATACTTTGTCGTTCATTAAACTTGGGTTGAGGCGCCATAGTGAATCCTTCTTTTTATTATCCAGATGAAGTGTGAGATACACCCCTGAGTGGTCTGAAACATCTCGAATACCTATTTTACAGGCACTTATCCTGTGTCTATCCACAGTGTACATAAAGAAATAATCTAACCTAGAATATTCTTTGTGGCAAGATGAGTAATAGGTAAATTGTTTTTCTGAGGGGTGTAAGTCTCTCCATACATCTATCATACCAGATTCCTTTAGAAGTTTTCGCATTATTAATGAATTCCCTTTTTTGCTTTTGTGTAAATTGGTAGAGTCGAGTTTAGACTGTAACTGAACATTCCAATCACCCCCACAGATTACTATTCCTGATGCCTCTTGAACTAGTAGATTGAATATTTTTTGATGGAGTGATCTATCTTGTCCTGGAGGCATGTACACATTTAGTAAGGTCACTTCTTTGTGGTCTATCTTACCTCTAACAAGTATAAAGCGACCTTCCTTATCTTTGATTTCAGCTGTTAATTGGAAATGTATCTTATTAGGAAGTAAAATGGCCACACCCCTCCTACGCCCTGATTTATGCGAGGAGTAAAATGTATTCATAAACCCCATCTTTTTTAGTTTTTCATGCTCTGTATCAGAGAGGTGTGTCTCTTGCCAAAAAATGACCTGTAAACTTTCCCTTTTCATTTTAGCAATAACTTTGCTTCTTTTCACAGGATTATGTAACCCATTCACATTAAGTGATATTACCTTGTAATCCTGGTACATTGACATGGTTTAGATCTCTTTCTGATGGCCCAATGTAAACTAGAACATATTGCCCTTGAACAAGAACATGTATAGTAACAAAAACAAATATATGAACTGAACAGAGTACAGTAAGTACAAAACAAGCGGACTTCCAAGGTAGGAGAACATGTTGTGTGCTCCTTAAAATTGAGGGGAAAACCTAGCTCAAGGTAAGGGCCCCTCTTTGGAGTAATCAATAAGATTGCTCCCAAAAGTGAAAAAAATAACATAGAATCTAAATAGCAGCTTCCAACAACTACTCTCCCGGTCTCAGTAAAACATATTCTCTTAGGCCAAGGGCAGTCATTGCAAGAGTAAGAAATAAAAAAATAAAAAAATAATTAAAATATTCAAGAGAGGTGAGGGTAAGAGTCAGCTGAAAAAATAGGGGTAAAGGAGAAGGTTACCAGTCCACTTATGGTCGTAGATGCTCAAACTCTCTCATTCCACACTGTTGGGTTCAGGTTGCATTAGGGCTGCGGCGGAAGGCACGCAGCTTGTGTCTTATCAGCTCCGAGTGGGATGCTTGCAGGGGGCGCTTTCCTCTTGTTCTCTCCCACTGCGCCTGGTGTGGTTTCACAGCTGGGCTGGGGTCTGTGTCCTGTGCGATGGGGAATCCCTCTCTCCGTAGGTCATCGGCGGCCTCTTTTGCGTCATTGTAGATCCTCGGCCCGCTGGCCAAAAACACCTTGAGCTTGGCAGGGGGGGGCGTCTGAAACCGCACTCCTTTCTCCTTCAATACTCTTCTTATTCCAGCATATTCCCTTCTCTTCCTCATTACTTCAGTCGGGTAGTCATTGTCAAAATAGACTCGTGTGTCCTTATAGAAGACTTCTTTCTTTTTCCACGCAGTAGAGATAACCTGGTCTTTGGTTTTATTCTCTAGAAAGTTTAACACAAACGATCTCGGCGGTGCGTCCCGGGGAGGTCGCGGACCCAAAGCTCTGTGGCAGCGCTGAATTTTCAGATCGATCTCCCCCAGGGCCAGCTCGGATCTCAATAAGTTAGCCACAAATTCCATTGGTTTATTTTCTTCCTCACCTTCAGCGATGCCGTAAATACGGATGTTGTTCCGCCGAGACCGTAGCTCCAAGTCGGCCACCTTTATTTGCATGGATTCCTGCGCTTGTTTCATTTGGAGGAGCTCGACTTCGAGCTCCGTGCTGAACTCCTCTATTTCAGCTACGCGCTGCTCCGCCTCATCCACCCGTGTTGTTGTAGTTTTCAAATCTTCCCTGATGTTTCCCAGTGTCTGGTTGATCTCCTCTCTGAACTCAGCCAAATCGTTCTTAACGTCCTCTCTTAGCTTATGACAATGTGCACTAAGCTTCTTTTTTACATCCGCACGCATCGCCCTGATCTCGGTGTGAATATTAGCCAGCAAGCTAGCTTCGGTAGTATCAAGCCTGCGCGGGCTAGGCGAGTTAGCAATGACACCGTCGTCACTCTCCATGGCTGATTTCTCATTTCTCTCCGTCCTTGTGGCCGTTCTGCCCCTGGCTCGCCTGTTCTTATCCCCTTCCATATGTTGGGGGTATTTTATTTCGTTGACGTACTTGATTCCGGGGAAATATATTTAGAAGGTGGGAGAGCGATTTGCTAGCCTGCCATTCTCTACCGCGTGCCAACCGGAAGTCAGTTCGACCCTAACTAACTCTGACCTACGGTTTCAGAGGACATCTGTGTTAATCAATCCCTGGAGGCGATATCTCGTGGGGCACTAAGAAGTCTGATTCAGTAACTTTAGGACAATCCCTTTAGCCAATACATTAGCTATTAGACCTTCACCCTTTCCCCGAGACATGTAAACCCAAGCCAGACTGTCCTAAATTGCCCCCACCAAGGACCTTCTCGGAGCCCTCTATTGTGTACAATTTGAATGATCTACAGATCAGCCTGCTGGCTTCCTCAACTTAAGCAATCCACGTTCCTATCCTGCACACACATATACCCACGAGAGCTGCTCCTGGCTCCCCATATAGTTAATTCTGTATGTAATTAAACAATCTCCTGATTATCAGTAATCTTAGAATGTGTCATAACGAAATACACTACAAACACCCTACAACTGACTGCAGCTGAACCATCCTGATGTGATGAATTGCTTCGGTAGCTACACACATTTTCTCTGAGAAGTTGTAAAGTTAAGTATTGATTTCCCCAGAGTTAAGATATTCACGAGATTCTTCACAAGTCTGTTCCAGGTTATGTGTGACGCATTGAGCTGCACTGGGTTCAATTAAAGAAGTGCATCTGGAGCAGCTCTCTGGGGCTGTCCTTGTTCTCTCCTCAGTGTTCCATGAGGTGCAAACGGCAAGGCTCATATTACGGTTCTTTAGTGTGTCTTAGACTCACTAAACCAGGCCAAATGGTGATCCCCTTTAGAAACGGACAATCTGGAAGGGGCAACATGAGAAAGAACACTTAATGTCACAAGCTACATTTACCAGTAGCTTTATTGTGAGCTTTATAAGGTGTTTAGAACCTGCCATAACAGAAAGTAACAACATATTCAACACATAACTACCATCATACAATTGCAAGGATAACTGCAACCGTGAGTCCATGCAATCAATGCATGGATGAGCAACTCGTTAATGTATGAAGATCAACATTAAACAGTATCTTGGCTAAATGATAGTGAACTTCACTTATGCAAAATTCACCAGCTGAGAGATTGTTGGGATGCCAATGGGAAATATATATGAAGTAATTCAATAGTGTGTCTTCCTCTCTCAGAAGCACTGGTGGCTAGTCCCAAGTCTCAGTCTCTCTCTTCTTTCTCTCTCTGTCTCTCTCGCTCTCTCAAATTCAAATTAAAAAAGCTTTATTCGCATGACTATTGTGCTAAACAAACAGTGTTGCCAAAGTGTTACAATAATACAAATAATACCAAAAGAGAACATTCAGAACAGTATGTACCAACATAACACTACATAAAGATGTCTCTATTAATATATACTGTATAATGACGTGGACAAGAATAATTACTTATTTACAGGTTATCGATTATCATGAAAATAAAACAAAATGAAACAGTGAGGCTTGGTGCAGAATATATCTCTTTCTTTCTTTCTTTCTCTCTCTCTCTCTCTCTCTCTCTCTCTCTCTCTCTCTCTCTCTCTCTCTCTCTCTCTCTCTCTCTCTCTCTCTCTCTCTCTCTCTCTCTCTCAACAGGCATAATTATAATATCTTGACACACTCCCACTTGGCGGGATGTTCTTTTTTAAAGTTTGGTTTTTGAACTTTTGTCATATTATACATTTCTCTCAGAGGATTCTTGCTTTCAAAGTGGTCAGGATGTCGGCCTTCAGCACATTCTGTGTGGAGGGATCCAGCTGACTCTTGGGTAGGCCAGGCTGAGTCTTGGGCTTTAAACATTCCCTATTGGTTCAGTTCCTGTGTCAAACTGAGCATCTTCAACCCAACCTCCTTTTCTTTTCATTGTTAACTAAGCATCTTCATTCCAATGAAAAAATATTCAAAACTGCATTGCAAAGTCCTTGATCAAATTGTTGATGAAGCCAGAGGGTTATACTGAACTAGATGAGTTTTTGCCATTATCTGTTTGTTGCAAGGCCTTTGCCCAAGACATAGGGGAGAACGGGGTAATGTGAGAAACTTTTTACAGTTGCTTCCCTTTAAGGGAGCTAACATGATTTATTAGTCAAATTTACACATTTCCCATTAATTCAGGATGTTTCCTAGAAAAGGGCATTAGAGGGGGCGCCTTTAGCTCAGTTGGTAAGGCGTCCCCCTCCCGGGCCGGGCCCAGCAGCAGACCTGGGTTCGATTCCCACCCGCTGTCGTTCTCTGCATGTCACTCCCCTCTCTGCCCCATTTCACCTCTGTCTCTCTGCACTATCAATAAAGCATAAAAATACCCAAAAAATATCTTAAAAAAAAAGGGCATTAGCAGAATTTATTCATGACAAAGGGCAGTGAAAATATGATTGTTTTAAAAAAAGTTGTCTTGTGAGACAGACCAGAGAAATCAAGGGGGTAAACTGATCCACTTACTTTTTTCACTCTGAAAGTACCATAACAACAAATGTTGTAACAGTTACAATCCTGACAGCTAGCTTGAAAACCAAATATACCAAAACTAATGTCGGACGAGTAACAGAATCATGGGGTTTGGTAAAATAAGAAAAACATTTTCTAAACACTTGAAAGTAACTCTGATCAAATACACAATATAATTCATATTCAATAATTAACATTCAAATGACAGATAGAACCAGTTAGATTAAAACTAGGGCTGTCAAATTAACGCGTTAATTTCGATTAATTAATCACAGAAAAATTAACGCGATTAAAAAAATTAACGCAGATTAATCACACTTCTATAATGCCCTTTGACCCGGTGCAAAAGTGGTGCGTAGCTGCACCGAGCTGCACCTGAAGCAGACACAGCCCGCGCGGGTGAAAGGGAGAAAAGTAAAGAGAGAAGCAGGGGGCCGAGGGCTCTATAGACGGTTTAATAAGCATGAAGGTAGGAAGACATCTTACTTTATTCTCCGCAGCCAGTGTCTGTGCATTATTGATTTAGTGGGTGCAACAATGTAGGCTAGGTTCAAAACAGTATCTCTCAATCTTTCTCCCCGTGTCTCAATTTTGTTTGCTAGCTGTCTCGTCGTCCGCGTAAACGTGTGTGTGTGTGTGTGTGTGTCTCTGAATATTTTTGCCTATGAGTACGACGATGGTGAATGAATCGGCATAAGCATCTGTGGCAGTGCAGCGCTGTTGTGGAGACAGAAGTTACGAGAGACGGAGAGAGAGAGAGTGTGAGAGAGAGCGAGAGAGAGAGTGAGAGAGAGAGAGACTAGCAGGCTATACAGCTGTTTATAAACAGGTATAAAAGTGTCATAAAAGTATGCGATTAATTTAGATTAATTAATCACAGAGCCTGTAATTAATTAGATTAATTTTTTTAATCGCTTGACAGCCCTAATTAAAACACAGTCTGGGGGTCAGAATACAGAGCCAGCTAGTGTCTTGGGGTCAGAGCAAAGAACAATCAGAACCAACTAGAACAGCCTGGGACTCAGAACACAGGACTAGACCCAGCTGTCATTTTCCATCTTTTGAGTCTTTGATTAATATTTTTCTGCATGTTTTATTGGGATCATTCATTGAATAAAGACCTATTACGTAGAGTCTATTGATGTTAAAGGTCACTCTCCTGTCCCCCACATACATACGTGCCAAACCATGCCCTTGCTGACCCCCCTTCAGCCATCAACCCTCACCTCCAGCCCACATTGTCTTTTGTCTCATTCAAACTAGTCTCCTTGCTACCTCAAATATAATGGCTTCATTAAAAGAGGGCACAGACACTGTCTCACTTCACCCCACAGCATTTGTCTCACTTTACCCCACTGCCACAATTTGAGAAAAAACTACCTCTCAGCTAATCAGGCTAATCTTCAGTTATCATCATCACATGGTTTCTTATGTTGGTAGTTCATCAACATGTATGATAGAAGTGTTTCTACTGGGGGCGCCCTTAGCTCAGTTGGTAGGGCGTCCCCCCCATGGGCCTCGGCCAGCAGCGGACCCGGGTTCAATTCCAGCCCGCGGTCGTTCTCTGCATGTCACTCCCCTCTCTGCCCCATTTCAACTCTGTCTCTACACTATCAATAAAGCATAAAAATGCAAAAAGAAAAAAAAGTGTTTCTTTCTACCTGAATCAATTTGCTTTGGCACAACAATCGATTAAGTTGACAGCAAGAAAATTTACTTTTACATGCAAAAAAGAAATTTTTGTGAAAAAAAACATGCTTACAACATCACCATGAGGTCCTCTCTTTCATGGCCAAGGGGAAATTGAATTTAATTGAAAATATTTTTATTTCGAACAAATAAATAATAATAATAAAAAAAGCAATAATAAACAATAAAATAAATGAAACAAGCGGACAGTTACAATAAAGTAATATTTACACACAATGAAAACCACAAATGAAAATAAACTGTCTTACACTTGCTTTACCTGTTCGAAAAGGGGTGAGAAGAAAACTTATTTAATCTCACCCCTTCTCCCTGATTTATTTATCTATAATGACTATTGGCTTCCTTATTAATGATATAATAATAACAGAGGTGGGTCGTAACCTTTATTATTATGTATTATTTGCATTCAGAGTAACTGACGGTCCATTGCGACTACAAGGGCAAGTGGGCAAGTGGGTTCCATTTAAATCCTCCGCTCCTCCCCCGCCCAGTCTCCCTCCGCTCTCCAAGTTCCCTCCGTGCAACGTATGCTGTTACGTCATGCCAAGGGCTGAGGGTAAATGAACAAGGGGAAGTGCAACTACTATTGGAATGCAGGGACAGACTCCCACACACTTGCAATTACAGAGACACTGTTCTTCTTTGACACATGTCCTGTTCTCCCTGTAGCCTACTCACTTTGCATGCCCCAGTCTGGCTGTGTGAGAGTCTGAGAGTGGTCTCTTTTTTCAGCCTCTTTGTAGTTTCATACATTAAGTGAGTGTCCCAGCAGGTTTTGATGTGTAACAAAGTTTAATTTTGTGTGTTTTATATTTTTTGGGCTAAACACAACCTAGATAATTTTCTCAGGGCCAGTGACATATTGTAGGAATTAGTTTTAAAATGTGTATGTGCAAAACAATTGCAACAGTGTTATAAGTGTATTGGTTTTAATTAATATAATTTTGGACAATTTATTATCATTTTATTTGAAGGGTGATGTATTTAATTTGGCAGATAATTAATTTATTATTGTTTGAGTTCAAGGGTTATTCATTTGATTTTTAAATACCTTATTTATTGTTTTATTTAAAATTATGTTATTTAACAAATCTTTATTTGAACATTGCTGTTGTATATTATGTTTGTGTCTATTCTGTACCGTTTGTGTTGCTCTGTATATTTAAAAAATAAATCCGGAGTAATTCAGTAAGCCTACTTGTACTCTTGAGTACTTGAGTAGTCTTTTCACTGCATACTTTTTTACTCTTACTCGAGTAATAATTTTTATGAGTACTTCTACTTCTACTTGAGTAATTATAATCTTAAAGTAACTTACTTTTACTTGAGTACATTTTTTGGCTACTCTGCCCACGTCTGAATAATAATTAAAAAAAAAATATATTAATATATATTAGTTTTCAATATGATACAATTTGTTACCAATTGCATATGTATCTAATAATATCGTCATATTTATCTAATAATATTGTCAAGTAATCTTATAATAATAATAATATCTAATAAAACATTGAATATTATATAAATACTGCCAAATATATACAAATATACAAAAATATACATACATGTAAACATATACACTATGTTAAACTTCATCCCTGTACCACGTGAAAATCAATTCTTTGTATTTTATTTTAAACTGGAAATGAGAGGGGCTTGAAAACATATGTTTTACATGACCAAAAATGTGTTCCATTGCCTAGATACAGGGGGTGTCTCACATTCCCCCGTTATCCCCTACGAAGCATTTTTTTGTCAAAATCAGCTAATGCCTAAAACTATGCCTTTAACGTTCCATTGTGTGATCCTTGAGTCCTGGTACTGTCTGTTTTACAACCAAGAGGTTTTGTGAACAACAAAGTCAGGAAAGATGTAGAATTGTTCATCATCATTATCATGCGATATTGCTTCAGTTGGAGTGTGTATGCCCAGGATAATAGTTTGCGTGAGTCCATTATTTGATTAGTGGATCATAAACAAAGGGCTCAAATTTCTTATTTAGTCGAGGTTCCAAAGGTTTGCAACATAATACCATGGATGGAGCTCTGTTTATTTGAGCTGCCATCCCTGATTGTGAGGTGGGTGGGTGACAGGGACGTGCGGTGAGGTTTGAGGCTGGTGAGGCACTGACCATAGTTCCTAATTTTATTTCATGTAGAAACCTGGCTGAGGGGAGGAGACAGAAGTTACATGAGAGAGAGAAACAACAATGGTAGGCTGTACTGCTGTTAATAAACAGGAATAAAAGTTTTATATAGGTATGCGATTAATTTAGATTAATTAATCACAGAGCCTGTAATTAATTAGATAAAAAAAATGTAATCGCTTGACAGCCCTAGTAATAATACTGTCTTCTCAGAGAAATCTACAGAGAGTTAAAGGGGTGAAATGAAAAACTTATAATTCCATAGATCGGTCAGAAATCAAGTCCAACATCCTGACTATGAAAATGTGAGATTCAAATAATAACTAAAGATCGCAAACAGTGACAGTAAGCAACATAATAAAACCATTTTACAGTAAAGTTAAAAATTGAAAAATGTCAAACAATCCTTTAACAGAGAGCATCAGCACTCATGTAAGAAAGTATATCAACCAGCCAAATCCAACCCACTCGGGAAAGGTTAACTTTTGTTTATTCAACTGCATCTACCGCTGTATTAAGGGCTTAAAGACATTGGCCCTCATTTATCAATCTTGCGTAGACCAGAAAAATGGGTGTACGTACATTTCCACGCAAATCTCGGCATTTATCAATATGGACGTGAGCGTAGGGTACGCTCAAATCCCACGCCAGCTCTCAGCTCGTGTACGCAAATTTGAAAACAGCTTGGACTCGCAGTGCAGGCTGTCCCGGGTAGCCGATGACTTTGTTGGACAATTATTAGAAGGTAATACAAATGCAGTGCAAATAAGACCGAAATAAAGATATTAATCACTTAAAAATGAGCAGCTTATGGTGTGCAACTGAGTAGGAGAGCTGATTCAATAGTGCGCACACGTAAGGGCAGTTGTCTCCGTTTTGGAGCAGCTGGGGGGACACTGAGGCACGGGGGCTGCATTCATTCAAAATGTTAGCCTAAGTATTAAATATGTAGTAGGCCTACACTGCTCTTTATGATACAAAAAAATACACGGCACAACATTCAGCTTAACATTTTATTTATTTGACGCACTTTGTAGATGTTAGTTCCTCTTTTAATGTGTCATTGATGCTAAAGCGAGCGATTTATTTCCACCTTAACCGGCACGTTGTTCCTATCTGCTGGTGGAGCAGGACGGTGGGCGCTCTCACAGCTGATCGCTGCCGGTTCGGCTTGTGCAGCTGACGGCCGGGCTGACCACTCGTGCCAAGCGCATGCTGTCATACAGTAAAACGCTAAATGTGTTATTTTTAGTTTTTAAAACCCTTTTGAGTAGTGCTATCTAAAAGGGCCAATACATTCTAATCATTCAAATCTCTGCAGACCTCTATTTATTTTATGGGGACCATTATCGGACAGTTGGTGCGTCTTTTTCTCCTCCACCACTTATATTATGCCCGCAGCCCCGCATTTCAGAACAGCAACACGCTTTTTTTAGTGGCGATTTTGAGTCAACACCAACGCTGTTGACCGCAGCAGTTATTTCCTTCCTAACTGCTGCCTTCTGTCGTTCTCTGATGCTGCTTGTAGGCTAATGCTCCGAAATGAAACTCTTTTTTTCTACTTTCGCTGCTATTCTGTCAATTTCTACTTCAGGGAAGTGCCGTATTGCGCATATCCATGTCGCAAAACCTCTGGGCGAGGCCTCTAAACTGAGAAAATATAGGGGCGTGGTACGATTGTTTTCAGCCGCTGCATTTATCAATAATGGCGTGGCGTACGCCGAGATTGGCGAGATACGACTGTTTGATAAATCCCACGCGATACCTGGCGTAGGGAGGTATTTGCGCCAGAATCTGCACCAGTTTCCACGCAAGTTTGATAAATGAGGGCCACTGAGTGCTTGTTGCTGTGTTGCTCTAATTATTTTCAGTGTAAACATGACAGCAGCCATGGCACAAAGGTCGACAGGAGCAGCCTCAGACAAAAAAAGGAATATTAGTTTGCTGAAAATGTTGGCCAAAGCACTCTGTACTGGTGTTTTTTTTTTGCAGATATTTACGTGTGATAAGAACTGGGCTTCTCGCAGCTCATCAGTCATGCACTCTTGTAAACCCTGTTAAGAACAATACAGAATCTGTCCACAAACAAACACTTCACCCTTACATGCATTTTCCATGGTTAGGAAAGCTATTATGTCCCCCTCACAGTCTACCAATTGGTTTTAAAGGTCACACAACAATTGCAGACAGGCCAATACTTGTCTCAATATTAATTTAATAGATGAGGCAGGATCGGTGTATCGGTTTAACTATGAGCCGGGCTGCCCGTCAGACTTAAAATATAAATCTTTATGTTTTAAATAAATGAGCTTCCTTTTCACCCCCTTGCTCTCATTAGGCTTGTTTGAGATGAGTTATGGCTTGTTTTCATTGCTAAAATGAATATGATATATAAGTTCAATTGTGTGTAATAAAGAAATAAGTGATTTCAAATGTCGGAATGTAACGTTGCCGATGAAGTGAATGCAATAAAAATCCCTTTATTATAATGAAATGAACAGCTCACTATAGACTAATGTGACTCTAGTGAAAACTCTACACAGTGGTGTTAAATCTAGAAGGCAGACCCAATTATTCGTTTTCCAAACAATGTTGAGGATGGGGGACAAATAAAATACATACAATAATATTTTTTTATCTCAGAAATGTTCTCAATGAGTACATGTGCTAACATTGTGGAATAATGATGGTAATGTTAGTATCGTCATTTATTTGTGAGTGGTGATGTCAGACCTTTGAGGAGCCAATTGGAGATTTTTTATCACCAGGAACACAACTCACCACTAACCATCATGACAGGGACCTCAGGAAGACAGGGATCAAACATGGCTTATATAGTTTCTGTGGTGATAGAAACATTGTGCAGCAGGATAGCTGCTATCACTGACACAAGATGAATCTAAGCTAAATAAATTTAGCCAATCAGCGTCCTCAAATCTGATGTCTAAAGGTCCATTTTTATGAACCAGTGTGAACTAGAAACTTTAAGAAACGATTTAGTTTGACATTTAAAAAAATAAACCTTAACACCTACCCCTTTGGTGAAGTTAATAGTCAGATACATGTTCATGTCATCAAATGCTTAAATTGCCCATGGAAACACAAGGGACTGAAACATGTCTCAAAATGGGCTCCATGATAATGGCATGTGTGATACAACTGTGAGGTGTTGTTTAACAGTAGAAGAAGAGCATCAGGGGTTTCATTCATTTTTGAATTGTCATTCCAGTTAGTTCTTGCTCTACAGCTTCTTGCTTTTTTTTACTAGTTTAGACATGTGTAGAGTGGTAGCCGCCAGGTGTTGTTGCAGTGACAGAGGTACGGTTTCCCCTCTGTTCGCTGCCTAACTTTCTGTAATTATGTCTTGAGGGTATAACGTTTTTGCAGCAGATTTGCAGGGTTGTCTAACCTTCCCTGCTGCTCGTCGACACAGCATCACAAAGTCACACCGACTCTGCACCGTTGACAGTCAACAAAACAAAAACAAAACTGCAAAAGAGCTGAAAACACACTTTCAGAACAATGTGGCTTTGGGATAGTTTGCTTTGACAGTTCTGTCAATCAAACTGAAATGAATAATTGATGAGCGAAAACAGCTTTTGTGTGTAGTTCTCGTATGAACCCATCTCTTGTTCAGGCATTATGACTTCAGATTATCATATTTTTTAACAGTTTTCTGCGGAATTGTCTTTCAAAATTCTCTAAAAGTGGGTTTATCCTATTGTTGACAAACACGTATAGAAATAAGTCCCCTCAACAGTATGGACTGGTTATTAGTGTGTTACAGTAGGTTGAAGTAGAACATGAGCAGGGTTAGGGGACAACTACTTGGCAGCATTTTTCACTCCACCACTTCTCCAAACCAGTGCTATTGACTCTAATGGGAAATCCATCAGGGTCTGATGAAGAAGAATTACTTATATTATCCCCATGGCGAAATCCAATTTGTTCACTCCATTGTTATATTTCTCTCACTCACACACACACACACACACGCACACACACACACACACACACACACGGATATATTTGTTGGAAATATTCATAAAACCTTGTCTTCCAACAGTGGTGTATAAATATTCTCGGGGTATCCCAGATGAAACACAATATGGTAACATAAAATCACTGATCCATTACCAGTCAGGGGCCGGTTTCCCGATAACGTCATCTCTTAGCGCGCTACGAAGACTCCTACGTTATGACTTACCAAAGTTGTTTACCTCTGTAGTCGTGGTTCCCGAACGGTCTCTTAGGAGTCTTCTTAAGAAACAGTCCCTACGTGGCTCGTACACGGCGCTGTCCAGTGCTGAAATCGATGGCTCAGAGTTCGATTTTCCATTTCCTGCTTATTTCATGCGAAGCTGCATGACAAGTCTTTGCGAATAAAAGATTACTAGAAATCCTTCTAAGCCGAAACATTTATTTAACACCTCTTGCTTTATAATCTAAGTATCTTTAAGAACAATAATCACGTTTCGTGGTGGGTCAGTAAGGAAACTGAAAGTAGAATATCGCCAATGGCCTATATCAATAAAAACAGACGGCCCAAACAGCGTCCAAATGAGCTAAAATCCTAAATACAATAAACAGTAACATGGCACACTTATTTTAAGGTAAGCTTTAATTGATTATTCATTAATTTTTTCACACGTTTACATGTTTTGAGGCGGAGAATCCGACGCACACTGCGGAGTGTGTGGAACACAATGCGATGGTTCTAGTGTTAACCTTGGTCGAACGTATTACCACAGCCTATAGGCTTACTGATTTAAAAAAGGTAGCCTAGGCTATAGAAAAATATAGAAACAGCGGAGGAGATTAAGATTGTTTCCAGCAATTATTTTCTTCATGAATGACTTATGGCAGTTCCATGCGCAACAGGGATGTCACTCGTGTCCGTTTTACGCATGGTGCTTACGGAAGGAAATGTGGGGGTCTGTAGTAGCCAAGCCTATCTCTGGCGATGCCACAGCGATCGCAGGGACTTCACTTGTCATTAAACTTATAAATCTGACTGTATTTCATATCAAAGGGACACAGCGATGACTGTATTAAATATCAAACTGATAAAAACGATCCGACTGTAGGCTGTAGAGTATCACGTATAAAGTAGCCTATTTTCATATTGACGGACATCGCATCCAATCAGTTAATGCTGATTGTCAAGTCAGTTAGATGACTATGTAGGCTACTTATAGTTTGAACACTTTGTGAATCAGAGTGAATGGTATTCTGCTAACATATATAGCTTACTTTAAATGTGATATGTACGCTATATACAGTTATCGTTTTTAACAGTTTGTTATTTAATACAGTCATCGCTGTGTCCGTTTGATATGAAATACAGTCAGATTTATTAGTTAAATGACACAAATGAGAGCTGAAACATCCCTACGGTAGAGCTAAGAAGGCTCTGCGGGCGCTCCAGACCAACCTTACCAACGTAGGACGTACGAAAGAGATTCGTAGCAAAGAACGTTTCGGGAAACAGGCGAAATGTTAAGTAGGAACTCTACGTAGGGGTTACGAATGACGTAGCGTTAAGAAGGCTCTACGAAGGCTTTGGGAAACCGGCCCCAGAGCACTAACTTTTTTATTAAAGTAAGATTCCATTTAACACCACACTGTGCCTTGAGCCTAAAACATTATACAGACTCCTACAGTGTGCTGCTGCTAACATTCCCTGTAGTGAAGGCAGATCCAATGCAGTGGTGGATGATTAAATTAAAGACAAAAAGTGTCTCTGTCTCTCACAGCTGGGATCAGCATCTATTTTTATTACAGACAGTGGATTTACAATCTGAACCAGAATCAGTACATTGATTAAGGATGGGGAAAAATCATCGATTGCCTGAACAATGCGATTCTAGTTATTGACTAAAAATGTAACCATTTTTTGTCTGTTCTGTGTTGTTTTTATGTGTTTGCAGTGTGCTTTACTAGCCTAAATAATTTTGCTGGTATTGATTTAGTCAAACTGATACCTTATACCGTCTACATAGCCTATTGTGTGTGTGTTTGTTTGTGTGTGTGTTCGTTTGTGTGTGTGTGGGGGCTTGCGCGTGCTGACCTCTGCTCTCTGTCCATGGTGCTGAAACGCCGTTTCTCTACAATATGCATTGTGAACGTGAGTTGAAGGCCAATAGGTTGTATTTTGGTGCTCAGTGTGAGAGAGGAGAGAAAGAGAGTGAGAGAAGAGAGAGAGAGAGAGTTAGAAACTCCAGGGATTGTGTATATAGTCGGAATATAGGACCGTCAGTCTAATGCTCCTCCTTTTTGAATAATCGGACAAACGGCACTTCGGACCAATGCGTTCCGTTTTCGTAACATTGAACCGTCGGCATAGTGGCATGTCGATCTAATGGGAAATATTTCGGACCATTGAGACGTCAGAACAATGAGGCGTCGGAATTACGGTATGGCACCGTAATCATGATTAACCACAGACATTGGTATTTAAAGAAAGATTCTATGTGGAAAAGTGTCACTGGATGGTTCCACCACAAGGTAAATGTCAGAAGATCAGAAAATAACACATATTTACTATTAAACGATTGGCACCAAATATATTTCACAATGTATTAGCTTACCTATAGTTGTGAATATACTGTAGTCTATATGGTTGGCATGCAGTTAAGTTAAGTTACTTTATTTGTCAATGGTTGGTTACATTGTAATTTGTCTTTTCGCATATCCCGTCTCGTTACCACACTCCAGAGGGGGTCAGAGCGCAGGGTCAGCCGTAGTACAGTGCCCCTGGAGCAGTTTGGGGTTAAGTGTCTTGCTCAAGGACACAATGAAAGAGATGGTGGGCACCATAGACATAATACCAGCCTCTGCTAGTTTTACAACTAACACCCTCCTATCCGGTGCTGGGGATGGAACCAGCAACCTCATGGATACTGGTTGGCCACCTTGCCATCCTACCATCCATGCAGTTAAGATGTAGGTTGAGAATTACCCATTAAGTAGCCTTATAGCTTCCATGTTTTGGCTAAATTGCAAAGTTGGGAGGTTTGTCCTTGTGTGTGGCCAGCGGAAAAGGGAATATATATTAGACGATCGGAAAAAGTTGTTTTGTACAAAGTTACAAAGAAATATGAATTGAAACTGTATATTTCCTTGGATAAAATCATGTTATATATTTCTTTGCATGAGCACATTCTGAGTTTTGTGCTTATGCATGTTTGGGGTGGATTGTATGCAGTTTTATAAATGAGGCCCCAGGAAATTGTATTATATGTCCTCTGTAGGTTTGTGCAGTGACGTCTGCATCTGAGCAGGTGCTATGGGCTACTGAAGGACAGAAGCAGTGCACAAGGGAATCTGTTATAAACATTGCTGCTCCTCTTATCACTATTGTGTTTTAAATGTTTGATTTGTGACCTTTCTTCTTCAAGCCTAAAGCTCAACCTTATTGCTAGAAATAAAAATTAAAACGGCTGTATTCTATTGTTTTTACAGTTACGAAGGATTGTTGCCATCTACACCAATTGTTTGAATTTGTTAATAATTGTGAGGTGATAATCTGTATTAACCCGCATGGAATCCAGTCATTGGACTTGGTTTGGCATTATTAGGGCATTATGATTTTTTAAAATATATCTGGCATAGTGGAAAGCTAGCCACCTCAGCAGTCAGTATTAATGTGTTTACATGCTAGCAGTGTTTGTATAACATGTCATCTGCCCATCAGTATAGCTGTGACATCAACTACAGGACCTCTCTCTATCTATCTATCTCTCTCCATCCATCCATCCATCCATATGGCACTGATTTGGTGTACAGGCCGAGACCTCTAAACCTTTCTAAATCTCAATGGGCAAACAAAAACAACTCTGTAACTCGTAATGGCCACAAGAGATGCATTTTTAGCATCATGTCACTCACTGATCATTCTGGAGACTCAAGGGAACGCAGCCACACTCTACACAACTTCCAACGTCTTAGGATTGCTGTACAGTTCAAACTACAACATTTCCTGACTTGTAACTGCACATCTTGCATCGCTGTAGTTTGCACACTACATGACTGATCGGAGTCAGCGGGTCCCACATTACAAGATCTTTGATCAGGACACGTCTCTGACAAGTCTGACTGTTCTCTAGACTGTGTTATGTTATAAAAACACTCAACAGATGACACAGGAATAGAGAAATACCATGCAAATGTTTTTTTACCATTTTTTTTAAAATAATGAACGCAATGAATAAGTAATTTTGCGCTGATTTCCAGCGAAAAAAACAAAAATAAAGAAAAAGATTTGTAAACGCAGACAGCAAGGATTGTCTGTTCTGCAGGGTTTAATGTTAATTTATATTGAACAAGTTTGTGCTTTGTATTCGTTATAAATCCTGAACAGTTTTCTTTGTATGCCAGTTTTTTTTTATAGAAACTATTATAGTGTATTAGCATGTCCCCTCATCCCCTGCCCTGCACTCTCATTGGCTGAAGCTAGTCGCTGCTCTTATGGCCAGTCACAAGCCTTTTCATACAACATGTTTTGGACTTGCAGACAGATCCAGATATTTAGCTGTCTAGATATCTGTCAGGCGTATGCAACGCATCATGATCATATCGTGTCTTTGAACAGTTCACTCATAGCCATGCAAAATTGCATGAAATTCCAAATTAAAATAGTTAATTTAGGGACAACTCTTTTTCTAAAATGATAACGCTTCAATGTTCATAATTGATTTAACTGAAAAATGTTGGAAAACATAAAAATGTGAAATGAAAATCATTTAAATTGCTATACAATAGTAAGGATGTGTCCTATTGGCATGTGCTTAATGTCAATCAAAATCAAAATATTTACCAAAATAACATCCACATTCTTGAGCCCACATACATTAAATATCTCGATTAGTTTGTGCCTCCAACAATCAATAACCACAATACCAGACCGATTTAAATAACTTAAAAATCTGAAACATAGAGTAATTCAAGGTCTGTAATTAGACATGATATTCTCTTGATATTCATTGATTCATGACACTATGACCGTGCACATTTCTGTTTTCATCAGCATGAAAAAGAATCTGCATTATATGCAAATAGTCATTATAAATGTTGTCAATCCTATTTACATACACACGGGGAACTAAATATTAGAACAATGAGACATAGGAGTCAGCACTTAACTACAAAATGTTAACAGAGTTGAATAAATACCTCACTGATGAACATTATAAAATGTATAAATGTACAGTAGGATTATTTCAGTGCTGTTCTGTTGAGTTGCAGTACATGTGTAGTATAGTAATGTTTACTGGGCT
Organism: Ammodytes marinus; assembly: GCF_949987685.1. Taxonomy (NCBI): domain Eukaryota; kingdom Metazoa; phylum Chordata; class Actinopteri; order Uranoscopiformes; family Ammodytidae; genus Ammodytes; species Ammodytes marinus. Next base: position 4,279,325 of record NC_137230.1, on the reverse strand, counting down.
ATATGGAGGACAAATCAATGTTTCCAGTTCCATGGGGTTCCGTAAAGGATAAGGCTGGTGACATGCTGTATCTTGCTTTTTGTCGACAAATCCCATGTACGGTTGGACAATAATTTGATCCGATGAAGTATTGTGTGTGAGCCTGATATATCTTATTTATCTGTATCATAGAGCTCTATTGTCGTCCAAAAACTAATCTGTGAGCCACACCATGAAGACATACCCTTTTTTATTTTATTTTTTTTCCTAATCCCACTGCTGCTGTCAATATTCAATAGAGAATCAAATGTATCACTATGCCACGGAAAACAGTCCCCAAAAGATGCACAATGTGAATTTGCCTAAACTACAGTGGCCAGCTGTTTCAGGAGAACCTTTTTTCAAAAGTAAAACCTATAAAAAATATATATACACTCACCGGACACTTCATTAGGTAATGCCTTGATGCATTGAGTTGCTGCCATTGGATTGGCTGATGAGTTAAATTGAACCGTTGTACCTAATAAAGTGGCCGATGAGTGTATATCTGTAATATCAGTGAATAAAGATTACCAACTTTTAAAACAGAACGTGTAAAGAGAATCACCAATGCATTGATTACATTTGTTGACAAAAATAAATAAAACACAAAATATAGATATATAAAATATATAATTATACCAGCCTTATGTTACTCAGGGTTACTTTTTTATATTGAGCTAAACCAAGGGTTGTCAGGCTGTGAAATGGGCATGGTAATGGGTGGGCTAGTTGGGCTACAGAGGTGTACTTTAAGGCATTTAAGGGGACTGCAGCAGTGACAGTGATGGACAAAGCTGTTGAGAAGGATGATATTATGCTTAGTTTGTGATTGTGTGCAAAAGTGCTGAGCCCATGCGATCGTTCCCAGGTGAGCCTCACTAGTCTACTCTGATGCCCAATGCCAAAGTATTCACTGAGCAAACACTAGAAGAGAAAGGTTTAATGAAGAAGGGCTGTGGTTATGTGCTGGCTGGGTTACAGAAAGAGGGGAGGGCATATACATTCAAATCACTTCTCAAGTCATTACTTTACTAGCAGGTAGGCTGATATTATCAATACATTCAGTTTAGTTGTTTAATCATACTGTGTCTTCAGTCTAAGTACAAGTATACATCTATTTCAACTTTAGAAACTTCGATATACTTCTAGTTAGAAAAATGTGTGGCACAAATGTATTCACTTAAAATGCTCGCTGTAATTGAATAAAGATAATAAAATAAAGATAGATTCTTACATTCACCGGAATAATTCATCAAAAAATAACTATCAAATTACACTGTACAGTAATTATAAGAAAAATAAAAAATAGCATACGCTGGCTATAATAACAAATCCAATTTATCATCTGCAGCAGTTTTCAAGACAGGCAATTAAATGAACGAGCTTCCAACTGTCCTGCACAGTTTATAACAATACAATCAAGTACGACTGTTAAAACCAATAGATATACTTTATGTTATGCACTTGCTGAATTATTTTCTATAGTACAATAGCTGACCTGCCAAGAAAAGACCAACGAGAAGTAATACCGCATTGCTAAACAGAAAAAACCTTCAAGATACAGTAGCCACATCCCCAACACATTCATTTATGTCTATAAATCTATGTTGCACCCTTATATTACCCAGTCCACAAATAGTAAATCTTCCACTAGGCAGGGGGCTACTTCATCAGGGCTCGTACTCTCATGTTTTCATGGTGCAAATTGGAACAACGATGACCAGGATGACGGTGCAGGTAGCGGCTGCGATCAGCGCTCCGATCTTACACACCTTAGCCCTCCTGAACTCTGCCTCTTTCCTCTTGAGCAGCGAGTCGTAGCCCGGCGTGTACACGTCCTCCATCCAGTACTCCAGGTTGTTGGGGTTTAGGGACTCCTGGGTCTGATCAAAACAAAACAAAGAAGCAATAAGTAAGGCAAGGCAATGTAAGGCAAGTTTATATATATAGCACAATTCAGACACAAGGCCATTCAAAGTGCTTTACAGGGGCAAGATTAAAAAACAAAATACACATTAGAAAAGCGAATGAATAGAAATAAAACATTTAAAAAGCTAATGAATAGAAATAGAACATTTAAATTAAATAAAAATTGCAGGTTAAAATGGAAACAGAAAAGTCTTCAGACTTCATAAAAAAAAAAAAAAAAAAAAAAAAAGGATAAGTAAGTAAGTAAGAGGATGCACAGGTCTGAGAAAGATGTAACCTGGAAATCCAGACTCGCCGCTAGCACTGCAGCTTACTCTGGGTCACGAACCGTTAATTCCGAGTCACCCAATCAAATCTTACTATCTGATATCGGCTGGGCGTAACTGGATGACGACGGTGCTGCGCAGTCGAAGTCGTGATAGTAAATAACAAAGATGGCGGCGGATACGTTGTTTGAAACGGCTTTGGCCTCGACACTTAACCATTTGGACTTGTAACTTTTTCTTTAAAACTTAATAGAAGACGTCAAGATTAGCAAGAAAGATGTGTTTGCTGTTTTGCCGACCGTAAACGTCAAAAGTTTAATTAACCAGTTAGCCCCGCTGGTCGCTAAATATACGTGAAATACGTCTCTTGTTTCTTTGCTCTGATTGGTCGTAGTCGGTCGCAGTGGCGGAGCCAGGGGGGGGGGGGGGGGGGGCACGGCCACCCCCCGCAGAATCTCGGCCACCCCATTGGCCACCCCAAGCGCCATATCACAGCCGTCAATAGTTTTGACGGCTGTGGAAAAATGCGGAACCTTTCTTACACCGCTAGTACACTGTCGGACCTTTTAGCCGCACGCACACATCATGTAACAGCCTATGGTAACAGCTCAAGCCTGAATGCCTGTTACTACCATGGTAACTACAGACCTGACGCTTCGACTGGCAAGTAAGCGAACCCTTCCATCTCTACTAGTGCGCTCTGCCCCGCCCCCGCCTGACCTATTTCGCTTTCAGCGATTGCAGTGCAATGGTTATTCAGCATAAAGTTAAAACACTTGCTCGCCCAAGACTGATGTTAAACCGAAACACAAAAGCCTTGCGCGAGCAAAGCAGTGATTCACCCAGTGAAACATGGGGTGAGACTGTGACTGTGGGTAACGGTGTCATCACCTTGCCGGTGAGAAAAGCTCTGTGGCTTAACGGCTAAAATGATAACCGGCCGCCGGGGATCTCATGTCCGCTAACGTTGTTCAGGGGAGGCTTCCGCGATCGGATTGCATTTCACGAGCATGAAAACACAGCCATGTAGGCATTGCAAACTGACAGCGCAACAAGAGGATATACAGTCAGTGAGTCGCTTCCCTCCGTTAGTTTCAGTACAGCCGAAAAAAATACAATCACCACCTTAACATGGACATAGTTTAAATAAAGCATCTTGTTTTTATGATCATTAGGGCTTTGTTGCAAATTCTGAAGTCTGAACATTTCGGTGGCAGCTGTGGTGCAGTTTTTTTCAGCAACTCAGACACATGCTTGCCCATAGGCGTAGATTTGGGGAGGTGGGGCGGGGGGAGGGGGCACAGGGGATGTCCCCCCCCCCACCCCAATAATCAGAAGAGATACATTTTTACCCCTCAAAAAGTAAGAAAGACAACCCTATTCCCCCAAAAGAGGTAAAAATAACAGTTTAGGATGTTAAAACATTGATATATCTCCTAATTGTTAATACATATTCCCCTATGATTTCAAAATTTAAAGTGTCATAATAGTTCACACTGCTGCTGTGTCATGAGTAGTGTCCTAAAAATTTGTTTTTGAACAATACAGTAGAGTAAATATTTGAAAGCAATACAGATGCCTGAGAGCCTTGCTGCTTTTTATAACATTATATTTACGTCACTGGGATCCTGTTGTCTTTTCCTTAACAGAAATGTAGACATGTCCACCATAATAATTAAATAGGCTACAGAAGGCATAAATAAGTACATTAAAATTCACCAGAATGCACAAAATGGTATGTTTGAAGTAAATTTTTTTCTGGGGGAGTACCCCAGACCCACACTTATGTTGAAGCAAAACCGAAGCCCTTGTGCTTGCCACCCAAAAATTATCACTGGCCCCATCCTGGCCACCCCAATGAAAATTTCCTGGCTCCGCCACTGGTCGGTCGTAGTGCTATCTAATTGCGTGCAGTAGTATTTTGAGATGCATGCGTTGGTTCCGCCCCCTTGAATTGGGAAGGTCTATAGCTCATGGCCAGACCCTACATCATTCTTGATGTGGGTCTGGATTTCCAGGTTTAGGAAGATTGACATTTTATAACAAATGTCAGTCAGTGGACTATGAAGAAATTAAAAATGTATGATGCTGTCCAGGAACACAGCAATGTGTTCTTGTGTTGTGTACCGAAAGCAGAACAATTTCACGACTTTAGAAATTGAAAACACTAGTGTTTGAGGGGGATGCCAGGAAAGGCATTAAGTGTTTCCTCAAGAGTCATAATGGATTCAAAAAAAGGAAGGCTTGGGCTGCAATAACTGAGACGGTGAATGTTGGGTCACACTGTGGCTCAGGTTAATAAGAAATGTAGTTTGACATTATTAAAATTGTTGCGAAAAAAGAGCAAAAGAAAAGTTTGTGATCAGGTAAAAATATTACCTGATCTGTCATCTCAAGAAAGTCACAACATATAGCAAGGACCTTCATCCAGAGGTAATTTAATATTATGAGAATAATTCCATGCACACACCCCCGCCCCCACACACACACCTGTGCCTTTGATATTGGGGTCAAGCAATGGTTACGAAAACAAAACACATAAACAGATCGTTTCGTGCAGACTTTGCACCATTTAAAATTTTAGTCTGAGAAAGACAGGCGGCATGATCAGTAGGCAGCAGGCTTTACCTTAGAGGCTTGTGAGCTCATTTTGAACCACGTTCAGCCAAAATGCAATGCGTGCATCTGCTAAGATCACTCCATAACTACCTGTCTTGCATGCAACTGAGGGACACATCCAAAGTGACTTAATTCTAAAAAGTTCATTTTGAAAAGTTAAAACTGTTCTGTTCTGATGTTGTGTTATAATTAGGGCTGTCAAATTAACGCGTTAATTTCGATTAATTAATCACAGAAAAATTTACGCAGATTAATCGCCCTTGCAAAAGTGGTGCGCAGCTGCACCTGTAGCTTGCAGACACGGCCCGCACGGGTAAAAAGGGAGAAAAGTAAAGAGAGAAGCAGGGGAAAGGGGCTGAGGGCTCTATGGACGGTTTATGGGATGCTTCGGGCAAATAAGCATGAAGGTAGGAAGACATCTTACTTTATTCTCCGCAGTGTCTGTGCATTATTGATTTAGTGGGTGCAACAATGTAGGTTCAAAACAGTATCTCTCAATCTTCCTCCGTGTGTCTCAATTTTGTTTGCTAGCTGGATCGTCTCCCGCATGAACGGACACCCGCCCCGTGTGTGTGTGTGCCAATATTTTTGCCTATGAGTACGACGATGGTGAATTAATCGGCATAGGCTATGCGCATCTGTGGCAGTGCAGCGCTGCCTGTTGTGGGGGATGGAAACTCGTCATTTAGTCTGCTTGTTGTAGTAATTTCTCACATGGGGACAACCTTTATTTCTGGTTACAAGTCATTCAGATTAATTTTGCTATTAGAAATGATCTGAAGATTAATAATACTTTAATAATTTATTAAAGTTCAAATTCGGGGCACCAGCTCTCCACTTAAAATAGCAAAAATGTCTCGTTTTATCAATGGTTTAAAATTAATGTTGATTAAGTCTAGTGATCAGTTAAAATAAATCAATATTAATAAAACCTAGTTTAATTATCACTCTATAAAATCTAATAATAAATCAATTATTATTGAGTTTACAAATCTGATAATACGTGTATCCACAGTACTGAAGGTTAAATTAATTCTTGACGTATTAGAGGCTGACATCTCACAAAATATTCACACAAATGACTGACAGACACTTCTAATTACAATAAAAGGGCAGGTTTATTTGAACAACAATGAACTTAAGGTAACATCATCCAAATATACCAGCAGAGAAACAAGTATCACAAGTAATAAAAAGAAGAAATGTCTAGAAAATTGTATCTCTGTATACGAATGTCTGTAATGGTCAGTGTGTGTGTGTATGCGTGTGTGTGTGCGTGCGGGAGTGCGTGTAACAATGAGAACCAAATGGTGGACTACAAGACGGGAGTTTTAGAAAACTACCAAAATGGCGGACAATCTTGTGAGACAATAGCTGCATTCTAATAGTAGTTGCACTTCCCCTCGTTCATTTACCCTCAGCCCTTGGTATGACGTAACAGCATACGTTGCACGGAGGGAACTTGGAGAGCGGAGGGAGACTGGGCGGGGGAGGAGCGGAGGATTTAAATGGAACCCACTTTCCCACTTGCCCTTGTAGTCGCAATGGACCGTCAGTTACATAGGTAAATCTGAATGCAAATAATACAGAATTATAACATTCTGCTAAGGTAGCCTATGTTGCAGAAAGCCATTTCTGAGACTGAATAACGCTGTAAATGGCTTATTTATACGTCTCAAAAAAAGTTAAGCCACAGGGTAGGAGGCGGGGTCCAGTGACCTCTCTGGCCAGTCAGGTGGCACCTGGGGTTTTTGTCACCAGATTCAAAACGGCAAGGGAGGGGTGACTTACATCCAGTTTAGGCCTGAGCTGTGCTCCTTGCTGTTCACCATGCGGTCAAGCATGCTAAGCTACTGTTATGGCCCTTTGAGCTAAACAGCTAAGTTGCTCCTGCTACATTGGTTTTTTGAGAAAATTTGGCGCTAGTTCCTAATTTTATTTCATGTAGAAACCTTGCTGAGGGGAGGAGACAGAAGTTACGAGAGACGGAGAGAGAGAGAGAAACAAACTCTAGTAGGCTATACAGCTGTTTATAAACAGGCATAAAAGTGTCATAAAAGTATGCGATTAATTTAGATTAATTAATCACAGAGCCTGTAATTAACTTTTTTAATCGCTTGACAACCCTAGTTGTAATGTTTATTATGTCAGTTAATGAGTTAGAATGAAGTTGACAAAAAGCTGAGACACAGAGGTTAATGATCATTTATACTTTATGCTTTAGAAACAGTCAAAACAGGCGGGAATTGACCCCGCCTGGTATACTTTTTTATAAACAAGGTCTGTTGGCCTAAATTCCAAAACTAAGGGACAAAGGGTGTATGGCAGTGGGGAGGACATGACGAGGGTTGAAATGATTGATGAATTTTGAGTTTTTCGACACCAAACAAAGAGCAGATTGTGAGCTCTCACTGTGTCCCACTGAGAGCAGCAGGCACAGGGACGAGATGAGTCATTTTTTTCTAATCTACTCACACTCTCTGTGCACTCTACATGCACACTTGACCTCACTTTGCACTTTACATCTTGACTACAAACTGCAGTGACTGTCCACATTACGACCATATTTTGTTGTAAAGGCGTTTTTGCCTTAACGAGACAGGGACAGTAGAGAGCTGACATGAAATGATGAGAAAGTAGTGGGCCGACCACAAAGGTCCCCTAAAGGAACTGACTCTGCACATTGCCATAACATCGTCAGCACTTACAGTCCCTAGGTCCACACTAAAAGTTAGGCTGTCTGAGGTATAGAGTGCCAGTCAGGTATACTATCTTCAAACTAATGAAGTGTAGCTCCAATTTTCCCTTTAGATTGGAGAATCATTCTCTGGAGCTAGGATGTGATGAGAACACAGTTACCGCAAATGTCTAGACCCACAAAACCCCTGGCTCTGCAACAGAGGGATTGCTTTGATATTTATCCAATCTGCTTTGTAACTGCTTTGCTGAATATACTGCTGCAGAGACATTCTTCACTGTATAGATTCCAATTTACAGAATATTGATATTTTGACTGATCCTTGTATTTGCTGTTAAAGAGAGAGCGGTAGGCAGAGGGACAAACCAAAAGCATCATGATACCAGTGGTAACAGTTTGTAGGTTGTGTTTATGGCAAGACACTTCGGGCATTATTCTGAAGGTTGTTGTTGATTGTCTGATTTATGACATGTGTGTTCTTTAAAAAAAATGCATTTTTAAGACAAAAATATGTTTAGCAAATACTTTGGACTCCAATATGTATAAAAAAAAGTAAATATTTGAACATCAAGATATTTGGGTTTTAGAGAGATGCAAATGAACACATAATTAGTTAGATATTGCCAAATTTGTTCAAACAAAGTTGACAAACGAAGCCCCGTTTGTGTTTAGTCACGTGACTGCCTCGTGACGTGATCCGATTTGTTTAAAAAGCTGCGGGAAATAGAGGAAATGTTCTGCGGATCTGAGGTAAATTTGGTGTTGGTGATCGTTATCTGTAGAATTGACAAGTGAGATTATGGAACCACCAAGTAAGAGAAGGACATCTTCAGTTTGGCAGCATTTTGACCTGATTTCTCCCAATAAGGTAAAGTATGAGATTAATGATAGAAGGTAGATAAAATAGATGAGGTAACATAAATAAGATCCATAATATATATGTCTTACATGGATACAGCGATAATATTCACAAGACATACGTATGCTGGAACATACAATATGAAATGTTCTTTAAAAATTCTCCTAACAATGTTATTTTAAGGTGAAGTGTCGGCTGTGCCAGAGAGAACTCTCATACAGCAACAACACCACCTGTATGTGGAGGCATTACTGTGCATTACATGACAATGAACAGTCACAAACCAGGCCAGGTATATATTATACCTCATCTCTTACATGCAATACCCCTTAATACTCCTGTACTATGCTGACATATTTTTGCTTCTGTGTAGGTACCAGGAAGCATGATGTGGATGAAGCCCTGGTTAATATGGTCACCAAAGATTCCCAACCATTCTCAGTGGTAGAGGATGAGGGATTTAGGAATCTTATCCGTGTCCTTGATCCAAATTACACTCTTCCATCAATACAGGTATGTATGAGTTACAAATCGATGATGCTAGTGGAATTACTATTACAAAGATTTCAGCAGTAATATTATATCTATCACGCACCTTTGTTTTCTTTTACAGGCTTTAAAGGCTATGGTGGAAGAGAAATTTACATTGGCAAAGGAGAAAGCAAAGGAAGAGGTCCAGAAGGCTGCAGCTGTAAGTCTGACAGCAGATATGTGGTCGTCCATGAACATGGAGGCATATCTGGGTGTCACGTGCCATTACATCACAAAGGAACACACTCTTAATACGGCAATGCTAGGAGTGGAATATTTTCCTTTGCGTCACACAGCTGACAACTTAGCCCTGGCACAGGCTAAGATTCTGGATGACTGGGGGATCAGGGGTAAGGTGAGCTGCTTGGTCACAGATGCTGCAGCAAACATGAAGGCCTCTGCAAGGATACTGCAAGTCAGGCACAGCATCTGTGTCGCTCATGCCCTCAATTTAATTGTGCACAAGTCCTTTGACCAGGTTCCCATGCTTGCAGACTTACGTGAAAAGTCCAGGAAAATTGTGACCTACTTCCGGACCAGCACTACAGCTAAAGAGCAAAAACTTCAGACAACACCCCCTCTATTGTCTCTCATGCTTAATCTTTATACAGCTAATATAGTCTGATCTAACTTTCTCACTACAGGTGTTAGGCCCATTTCAGCGAGCCACAGTGGAACTTTCTGAGGAGAAACGTGCCTCTGGTTCCAAGGTTATACCTCTGATGAAGATGCTCCACCACACAATTCAGTGTGAGACAGCAAATTTAAAAACTGACCCTGCAAAACACCTAGCTGACAACCTCATCCATCGCCTGATAGATCACATGGCAAATTTGGAGTCTGTCAGTGTCATGACACTGGCAACATTGCTGGACTCCAGGTTTAAAGACCTGGGGTTTCACAGCCCACTGAAAGCAAATGAGGGGGTCAAACGACTGAAAATAGAATGTGCACGTGAAATGCAAGTCATTGCTCCACAGACGCCTCCAACTGCCACCTGTGATGCTGCTGCACCAGTGGCTTCAACATCATCCACATCCAGCTCAGGTACAGGAAGTGTTCCTGTGATGACATCTATATTATAAATGTTTAATGACATACTGGTGTGTATTCTTTTTGTAGGTGGTAGTAACCTGTGGCAGCTGCTGGACACGACAGTGACTCAGAAGCGTGGAGTGTCCAATGCAGAGGCCGAGGCTATGGTGGAGGTTCAGCGGTACCTGGGAGAACATAACGTCCCACGACATGAGGATCCACTGCTGTACTGGCACACTCACAAGCACCTTTATCCTCACTTGTACAAGCTGGCACTTCAGTTTTTGTGTATCCCTGCCTCTTCAGTCCCCTGTGAACGGGTATTTTCAAAGGCTGGGGAAGTTGTATCAAAAAGAAGGAATCGCCTGAGCCCCAACACTGTGGAAAAGATCTTGTTCCTAAATAAAAATCAATGAAAACACCTCCCCATCCCCCAGCCAACTTCCCCAATCCCAATTATAACCCAGTCACACAAGCACTTCATATGGTTATTTATCCATAAAAAACACCACTCATCCAACAACGTATTAAACACCACTCATCCAACACTCTATATATGTATTATGTTATAATATTATATTATAATAATATTATTATATTATATGTGTCAATATATCACAACTGACCAATTTATATTTTTATATACGATCAATATTACTTTATCAACATACCAGGATCAGGATAGATTAGGTTTTTCATCTGGCTTTAAAATACCTCTGATGGAGATTTTGACAAACTGGAAAAATACGAGAGCCACTAATGTAACATACCAGCAGATGTCAGTATTCCTAAATGAGCTGTTAAATGGGGCTTTGTTGATCAGGCTTTTTGGTGAAGCATTTGGTCAGAAAGATTCGACACATTCACGGGGCCTCATCACACCATCACTAGTGTAAAGCAGCACTAACTAAACCTAACTAACCAAAACCAACCAAACCAAACCAAACCATACGTCAAGGGAGGGGAGACCAAGTGGCTGACTCCTGCAGCTTTTATAGCTCAGGAGAGCAGCCAGCATGGGTGTTGACGATCAGCAATCAGGAGGTGCCAGGAGCTGTCACAATTTCTAGTCATAATTGTGTGTGTTGTATAGGAGAATATACTGACGCAAACAGACAAGAACCTGCTCCCTTCAGATGGCTGTAAAGCCGGTCAGCAGATGATAAGAAATGCCTTCAGAATAGCTTACTAGCTGTTGTGAGACCTGGGTTCACACTGTGTGTGTGTCTCTATGCGATCCTTTTGTTTTGGCTTGTGCGTGTGCAGCTGTGCAGTGTGCAGAAGGGCTGGATGAGGTGGAACATAAATCACAGGTTGTGCTGACTTAATAAATACACTCACAGTAAGACCCACTAATGCCCCTTGGTTCCCAGACACCTCGGCCAATCACAGTGAGGCATGATAACAATAGCTGTACACATGAAGAATGGGCTACTCAAGGTAATCATGCTGCTATGTGGATGCTTCAGAGCAGCATGATGTGAACACACAGCAACACAAAGCTGCTGGCAGATGGTGAGTTTAAAAAAAAAAAAAAAAAAAACGGTTAATCAGTACAGTTAATCACAACTATGAGAATAACAAGTAATAAAAAAATTGCTTAGTGAAACTGTTCATCACATCAACCCAACACATCACATACATTTTCAAGATTTCAGTCCCAATATTCTACTATATTCTACATTGTAAATGGTTACATCATATCTTATGTCAATCTAATGTTATTCCACAAAATAAACACCAAACACGTTCTTATTTTTTAATTACAGAGAAGACACGGGATTAATGTGTAGCAGTAATGTGGCTTCTCCCTCGTAAACAGCCAAATGTCGAGTTCGAATGGACTTGTCTCATGTGTGTAGAGCTTTATGGGGTCATTTTTTGAAAGCAGCCCTAGTTTAATTTCCACATGATTTAAGATAAACACAGTGGAGTCGACAGCCAGGCAAAATATCACTGAGCACTGTGCCAGCACTTCTCAAATCAGAGGCTGCAGATCTATCAACATATCTGTCCTGCTAAACTGCACTTAAGAATTCAATGTACATTTATTTTCTGTATTTTTTGACTGGGGAATGTTCAATTGAAATAGTTGATTTTTTACTTGTGTTGTTGCTGTGCTTTTGATCCAACTATTTGCACTTGTAGACACAATCTACAGAACAACTCCTTCTACTATGCCTTTCATGGTGCTTAACACGCTTGTTGTTGCATGGGTCGCTGCTACCTCCATGTGATGGAGGAGTGGGTGTGTCTTTATGTAATTCACCGGCTTAAGGGCCCTACAACAACATTTTGATATAAAGGACCAGGCCACAATAAAAGATAAAAAAAAGCTGTCTCAAAGCAGTTTCCAACTTTGTCAGTTGATGCAGTCAGTTACGGCCTTCCTGAGGCCATTAATGGAACCTGTAAGGACATTTGAAGGAGCAGTCAGATGCATCTAAGGGTGTGTTCACACCAGCTTTGTTTAGTGTGGTTGAAACGAACCCTGGAGCGTTTAAGCCCTGTTTAAGGTGTGGTTCATTTGGGTTGGTGTGAACACAGTTCCAGACTCTGGTGTGAACTAAACAACCGGACTCTGCTCTGCTTGAAGAGGTGGTCTGGGTCCGCTTGGGAGTGAACTCTGGAGCGGATCATCTCTGGTGTGAACCCCATCCACACTAATCACAGGTAGCGAAGTATTTACGCATCACTTCGCTGTCTTTTGCGTAATGTCTTTCATTAATGCACGTGTAATTATGTTATTTAGCGCACGTTGTCAGAGCATACGCCCATATGCTCCGCCCGCTACAGTCTGCTGCTATTGTAACGTGGGCTGACAGGGGAAAGTAGCTCTACATTGAATAGATTATGGCAGTTACAATATGCGCTTCATGAAAACAACCGGCCGATGCTCTGTGATGTAGGCGATGGTAGAAATTGTGAGCGATTTTTACTCTCCGAACTGTCTGACAGCATTTCCGTGCACGTGACTTTTGTTTACAATGTATAATCGGTTTGAGTTTTGCCTTGTGAACGCAAACCGAAACATCTTAAAAACAAAACAATGTATCGGCTCTCAACTGGTGTGCACCAAGGAAGTGAACACGACCTTAGCTACACCCAGAGCTGGGCAGGGAGAGTCATTGATTTCTGGATCTCCTGTAACTCTGAAGGCCATACAGTGACCATCAATACTTCTTTGTGTACAGGCTAAACAGGGTCCCTGCATTAGCACAGAAACCACAATGACACGTGTGTCAAGACAGAAGCCCTGTGAGGCCCTGAGGGTCATACACGAATGGGTTTACGTTGTGTGTGTGTGTGTGTGTGGGGGGGGGGGGGGGGGGGGGGGGTAATTGTATAATCCATACAGTAGTAAATAAAATATGGGACACTTGCCATCTCAATTGATGAAGCCAAACAGATGTGAGTGTAACTCAGTTATCTCCAGAAAGTGGGGGGTGGTAGGATGGCCTAGAGCAGGGGTGTCAAACTCTGGCCCGCGGGCCAAATCTGGCCTGTTTCAATATTTAATCTGGCTCGCGAACCAATTCGGCAATTCCATTCAATTTGGCCCGCGAAAAAAAAAAAAAAATTATCATGATTTTTTTTTTTTTTTTTCTCATGTGGAGCCTGTGCCATGTTGGCACGTCGCACACGCTCCCAACCGTTAGGACACTCGCATAGTTTACCACTAGGAATGTCTGCTGAAAGTTCCACAGCTCAGGATTTTAAGCCATGAATTGATGAACTTGCATTGAAGAAAAGATGTCAGTTTTCTAATGGCTGTAAATAGGCCAATCTATGGGGCTAAATAGCATGCTAATATGATGATTGATTGTGTCAACTGTCTAAGGATGAATGCTAACATTATCTGGTTTCTAACTTTTGCCTGAAGTTACAATATAGCTCACTAACTAACGTTAGATAGCCGCTGATAGCCCACCCCTTTTGTTTCCAATGGTGGCTTTGCATTTCATTACCAATGTAAAGTGTTATAAATAGTTAACACTGGTGCTGGGTCATGATTCCTATAAAAAAATAAAATAAAAAAACGTGATATGTTTTGAATGTGCAGAAAGTTTTGAAAAATCCAAGAGAAAACATATTGTGGCTCAATCCAGGATGCCTGAGAGCCTTACTGCATTATAGTCCTTTATAATTGTTTCACCAGGAACCTGAATGTTGTCTTTTCCTTTACAAAAATAAAGACATTTCCACAATAAATTGACGCAGAAAAGGCACAGAAAACCAAAACAGAAAAATCCACCAGAATACAGGAAATTAAGTGTTTGACGCACAAAAATTTCTGGGGGAGCACCCCCATACCCCCCACATATAATTTGTCCCCCAAAATATGTAAACAAAATCTAGCCTATGCCTCGTATGTACGCAGGTTATATACCTAGATATGTTGTTTGAGTTTTGGATTAAAAAGAAGGCATGTCAGTAAGCGACATGTCTGGCCCTTCGTGTGATTATCATGTCGTAATTCGGCCCTTTGTGAAAATGAGTTTGACACCCCTGGCCTAGAGGAAAGATGGACCCACCAGTAACCATGAGGTCGGTGGTTCGATCCCCGGCACTAGACAAGAGGGTGTTAGTTGTAAAACTATTGGTGGTTGGTATTACATCTATGGTGCCCACCATCTCTACCATTGTGTCCTTGAGCAAGGCACTTGACCCCAAACTGCTCCAGGGGCGCTGTACTATGGCTGACCCTGCACTCTGACCCCCTCTGAAGTGTGGTAACTTGAGAGGGGATATGCGAAAAGACAAATTTCAATTTCAATGTTTTTGCAACTTGTTTCCCTTTTCTACACATGGTAAACCTAGAGGGAGGACGTTGTCATCACTTATCAGACACGCTGAAGACTAAAAGGTCATGCCTAGTTGCCGTTGGTCAGTTTCTAGAAATGTGGCATCTGACTTTACTTTAATTTAGCAAGGCATTCAGAAGTGTACCAAGAACACCTCTTCAACAAGGTCTCAGTCCGCTTGGTTGGTCCTGCTTTTGGTGCGCAAACGAATGTCATTGCTGTTTTCTCACCTGCACAAACGAACTGCAGCATGTTAAAAAACAAACACAAGTTTGTTTCAATCAAACCAGACAAGGCGAGTGCGAAAGCACCCTTAGTTTCATTACAGGGTCCATCTGAATGCTCAGAGAAGCCCTGAAATAATCAGCCCTATTAAAAGGACACAGTGTTAAGAGTTAGCCATAGCGGGCGCTCCGGTGGCGTATTGGATAGAGCGCGTACCATATTGGCTCCAGCCTTTGTTGCAGTGGTCGCGGGTTCTAATCCGACCCGTGGACCTTTACTGCAGGTCTCTCTCTGTCTCCCCATTTCAACTCTGTACTATCAAATAAAGCTTGAAAATGCAAAAAAAAAAAAAAGTTAGCCATAGCAGCTATGCTTAGTTCGAATCCCTACGGCCCTCCTGTGATGGTGCCGGGAGTCTTTACAATACAATAATAATAATGAATGATAATGATGGATAGGATTTATATAGCGCTTTTCAAGGCACTCATAGCGCTTTACAGGGTTCCAGGTTCCATTCATTCACACACAGTCATACTGGTGGTGGTAAACTACGATAGTAGCCACAGCTGCCCTGGGGCAGACTGATGGAAGCGTGGCTGCCATTCAGGGCCTACGGCCCCTCCGACCACCACCTCAAACATACAGCAGTCATACACATTAACACCAGGCGAGGTGGGTGAAGTGTCTTTCCCAAGGACACAACAACCATGACACAGGTGTCAGAGCAGGGATCGAACCGCCAACCCTTGGATCATTGGCCAACCCGCTCTACCACCTGAGCCACGGTCGCCACAATGAGTACAATACCTGCAGATCCAGAGCTGTGAGCTGCTTTCCTTTGTCTCCTGAGTTGCGTTTATGATCCTCGATGGTCCAGGAGGGCAGGCCACGCTTGCCCTCTGACAGACTGGTGAGCCTCAGGTCTGTGTACAGGGGGCTGCCCTTCACATGGGCCTTCACAGAGGGGTTGAAGGGGTGAGGAGAGAACACCTGCTCCGTCAGGTAGGACTCCTTCTGGGGCTTGGAGGGGCGGTGGGCCTGGGGGAGCTCGTATTGACGCTCTCTCTCTGCCTGAAAAATGGACAGAGAATTACAGAACACAGAGGTCAGCAGTTTCCACCAGGGCATCATCTTTCTTCAACCTTATAAGCCTCTGCAAAGAACATCAAGGGAGTCACTCATTCTCTATATCAACCAGGACCTTTGTCTTAGCACTTCAGATACTTGTCATATTTCATCACTCTCAGCCAATATAACCGGTAAACTGTAAGACAAGGAGTGTCTCAGTTTAACACATGCACCCTGGCTGTCTGTCAGCTGCTGTCAATCAAACACTGACACGCCCCGACCAGAGATGAGAAGAAGGATTTCTAAGATTTTCCTCGGAAATGGTTACGTTTGTTCTCTTTTTTTATTCACCCTTAAGTATATATTTGATATTCATTTTTAAAATAGGGTAAATTAAACTCCAATGAATAAGGATATTTCATTTTTATGGCTGTGTTGTTTGAAACCAAGAGATAACCTTGAAATGAAATGTGTGTTAAACCTTTTTGGTAAACAACATAATAATAAGGCTTGTCGCTGGGAAGAGTTTGCCGATTCCAGCAGAATGTGTATGACCTCCATTTGGAAGAAATTTTGAACAACAGAAAGTTTTATATTCTTTAAGTATTTTAACCTTTATTTGACAGTTGAAGAGTATAGAGCAGAAGGGGGCATATTTTGGACTTGCAATTGGCCAATTAGAGGATAAGGGTTAAGGCTTATTATATTATAAATTGGAAGTTTTACTAAATCTGACAATCCTGATAAATGTATTTTGACTATTAAACTCAAATGATTGAATGTTTTAAAAAAAATCTTATCTCAATTTCACTTGTTCTGTCTGTGTCACGTCTTGCAATCTTGAGGCCATTCCGATGGCAGCCTGGCCTGACCATCTGGAACATTCTATGGTTCTGTGTCTTGCACCTCAACATGTGGACAAGGAGAGGTGAAGATCAAACTGCCAACTCTGATCAGTAAACAACCCACTCTCTTTTTACTGAACCACAGCTGCCCCATAAAGCATTTACCAAGATAGAGTATGGATTGCATTGACCACCACAGCACTTACAAGCAGCAGCCATAAATAGCAACCACCATTAGAAGAATGTCTCTAGGGTCAATTAAGCTCACATAAATGCAAGTGTCTTTTATTAACAGTAAGAAAAAACTGCTGTTTGTTTTTGCTTTAAATTTGTTTTAGTTGGCCTACATTTGAACCAATTTAATTATGAATGCAGGGAAAAGAGGGGAGTGAATCCTATTGACTCAGAACAAATAGAACACAACAGACTGAGGATTTGAGATTTCCCCTAAATAGCATGTCCGTCCTGGAGTTACAGCTGGTAGGGGCTTGTTACTGTCAGTGGAGCTGAATGTGGCAGCCAACCATTGCTATGTAAGCTTTTAACTTTTTACTTCCTTTATTTTATCCACACTGCACATGCCATGGGAAGGGATTGTAAACAAGAGAGAGATTTTATTAATGTTGTTGTCTCTCTTGTGCGCGGGTAATCCTATGTTTTGTTGAATACCAACGTTCTTGTCAGACTGGAGTCCAGTATGTGTATGTTGCCCTCTCACTGATTGCAGCCACACTCCTGCACACACACTGAGACAGAACAGATATGTTCCATTCCTTCTGAAGAATTCTCTCCAGATGGCAGCAAGAAATACATTTGTTATTTACCAGCAGAACATGTGGAAATGTTTAAAAATGTAACTTAGATTAATCATTGATCTGTGGTTGATTCATTTTAGTATGGACAGTGTTTCACAAGGAAGGATTTCACATGGCGTTGCAAAGTTAAAAACACAATGACCTGTATCATCTGTTGTCAGTGTAGTAGTACAAAAAATGCTGGCAATACAATATCAGTAGGCCTTACAGTGGCTTGCAAAAGTATTCATAACCCTTGAAATTTTCCACATTTTGTCACATTACAACCACATACGTATATTTATTTTATTGGGATTTTATGTGATACACCAACACAAAGTGGCGCAAAATTGTGAAGTGGAATGAAAATGAAACGTGGTTTTATTTATTTTTTATAAATAAAAAACTGAAAAGTGTGGCGTGCAAAAGTATTCATCCCCCTGAGTTAATGCTTTGTAGAACCACCTATCGCTGCAATTACAGCTGGAGTATTTCTCTACCAGCTTTGCACATCTACAGACTGATATATTTTGTCCATTCTTCTTTGCAAAATAGCTCAAGGTTCAGATTCAGCATCAGATTAGATGGAGAGCGTCTGTCAACAGCAATTTTCAAGTCTTTCTCAATATTCTCAATTGATTTTTGTTCTGGACATTGACTGGGCCATTCTAACACATGACTATGCTTTGATTTAAACCATTTCATAGTAGATCTGGTTGTATGTTTAGCAGGGGCGGCTGGCCAATAGGGCGCGCCCTCCTTGAGTCAAAAAAAAAATAAAAAGATAATATGCCTAATATTTTTTTTAATAATACATAATATGTATATATTTTTTAGTGTTAATGATGATAACTAATACATTTTGTAAAAAATTAAGATAGCCTGTTTTCCTCTGAGCAGTTGTGTTCCATACCGACCGAGCGCCGGGCTGAAATCGCCCCCAGCGCTCTCGTTGACTTTCATGTAAAAGCTTTCTTTTTCAAACTGCAAGCTCTGCAATGCATTCTCTATGGCAGTGGTTCTCAACCGGTGGGGCGCGCCCCCCCGGGGGGGCGCGGACACTCTACCGGGGGGGCGCGAGGGGGATGGGAAAAAAAAAAAAAAATCTTAATCTTAATTTTTTTTTTTTTTTTTTTTGTAATTTAAATTTTTTTCCTGATATGTAGCCTAGTTCAGAGATGATATGTATTTTTTTCTTAACTTTTTTTGATAGGTAGTTGCCAAGTTCATCACACAAACACTCCAATCCACTGATATGAGATCAGTTTGCAATTTTCAAGTACTGAATTAATGGTAGAACTGTGGCCACTAGAACTGGTCTCTGGTCAGCAAAGGTCTTGAAAACAGCATAAGTGTGCTTGTGACATGCGTGCCACCCATGCATGTGTATGGGCACGTGTCCCAGCAGATTTTTGAAATCTGAATAAAAAAATTTAAGTTTGTAGTTAGCAAGTGTAACATGTTCTTAGGGCAGAATTTCATAAATAAAGGTTTATTTTTTTAGCAAGATATTTGGTCAAAAGCTAGTGGTCATCCGTCCCTCTGTCCAGTTGTTAGGCATCTGGCTGCTAGCAAGTTGGCTCACATAACATCGTTTGTTTGCAGGAGTAGGTACTCCTGAGAGGAGGAATATGTAGAATAAAAGTTCTATGGGAGAGAAGGGGTGATATGGAAAGCAGATAAGCATGTCATGTTTGTGTAGACGAAGTTGTGAAACCGTGGGTAGGATGATGGGCCTATTCTGGGAGAATAGCCAGAAAACAGTCAAACTGTCCCGGGCAGAAGGCCACATAGCTGATAAGAACGACAGCTGCACGGTATCAGAGGCATAAGCCTTAAGTTAGTGTTTCCCTGTTAGGGGGGCTTTTTACCCCCGCACGGCTTGGAGGAAACGTCTCCTCTTCTTGACTGCATGCTACCCATCCTGCTAGGCTGATGTGAGTAAACGCTGTTTGTATAATGATTTAATAAAGTGACCATCAAAGACCCACGTATGTGTTATGAGAATTATTTAACCCACTACATTGTCTTGCTAATTTTACTATTCATCTGAACTGAAATAAATATTGACTTTTTCCTTTATTATCTTCGCCAGAATGCACCAGAATGCTTAGATTACATGTTAAAAACACAAAAAAATCTTCTGGGGGGGATGCCCCCAGACCCCCCTTCAGGGGTTTAGTTTTCTGACAAACATTACAATGGATACTAACATGATTTGGGCATTTGGGATTATAAATCATCTTTGAATTGGTTGTACAGCATATCACATGCTATTTATTCAGGGGTGCGATGGCCACCCCACTCTAGCTCTGTGGCCCACCTTGGCCACCCCCAGTCAAAATTTCCATTCCGCCATTGAGACACACACAACTCCGCGTTCAGGCTGCACAGCACATTAATCGCAGGTAGCATTTTGAGCTAAATCTGGCCACTTTCCAAATCCAAGACTCAATAGTTGAAACATTCTCTGAACTGGGTTGTCAGACAGCAGTGTTTCCCATTGATCATAGACTTTGTTTTGTGAAGCTTTTTCATAACAGGTATACCTATTATAGAATTTATTCTGTGTATGTTCTATTTAGGCTACTATGTTCTTCTCTTCTAAGGAGATTTAAAAAAAAAAAAAACATTTCCTCAGTGTCTCATTGATACAATCTCATAATTAGCTTTTAAAGTGCACCAGAATTTAACGTTAAAATATAAGAAATTTACGGACCCCAACCCTAAACCCAATGTTCAACTCAAAGGTGCGCCACAGGCCTAGCCCTTGTGATAATAACAATAATAGATTATCTATCTATCTATCTGTGTAGGGTGGTGTGTGTGTGTGTGTGTGTGTGTGTGTGTGTGTGTGCGCGCGTGCGTGCGGGGGGGGGGGGGGGGGGGGTTGTCAGGGTCGGTGGGGGGGCCCAACTGCAATGACCCAGCTTTGGGGGGGCCCAGCTTGCAGAAGGTTGAGAACCCCTGCTCTATGGGTTCCGGGAGTGGTCGCCCTAAAGTAATTCCGTCATATCTTACGTTAACTACAGTGAACTATTGCAGTCTGTCACGTGGTGCTTTTATGGCTTTTAATAGGTTCATCACGTTACGTGCCTGCGCCGCAGTCACATTCAAGATCGTCATGGCGAATGTTACAGCTCAGAGCAACTCAATCATTTCATTTAGAGAATTACCATTTAGTCGTTGAAGCAATCAGGAAAAATTGGCTGTGAAACAATTAGGACCACCCCGACAAAATTTAAACATTAAACAAATATCAAAGAAAGGAGGCAAGTCGTACACCAGGGGATTTTCGCGGTGCTGGTACGAGAGGAAAAACTGGCTAGCAGGATGCGAGGTAGCTAACGGACTCTTTTGCTACCCCTGCGTCCTCATCCACCTGATGGCTGCACGGAAACACCTTGGACTACAACAGGTTTCACAGATCTGCATCTGTCAGAAAAAATGAAAAAGCATGAAACATCGAGGATGCACATGGACAGCTGCTTGAAACTGTCGGCGTTTGGGAGCGTCAACATTGCTACGCAGTTGGACGAGAGCTACGGGCTAGCAGTGCGTCGTGACAATGACGAGGTGAGCAAAAACCGCCACATTCTGGGCCGCCTGATCGACTGTGTTAAGTTCTGCCGTGCATTTGAGTTGGCCTTGCGAGGCCGAGACGAAAGCGAGGGATCCAGCAACCCCGGAATTTTTCGTGGATTGGTTGAGTTAATTGTATCCCTAGACAAAGTTTTTGAGGAGCATTTAAAAACGGCCACCGTCTTTAAAGGCACGTCCAAGACGGTCCAAAATGAGCTGCTTGACTGCATGGCAGCTGTCATTAGGGCACGCATTACGGAGGAGGTGAAGTCGGCCAGCTTCGTTGCGATCCAAGCTGACGAAACAACGGACGTCTGGACTCAGATGGTCATGGTATTGCGATACATTGACGGGAGCCATGCTGTTCAAGAGCGTTGCTTTGAGTTTGTCCCCGTCTCGTCTCCAACGGCTGACTCGATTGCCACTGCTATCATGGAGAGACTGAACCATCTATTCGCCGAGGAAGACGAGGGTAAACTCATCGCGCAAGCATGTGACGGGGCCAGCGTGATGAGAGGAGAGAAGGCTGGTGTGCAGCAAAAAGTGTGAGAGCATTACAAAAATGCACATTATTTGCATTGCTATGCACACCAGCTGAATTTGATCATGCAGCAAGCCACTTCTCATGTCCCAGCAGTGAGGGTTTTTTTCTCGGATCTGAATGGCATTTCTAGCTTTTTTAGTTGGTCACCCAAACGCACCACAATCCTCGATCAGGTTATTGCACGGAGGCTGCCAAGAGCATCGCCCACAAGATGGAACTTCAACAGCAGGGTCGTGAACACAGTCTATGGGAACCTAGATGACCTCATAGAGTGTCATTTGACAGCACCACAGTGAGGGAGGCATCTGGCTTCCTGAGGATGCTGCAGGACGATTACTTTTTTTCCTGCATCTATTTAATCAAATCATGCCTCACGTTGACATGATGTACCAACAGCTGCAGAAGAAGGACATTGATGCAGTCTTCATCAAACATGCTCTGCAGAGCTTCACAAGCAGTGTTCAGACCATAAGGTAAGATAAGTTACACTTTATTGTCACCATGGGGAAATTTGTCTTGGGCACATTGAATGATTGCTTCATTAAAAACTATTAACTATAACTATTGCACAAGAACTTGTGAATAAGGTGCAGGTGCTAAAGTATGAGTGCTAAAGTTAAGTACTTACCTATTTATTGCACATTATTCTATTGCACGTTGTTCATCAGCTTAATGGAGGCCAGAACAAATGATCATTTTAATCTTAATACACATTATTTTGCCTGATGGCAGCGTTTCATATTCAGGGAAACTATATTATTTGCCTTTTTCTTAACTGCCTGTTAATATAGGCTCTGTAATGGCTCGTATAGGATAAAATAATTTTGCACACCTTAACTTGTAATAATCAAATGTAGTATGAATGCAGCGATGTAAGCCTATATGCTATAAATGCTTAGACACTCAAAAGTAGGAAACTAGTTCAGTCATTGTATATTTCATAAATTGTCATTACTCTTTGTGTAACAAAGTTAAGCACATCCAGATTTTTTTTTATATTTTCCCAGTTTATCGTAAACAAGACAAAACTTACTATTATTACTGGTATTCTAAGACAGGAACTGTAATTGCATTGACATACTGTATACGTTCATATACTAGCACACACTCTCCTTGTCTGTCTGTTTCAGGGACCAGAGCTCATCTCCAGAGCAGCAGCAAGTAGCAGAAGGAACCACAGGAAAAAGGAGGGCCTTGGGAGAGCAAGAATGCAGAGGCTGTCTAAGGAGGTAGATGATTTTGTAGTTTTGTTTGTTTATTTTCTTCTTTTTGTTCTATTTTTCTCTCACTTTCACTTCATTGTATACCTTATTTATTGTATTCTAATGTCATGCAGGCCTCTGGAACCTAGTGTTAGAAAATCACCCCTTCTGTATTTACAGTTACATTCAAGGATGGATGGTGGCAGTCTTTTTTACTCATAGTGTACTTCCAATTTGTGATATACAGTCATATGAAAAAGTTTGGGAACCCCTCTCAGCCGGCATTATAATTGACTCTGCTTTCACAAAAAAAAGATAAAAGTGGTATGTCTTTAATTTACCAGGAACAGCTAAGTACTGGGATGTTTTCCAAACAAAGATTTTTTGAAAAGCAGTATTTGGTTGTATGAAATAAAATAAAATGTGAAAAACTGGCTGTGCAAAAATATGGGTACCCTTGTGGTTTTGTTGATTTTAATGCCTGTAACAGCATGTAAAACTGATGACTTTAAACACAAAGTTGGTTGGATTATGTTGTTAAGCCTTGAACCTCATAGAAATGTCTGTTTAATCATGAGAAAATGTATTTTAGGTGCCTAAATGCAAGTTGCACTTCTTTTTGACTCTCTGCTGAAGTGAGACAGAATGGGATCATCAAAACTGCTCCCAAAAGATCTTAAAAACAAAGATTATTCATTATCATGGTTTAGGGGAAGGCTACAAGAAGCTTTCCCAAAGGTTTCAATTGTCAATTTCTACTGTAAGGAACGTTGTCAGGGAATGGAAGGACACAGGCACAGTTGCAGTTAAACCCAGGTCTAGCAGACCAAGAAAAGTACAAGAGCGGCATATGCGGCGGATTGTGAGAATGGTTGCACACAACCCAAAGATCACCTCCAAAGACCTGCAAGAACATCTGGCAGCAGATTGTGTATCTGTACATGGTTCAACAAATCAGTGCAATGTTGCCGGCTGAGAGGGGTTCCCAAACTTTTTCATATGACTGTACTCTATTTATTTTGACAGGTCTGTGACACCATCTAGGGCCATGCAAACGAGAGGTTCTCTTTCACAAGCCACCTTGTGAGTGCAACGCTGCTACAAGGAGACCTGTTTGAGCAGTACTGCCATATGTTCCCTGATGAGGCTCTGAACACCACTGTCAAGGCATACCCCATGCTGAATAAGGCGAAGCTCAAGACTGAACTGTCCCTTATCTACGAGAGTCCATATTTCAAGGGCTGCAGTGGTGCATTGGCACTCTACCAGGTTCTACAGAGGAACAACCTCCATGAGACCCTATCAGAGACTGTGGCTCTGTTGAACATCCTCATCACCACTCCCATGACAACTGCTGAAGCTGAGAGGTGTTTCTCGACCTTAAAGAGAATCAAGACATTCCTGCGAAACTCAATGGGACAGGATCGTCTCAATGCTGTGGCCATGCTTTCCATGGAGAGGGAACTAGTCAGGAACATGCCTGATTTTAATGAGCGGGTCATTGATCACTTTGTTGCTTTGAAAGAGAGACGAGCAAAATTTCAATACAAGTGAGTAATGTAGTTTTAATGTTGTTGTGTTGTTGCACTACTCAAATGTTGAATTGGAAATAGCTGTATTCATTGCATATCATTAGCCATTTTTTATTTTTTTGCTTTGTACATGTGTCTTATGGGTAAATTCTTGTTAAATAGCACCCAATGTTTTGATTATCACCTTGGATCGTTCTTATTTTAGGAATACTGTAAATATTGCAATGAGTAGGCTATGCCACTAGTTTTTATGTATGCTGTCATCAAGTTGTAAACGTGATGAGAACTGTAAATATTGTAATTACTAGGCTATGCTAACATCCATTTTTTTGTTTAATCAGAACACAACTGCTGCACTTAAGCTAAATGTTATCAGATGGAGAAAGAGTATTGTGATGTATTGTAAAGCAGTCTCTTTTAACATTCAGAGGTATTTAAGGAGGCAAAATGGTAGATGAAAATTTACCTTTTGATGACCACAGTGGGATAGTTCATTCATCAGCCAAAATCATGTTAACATTAACTATGAACTTGATTTAGCTGTATCAAAAAAATTATATAGTACATGCAGTCAATGTCTGATGTTGCCATTTAGCTGTTCGATGATGTGAGCAGAAAAAAATCTTTTACCTTGTACCGTGGATCTTAGCCATCATCGCAACAATTTCCCCCCCTGAGAAATTTGTCAGGAGCCGCCACTGATGTTAAGGGTAGTTTTCCTTCTGGAAGGTGAACCTCTGCCCCAGTCTCAAGTCTTTTGCAGACTGTAACAGGTTTTCTGCCCTGTATTTGGCTCCATCTATCTTCCCATCAACTCTAACCAGCTTCCCTGTACCTGCTGAAGAAAATAATCCCCATAGCATGATGCTGCCACCACCATGTTTCACTGTGGTGATGGTGTGTGTAGGGTGGTTTGTAGTGTTAGTTTCCGCCACACATTGCATTTTGCATTCAGGCCAAAAACTTCACGTTTGGTCTCATCTGACTATGCATGGCTTTTGGCAAGGGTTGGAGGAAGGTGCTCTGTTCAGATGAGATCAAAATTGAAGTTGTTGGCCTTAATGCAAAATGCAATGTGTGGTGGAAAACTACCACTGCACATCACCCTACCATGAAACATGGTGGTGACAGCATCATGCTATGGGGATGCTTTTCTTCAGCAGGTACAGGGAAGCTTGTTAGAGTTGATGGCAAGATGGATGGAGCCAAATACAGGGCATAAAACCTGTTAGAGTATGCAAAAGACTTGAGACTGGGTGTA
Source organism: Ammodytes marinus (assembly GCF_949987685.1). Taxonomy (NCBI): domain Eukaryota; kingdom Metazoa; phylum Chordata; class Actinopteri; order Uranoscopiformes; family Ammodytidae; genus Ammodytes; species Ammodytes marinus. The sequence continues at coordinate 4,253,509 of NC_137230.1, read as the reverse complement.
GGTGCACCTTCCAGAAGGACAACTACCCTAAACATACAGCCAGATTTACAATGGAATGGTTTAAATCAAAGCATAGGCATGTGTTAGAATGGCCCAGTCAAAGTCCAGACCTAAATACAATTGAGAATATTGAGAAAGGCTTGAAAATTGCTGTTGACAGACGCTCTCCATCCAATCTGATGCTGAATCTGTAGTTCGAGCTATTTTGCAAAGAAGAATGGGCAATAAATATCAGTCTGTAGATGTACAAAGCTGGTAGAGACATACCCCAATAGATTTGCAGCTGTAATTGCAGCGATAGGTGGTTCTACAAAGCATTGACTCAGGGGGCTGAATACTTTAGGACGCCACACTTTTCATTTTTTTATTCATACATTTTTTTTAAAAGCACGTTTCATTTTCATTCCACTTCACAATGATGCGCCACTTTGTGTTGGTGTATCACATAAAATCCCAATAAAATAAATTTACGTATGTGGTTGTAACGTGACAAAATGTAGAAAATTTCAAGGGGTATGAATACTTTTGCAAGCCACTGTATATACACTCAACAAAAATATAAACGCAACACTTTTGTTTTTGCTCCCATTTTTCATGAGATGGACTTAAAGATCTAAAATTCATTCCAGATACACAATTGTACCATTTCTCTCAAACATTGTTCACAAATCTGTCTAAATGTGTGATAGTGAGCACTTCTGCTTTGCTGAGATAATCCATCCCACCTCACAGGTGTGCCACATCAAGATGCTGATCTGACATCATGATTAGTGCACAGGTGTGCCTTAGACTGTCCACAATAAAAGGCCACCCTGAAATGTGCAGTTTTGTCTCACAGCAAAATGCCACAGATGCCACAAGCATTGAGGGAGCATGCAATTGGCATGCTGACAGCAGGAATGTCAACCAGATCTGTTGCTCGTGCATTGCATGTTCATTTCTCCACCATAAGCCGTCTCCAGCAACTTCGCACAGCCATTGAAGAGGAGTGGACCAACATTCCACAGGCCACAATTGACAGGCCACAATTGAGAATCTGATAAACTCTATGCGAAGAAGATGTGTTGCACTGCATGATGCAAATGGTGGTCACACCAGATACTGACTGGTTCTGAGTCCCCAGACTCCCAATAAAGCAAAAAAATGCACATTTCAGAGTGGCCTTTTATTGTGGACAGTCTAAGGCACACCTGTGCACTAATCATGATGTCAGATCAGCATCTTGATGTGGCACACCTGTGAGGTGGGATGGATTATCTCAGCAAAGCAGAAGTGCTCACTATCACACATTTAGACAGATTTGTGAACAATGTTTGAGAGAAATGGTACAATTGTAGCCTGGAATTCCCAGACCTGCCACTAGGCGCTGGCAAATTAAATTTGCTGCGCGTGTTGGTCTGGAGACGCTCCGTTGAAGCTTATCAAGACTACCAGAAATCTGGTATAACGTTTCAATTGGTTCTATCTAATATGGGCGCGCCAGAGCCCTTTATATGGTGCTCTGGGGAGGACGTAACCGGATGACGACAGTGACGTGCATGCGACGTCGAAGCTGTGATAGTAAACATCAAAGATGGCTGCGGATATGTTGTGTGAGTTTGAGACTGCTTTGGCCTCGACCCTTAACGAATTGGAAGACGGGACTCATAGCTTTCACTAGCAAGTAAGTGGAATGTTCTGTTTTGCCGACCGACAACGGCAAACGTTTAATTGAACAGTTTAACAGCTGTTCGCTAAACGAACGGGGCTTACGTCACTTGTGCATCGCTCTGATTGGTTGTAGTGCTATCCAACTGCGTGCAGTGGCATTTGAAATGCACGAGTAGGAGCCGCCCCTAGAGTTGGAAATTACTATTGATCGTCGCCAGACCCTCTATCGTTCAAGATATCAGGGTCAGGATTTCCAGGCTAGTACAATTGCGTATCTGGAATGAATTTTAGATCTTTAAGTCCATCTCATGAAAAATGGGAGCAAAAACAAAAGTGTTGCGTTTATATTTTTGTTGAGTGTAGTTAAAATTGGGATGAATGTGAATAGATGCGTTGCAGGTCCATTTAAGGTGTGCCCTAAATTTTCTGCTTGCGCCCCTAACACATTTGAGTTAGGGGTGCCAGTGCTCCTAGTAAAAAAGGTTAGTCTGGAGCCCTGCTCTAATAGCTTCTATCTTGGCTCAAACTATGTCCGGTTGTTGGTGCATTGAAAAGAAGCATTGGTCACCTAATGTAATCCAAACAGCAATTAGTTTGTCAATGCAGATTAGTTACATGTAACGCACAGGGGGACATGGGGCTGTACAGAGGCCAAAGCAAGCACAAGCCAAATCCCCCGAGCACAAACTGGGACATGGGCGTGACCGGTACATTTAATCAGTCGGTGACTGTAAGCATTGGCACAAAGCAGACACAGTGGGGCTGAATACAATAGCGGTAGGAGGAATACAGATCAGCAGGAGGAGTCGGCTGAGCTGAATTAATGACCAACCATACGAGCTCATCTAACCCCATTAAAAAACAGCAATAGAACCAGAAAGAAGAAGCTGAGGTCTCCGAGAGGGACAAATACCCTCCTCTAGTCTACAGGTCCTTCTCATATAATTAGCATATTGTGATAAAGTTGATTATTTTCCATAATGTAATGATAATAATTGAACTTTCATATATTTTAGATTCAATGCACACCAACTGAAATATTTCAGGTCTTTTGTTGTTTTAATACTGATGATTTTGGCATACAGCTCATGAAAACCCCAAATTCCTATCTCAAAAAATTTGCATATTTCATCCGACCAATAAAAGAAAAGTGTTTTTAATACAAAAAAGTCAACCTTCAAATAATTATGTTCAGTTATGCACTCAATACTTGGTCGGGAATCCTTTCGCAGAAATGACTGCTTCAATGCGGCGTGGCATGGAGGCAATCAGCCTGTGGCACTGCTGAGGTGTTATGGAGGCCCAGGATGCTTCGATAGCGGCCTTAAGCTCATCCACAGTGTTGGGTCTGGTGTCTCTCAACTTCCTCTTCACAATATCCCACAGATTCTCTATGGGGTTCAGGTCAGGAGAGTTGGCAGGCCAATTGAGCACAGTAAAACCATGGTCAGTAAACCATTTACCAGTGGTTTTGGCACTGTGAGCAGGTGCCAGGTCTTGTTGAAAAATGAAATCTTCATCTCCATAAAGCTTTTCAGCAGATGGAAGCATGAAGTGCTCCAAAATCTCCTGATAGCTAGCTGCATTGACCCTGCCTTTGATAAAACACAGTGGACCAACACCAGCAGCTGACATGGCACCCCAGACCATCACTGACTGTGGGTACTTGACACTGGACTTCAGGCATTTTGGCATTTCCTTCTCCCCAGTCTTCCTCCAGACTCCGAATGACATGCAAAATTTGCTTTCATCCGAAAGCTTTGGACCACTGAGCAACAGTCCAGTGCTGCTTCTCTGTAGCCCAGGTCAGGCGCTTCTGCCGCTGTTTCTGGTTCAAAAGTGGCTTGACCTGGGGAATGCGGCACCTGTAGCCCATTTCCTGCACACGCCTGTGCACGGTGGCTCTGGATGTTTCTACTCCAGACTCAGTCCACTGCTTCCGCAGGTCCCCCAAGGTCTGGAATCGGCCCTTCTCCACAATCCTCCTCAGGGTCCGGTCACCTCTTCTGGTTGTGCAGCGTTTTCTGCCACACTTTTTCCTTCCCACAGACTTCCCACTGAGGTGCCTTGATACAGCACTCTGGGAACAGCCTATTCGCTCAGAAATTTCTTTCTGTGTCTTACCCTCTTGCTTGAGGGTGTCAATGATGGCCTTCTGGACAGCAGTCAGGTCGGCAGTCTTACCCATGATTGCGGTTTTGAGTAATGAACCAGGCTGGGAGTTTTTAAAAGCCTCAGGAATCTTTTGCAGGTGTTTAGAGTTAATTAGTTGATTCAGATGATTAGGTTAAGAGCTCGTTTAGAGTACCTTTTCATGATATGCTAATTTTTTGAGATAGGAATTTGGGGTTTTCATGAGCTGTATGCCAAAATCATCAGTATTAAAACAACAAAAGACCTGAAATATTTCAGTTGGTGTGCAATGAATCTAACATATATGAAAGTTCAATTATTATCATTACATTATGGAAAATAATCAACTTTATCACAATATGCTAATTATATGAGAAGGACCTGTAGACTATAGAGGAAACACCTATTTTGCCTGCTGCTGTGTGATGACTGCAGGTATTTGCATAGAAAATATAGAACATTCTAGTTGTTGAAGGAGATACACTCATCAATAAGAAAGTGAATATGTATGTGAGGCATGGTCAAATGGCACCTTGAGTGAAAACGTGCACCCTGTGTTGTCAATAGCTGAAGACAGAGACACTCTTTTCACCTGTTCCTCTCATAATAAGTACATTATATTGTGTCATCTGGTATTAAGTTACCAACTCTCATTTACACTGGACAATCTGATATGTAAGTTTCCTCAACAGCTAATGCAAACTAAAACCATGAAAATTGTGTCTGCATTTGTGAAAAAAGGTGATCAGAGCAGGTTTTGACGCAAATAAAAATGACATGCTAATATAAGCACCAAAATATCACTGCATTACCTAATCAGCATAAACAAAGGCCCAGCTCTCTTTCCACCTAAGCACGCAGTTGTTTAGAGCCAGGAAGTGCCTGAGGAAAACTGCATAAAAACTATGTTTTTGACTATCAACAAAGACATTTTGAGAAAGTATAATCATAATGCAATATACAGTATACTGTAGTATATTCTTATCAAAACTTCTACCCTTTTCATTCTTTTACTGGGCCATGTCCCAATGTTGAAAATGAATTATTGACTGTAAAGTCTAGGCCAACTATTAGAGAAGAAATCTGCTAGTCTGATTACTCTGAATTCCCATTTAACATACAGATGGTCAGTAATCACATTCCTCTCCCAGTTTTATAGGACATGTTTTGCACAGAATGAGATATCCCTCTGGGAACTCATTATGCTGGCCACACACAGCTATTCTGGCACAGTTTTTTGAAAGTTAAAAAAAAATGTATTTCAATGCTTCAAACTTCGGAGTTTTGGACAGAACCAAGCTGCACGTTTTAGTTTTTGCTAAGAAACTGTTTCTTTTGAGTAAAACAAACAGCATCCTTTTGGATCAGTCCATTTTGTGCGGAAAAGTTAAATAATCTGGAATATATATTAAAAAAAGAGAGGGGTGAGTGTAACGTGACTGTTGAAATGTATACTGAATTTACCATGTGTGCTTTTGTGGCATTCCACAACTTTCACAACAGCTTTGTTGGGTAGGATGGTAATATTAATTCAATTCAGAAAACGAACATATTTAACAAAACTGACATGTCTTACAGTGCGATGGCACACGAGCATATTCATACTTAGGCCTGTCACGCTAACACATTTTGCTGGGCGATTAATTGCCCCAAAAATGATTGCGATTAGCGATAGTATTGCCGTTTTGAGACCATTTTCAACTAATATAATGATACTGGCATAATAATGCAAGTACACCTTTGAAAGATCAATACCAGGGCACCAGACAAACTCGTTTTACTAGTTGCAATGGCACCCTTAATTCAAAATGTTAAGGGGCACAAGCAGAACATTTAGGGGCACATATTAAATGGACCTTGAACGCATCCATTTTCCCAATTTTAAATATAGGCCTACTGATATTGTATTGCCAGCATGCTTTGGACTAGCCTGGCTGCGCCCGCCTACCTACTTCCGGCCAAATTTCATTTTCCCTTCAGTAGTCAGTCTGGTGACGGGGCGTATTAGTGGGATTCTGCTCGAACAAATTTCTGTGTCCAATCAGCGAAGAGAGCGAGCGAGTGGCTGAGAACGATGACGTCGAAGTCGCGCTCCAGTTTCAGTTGCCAGAAGCCGGCTCATGACACACGTGACGACCAAACGTTATGCGATTGGTTGGCTAATCCAGAGTGGCACTGGGCAGATCCAATAGTTTTAAACTTTAACAGACACCCGCCTCCAAGTGAGTGAACGTTTGCCAATTACAGCACTGCCAGACCTTCTGTACAAATGAAATGAAGTACGATGGTCTGGTAGCACCAGGCTAGCTTTGGACCACACTGACAACAGATTTTACAGATCATACAGTTCTTTGTGTTTTTGATTTTGCATCACCATGTGAAATCCTTCAGACATCACACAACCCCTTCACATCGGAGCCCTCAGATCTTTCCTCCTCTGTCTCTGCTGACTCCTCTGTAAGGAAAATTGTTATTGGCCCAAAAGTAACTAGTAGTAGCTAGATGACATAATCAACTAATTTGCATAATATGCTATTCTGAAAGTAATTCAAGTAAAATAATAAAAAAATGCTGACCAGATAGTTAAATTAACTAAAATTGACTAGGCCTATTCACATATTTACAAGCTCACTTTACACATGTTCTTTGTTGCCATACTATAGCTTTATTATAGATATGCAGTGGCCTATTGAATGTGGACCTATAAAACTATTTGCGTGTACAAACGTCAACTGGCAGCTCTTGTCGGCACGGTGCTGTCTGCCTGCTGGCTGCTGCAGGTTGCTTGGGGCTGCCCGATTGAGTGAGGGCTGCCTGCCAGCAGTGAGGAGAATACGCCAGCCGTTGCTACTTTGCTCACGTGAGCGCGGTTAAGAAAAAGTCGCTAGATGTGTCGCTGGTCTTTAACAGCCTTATCGCTATGGCAAAACGTCGGCAAATATAGCGACAAAGTCGCCAACATGTTAAAGACGTGACTACAGCGAGACACTGCGACGAAAGTAGCCTAGCTGACGTTATTTGCGCAGTTGATCATTTGACTAATCACTCGCGGACTCTCCCTTCTCTCTCTCTCCTCTGTCTCGCTCTCTTTCTCACACACAAAGTGAGAGGGCCGATACACCGGAGTGAACACTCTTGTCATCCAGTGTCTTTGATAGAGAGAGACACGAGGAAAACAAACAAGCTGCAAATGTAATTTATTGCGTCCGGCAAAATCATTTTAATTTATTGTGCAATTAATTGATTTATTGCTTATCGCGACAGGCGTATTCATACTAGAAACATTGGAGTGGCATCAAAGGTAGCCTACCTATAAAAGGTCATCCGTAACCCTATATATAACCACTGATGTTTGTGTCAGGTGTAAGCCTGCCTGAGCTTCAAAGACTGTTCTTCTACAAAGCTGACCTTAACCCGCTCTGCATTTTATCATTAAACTGAACCACAGACATTTTGATGATGAGTAGTAGGCTATATGTTGATTTGATGACCGGACATTTTAAAGACAGGTGTAAGTAATTTATCTCCTATTTGGGGAGTTGATGGCTGAGATTACCTATCACTAAAGTCGCTGATGAAAATGACTAAGGTGTCCAGAGGGGTATACTACGAGCCGATATTAAGGGCTGAGCGAGGTCTGTTGAGTCTAAAACCAGAGTTTTCAGTATCACGAAAGGTGGCTCTCTTTTTACCTGGCTAGATCACCGTGGTAATAGAGGCTGCAGGGCTAACCTGCTCAGACCAGTTTTTGTTCCAGAGTTTGAGCTTAAATTCGGCTCTTAGAGCGCTGCCCTTTAAGGAAACTACACATTTTGAAATCCCGCGGACCTGACTGTATTGTCTGAGCGATACTTCTTACTGAGTAAACTAGTGAAATCAGTAAACTTATTGATCAGTAAGTTAATGAACGAAACGAAGCTGTGACATAAGGCTTACAGCAGAGTGAACTGTAACATCGCGCTGTGGCTTTTTGCCACATGCATACAGTTATTGATGCAGAAAATGTTAAATAGCCTAGACCTACTGTATGCAGCGCTACTCTATGCTCTCACCTCAAATGGTTTTACCTGGCGATCTACACACACTGGCTCTTAATAAAGCGTTCTATAAAATCACAGTTTGCAACATTATTTCACTGTAGGCTTCTTTCTTTTCATCAGTAGCGATTACAGTTGGGACGTGACAGCTGACAGCTGTCACAGTTCGGACATCGCTGCAGACTCGTAGGTTAAGCTTCTCACAGTAGATTCATATTTGTCCGGAAAATACAGACTACATGTTTTTTAATGTAGGCCTATTGGTATTTGTAAGATTCAAATAAAAGGCTAATAGTCTAAATCATTATGATGTGGACCAAAAGTAAAGTGATTTTCCATAGGCTATTCATTTGGGGACAGTGTCAGACTTAAATTACATTCTTAAGTGTGGGACTATAGGCGTAGTGCTATAAATATAGCAAAGTAGCCTATATATATTAGGCTAAATGTTATAGTGTTTAAATCCGAGTTCAACGTTTCATTGTTTTATAATGTCACGTTACGCACTGCGAGAACGATCGGCAAGATAAATAAATAATTTCCATGCTGGCAGCATTCCACTCTCCTTAGCCTATTTGCAGTAAGAGTTTTTTTCGGCTCTCTGATTTCTGCTGTAATAATTCAGACTGACAAACTCTTCCTCTTGAATGAAGTTGGCGACACACTTTTGTTTTACTCAGCTGCTCACAATCAGTCCGTTTGTGTAAAGTTAGCGGCACAAGATCAGTCCATTTTGTGCGGATACAGAGTCAAATGACGGTCAAACGCCCCCTTTCATGGGGACGCGCACAGAGCCTGAAGCCGAAACCCTCGTTCAACATAAGAGGTTGACAACTTCCTTCGTGATACCGCTTAGCTCTGAGCGAGGGTATGTGTTATGTTGAACCAGATCAAAAAAAGAGAGCCGGGCTCTGTTGAGTTTGTTTCGTAGTATACCCCTCTGGTATGGGAGGAAGTAAATAAAGACAGATTCCACATCAATAGTACTGTGCTTTAAGATACTGTCTGATCATTATATCAGCCACTGTGAGTGTAAACAAACAAAAGGCCTTCACCTTTTGCTTTCCCTGAAAGCCGGGGGGGGCCTATGTGCTGACGCTAGTCACGCAACACATGAATTGTGTTTAGTAACAATATATATACAGTCATACAGTCTCATTCATACGGCCAGTCTGATAGCAGCCACCTCCAGCAGCCAGCACGGTGTCCGCTCTGAGAATGAGCTGCCAGGTGACGTTTGTAAACACGTAGGCTAAATTGCTTTATAGGTCCACATTCAATAGGCCATTGCATATCTATACAAAAACTAACCTTATAGTTATATGGCAACAAAAACAGTCTGTAAAGTTAGTTTGTAAACATTTGTAAACTATCCGGTCAGCATTTTCTATTCATTTTGCCTCTTTCAGAATAGCATATTATGCAAATTAGTAGATAATGTCATCTGGCTACTACGAGTTACTTTTGGGCCAAAAACTATTTTCCTTACAGGAGTCAGCAGAGATAGAGGAGGAAAAAATTAGAGGGCTCAGATGTAGAAGGGGTTGTGGTGAAAATGGGTTAAAAAAAAATCCTTTTCCTAAAGGAATGTCTGAAGGATTTCACATGGTGATGCAAAATCAAAAACACAATGAAGTGTATCATCTGTTGTCACTGTGGTCCAAAACATGCTGGCAATATACAATATCAGTAGGCTTCATTAGTTAAAATTGGGAAACACTTGTATAGATGCGTTGCAGGTCTATTTAAGGTATGCCCCTAAATGTTCTGCTTGTGCTCCTAAAAATCCCTTGTTAGGGGCGCCAGCGCTCCCGTTAAAAAAGGTTAGTCTGGAGCCCTGCAGCAGAGTTGTTGCTAGGGCTATTTCTGAAGGTTGGTTGAAGCCAGGTTAGCTGCTACACTCCTGCTTTTTATTTTCATCCTATTTATAATTAAACTCATAGTTTAACGACATTTTGCAGTAGCTTGCTAGTATTTCAACTACACTCATATTTGCATAGTAATTCAAGTAGGTAAATACATTTCTTTTACTTTTTGGGCAGTTAACTACTGAAACTACAAACTCAAATTATAGGCAACAAAGGGAAAGGAATTGATTTTTAATTTTTCCATTGGTTTCTGTAATTGAACCCATACTGATGAGCCCCGTCCCCTTTTTCTTTCATCACTGTGAATGCATGCCCAGGCAACAGTTGCTTTAGCCCAAACTAGATTCCTCCCTAGGGAAGCTTTGCTGTGGTTCTGCTTCTTCCAGTGTGAAGCAATTGGTAGTTTGCAAAGCTATGCTGAAAAAGTAGCTTACCCAAACCTGCCTGCAACCTGCACATAACACATATGCTACTGATTTGGAACAGAACACGCCAGTAATCGAAAGAAGCAAATTTATATATTTCTCCAAAATGTACATCATAGACTATTGTCCAATTAGTATTTACATTTTTGGAACAAATAGCTCTATTCTCAGCACAGAAAGCACCAGAACATTTTGTTTGGATTTTTCATCTCCTTGTCGATTAATTTTAATGAGCAGTCATATTTTCCAGAGTATACTCGGATGGAGGATGTCTCTGCCTCCAGTTATTACTGGTTGACAGGTAACAAATGGAGCAGCAGCCCGAGCACCCGAGTTTTTTACAGCACCTGGAGGCCTCCTGTTCACTTAGCCATTTATAATCTCCCCTTGTTTGACAGGATTAATTCATCTTCTAATTGGATGGTTGTGAATACATATCTTTGCCATGAGAGATGCAATGTGGTCCCATTGTCCTGACTCACATGGCGATAACAGAGCTTCTTTTACATCTCAACTCAGATTTAACACGGGGATCTGCTGGTATCTCATGACGCAGCAGCTGTGTTAGTTTAAAATGGGTGTGCTTTCTAATTCCATATGATTTATCTAGTGGGCTCCCACAGTTTACTATTATATTATATTAACAATGAACTAAGTCTCAAAAAATCTGAACTGATTAATTAAATAATCAATCTGCAGAGAATGATTACCAACTGTGCAGTCACCCCCAGCACCACAGAGCCATTTAGCATCTTTCAGCTCACTGTTTTGGTTTTATGGTCACAAAGTTAGCAAAGACTAGAGATGTTAAAGGTGGATATTTTTCTCTGGAGTTTGGTGGAGACAAAAACAGATCTTAAAGAGTAAAGATATTAATTACATTTACCATATGGACACACACAACTCAAACATTGCTAATGCTTTTCTGTGTCTGCTGGATGGGTTTTACGCAACAAATAATATGTTATAATATGTATGTAATATAATATGTATATAATTATAATGTGTCAATGTTGTGTTTACAGCAAGTTTAACTGCCCACAATTGGCAGAAAAATTGTGCTTACCACAGAGGCTTAGTCCTTGTCCTAGCAGATCCGTGGCCGTTTGCTGCATGTCCAACACCCCCCCTCCCCGCCCCCCCTTCTCCCCATTTCAACTCTGTACTGCAGACGTGTGAAAACACCTAAAGAATATCTTTAAAAAAATAAAAGTGTACCTCTTTGGCTTTGCGGTGTCTGTCCTTGCCGTCTCGTTCCCTCTCTCTGTCCTTGTCTTTGTCCCCGGGCTGGCAGGAGTAGGACACAGTGATCCAGTCCCGTGGAGAGTTGGTGATGCTGGCCACCTTTGACTCTGTGGCGCTGTTCTCCTCATCCAGCGAGCGCGACGACCTCCTGGTGAACATGTTCTTCTTCATGGCTTTCACCCTGAGGCTGTTGCTGTTGCTGCCATCGGAGCAGCACCACTCCCTTAAGGAGCCGCTGGCGTCCATCTTGACATTGTGGCTGATGGTGTGGCACTGGAAGACGCGCGGTGTGTTGTGGGCAGTGTCTGGATGTGGATAGGGCCGGGGCTTGTTGTCTGGGGTGGCACCAGAACCATTTGCCACAGACGGCGTCTCCAGGTGCCTTACGTTGGTGGCCTCTGCGGGCTCCTGGATCTTCTCGTCCAGCTTGTTGAGCTTGGAGAGCACCTGGGAGATTTCGCCGCGGACCCCCGACAGAGACTCCAGCTTCTTCTCGATCTCGCCGATCCTCATCACCAGCTTGCACACGCTGGATTTCAGCTCGTCGTCAGTGTTCTCCAGCGAGTGGAAGAGGCGGTCCACCTTGGACTTGGCTAGTTTGATGGTGTTGCGTTCGGGGGAGCTGTCGCCTTCAGACTTGAGCGTGACCTGAGAAAGAGAGCCATTGCTGTTGTAACACGACGGCTGGACCACGCCCAGAGAGTCGCACACGCTCATGTCGTCCAGGAAACGAAAGATGTCACTGATGTCGTCGCTGACAATCTCAGAGTCCTCGTCGGACAGTTTGAAGGCGTATCTTTCTCTCTCGCTGTACTTTGCCGGGTATTCCTTCAGCTTCTTCTGCTCAGCCTGCTCCGTTTGAGTTCCAACACTGGAGGAGCCGTCCCCTCCCTGAAAGGATGGACTGTTCATATTTTTGTCCCTGAACCTTTTAGCGGCATCTCTTTTGTCCAAACCGGCAGGCCCACTCGACATTAGTGCTGCGTCCTTGTTGTTTTTTATTCCGTTAGTTTTCTTTGCAAAGCCAGATGGAGAAGCTATGACTTTTTCCTTTGGGCTCTGAAAATGCTGCTCATTGTCAGTGCTGATGACGCTAATATTGCAATGGTGATTGTCCTTGAGTGGTTTGCTTGGTTGCAGAAATGACCGCTGAAAGTCTGGAGTTGGCCCCTCTTCTGTGTTGAGGCTGAAGCTCTTGACTGGCCACGCCGGCTGCTTCCCTGCTTTGTTGCCGTGCTTCCTGCTGCTAACGCATTGAGACACTGTGGTGGGGCCGAAGTACGTGGACGCCTGTAGGTCATCCAGGCTCTCGTGCCTCACCTTGCGTCGGTCCTGAAGCGGGGAGTTGAGTGTGGGCTCAAAGTAGGGGTTACTGTAGGGCAGCTCGAAGCTGTGGTTGAAGAAGGTGGCAGGCTTGTGAAGAAGCTCCCTCCTGTGGTGGTAGTTGTCAGCAGCTTTACTGCCCTGTTTGCACTCGGTAGTGATGACCTACAACAGTAACCCAGAAAAGGAATGAGTTTGCTTTTTTTTTTTGAACACTGACACAGCAAATACAGCAGAGATAGTGTGATGATAGGAACCATGGAGTCATCCAGGTGAGACACTGCAGGTGAATAGGGTAACATTTTTAACTTATTGCTATCATCATGAAACTTTGCCAGCTGATTACCAGGCATTTTTTATGACGGTATCCATGGTAATTAAAGGAATACCGTTGCTATTTTTTAATACCCCTATATACGGTAATACCTTAATACCTACCTTAACCCTCGAATAGACACAAACAGACAAGGTCTAGTCAAATAAACACCTAAATGTACATTTTGGAGCTTTTATAAATACTAGTATGAAAGAGGACATGTTATGGAAGCTAAACAGAAAAACATCTCAAAATGTACCAGTGATAGCAGTGTCTCGCCTTAAAATGTAGAATGACAAAACATTTTTTTTTAAAAGGAGCCCTTCATAAACAAAAAACACTCAAGTCAAGTTGTGTTGATGGGTAAAATAAAACTAACACGATGGAATATTATACATGATGAATATTATGTATTTTTCAAAATTCTTCTGCATTGTATCACGTATGATAATACATTTACTCAAGTGCTGTACTTGTTCTACGTTTTTCATGAGTTTTCCAGTTATCCATTTATGTTACTTTGTACGCTATGCTCCTGTTTGTTTGATAGCTGTTCAGTAGATTAAGTTGAAAAACTGAATTTTACTTAGGCTAATAAACACATGATGAATCAAAATGTGATTTATTGTTATAGATGGACCTACCCAATACATACACATACAGGATTAGCTCAACGTTGATCAGCCACAATAGTAATATACTGTACATCAATACTGATACTACAATGTAATATATTATATAGTAGTATAACTGAACTTTAATTGTATGCTTTACATACATGTGTATCACATAAAACTGCCTTTTTACACATTGATGATTAAGTGCTTGTATTCGGAATGCCAGAATATCATCGGAACTGTACTGTATAACAACTTGATTAAATGTTTTTATTTTTACATAATTGATCAACTCAATTAATGTTTAGGGTTATTTAATATTTTAAATACACCTTGTCTATGATCACTCGTGGTTTGAAATACAAAATCAGTTCATAAAACGTGTTTAGTTAAATCAAGTGAATCACAGCATCAGAGGTACACTGACATTTGGTATCTGGTAACATTAAATACATGAAAATATAACTTGTAAGCTCTTATAAGAAACTGAATCCATTTATCTTATCTTATAATATTTAGTGTCTTCTTTAGGACAAGATATGCTATTGTTACTTTTCAATAGAGCGCTAATGAACATCATTCTTTACTCATCTTTTTCAGAACAGCACAGGTATGTTAAAAGTGAGTAACAGTAACCCTGCGTCTCTCACACCCTTCAACAGCACACAAACACAAACCTGTGGTGAGAAGGCCACACAATTGTGGAAGTCCCCCTTAAAGATGTTCCTCTTCTGGATACAGGGATGACCACCAAAGGGCTCTGCTTGATGGTCCATGTGCTGCAGGGACTCCTGGTCGGTGGTGGACTCGCTGTCCATGTCCATAGGGAAGTAGGTGCTCTGCATTTCACAGGCTGGAGACGGCGGACTGCAGCTACCACTAGAGTACTGGGGCAGATGCTGCAGTTTATCCAGAGAGGCTGCTCTGCATTTCAGATCCTTACTGACACCCAGGAGAAAGTTAGGGTCCATGGAGGGAGTAAATTGTGGGCATTTTTTACACTCAGATGATGATTTTGGACAGGGCTGGGGGGCGCTCTGAGCCACGGGGTGCTGCTGCTGAGGCCGGTGGTGGAGATGATGGTGGTGATCCCTGGGGCTAGAGTGATCCACGTGCTCATAAGCAACACCCCTGCTGCTGTCACAGTCCTGAAACTTATAGGCATTGTTGTCCGACCTGCCCAGCTCCAGCGACTGGTTCTTACGGAGCTTATTGGCTCTGTGCACCGCGGGCAGCTTCTCTTTGGCGACGCCTCCGTTCATCTGGATCAGGTTAAACATGGTGACGATGTCGGCCGCCACCATGAGCTTCTTGGACTGCGGGTCCTCCATGGAGCAGCGCATCTTGTCCTTGAAGAGCGTGGCTGGGAAGGCGGGGTCCAGGCAGGCCGTGTAGAAGAGCAGGCTGCGGAGCTTGGCCAGGTGCACCAGGTCGAAGCGGGCGCACAGGGACTTGCACAGGTCCTGGTAGGACATGGTGTCATGCTTGGTGTCCAGCTCCTCCAGGATCCGGGCCAGGAACAGAGAGTACTCCGGAAGAGGATCCATAGCTCTGATTCAGGATGAGCCCTCACCTGGTGACAAGCTTGGCACCTGGAAAACACTATTTAAATGTTAATTCAATGTTCATGTTTTTGTTTGTTTTGTTTTCTGCCCTGCCATGAGACAACATAAGCATCACACAAAGTATGGTCACTTATTAGCCTACAAGAGAAAAGGCGGGTCTGTATGTAAAAAGGAATTCAAAATGACACACACTGTGCTGACTTTAAATAGAGGACTGGCCTATAAACGACGGATAACGTGCCTGTAGGCGAATTCATCCGGCACTCAATCAGTAGCAGCAGCCATAGATCCTCTGGCAGAGCAGGGCGCGCGCACAGGGAGATTTCATTCTTATTTTCTCTTTCATGTGTAGACGGTCACTCACCGTGGCTAGTCGGGAACAGAGCGGTTGTCTCCTCTGGGCGGCCCGGTGCAGCACAGCGTGTCTGTCATTAGAGAGCCAACCGATGGAAAAATAAACTCACTCTAATGTAAAGCATCACCTCTGAATGCACAGCGCGCGGCCACAAGCCTCCACAACTTTGATATGTTCAATTATCCGTCTCATACAAAATAAATAATTAAAGCAAACCAAACGCACCGCGGCATACCTACATCCTCGCGTACACGCGCACAGGTAATTGGTGATTAGAAAGGGGAAAAAAACATTAGCTGGTGTTAAACACGGCTCCATGCTCCCGGTTAGTCCCGCTGCTGGGTTGGACTGTCTCCATTTCTCCCCTCGACTTCTATCACACAGCTGTGCTGCTGAGGTAAGGAGCTGTCCGGGAATTGCTTTGCTGAAAACCAATGAGTATCACGTTGAAAGAATTCACATTAACACCACCGGGTTCCGCTTTCAAAATAAGAGCCATTGAGGAACTAGTGGAGTCTGATGCATTAGCCTACATCCTATAAAAATCAAGTATTTTGTAAGAGCAATCTGTGAAGTCACTACAGTAGCAATAGCATCACTACAGTAGAGTTACTGCAGTAGCATAGCCTAGTTGCAATCATGTAGGGTAAGTAAAATAATACCTAGGCTACATATTCTAGCCTGTACAACTGAAATACTCCAGCACAATTTATACAAAATGGAAGAAGTAAAGTAGCATACCCTTATAGCACCACCAGAGACCAGTATTTCAAAATTAATGTATTCTAGTACTATTACTTCTCCTTTACTTACCACCATGAGGAAATGCCTATATAAAAAATACTTTAAGAACACATAAGTATTCCGATGAAAACAACTTTGGGTTTTACACAATATTTATTTCTGTTGATTTATTAGAAGTGGCCTGGAATTCTATAGCCTATAGGCCTACTATATTTCATCATAATGTTAAGACTAGTTGAGATATGTTCTCATTTTGAAGGGAGACCTTAGCTACATAATTTCAAGTTTGTTATGTAGTGTTGATAAAGTTGGCTGAAAGAGTGGTGATATAGGCTACATCCAGTATGAAATTAACCTGGAATTCCACAATGATGGTACAGTCATTTCTGATAGATTTCAGGTTTGAGCTTTTAATGTGAAGGCAATGTGCCTTACTTCCGGTCAAAGCCTAGCTCTTTCTGTAAGATTGATGCAGTTCTTTGTCCCCACTTAGAATGACGTAACTACCGCTGGACAATGTAGAAATATCAATTATCACCTCTGCCACTTTTACAACTCTATGATTTAACTTGACGTTAACTACAATATCTCACAAAAGTGAGTACACCCCTAGCATTTCTTCAAATATTTAACTATATCTTTCCATGGGACAACACTGAATAAATGACACTTTGATACAATGTAAAGTAGTCAGTGTACAGCTTACATAAGAGTGTAAAGTTACTGTTCTCTCAAAATAACTTGACACACAGCTAGGGCTGGGCGATATGACGATATCATATCGTGGACGATATGAAAGTGTCTACCGGGAGAGATTTGGCCATACCGTTTATATCGCAGAGAAAAAAAGTTCATGTGGCGGGAGCATAGATGGAGCAGCTGTCCCTCCGAGTCCCTATAGTTACCCTGCAGTTACACCGCCGCGCCACACGGGGGCTCTGCAGCATAGTTCTGGGCTGCAATACAGCTTCTCTACCCGCAACAGAAGAAGCCTCATCTGTTGCTCTAGCTGTCTAGCTCCATAGCTCCGGTGCGCCGTCACTTTACAGTTAACAAACCAACTCCGTGTCACAGTGGCAGAGCAGCTGGTTTTAACGGTCAAAAATGTCATCGGGCAAAGGAAACTTGCTTGCTGCTTCAGCGTGCTGTTGCCGTGACGCAGAGTTGGCTTGTTTTAAGCAGCAAACTACATGGGTTAGCTCTCGTGAGCTAGCTGGCTAATAATGACATCTTTAGCCTACTCGGGGCTTCACCCCCGTGCTGTTATTGTTGGAGACAGTTTTATGTAACTTTAAAACATGTCAAACTTGAAAATATTATTTGTGTTGAAGCTGGAGTTAAAGTATTACCAGACATATGCTCATTAGTTAATTTTGACAGCTTTTTTAAATGAAGATGAGCAAATACTGCAGGAAAATTCAAGTCTTTCATTATTTTAATATAGGCTACTACTATCAATTGGAAAATGTAGGCTCTTTGGTTGATGCTGTCATTTTTATTTTGCGCTGACTGACTAAAGCCAGACTGGTGTGGTATGTTGTATGGAAATTTAAGTTCCAAGCAAAAGATGAAAATAATCTAATGTGATTAAAGTTCAGTACAGTTATTGTAATCCATTGAATTTTAAGGGAAAATACTATATCGTGATATATATCCATATCGTGATATAAAATTACCTATATCGTGATATAAGATTTGGTCCATATCGCCCAGCCCTACACACAGCCATTAATGTCCAAACTGCTGGCAACAAAAGTGAGTACACCTCTGAGTGAAAATGTCCAAATTGGGCACAAAGTGTCAATATTTTGTGTGGCCACCATTATTTTCCAGCACTGCCTTAACGGTCTTGGGCATGGAGATCACCGGAGCTTCACAGGTTGCCACTGGTGACAAAATGGTGAGAAAATCCGAGAGAGGGAGGACCGCAGCAGACACAATGCATCGATGTCAAGGTTGGGTACAAACCAAACTGCTGTCAAATGACATTGAAAATGAGCTGATTGGATATTTAAAAAAGGCAGCTGACATATACTATGGGCTGTCTCGAATTGAGGTCCGCAAACTGGCTTATAATTTTTCCATAGCAAACAATTCCATAGTCCCCCTCAAATGGTCTGAACTCCAGCAAGCCAACTTGTTGCCTTGCTCAGGCAACAAGTTTTAACCCGGAAAATGTTGGTTTATTTTCTTTAAACCTCGACACTGTAATGCAGAGGCATAACTTTCCACCAAGTGACATTTGGATTATGGACGAGACAGGAGTGACCACTGTCCAAAGGCCGAACAGAGTTGTTGCCAGACGGGGCTTCAAACAGATTGGGTCCCTCACCTCTGCAGAGCGAGGGACACTGGTGACACTTGCATGCGCTGTGTCCGCAACAGGGAACAGCATTCCCCTTTTTTTTCCCGAGGTTGAACTTTAGGGATCACTTCATTGCAAAGGGCCCTGTTGGATGTAAGGGGGGGCCAACCCATCTGGCTGGATGAAGGAAGAAAACTTCCAGCAATTGTTGACGCACTTTGTGGCTACCACCTTTAGTCCACAGTGAAGTCTGAATAAGCTGTGGTGCACCTTTAGTCCACAGTGAAGTCTGAATAAGCTGTGGTGAGACTACTACTCCCTAAACATTCACAACAACCTATTTAATTTAGCCTAAGTTGTTAAAATACTTAAAGGCTACTAGATATGAAAGGTAATTTGTTCTAAAGTAGCCTATTATTTTCAATAAGAAAAAGAAAAGTTCCAAGAATGTTTCTTTGCCTATTGTAGAGATGGACTAGACTAGACTTTATTATAGGCTATGCTGTGTAAAATGGATGGAGGCATGTATAGGCTACACATATTGTGTAATAAATCAATAGCTTATTATACTTGACGTGATGCCCACATCTTTAAAAACAGAGCTGATCAGTTATGATGAAAACATCCCAAGAATGGAACTTGCAACATTTCTCTTTTTTACCTATAACAAAGTAAAACAAAAACCAACATTATATCACCACACAGCATAGGTTTACCAGGCAAACATTAGGCAACAATTCAATATCAAACTAAAAGCATGCCAATAATATGCATATGCCAATAATATACAATATAAAATAATTTAATGCATTGGCCGCAAGCCCAAATAAGTGACTACGCTTTATAAACAAGCCTGACATGGCAACACTGGCAGGCAGGGTGTGGGATGGATTTGAATACTGGGTTTTCTGGGTGTGCCAAAGTTGATGCACTTTTTGAATTTCAGGGAGGAGGCAGTCAGCAAAACTAGGGGAAAGTTTTGCTGACTTTAATTACTAATCACAGCGCGTAAAAGTGTGCCGTCTATACCAAGCCCCAACCACAGCGAGTTCTACCAGCATCCAATGCGGAAGTGACAAAAACTGCAGTTCAACGAGTCGCCACTAAGGGCAGGTATCAAAACAGAGCAATTTCACATTGACTCCCATGTGAAATAGGCCATTTTCACAGCATTATTAAACCTATTTAGGGCCTGGTACTACAAACATTCTAGGCTGTATGTTTTTAATCTATTGGAGGTTAAAATGTATGAATAATTCAACCCAGTATCACGGCAAAGCGTATAATAGAGCCACCGGTCCACAAGACAAGGCGTCTCACTCTCACGATTTGCCTTGCCAGGGCGTGTGGGGTACACGCGGCCTCCCGCCCATCTAAATGAACGGAGGAATAGCACCAACAGGGGGCGAGATGTTCTCCCAGCATTTAGTGAAATGGTTTCGTAGCCATTTTTAATATCTATTATCCGAATGGGAAAGGCAGTATTTTAGGATGGATTCACCTTTAAACGTGTTTCTAATTACATTTCTAGCGAGAAATATACCTTTTACTTGCATAATCTTCAGTCAGTGAATGTGTCTGATCTTTAGTTTTAATAGTTATTAGGAAGATGTTATGGTCTCGCTTGCCACACGTTTCAATGACGTCAGGTTGCTAGGGAACATTGGCTAGGGACACTGCTATCGCTAAACAAGCAGCTCACATGTTTTCCGCTGTTGTGTTAATAAACTGTTACTTTATGTAACTTTTAATGATATCATCTTATTAGAAACACATATATGAGTGCAAGGGTGACGTGTTGTTTAGATTTCTGACAGGTTAGCCTGCTGCATCCACATCCTTCTGTACAGTTGTTAGCATTAGCCTAGCCCGGCCATGCAGGAAATGGTAACAGCGAGGAAGGAAGAGGAAGCCTGCTCGCCTCCGAGCATGGACCTCACGCCTGTCTGCATGGCTGGACGACCACCAACCTGCTACCAACAGGGGGTGACCATGGGGGTGACCATTGATGTCAATGTCAATATTACAGCAAGAACAAGCAAAGAAAAAGATTAGCATCTTCCGATCTGGTAAGTTGAGCATGCGTCAGATGCTGTTTTAATTTAAAACTCTTTGTTTGAAAGGGGTTTTATAAGATTGTCCATTGATGTTGTCATGCTATGTATATTTATGTTGCGGTAAAATAGAAAGCAACTAATGATAGACGTAGTTAAAACTTAGGATAACGTCAACAAGTTCAACTATAGCCTTTTGCTTGATTGCTAACGTTAGCTGAAAGGCTATATATATATATTTTTTTTTAATTTTATTGAAACATTGTTGTGTACAAAGTCAGTTAGACATACATATACTGACGGTTAATAAAACATAAACAGCATCTTCGTAAATGATCATTAGTTGTTTCTAAAAACAATTGTATATATTTTCAGAGGACGATAAAAAAGCATAATATATAACAATATGAAAGTATGAGCCTTAGGACAGCACCGTTTAAATTATCTAAAAGGCTATTCTATTAAAAACACACACACACACACACACACACACACACACACACATATATATATATATATACACACACACAAACACATATATATATATCCATATGAAAATGTAATTATAGTAACATAGGGAAATAATTAAAATCGAAGCAGCATTACATAATTTTTACAGGTTAATTTTCATCGAGCACTTCTTTTAATACACCTACTGTATGAGCACATTTCTATCTCGGATGGAGAGGTGAGAATTGGAGAATTTTGTTTATTGAATATGATATTTCTCAAATAGAATCAATAAATTAGGTGTCCGTATCAGCCTAGATAGCTGAAACTCTTTGAGGCTAACTAGGGTCACACCAGATGCGTTAGTGTTGCACAGCTTTGTTTATGTGGTTGGACACACCAGGCGCAAATAGGAGTGAACCAGCTTGCAGATCACAAGCTGGTATATCTGATGGGTTAGTAACAACGACAGCAGATTGCAATGCAATAACTGCTGTGTGTTTATCTACTTTTGATGTGCTTTCTCTTTCGGTTCCCTACAGGTCCAAATCCGTGCCCGGTGTTGCCTTAGCCGTTGAAGCGCAGTCAGGGCCAGGTGATGTGACGAATAATGTGTGTTTGCAGAGAAATGCATGCACCTCGCGGGAGCGCGCACACCTCCGGTGAAAACAAACAGACGTTTTTTCTTAGGCAGCTTATGTTTTTGGCTGTTCTCATTCAAAACTTAGAATGTCAAACATATTGCACTCTCCTAGTCTGAAATAAGGGTGCAGGCATTATTCAGTCCATAATCGCTGACCAGGAGAGGAGATATGTCTGAAATGATCAGTGTTGACTCAGAGCAGTCTCAAATATAAGCTGTATAAGCTGTTTAGAGTAGACCTTTAAAAACATCCCGCGAGGTGCATGTAATTCTCGGCAAGCACGCGTAATTCACGACTTCACCGTCAGCGATGATCTCGCCGTCTAGTCTATTATCTGAACGAGCCGCGCGCGAATTGGACGGAAACCACATTTGAAAAAAACTTCAAAACATAATAAATATAGATGTCAGTGAGGTTTTAATGTGTTCATTTGAGCAGATAAAGAGCAAATGGTCGCTTCCTCTACTTAAATTCATGCTGGTTAAAAAGAAGAAATAAAATACTTAATTAAATCTAATCAAAAGTAGTTGCCTGAGGTGAGGGCTTGCGATCTGCCAGCCAGTGTTTTCCTGATGTGTGCAACCACATCCGGTGTGGCCCTAACGTTGCAGGACCCTTTTATTCTCATCCATCTTTATTCAGTAAAAGTCTTCATTATTTTATTGTATGATCTATTCGGAAAAGGTCCATTTTAAAAGGTAACATATTATGCACTTTGCTGTCAATTTTATATGGTCTAAGTAGTCCCTAATACTTATTTTTTTAGATGTTTGCTGAAAAACCCGTTCAGATCATTTATTGTTCAAAGTTTGATTTCTAAAAACGAGTCATTTTCAGACTGCTGTGGGGAGTATAAACAGCGTGTTATGAGCAAAACTTGGTGCTACAACAGAAGCTACATGGGCGCTAACGCTAAAAATAAGACTCAGACGATAAAATAAACTAAAAGTACCACACAAATCAGTGAAAAAAAACATTTTCAAAATTGACTTCCACACTATTAAGTTACAATCATTTGTCCTATTAAAAACGAGGAATTTCCAGACTGGTGTGGGTAAAAGAATTATGTTTTTATGACCAAAATATCATTGCTTGTCTCGAAGCTAGCCCGTGAGCTACCGACTAAAAATACCACACAAATCGGTGAAAAAAATATTTTCAAAATTGACTTCCACACTATTAAGTTACAATCCTCTGTCCTGATAAAAACGAGGCATTTCCAGACTGGTGTGGGTAAAAGAATTATGTTTTTATGAGCAAAAGCTGAATGCTTGTCCCAAAGCTAAATAGCTTAAAAACATTTCTTTCAGTTTCACTGTTTGCAAAAACCCACAAGTAGCTTCCTATCCGTTGTGTTATTAAAAACGAGGCATAGACTGCTGTGGTTAAGATAAATTAGTGGAGTATGAGCAAAAGCATTCTGTGTTGGTGTATTTAACATTCAGGCTGTAGGCTATGGGCATCTTGTCGCTTAGCGGGGAAAGCAACATGGCTGTCGGTCGGAAAATTTTCCAGAAGATCTCACGGGATCTCGGGGCCGTGGAACAATAAGAAATGGGGGGGAGGGGGGGGGTTATCATAGACTACTGCACGGTGGAAATTTCTGGTTACTAATGTGGGGGGGAAGCATCGGAAGCATGGACATATTTAGAAAATATGGGGATGTGGCTGTGCAGTTTATGACGTCATTGTCACTACACGATCTGAGGAGCCTGCACGATATGAGGTGCGCGTGCGCAAAATGGCCGCCATCATTGACAGCCCGCTTAGCTCAAAGTGTTTTGGAGAGCCACTGACTGCACTAAAAACAGACTGTAACTCGCTCAATTCTGAACCGATTTTCATGATATTTAGTTTGTTATGAAGATAGAACAGTTAATCATGCTACAGATTACGTGTTAGAATTAAATTCAGTTACGGGGCCGCTAACCCACGGACTTTGTGTGTGTGTGCTTGTGCTCACGGGGAACTTTAGGAGGGGGCGGGGGTGAGGACGCTGACGTGCGTTGCCTAGGCGATTGCGGGCTTTCCAAGATGGCGGCCGTTCTGCGCATGCGGTCCTCATATTGTGCAGGCTCCTCAGATCGTGTAGTGACAGTCATAAACCGCGAGAATTATGAACGGAGTATATAGGGGGGGGGAGGGGTGGGGGTTTCAGAGAGGGGGAGAGTGAGAAAAGGAGAGATTGTTTTTTTTTATAAATATTTTGGCAGTCTCTAGGCACACCGTGGCCCCATGGATATGTTAGAACACATTTAAAAAGTGCATTTAGCATAATATGACCTTTAAAAATCGCTATTTGGTTGTAGCCTGCATTTAACCTAAACTATAATGTTTGTACTAGCTTAAGGCTTACACATCCCTGACAAAAGTTAATAATCGTGAATGATCATGGTGGCTTAACAATGTACTGATTTTATGTCAATAATTCAGCTAGGTTAAGTAGATAAACTGTAATTCTGAATGAGACTAAACATGGATGGTTGAAGAGAAGGTCCATTAAGCATCATTTTACATTTCCTTGTAACAGTTCTGCATTTCTAACATAAGATATCCTGGAAGTCTTGTTGCAAGATAAATAATAGTGTTTGCATTTTCCTCTGTTTTACAGATCCCGTCTTTTCCTGCTCTTTACTTTCGTATCTTTACTTCACTAAAAACAACGGCTCTTTTAAGAGCCACTAACTCACTCAAAACATGCCAGGGAAGGGGTCGACACACAGAAAGTGTGTAACATGTGGCACACAGTTAAATGTTGCATGCAAAAAATGCAAGGCATGTCTAACTGTACAACCATATAAAATGAGACTTGCCAAAAAAATGGAGGACTTCAATCGGAAGCGGGAGAGCTGGGTCCAAGCCCACCACAAGAACCGGACCAGCTCTCACGTTAGGGACGAGGCTATCATGTTGGTATGCAACTGCATCCATTATTCTCATGAACTTCAGTTTTCATTTGTTGCTATACTTTTGCCCTTTACATTTAAATATTAACATTTTATTGTCTTCTCATATGTATTGTGTATTGTATATTTCAAGCTTGAGAAATTGCAGGCCCATGGTTGGAGGCCCGTTTAATTCCTGGCAAGACTTGGGAAAAGGCCAAATAACTGGGTCTTGGAATTTTTTACCCCTCTCTGCCATCTGTCTGAGACGTCTGTGGCATGTCTGGAAAGGATGAAGGCACTGTTTGATGTCGTTATTCAAGGTTACATTTTTTTTTATTATTCATAAAAATAAATTAATATATTTTAAGCCATTGTTTCTCAACTCGTTGGTTGCCGTGAGGTAGCCTGCCGCCCCCGTCTGGAGCCAGGCCCGTCAGAGATTGTTGTCGTTTTGGCCCATAGACTGTGTGATTTATGAAAGAGAAAAGTGTTTTTGGTAAGCCTCTCCCTTAAAGCGATGCAAATATATAGGCTATATTAATTGAATAAATGTCTGCCTGTTTATTTAATGTTTCATATGGTTAAATTTAGATTGTTGTACTTAACTTTAGCATCACGTGCTTATAAAGTGTTAAAAGCATTTTATTTGCACTTGTTGCATTACGTTTATATTATGTTTAACAGTGCATTAAAAGGCACAGTGTATTGCTGCACTTTAATTTCTAAACTGATTTGTATTGTTAAACTGGGGTCGGGACTTCATGTCTACGGAAAAGGGTGCCCAGGTCGAAAAGAAGTATACTTAAGTAGATCTTTTCCCAAACATACTTAGTGCATTTTGCGTGCTCTAATACTAAGTGCATACTAAGTGTGTTATTTTGGAACAACTTTAAGTATGATAAGTGCTCTTTTAGATATGCTAAAGTTCAACTTAAAATGAACATAAATACAATTTAGTGTACTTAATTGTGTTAAATTGGAACAACTTTAAGTGAACTTTAATGCAATTTAGTGTATTACTTTAAATTATATTTAAAATACCCTTTCAGTCACATTTGAAGTGCTCTGTGTAGATCTTTAATTTCATTTAAATTTGCTCTTTTTTAATGATATAAGTATACTTGAAGAGCCACTAAAAGTATAATAAAACATACAGTAAAACATACTTTAACACAACTTAAAGGTAACATATTATGCACTTTGCTGTCAATTTTATATGGTCCAAGTAGTCCCTAATACTTATTTTTTTAGATGTTTGCTGAAAAACCCGTTCGGATCATTTATTGTAGCAAGCCTCTATACCCTGATTGTCCTGGATGAGCTGTATTTCTGCGATCTGGCTGGCCCCTCCCACCTCTCTGCCGGGCTTTCTTTATATGGCCATGGAGCTCTCCCACCGTCTCTGCCGTGCTCTCGCGATACTAGAGAGACACTGCGTGAGTCGTGACTGCGAACACAGTGTTGTTACCCAGAGGCTCCGGGCTAAGAGAACAGTTTGACATGACCTGACATGATTAAAACCAGTGAAAACAGTAGCTTCAAACAGTAGCTTGATTTCTACAGGAATATCTTCCCATCCTTTGTCATGTTAAAAACGAGTAATTTTCAGACTGCTGTGGGGAGTATAAACGGCGTGTTATGAGCAAAACTTGGTGCTAAATCAGAAGCTACATGGGCGCTAACGCTAAAAATAAGACTCAGACGATAAAATAAACTAAAAGTACCACACAAATCAGTGAAAAAAAAATATTTAAAATTGACTTCCACACTATTAAGTTACAATCCTTTGTCCTATTAAAAACGAGTCATTTTCAAACTGCTGTGGGGAGTATAAACAGCGTGTTATGAGCAAAACTTGGTGCTACATGGGCGCTAACGCTAAAAATAAGACTCAGACGATAAAATAAACTAAAAGTACCGCACAAATCAGTTCCACTTCCACACTATTAAGTTACAATCCTTTGTCCTGTTAAAAACGAGGCATTTCCAGACTGGTTTGGGTAATAGAATTATGTTTTTATGAGCAAAAGCTGAATGCTTGTCCCAAAGCTAAATAGCTATACACCAGTCAGGCAAAAATACCAATAAAAACATTCCTTTCAGTTTCACTGTTTGCAAAAACCCACAAGTAGCTTCCTATCCGTTGTGTTATTAAAAACGAGGCATAGACTGCTGTGGATAAGATAAATTAGTGAAAGCATTCTGTGTTGGTGTATGTAACATTCAGGCTGTAGGCTACTATGGGCATTCTTGTCGCTTAGGGGGAAAGCAACATGGCTGTCGCTCAGAAAATTTTCCAGGGGAAAATCTCGTGGAATCTCATGGGATCTCGGCCACGGGATCTCGGGCCGTGGACCAATAAGAAATGGGGGGGTGGGGTTATCATAGACTTTTTTTTTTTTTTTTTTTTTTTATCATAGACTACTGCACGGTGGAAATTTCTGGTTACTAATGTGGGGGGGGAAGCATCGGAAGCATGGACATATATAGAAAATATGGGGATGTGGCTGTGCCGGCTGTGACGACATAGCCGGCGAGAATTCTGACTGGAGTAAATTGGGGGGGAGGGGTGGGGGTTTCAGAAAGGGGGAGAGTGAGAAAAGGAGAGATTGTTATTTTTTTTGATATTTTGGCTGTCTCTAGGCACACCGTGGCCCCATGGATATGTTAGAACACATTTAAAAAGTGCATTTAGCATAATATGAGACCTTTAATATAGACTATAGCTCATTAATAATGCATTTAAAATAATGCATTTTAAATATATTACGCTGTAAAAAATGTATTTAAATGCCAACACACACAGAGAACATCATTTTACTGAATATAATGTAGAGATTGTTAACATAACAGACAAAATATTTCCAGAGTAATAATAATACATTTTATCTAAAGGCGCCTTTCACTGCACTCAAAGACACCATACAGACATTTAAAACTTTTAAAAAGCAGTAGTGAGCAATATAAAATAAAAGCAACAATAAAAACAACAGAGAGAAGCAGAGCAATTTACATCAAATGAAATAGGCAGTTTTAAACAGATGTGTTTTGAGTTGTGACTTGAAATGGGGGAATGAACCAATGTTTCTGAGTTGGGGTGGTAGTAAATTCCAGAGACGGGGAGCAGAGCGGCTGAATGCTCTGCTCCCCATGGAGGTGAGACGGGCAGAGTGGACAGACAGGTGTATGGAGGAAGATGAACTGAGGGAACAGGAGCCAGTGGGAATCTGGAGGAGATCAGACAAATATGGGGATGGCCTTGAATGTATTCAGTAGGATTTCAAATTGGATAGGGATCTGGACCGGGAGCCAGTGGAGCTGTTGGAGGACACGAGTGATGTGGTGGATGGAGGGGGTTCGAGTTATGATGCGGGCAGCTGAATTCTGAACTAGTTGAAGTTTATGGAGGGATTTGTGAGGTAGGCCGAGGAGGAGAGAGTTGCAATAATCCGGACGGGAAGTGACGAGGAGACTGTGGACAAGGATGGTGGCAGTGTGGGGGGGTAAGGGAGGGGTGGAGGCAAGAGTACAGCAAGTACAGTATTATATCTTGACCAAAATTAAATGCAAATATTCTGGTATGGCAGAGCATATTTAAAGAAGCAAAATGTACAGAAATTAATATCCCATTATATAAAGCAAAACAAGAATGATTATCTTAGAGGCATGCTCCGCATTGAAATGTCCTGCACAATAATAAAATGCTTTTTTCACAAACTAAAACACAAACTGAAATTAAACATTGCATTCTCCCATCTTCATCTTTCCAGTGGAGTGGTTTCCTTTGAGTAGGCCTGGTCTGCAAATTCTTCTGCAAATGAGGGCTTGCACTTCCGGCAGTGTTGTTTGGAAACTTCTTCATCGCGGTGTCTTTGAAAGGGACAAAAAGTTAATATAGTTAGCAAAAAAGGCTTTAATTGTCATCTTTTCGGTTTCCATTTTGATCCTCTTGTTCATCCATGCTATATAGCTAAACCTGTAAAAACCTATGGTTAGCTGTAATGTGCATGATTAAATATGCACTCACTATTTAAAAACCTTATTTTTTTCTTACTAGAATATAATTGAATGTTGTGGATGAATTGAGAATTAGTTATTTCAGTGATGAATGCATTCTAACATGTTGTTACTGGGTTATTTCACAATGTGGACAGGACATGTGTCCCTGCCTAGCTAGCTGAGCTTAGTCATGCTATAACTTTGTTGCTAACAGTTAGAATTCCACACCAACATTATCCAGCTCGCAAAATATTTTAAAAACTCGGAGGATGCCCATATAATAGTAAATTAACCAACTGTGTTGTCTGCCGAAAAATTTAACTTACCGTCAAGAAGAAGTAGTTTGGCTGGCAGTATTTTCGTTTTTCCATGTCGGATTCGGCTTGGCAGACACACACTGGCCCTCTTCACGGTGAAGTTCATCACGGTTGCTGACCGGAGCTGACTGATATTCCGTTCTTCTTTGTTCCCCTTTTATTATTTCTGAGCAGTCCACCTGCCGATGTCCGAATCATGAAGCAAAGCAAACCTTGGAAACGATTATTCAAACACCGTTTCTTTCTTGGCCCTATCCGTATGTCTCTATCAGCAACGAAAATCTGTCACGTGACTCGGTGACTGGCCCCCGATTGGCCAGTACGCACATTTGATTCGGAAACGTGGACTGTGATTGGTCGAATTAAATGCACTGTGCTGACTGTCTGTTTTTTTGGTTCGGTGAAGATCTCACCATGTCACCTGTGGAAGTGCACTGAGTATGCCCTGACTGCAGCTCGCAGATCGAGGCGGAGTCAAACGTTGGAGCTCAACATGTTTGACTCCTCCCTCTTTGTTTTTCTATTCAACGGTTTCGCTCGCGCCTCCCGCCTCTGATTCATTCATTCAGGCTCCAGGATTCAGCGGACATCGGTCGTTTTTTTATATACAAACTTATACACTTAATATGAACAATGGAGGTAAGAACAACTTCAATCAAATCAATCACATAACTGTACATTAGACCGTGGTTTTTCTCAAGTGTGTTGTGCTAAGAAAATAAACTTTGTAAACAACCTAATGTTAGCCTAACAAACCTTCATGCTATGTTATCATTGGTACGTCAGTTGGTTGTACCACTGCTATTTATATTTATAGTAGGCCAGTGCGATGGTACGTTATATAACATACTATTAATTCGTGATGACTTATACCCCAAAGGGTAAATAAAATGTCTGAATTGTTAGAAATAACGCCGATCTAGCCCAGCTCCGTTACCGGCAGTTGGTTTTCCCAAAGACTACATTACCCATGTACCTTAGCGGTGTTTTTTTTGCTTTTTTTTTGGTGCGATGGTGACAGGTCTCTGCCACCAAGAGTTGTGGATGTTGAGTTGTGAGAGTGAGTGCAGAGTGTGTAAATAAACACATTTTCTATACTGCAGTATAAAGTACATTGTCTTTTTGTCACAGAACTGAATAAACAGGTAGTATGTTTGTGAGGGCAGAATTTTTGTAGTAATGTAGCCTATTTCTACAGTTACTCTTTTGTAATCCTGCTCTAGTCTTTATGTTTTAATATGTGTTAATATGTGCTAAGAAGTCAAGGAATGTTTATGTGGGGCAAAATAAAATAATACTATACATATTGTGGGTAATTTTCACTTAGCCTACACCTTGTAAATAATACCTGAAAGGCATAGGCAGCACACTGTTTTTTTTTCTGTCCTGGGTTCGCCAAACCGTAGGTGTAATAAAATAAACAGAGCACAGGTGAGTTGCAACTGTGAACAAAAGCTTCCACTTTATTAACCAGAGTACAATGTTGAAAAATAAAAACCTTATGTGTAGAAAACTACATTGTGAATCCAACTCTTCTCTTTTTTACCTTTTTGTGTCAACACCATCAGCCACCAAGTACACAACTTATTGTCACTCAAATGATGCTAGACTTGGATGTCCTTTTTCTTTACTGAGGGCCACTACAGGAAAATATCTAAAGGGCCGGACTACTCACCTTGGTGGGGTATATTGCCTCACTTCTTGTTTATTAAAGTTAACAAAATCAACAAAATGTTGATTAATTATGCTTGATGATTGAAGATCCTAAAGGAAAGAAATCTACATCAAAGCTTTACATTAATGGTTTTTCATTACTTATGTTACAAAAAGGTAGACAGTTCATTCTCAAAACAGCAGTCTCAGATTGCTTCATCAACATGTTTGGTCTAAAATGTTGTGTAATGTATAGACTAACTAGGCTTGTAAGGTGTGTGAGGGTTACTGTGCGAAAAATTGGAGCTGCGAGGGGAAGGGGCGTTCTTTCCAGAGAAAAACATTTTTGAAAGGTAAGTCAATAATTAACAGTCTGCTGTCAGTCGGTCTCGAACTCCGGTCCCCAGCACGAGAGGCAAGATGGCTACTCATCAAGCTATATCATTTGGGGAAAGTTATAACCCGATGGTAGAAATGTCCTTTCCATTCTCCAATTCGGGTCATTTTTGTGTCCCTGGCAGATATAATAAAAACAAAAACACATTTCTTATTTTAAATGTTTGACACACTTATGATTAAACATTTCTTATCTCATTTTCAAAACATGAACTAAATGATATCCATCATAAACCTCACATTTACATTTAAGCATATAGCACAAATGTTCAATTGTCCCTTCAAACATTCTACATATTAATATTAACACTAACTGTGCACAATGTCACAGCTACACTGCATGTTTTCAGCATATTGCCCGAATCAAAATACAAAAATGAATAAATCAAGCACTGTGATAAAATAATGTAACTATGACTTATTTTTACTCTTTAAATGCAACAAAGGCTGCTTTAACTACAGCATTAACACTTATTTGTACATGAATAAAGAAACCACATGCTTTATATAACACAAGTGGATAACACACCAGTAATTATATTAGCCCATTAGCCATGTATCGGCAGGCAACACAGGTCTGTGCTATAAATAGCATTAGCCGTATCGGCAGGGAACACCTGTTACTATAAATAGCCATAGCCCAAGTTCTTAAAACTCACCGAAACAATGCTAGAAACAGTTAACCTCCGACACACGGCCGTCCTCCAACTCCTCAGACAGACAACACGAAGGCATACGCTCTAGCCTCGCTCTAGAGTCTGCAGTTTAACTTTTATAAATCAATTTTATCTCTGTGTGCATCAATATCGTCTCATTCTGTGTTGAAGTTTTCTTTCTTCTGTCATGGAGGCGGAACTTAACTTAGCCATCCAATGAGCAGTCTCTATTCCTTGTCATAACCAATCAAACGCCTCAATGCAAGACCAACATTGATTGACAAACTATTTAAGTGAATAGGAATGATGGAAATAAAATAATAACTAAATAAGCATATATAATGATGTATTATGATGATCTTATCAACGGGGTTATGGGCATTTATTTATTTATGTTAACCCATTTTTGTCACTGGGTTACAATTACTTTAAACTTTATTAATATTATTATTATTATTTAATAATACAAAAAGGTCTATTTTAATTAAATGTATGATGTATTTTAAGAAATATTAGTATTTTAGGTATTATTTTATTAAAAGAACACCTGTCCTTTGGGTTACCATCACAGCACATAGGCCTATTTTGAAGTAAAAATCACAATTAACAAACACAATAACGTTATTTTTTCAAACAGTCTTTTAGTTGTTAAGCTATTGATACAATTAAATGTGTCGACACAAGATGGAAAACTAAAACATATCAATACATTTCTAAAAATTAATATGTTAGGTTTTTCTAAAGCTTTAAAACACCAAAAGTGTCTGTAGTTGAAGAATGACCCATATAGGGGAAAAGGGATGGGTATATTCCAAGCTTGTTATGCATAAATGTTATTGGGCTGGTTCACACATCAACACATTTTTGTCCTGAAATGTTGTCAACATTAATTGAGTGACTGTAGCAAGAAACTAAGATTCTAAGAGTTTACTATGGGGAAAAAATACTGATTTATCCAGAGAACAACATTTTTGAAATAGAAGTCAAAAACTAAAGTCGTACCACAACGAGTTCGCGAACCCGGGCCCACGGTGTACCAGACAGCAGAGCAACACGATAAGCCACGTGCCGGTTCACAAATACGTGTACGATGATAAAATTTTACTTTATAGCCCTGTAGGGGAAAAGGGATAAGTATATTCCGAGCTTGTTATGCATACTAGTCTAGGTCCTGGGTAAGATTTGCATGCGTTTAGGTTTAATTTAACTGAGAATATCTCAATTGTTATAGACTAATACAGGGCTCGACAATAAGGAAAAAAAAAAAACTTTAAAACAGATTGTTGTTGGCCTAAAAAAATGTTTGCAGAAAGAAGTTTTAAGGAATTGCTGTTGTAAAAGGAATAAGGTAAAACAAATAAAAATAAGTGCTGTTAAAGATCATTACATGATTTTTGTTTGCATAAAACATGTCTTGTTTGCAGTTATTGTAGGTTTAGAAACAAAAAAATTACAAATGTTCCAACTCAAATAATATTTGAATAATAGCCTCCACTTTCAGTATGACCCTTAACTCATCTATAATACTGTCCTTGATTTGTTTATACATTGTCAATAAAAAGCAAATATAACAATTATTTGAACACGACTAATAGAAAAAAAATTGTATAGGGGCCAGTAAAAATTGACTTCGGGCAAGTAGAATGCATACCAGGCAAGTGAAAAAAAACCTTAGCTTTGAGCCCTGCTAATATGACCCCATTGAACAACATGGGATGTGTGCCACAATCTCTGCCCGGACCGAAAGTCCTGAAAATGACCACAACAGGTTACACTAGTATCACACTACATGCTGAAAGGGGCTTTTTTCCTCATACATTCTACAAGATTAATCTTCGTATTAAGAGAAATGCTTTTTGATTTTGGCACATATCCCATGTTGTTCAATGGGGTCATATTATTATATAACAGTTGAGATATTCCTTGCTTAATGAAGAGAATACAAATCTTATTCAGGACCTCCACTATAAATGGTATTGGGTTGGTTGACACAAGTAAAAACATGTGGATGTGAGGGGCTTGAACCCCGGCCTGCAGCACCAAATGATTAACCACTAAACAATCAATTATTTTCTCAATTAGGTGTAAATCATTCTCTTGATGGTTGGTGCTGGTATGACCAACTGTAGAATAATAATATAATCTAAAAATTTCAAATAACTTCCTTAGAAATTGGAAGAGGATGTCGACATATCTTATATTTGTTGTGACACAGGTCAGAAATACTTTTAGTTTTAAATAAAGTCTACATACAAGTCTAAAAATTACAACACCAATCAGAGCCTGTCTGACTCTACACTGCGGCGGTAGAATCATGTACCTATTATAGTAGTGGTAGAATCATATATGTATGGGTAGAATGCTCTTATAATAGGTCCATGCAGATGACAATAGGTCAATAGGTCCTTTAGAGTGACAGCTGCCCCTTATATTGCCTGATTTTATTCCATTTTAATGTAGGCCTTTTGTCTAACATATGGGTTGCGTTCCGAATCGCATACTCTTTCTTTTTTATATTCTACATACTACATCTAACGATAAAAATAATCTAGTTAGGATGCAGTAGGCATACTATTGGGACATACTTTACTCTCTTATTTCATCATAACATTGCGCCTTGATCATGCCTCTTGCTTTTATATCCGTCGCATCCCTGTTTGTTTTCATATGGAGGCTTTGTCGATGTGACGTCACTTCACGTGAACAAGAAAGTGGCAACATCACTTTTAAATCTTATTAAACATGAATGTTTTGTAAAAAAAATAAAAAAGCTGTATTGATGTGAGATACTATTAAGTGTTGCTTTTGATTAAACAAGATCTAATTAATAATTTAAAAAAATTATATCAGTTTTATTGCATTTACATTATTGAATGTCCTCCCTCTGTGGACACTGTTGATGTTGTCAGAAGGCATTCTAGTGTCATAGATTTTATATAATAATGGTGAATTGAAATTGGATAACCCATAAAATGTTGAATAAAAAAACTTTGTGCTAAAATGTGTGACAATCAACAACACTACTAAAAAGTGTTTTTCAGGGGTTTGGTTCCACTTCAAGTAAAGGATCTGAATAATTCCTCTACCACTAATTGTATAGATTTTACAACTATATATTGCACTTGGTCAAAAATATTCAGGGACACTGTAAACCAGTGTACATTTTCTATTTATGTTTTTGGGTAAAGGGGAACTCACTACAACTACAACTTGCAAATAATACATTTTATGGCATATTGTTTTATACCTCCAATTATTGAGCCTTATATGCATGTTTGTCTGATTTCAGAGACACATCAGTGTATTATTGGAGGGGGAAAGTCCAAAAATAGTTTGCAACAATCTGAGCCACCAGTGCCCCTTCTGCAGCTATCAGGCTGCTGCAGAGATTTTGGTGAGGTACCATATTGAGCGTCATGCATCAGTAAGACACAGAGGTAACATTTCTATTTTTGTTTTATCAAATGTACTTGACTAACTAGAATTGATTTCCCTCTTGTAATCGCAGTCATACTGACTTCTCAAGCCACCTTAATGTTTATGTTTTTGATTTGCCCCATTTTAAAATACTGTGTAATGTATTTTTTATGACTTACATGACTTAAGTTATGTCCCTCTTTCAGAGTTCAGAATCACAAAGTGTGGCTTGAGCTGCAGGAGCGTCACCCACTTTCATTGTTGCTACTGCACGGCAACGATTCTGAACAGAGCACAATTTATAAATCATCTGAAGTATCATGAGGACCCCAGACAGCGTCCAGAGACCCCCAGAGAGCGTCTAGAGTGTCTAGAGACCCCAAGAGAGCGTCTAGAGACCCCCAGAGAGCGTCTAGAGACCCCAAGAGAGCGTCTAGAGTGTCTAGAGACCCCAAGAGAGCGTCTAGAGACCCCCAGAGAGCGTCTAGAGACCCCAAGAGAGCGTCTAGAGACCCCCAGAGAGCGTCTAGAGTGTCTAGAGACCCCAAGAGAGCGTCTAGAGACCCCAAGAGAGCGTCTAGAGACCCCCAGACAGCGTCCAGAGACCCCCAGAGAGCGTCTAGAGTGTCTAGAGACCCCAAGAGAGCGTCTAGAGACCCCCAGAGAGCGTCTAGAGACCCCAAGAGAGCGTCTAGAGACCCCAAGAGAGCGTCTAGAGACCCCCAGAGAGCGTCTAGAGACCCCAAGAGAGCGTCTAGAGTGTCTAGAGACCCCAAGACAGCGTCTAGAGACCCCAAGAGAGCGTCTAGAGTGTCTAGAGACCCCAAGACAGCGTCTAGAGACCCCAAGAGAGCGTCTAGAGACCCCCAGACAGCGTCTAGAGACCCCAAGAGAGCGTCTAGAGACCCCAAGAGAGCGTCTAGAGACCCCAAGAGAGCGTCTAGAGACCCCAAGAGAGCGTCTAGAGACCCCAAGACAGCGTCTAGAGACCCCAAGAGAGCGTCTAGAGACCCCAAGACAGCGTCTAGAGACCCCAAGAGAGCGTCTAGAGACCCCAAGAGAGCGTCTAGAGTGTCTAGAGACCCCAAGACAGCGTCTAGAGACCCCAAGAGAGCGTCTAGAGCGTCCAGAGACCCCAAGAGAGCGTCTAGAGACCCTCCAACAAGTATCATCATTCAAAAGGCCAAAAAATGCCATTGTTTGTCCACACTGCAAACTGGTGCTTAATAGAAAGAATTTCAAAACACACTTACGGAGACAGCATTCGGATACATTTGAATTGGTTTCCAAAGACAAATTTTTGGCATGTGAGTGCATTGATAAGAAAAATGGTGTCTTTGCGGTAGAAAAGTCATTCACTGGTCCAGCAACACCTGTTCATGTTGTACGAAATTCCTGGGGACCTACCCAAAAGATTATGTGTGAAATTGAACAATGTCGGATCAATAGTGAATTTGCCCGAAGGTCAGGGATGATGTCCTTTGAGTGTCACCATCTGCGCTCATTAATGTACTGCCCACGAGCAGACAACATGGCAGTGCTATTGGGAGTGGAGGCCTTGGTGACAATGGTGCAAAACAAATGGTTCAGTGAAGAACGTATGGACAACTTAATACAGCGCCAACGTGAGGCAGTCGCTGAGGGTGTCCCGTTGTCTGTTCTGCTAACTGTTGGTGGACCTTCGACTAAATACCATGTTTCGGTACATGAGCCCAACATTTCCTATTATAGTAGGCTACAACGAGTGATGACATCATATGATAGCAAACTCAACAGCTGGCATTGCCCTTGTGCCAAAGCTAGGCACTCTTGCATTCATAAGGCAATCACTAAATGGCACCTATTTGAACAAAAAAGGCAACTATTCAAGAGGGTGAAAACCACTGAAGAGGGACCCCTTCCACCACAGCACTCCAAAGAGGAGGATCAGCAGGATGATTATCCACCAAATAATAAAGGTGTTAGGAGGATGGTGGACTACCTCCTCAAAAATAAGATAGTTCCTGCTGTTCTCCCACAGGCTGTCATACAGAAGTCACGGAATGGGCATATTTTGGCTAGCTTCCCAGAACATCTTATCCCAAAAGAGGAAAGATGCAAGGATTGCGATGATGTCATTTCTGAACCTCTACTTATCACAAGGAAAGGGAGGATTCTGACAACCACTGGTGTAGTCGAAGGTCAGTCATATTGGAGTTCTTTCATTGATTCTGGCTTCTACAATCCTTATTACCGTACACTATAACTATAATGTATAAATAGAATATTTAATATACATTTTCTTTTTAGGTATTTCAACATACAGAAAGGAATGCCTGAAATGTGGCCTTCAGTATAGGTACCAGGAGTGGGAGGATGGTCTTCACAACTTTGATGACCATGTCATCCTTTCTGTGCACTTATGCCTGGCCATAAGAAATGCATTACAGGTAAAACAATATATATAAATCTGAAAATGTGCTCAATGGAATACTATGGTAACAGATTTGATGATGATGTCATGTATATTTTATCTGGTCTAAGTGTAGCATGTAAGGTCTGACTTGCAGTGTGTCACATAAAAAATAATAACTGAAAATGCAGAAGAAGTTATTCCCAAATGTTGATATATCATTTAAATACACCTATATATTGTATATATAAAACTAGTATGACATTGGATTGCACTTGTTTGTAATTTTTACAGACACATACTGCTGTCAGTAGGGTGATCGAAACGATAGAAGCAACGGAGAGTGTCTCCTTTCCCAACAAGGAGAGAGTCCTTCAGGGATATCTCCATTTTGAAGCCCTATCAGGACATGACTACATGTTTTCTTGTTTGTCATGCGGATACAATCCGGCTGTAGTCGTGATGGACCTTCATAAAAAGGGCGTGTTCAATATGCCAGGTGAGTTTAATAAACTTATTTTTATATAAGTAAAATTCAGTGTTTGCATATAGCTTCTCAGTGAATTACAATTTGACCACAATCTATTGTTTTAACAGTCAGTGAAATCCAAAGCCCACCTGAAGACTACGATGGTCATGTGGATATGGACAACTTCTGGGATGCTGTCACGACAGAGGTTGTCAGTCGAGGTTTAATTCCATGTAAGTAATGCTTTGATTGACCTGCTTTTAAAAACAAAAATTATATGTGAAATACATTAAAGTGTGAAACGTAATGAAAGCGGTCCTTAAACATTATCATAATTGTTTCCAAAGGTGGACGGAAGAACCCCTTTGTGGTGCCCCCGAGTTACCATCACTGGTCACCGTGGATTGGCCCACAAACTAGAAAATCCAATGTGGTGTTGAACACAGAACATGAAAAGATTAAATCTCCAAGAATGTCAGGTGATGCTGATGAAGAACATCTGCAGCTCACTGAAGAGCGGTTGGCTGATGAGCTCTTAAACCTGAAGGTGAGTACTGTGAAATTGCATACCTGTGTGTGCACAGAAAATATGTGGTGTTATTATGGACCCACTATAGCTAGCAATATGACCGTTTAAAGAGATGTTTTCCTACTGGCACAACAGGTAGAGGAAGTGAGAGCTCTGAGTAGAGAGTGTGGTCTGGAGAGCCAAGGGTCCAAGATGGACCTTGTCCTTGGCCTCCGGGAGAAAATGTGTAACAGGTTGACCTACAACAAAATCTTTCAGAAGGTGTGGGGTGCCTCTGGTAAGTTAAATAACAGTCTTTAAATGATGTGCCTCTGTGTGTGTGCTTGAATTTAATCTCCCAAAAATCAGCATGAATGTAATGAATAATACACCGTCTTCTATTATTATTATTATTTTTTAAAGGTGGCTGGGCTGTCATCACCTGTCCATGTGGTGTGGTGTGTTCGGTGAAATTCCTAATTAGAGCAGAGAGTCCACGTGACTACGTGGACCTCTTGCTCTCATGGAAGCACTTTCCAAACATAACAGTGTATGATTATGCAAGGGGACTTGCCTTGCACTGTGGAAAAAGGAAGCCAGAGATTTTCCATCCATCTCAAGGGAGACTGCTTGAACCCACTGCGGAGAACATCCGCCAGGCTGCAGAGGGCAAGCTTAGTGTGAGTTTGCCCTGGTTGAACAATGCAAATGTTCCCGAAGATGCAAATGCACATCCGCTCACTGGCTCTTCGGAACATTTTGCATTGAGCGACGTGTTCCACCAGGGAAATAGCAGGGACGAACGGGATGTTCTCCGCAAAATAGAGCTGGTTCCTGAACTTGCTGGAAGAATTAACAGCCAGTGTGTGGAGCAGCTGTTTGCCGGGATGAAAAAAAATAACTATTTTCTTAACATGACAACACCCTCAACCCACATATTTCTGCAGAGAAATATTCTGCATCATTATAACATAACAAAAAATAAAATTAAAGAACAAGAATACAAAAGGCTTGTTCCAGCAAGTGTGGCCATGGAGTTGGACACATATGGAAGGACAGTGTTGGGTATGCTATTCTATTATTTTTACGTTTTTTCTTTTCTGTTATATAGAAAAACATATTGTTATATTTTATTTTGCAGCTCCATTGTCGTCCACTCTGATGTCCGGCCCTGTTCCACCACCATCTCACCCGGCTCCACCACCATCTCACCCTGCTCCACCACCATCTCACCCTGCTCCACCACCATCTCACCCTGCTCCACCACCATCTCACCCGGCTCCACCACCATCTCACCCTGCTCCACCACCATCTCACCCTGCTCCACCACCATCTCACCCTGCTCCACCACCATCTCACCCTGCTCCACCACCATCTCACCCTGCTCCACCACCATCTCACCC
The DNA here is from genome assembly GCF_949987685.1 of Ammodytes marinus. Classification (NCBI taxonomy): domain Eukaryota; kingdom Metazoa; phylum Chordata; class Actinopteri; order Uranoscopiformes; family Ammodytidae; genus Ammodytes; species Ammodytes marinus. The sequence goes on along the minus strand of NC_137230.1, from coordinate 4,213,680 downwards.
TGCTCCACCACCATCTGGCACTGCTCCACCACCATCTGGCACTGCTCCACCCTCCATTATCGCAAATGGAGCATGGTGGGGACAAGAACTTAACGAACATGAGAAGCAAGAGGTGACTTGAACTTCTGAGCAGTTGTACATATCCATTCAGTGTACTAGCTCATTATAAGAGGTAATACATTTTTATTCCCCCAGCTAGTGCGGGTGCTGGATAAAAACGGAGACCCCAATGAACGGGTTGCACTTGTGGACAACATAGTCCTCACAAGGTCAGACTTTTGGAGTCTGGGGACGTCTGAAGACGTAGAAGGGACGGTAAGAGTAGAGAACATGTTGTATTTATACTTTTGGGGATTATTGATTTTGTGCATGTATATTTGATAATTTACATGTTTCTGTATTCTGCCAGATCTTGAACTGCTGCCTGAAAGTGATAGAAAAGGTAAGGAAAGTGTTGTAAAATGTTAAGAAAATAAATAATACATTTTCTGCAGTCATAGATAATCAAACTATGTGTCTGTTACAGAGTGTAAACAATGTCTTTGCTGCGAGCAGCTATGCCACAGCTGTTTGGTTTCCACCGGCATCAGTAAACCCCTTTGATCACTTACCGGTAATTTCTGTAATTATTAATCCATTTGTTATTGTGTAAAGTATTTTCTAATAATAAAGATGTGTTTTATATTGTTTTCCATTTAGGGGAATGCAGCAAGTCTGCAGGCAATCGTCCTTCCTGTCTGGGAACCCGGACATTGGACGATATGTGTAAGTATATTTAGTTTTGTCTTCATAATCGTTTGTTTACTACAAAAGTAAAGTTCCTTATAGTATAACTAAAATGCAAAAATAATTGTAATCATGTGTCATTAACCTCTAGCTCTGGTTTTCAGTATAAAGCAATCTTCATCAAAGTCATAGCTTTGAAGATGTTGTCAATATCCATTTTCTGAATACATTTAACAGATACTGAGGCCGCAAGTTAGGGAGATTTTCTTTCTAGATCCGCTCTTCTGTGGCACTGGCTGGAGGGATGAAAAACGGACCAAACTATTCAGGTTTTTAGGGCACTTATGGTTTCATCCATCTGGATAGTGGTAGTTCAGTTTTAGACCACTTATCCTTTTTTTTTTAATTCAATAATTTATTAATCTATGGCTCTGTTTTACCTTGACTAAAGCAAAGTGAATTTTTTTAAATATGTATGTAGACATACTAAGAACATATTATTTTCCATTCGGTGCCCTAATCGGGTTCACAGAACCATAGATCAGATTTTAATCAGTGTGACAGTTCTTGTTTCCAATATGACCAAAAAAAATTGTAAGTTGGTGTTCGATCCTCTGGTATAATTCAGTTCCAGCTGTGTTTAAAGCTGCTATGCGTTCTGGGAGTGTATGCTGTTCAATTGAACTTTTATTTACTGTTCATATACTGTGTTCACAGAAATCTTTCACAAATATTATCCCCTGGAACTTGGAGAAGTTTCGGTGTGGATGACATTAAGGTTATATATTTCTTATTTCACTAAACGCTAAGTCTTCATTGTTGTTCCTTTATCAATATTGTTCTTTGTTTAAACCACAGGGCCTAGCAAAACAAGGGGCATCCAACAACTGCGGGGTATTTGTTTTGATGGTAAGTGCTTGCTTTTCAGTACAAATTGTCATATTTTCTGTTAACATATGAAAAGTTTACAGTGTAATTGTATGCTACCAGCACAGACATATTAGTAACTTGTAGGTTTTACACCAGAAATGTATTTCCACATCCCTGAAATATATTCCTGGTTTGGTGGTATATTAATAAATTGAAAATGTAACCTATTATTTATTAACTTGCAGTATGCACTGTACATTGTGATGGGAGCACAATGTGATTTCTCCGAAGTAAGTGTAAATTAAGAGATTATCTCATCACTAGTGATTTTTTTCTGGGGGGGACCCATCCTTTTGTGTGATTTACTTTTATTTTTATCTATAGAAAAACATGCAGCAAATAAGGAGATGGTGGTGTGTTTTCTTAAGGAAGAACTTTCCTATGCCGTAAGTGTCTTGAGTATAACAAAAACATTTAATTTGCTTCCTTAAAATGGACTTGTTTTACTAACATGAGCTGAATTTGTTATTCGCTACCAAGGTCTGAGGAGGTGCGGTTGCAGGGGCGTAAGAGGCGTCTCCAAGAAAGTAGACAGCAAGGCTATTTGGTAAAATAAGGTCAACACCTGTACAGATATACAAAGAGATTTCTTTTCATTACTTGTTGTCCAAAATGTTGTTTTCTTCTGGCATTTGCAGAAAAAAAAACTGAAAGGGAAGTGTGAAGATGAAGGTCCATTTCTTCCTCCACATCTTGCCGTAGCCGCAGGAGACCTCTGAGTTCTCACCACCTACATAACGGCCTCAATGCAGCAGACACTACAAGCAATCCTCATTGAGATAACACACAGCCCTCATTTATCAACTGTGCGCAGACCAGAAAAGTGGGTGTACGCACATGTCCACGCAAACCTCGGCATTTATCAATATGGACGTGAGCGTAGGATACGCTCAAATCCCACGCCAGCTCTCAGCTCGTGTACGCACGTTTGTGAACAGCATGGACTCGCAGTGCAGGCTGTGCTGGGTAGCCGATGACTTTATTGGACAATTATTAGAAGATAATACAAATGCAGTGTTTGCTCAGACCGAAATAAATATATTAATCACTTAAAAATATGCAGCTTATGGTGTGCAATTGAGTAGGAGAGCTGATTCAATAGTGCGCACACCGGCCTCTTAGGAGTGGTGCATGGGACTGCGTAAGGACAGTTATCTCCGACTTGGAGCAGCTGGGGGGACAATGAGGCACGGGGGCTGCATTCATTCAAAATGTTTGCCTAAGTATTAAATATGTAGGCTATGTAAGTAGTACGCTGCTCTTCATGATAAAAAATACACGGCACAACATTCAGCTTAAGATTTTATTTATTTGACGCACTTTTGATATGTTAGTTCCTCTTTTAACGTGTCATTGATTGCTTAAGCGAGCGATTTATTTCCACCATTAACCGGCACGTTTCGGCTTGTTTTTCCGATCTGCTGGTGGGCGCTCTCACAGCTGATCGTTACCGGGTCGGCTTGTGCAGCTGACGGCCGGGCTGACCACTCGTGCCCAGCACATGCTGTCATACAGTAAAACGCAAAATGTGTTATTTTTAGTTTTTAAAACCCTTTTGACTGCTATCTAAAAGGGCCAATACATTATAACACGTAGACACGTATTTATTTCATGGGGACCATTATCGGACAGTTGGTGCGTCTTTTTCTCCTCTACCACTTAGCCTATATTATGCACACACCTCCAGTTGGTGTTGCATTTCAGAACAGCAGCACGCTTTTAGTGGCGATTTTTGAGTCAGACCACTTTTTCTTCATCTAGGCCAGTGGTATTCACTATTTTTTTCAGGAGAGCCGCACTGACAGGACAAAGTCAGCAGGAGAGCCATTTTTGCTGCAAAGTATCAAAAGCTATAAATCCAGTCATACATAAGCACGCCTGCTTATTAATATGTAATTCTTGAACCAGTGTTTCCCACAGTATTTTGTGAAACTGAGGGAACCCAGTCCTTAGGGGGGTCCGGGGGCATGCTCCCCCGGAAGAAAATTTGGTACCTTTTAACCCAGAATGCATCAATCTGGTGCACTTTTGGAGGAAAATTAAGAGTTGTGTGACTGTGTACTATTATCTGGAATAATATGGAGACACTGGGTCACATAACATGGAAGCTATTGAAGAATAAATTATTATCCTACTTTTTATTCAAATATTTGTTAAAAAAAATGTATGAATGACATATAATCAATCAAAGTGGGTGTGTTCATATAATACCCCCCTGGAATACTTTTGTTTACCTTTCAAAGGTAAATGCATCAATCTGGTGCACTATGAGAGGAAAATTAAGAGGCTAATTCAACTGTGTCCTATGTGAGCTGTTTAGCAGCCTATTATTTTTCTGGAATAATTCAGAGACATTGGGAACCCTGCCTGATCAAAGTGAACATACAATATGCAGTTTAGCCAAAACACTTAATTTTCCTCTTTTGTGGAGCTTTTCATCTGTCCACCTGGTGCCCAACTGGTTATGAATAGACATCTATCAATGTACCAGTAACCAGCATGAAATGTTGAAATCGCATCCAAGCTAGCATTGTTGCGGTACCGTGCGTGTGGTTGCCAGGTTGTTAAGTGTTCTCCAATTTAAATGTCCAACTTAGCGATATGAAACGAGATCTATTTTTTTGCAAATGATTTAATATATTCCATGTTCGTGAGCATACCTGTGATAGACAGTATCATGCATAACATATTTTTATTGACCATGAGTTAGTTTTTTCCCCCACAGCCCAATCTATCCAAGAGCACATTCTCCCTTGTAATGCATGAAAACCGCAAATCTGGCAACCCCGCTGTCAGTCAGCGTACGGCTGAGCAAGTTTAAATATATTATTTTCTAGTCTGTATTTCCACCTTGTAATGCCGTTGTTGACTTATTCTTTTATTACTTATTTGTATGAGAGCAGCCACGTTAGTTTAACAGGTTTGATGTTATAGATCTGCTTGTTTTTAATGGTTTTATGAAATATCTGTATTAACTGCATGATCATATCACAGTATTTTTTTATTGCCATGCGAGCCGCACATAGAAGCTTGGCGAGCCGCATGCGGCTCGCGAGCCGCGCTATGAGTAACGCTGATCTAGGCTATGTAAAGAAATGGCGACATATAATTGTATGCTGTTTTATAGCATTTGAGCGATAGTACTGATGTAAACCTAAAATGCAAAATCCTCAGCTGGAGATCGTTTGTTGTCAACACCAACGCTGTTGACCGCAGCAGTTATTTCCTTGCTAACTGCTGCCTTCTGTCGTTCTTTGATTCCGCTTTTAATGCTGCTAAATGAAACTCTTTTTTTCTACTTTCGCTGTTATTCTGTCAATTTCTACTTAAGAGAAGTTCCTCTTCTTTGCCAGCATTACGAAGGACAGACATTCTGGGGTGGAGACAACCTTTCTTTATTGGTCCAAATAAAAAAAATAAAAGGGCATGTAAAAAGAAGTTCTGTTTAATTTATTTTTGTATTTCTTTATCTAAAATCTATAATAAGTTATGTTTAATTTGTATTATCTTTAATCTATACTTAGTTCTGTTTCATTTGTATTATCTATGTAAAGAAGTTCTGTTTAATGTATTTGTGTTAATTCAAAAGAATCAAGAAGTTCTGTTTAATTTATTTGTGTTAATTCAAAAGAATCAAATCCATGTAAAAAAAGTTCTGTTTAATTTATTTTTGTATTTCTTTATCTAAAATAATCTATACTAAATTCTGTTTCATTTGTATTATCTATTTGTCTATTTGTCTATCTATTTCTGTTTCATTTGTATTATCATTTGTATTATCTATGTAAATAAAAAATTGTCAACAAACTGTGTGAATAAATTTAAAAAAAAAAATGTTAACAAACTATGTGTGAATAAAGTTCTGTTTAAAAAAATGGGCGTGGTCAAATGTTTGACCGCGCCCATGTTGAGCTCCAACGTTTGACTCCGCCCCGTTCTGCGAGCTGCAGTCAGGGGTACTTGAGTGCACTGCTGCTATTCGTTCAGAACAGAACCTACCTGCAAAATGCTGAAGCCATTTAAAACCATGTTTACACGTTAGATTAAAGGGGGTACGTTTAAACAATATGCCTATTTGGTATAGTGTTGTAATGAACTATTGAGATGTTTTTTTCTTTTCTTTTTTGTAATAAGTAGGCCTAATGTACAGTGCTACATAAAATACATTTTATAAGTACAAAAAAATCTGAATTTTTTGATTAAAAGTTACATTAGTATACTCTGAGATGTAATTATATTTATAATACATTAGGAGTGCACTTTGTTAAACTACACCTGCACGGATTATAGCTACCTACAGTATAGTATAATGAAGTTTAAATGAATTAATATGCTTTAATAAAAATATACTTAAAATGTATAAGAAAAACATGCTTCAAAAATCCTACTTCTGATAAGAAGACTGAAGCACTTGTGCATTACATAATAATATACTTTGGTACCAATTAAAGCAAACATGCTATAAGTAGCCTATACATTTATAACACTTGAAGTGGAATTATTTTTAAATGCACTTAAACAAAGCACTATAAAATAGCACTATAAATAAGCATAAAATAAATATGTTTTGGGTAAGTACACTAAAATGTTCAAAATAATATGCTTACATTTTAGTATATTTTTTAGAAGCATAATTTAGCATATATTTAATACACTAGTAATCAAAGTATACTTTTGACTAGTATGTTAAAGTGCAAGAAAGGGTATCTTTAATGCATTTCAAGTAAGTACTTTAGAAATACCAATGTACTTCAAACATACTATTTGAACTTCCAGTACATTTTTTATGCAATTAAGTATACTTCTTTTCGACCTGGGTGGGTTAGCGTTGTTTCCCAGTAAAATTATCAAGACAAGTATAAGACTTGTAAAATGGCAGCATATTTCAATGTTTCTGTTTGACGTGTTACGTTTGACAAAACCATGCAGATAGGTTGCCTTTTCAAACTTACTGCTTTTACAAAGGCAATACACTGGATGGGAGCTTGTGATTCTGAAACAGCAAAGCAGAAAGTTATTACTCTAGATCAGGGTTTCTCAACGGGGGCGGTACCGCCCCCTGGGGGGCGTTCGTACAACCTAGGGGGGCGCTGGGACCAGGCTGGGACACGAGCTTTTTTTTTTAAATAATTTTTTTTTTTTCTTTAAATAAATATATTTTAAACTTTCTTAAAAATCTTATAAATCTTTTGACTGCAAAAATAGGTTACCTGAAATAAACAGCCTATTTTAACTTTTCATGTTTCTAACCCCTCGACCTCTTTTTAACTATTCTCTCCAATGTTCTGCGGTCTGCTGACTGTCACAGCCTTAGAAAAGAGAAGGCTCTGCAGACAGCCAATCAGAGGTCTTTGAGTCAGAACAACCAGCCAATCAAAGCCTTAGCGGCAGAGGAATCAGCCAATCACAGACTAGTATAATGACGTTTACTGATATTGCTAATGCTAATGCTAGCGCAGCGAAATTCAAACTTAAACTAACTATTGTCTCTGAGGTGGAGAAAACACAGAGTAATCAGCCAAAGCATGGAGTTAACTAACACACAAGCAGAACCATGTTAAAGACACAACCCTCATATGTTGGAGAGGGACGATACTAACTAAACGCTGTGCACCGCGAGAGGCTCACTGAAGCCCTATACAGCAGCCCTGGCAACACGCACCGTCTCCATCCTACTCTGCACTGTTAAACTGAAAGCTAAACTATCAGGTGAGGGAGGGGCCGATCGCACGGCTGGATGATAGGTTTGCTGCATTTAAAAGCCTTCACGTCTTCACGTGCGGTACAATGATAGTTTAACTAGGATTATTTTGTTTTAATGATAAAGGAAAGCAATGTTTGTTGTTATCATGTAGTCGTTATGTGTTAACTCTTCCTGTCGATCATTCACTGTGTTAGTTTCCGGTATTGTGCCGTAAAAATAAAAGCCCCCCGCGATATTTCTTTTCTTTTCTCTCCTTTCCCTATCTATTTTTTTACTCAGTAACGCAGGTGATATAAAATGTAGCGAAGTACAATACTTCACAATAAACATACTCAAAGTAAAAGTAAAAGTATAGGTTTTAAAAATCACTTAAAAAATTACAAGTACACGAAAAAACTACTCAATTACAGGAACGCTAAATGTAATTCGCTACTTTACACCCCTGATTACAACCAATGCTGATAGTGTTTTTTCTTTTTATGCAACCAGCCACCTGACAGTGGGTTAAATCTGCCTATCATAGAACAGGCTCATATTGGGATTTTTTTTAAATAATTCTTATAAGAAACCAAAACAGCACAGAAAATATGTTTTATTGTTGATAGAGGATGTAGCCAAAACATATTCTTAATTGTGTGTGTGTGTGTGTGTGTTTTTTTTTTTTTTTTTGGGGGGGGGGGGCGCTAGAGTATCTCGGTAAGGTTAGGGGGGCGTTTGCTCAAAAAAGGTTGAGAACCACTGCTCTAGATGTCACAAGCTTGATTCCCCCCATGATTGACAATTTCTACAAAGTATGGAGATTTTAATGATACACTTCAATTAGAAAAAGTGTGATTTACTTGTGAAACAAATCACAATTCCTCAACAAGCAACAAGCAAGCAATTAATCTCAAATATCTCTTTCACCTTACATCTCTGAGGACTTCCCTGAGCATTTCTTTTTCGAGAAAGATGGTCCAACTAGGAGATATTGATTTCTATGCATCGCATGTAAAAACGACACAAGTTTCACATATTTTATGCTGTAGGACGTCTCTCGCTACGAAACGGCATATCCTTCTGCGTGAGTATGCTATTGACTTCCGAAAATTTTGTTTTATCAATTGTGTTACAGACCTCTTATGTATATGCCTAATCAAAGTGGACCCTATCTCTAATCTTTATAAAACTCTTATCCCGTTGATGTGCCAGGTCAATAATCAAACTTGAGTGTAGATATAATATCGTAAATATCCCAATGGAATCATAAGGACAAAATGGCGCTAGCTGAAATCGGCTTTAGCTAGAATCCCGCAGCATTAGCTGAAATACCAACAACTAGCTTGTTATATTCAATTGTGTTCCGGACCTTTTTTATATATGCTTAATCTAAGTTCGCCCTACCATTAATCTTTCTAAAAACAATTTTATTTAATTAATGTACCAGGCAGTAATCAAACCTGAATGTAGATGTAATAACGCCGATATACCAATGATATCCGAAGGTCAAAGCAGCATTAGCTTAAATCTTGGCACAAATATATAATAGGTGAGCTGTGGGCCTTATTGTTGAGCTTTTCATTATTTGGAAAGCTATGTTATCAGTTGAAGTTAAAAAATGCTTTCATAAGAAGAACGCTATGTCAATTGAGAAGATTCCACGGTTAAAATGTTCCCCACAGCAGTTCTGGTGTGAGGTAACCTAGGCTAGCCCTGATTAACGTGTATTTATAGGGGTTTGATAGATCTGCTTTTAAACACACTGTTGTTTTTTATTTGAAAAGGTTGAGTTGACCCAAGAGAGACATGATGCACATTTTCATATGTTTATATGTAATGCCCTGCCCGGAAAGCTACCACTGTTTTTGACAGAAAAGCTGCATTTTTCAGATGGACTTTATCAAACCCGCACAACTGTCATATGTTATATGTTCCGGTCTGACCTTGGTAAAACTTATTTTGGCCACAGTGCCCCTGACTCCTTGAACAGCTTACAACATATTAAATACACTTTTTGCTGTATATCAATTAAACATTTTATTTTGAATCAGCCCCTCTTCACTTGTAACTGTTTTAATCAGGCTAGTGTCTCTTTCATTCAATTGATCTGTATGTTTTAAATTGTTGTTGTCTCTTAGTAAGCTTGTTGCGTAATCTTATAGTTTATTGTGTATCTGTCGACTCGACGTCATTGTAAAAGAGTGTAACCCCTTAATTGATTTTTTGAGGATAAATAAATATAAATGAATGATTATATGTTTATTCCTGGTTTGAACTATTTGTCTGTTTATTGATTTTAATCTATTTTCTTAAACCAGCCTGTGTCATCTTTATTGTTGTTCTTACAGAAAGATGGCTTCACCAATGAAGATGAGTAAACTTGAGAACGCAGACCCGGAGGTCAACAATCTCCTTCCGAAATTTCAACTGTTTGGTGTAAGTATGAAATCTGTTGGCTGTTTTTATCATGTGTTTTTCTGGTTTCATTAATATTATCAATGATGTTAATCTTTGTGTTTTGTATTTGGTATCAGTGTGTACTGACCAGACGGTCTGTAGGAGTCAGCTGCCGGCCGGGGTAACGTCCCTCTGGAACTGTACAAAAGACGCCTTTGAGCGAGCCCGAAGGATAGAGCGCGCCCTCCGCCTTGAGTTGGTGGCTGTGAGGGGGCAGCTCAACCAACAAAAAGACTGCCGTTCGCATGGTGAGTTTATTTTTTTTGTTTCTATATATTTTTCCTGCTAATTATAAGTTATCCGCATTAAAGATGGTATTTTTTTTTTGTTATGCATATTACAGACTGTTCCGGAATAAACAACACCTTTTCTTTAGCAAGTGTGCAGATGGACTACCAATTTCTGTGCCCTTTCTTGTCTTACTGTTATATCTGAATAATTTCTTCTGTGTTTTTTAGCCAGCATCTTGGGGATGTGTAACTTCACCTGTCTTTTGGTCAAACATATTGGCTTCTTATGTTAATATTGTACATAAATATTCTTTATTTCAATAATACGCTTTAGGGAAAGTTGCCCTAATGTGGGACAGTGTATGCAACTTCAACAACACTTAACAATATTACATATGTTGCCAACACAATTTACCCATACCTGATACCATTCTGAAATCCCCAAGATGTTGGCTAATTGAAAACAGCAGAAATATTTCACATTTCATACTCATTGAAGTAATGGCTCTTCCTGTATTTTAGTGGTCCATGTGTAAAAGTGCTCATGTAAATGTGTTTGCTCTAATCTGTGGCATTCTTTATTATGCAGCAAAAACAATATCCCCTTAAATGTTACTAGTCATTCTTATCTGCTCATTAACACTCTTGGACACTCGTGAACTAAACTTCATTATGCAGGTTAGACGGTTTCATGGTGGACATTATTTTTCTTTTGCCCTGGCTTCATATCCCAAGGCTGCACTTTGCTATTATAGCCTAACCTGTAATACAATGCCTTGAGCTAATGTAAGATATGAGATAGATGACTATTTCCTATGCACAGAGTTGAGTTATTTTATATTTGCTTCTGGGTTGCTATCTTTTAAAGAGTATAGGTTATGTAAACCATCAAAACAATTCCTATTGCACATTGGATTTTCCTACGCAATGCTTTTATTTGGTGCTTTATACGGGACATCAGGCCGCTGTTCTTAATGTTTAACACTTGCCTTCAACTGTAATCTTGGTAGTATGTTTGGAAATATAGGCAAAGTAAAGTCAAACTTGCCTCTGTTCCGTAACAACAAGCAGACGCATTTAGCGCTGCAGGAGTGTCACTTCAGCTCCCAGAAGTAACGTTTTTGAACTGGTTTCTACCGATTTTTATCTAATTTTAGCCCATGCTTCATCTTTTAAAACTGTGTTTCATTTAGTCGGACCACCTGTTTTAACGATCATATGGCCCAATTGCTCTATTTTTAACTAAATATGCGGCTCACCGCCACCTGCCGCCATTTCCGAGACGCCATTAGAGTGTGACTGGTTTTTCATCTCATACTCACTTTATATGCTTCCACTACCTCTGAATGGGAATTCCTCCGCTCAAATGTGTGGATAATCTCCCCACGGTCACTTCGGCCACTGGCTAAAGCCAGTTTGAGAAACTCCTCAGCAAGGAACTCCGGAGTGTCCTGCCATCGCAAGCGGAGACTGAGTTCATCACCAATCACCGGCCCTGTACCTGGGCCGTGGCGGTAAGTCTCCCTCTGCCTTCGGTTGCTGTTTTGCTACTTTGCTGCTGTTTTTCTGTTTCGCCTTTACACCGCTGTGGGCTTCTGGATGAAGCCTTGGCGAGTAAGTGTCCAGACCGGCACCTTTTTCTCCTCCGCTGCCTCCCCCGGCACGTAGCTCCCTGTCTTTCTCTTTTGGTTGTCCGCTGGCTGCTGTTCTCCTCCCTCTGTTTCAGTGCTCCCGCTCGCTGTCCGAGTATGCCTCCACTCGCCCCGGTGGATCTTGAGCTGTCCTGTCTGAAGTCTGAGCTCCGCTCCATTGCGACCCTCCTGGATGATGTCCTCCAGCGTCAATCCTCGCTCCTCGCCCGGGTGGAAGCGCTACAGCAGGATGATCCAAGCTCGGCCAATGCTGTCCACCGCACATCGGATATCCCTCTTCCCCCCTGGACAAGCGTTGCTAAGAAGGGGAGGCGGGTCTTTCTCCCCTTGTTTTCCCCTGGCATGGATGAATGTGATGACGATCCCATCCCGTTGTCAAACTTCTTCACTCCCCTGGAGAAGTTAGCTGAGCTACCGGCTACTTCCTCAAGCACCGCTTCGGAGCAGCCAATCCCTCCAAACTCCCGACGCAGAAAGCGTCGCACCCCTCCATCCAGCCCGCTAATGTCCCAGGACAAACGTCGGAGGTGCTCATCCCCTTCATCTGCATCCTTCTCAGAAAACTGGCCTCCTCTCCCAGACCCTCAGCGACCTTTCCCGCTAGGTGCGCTCCCCCCGACGCTCAATGATGACGTCATCTGCACAGGTGACGTTAATCCCTCTTCTACTGCTCTGCATAACTCTGGCCCCTCCCATCTCTCCCTGCATTCTAAACTGTCATTCTATGACAATGGCTGTAAGAATCAGCCTCCTGAAATTCTCATATTTGGTGACTCTATCATCAGAAATGTACATCTCCCTGGCGCCATCACCTACTGTCTCTCCGGTGGGATCACTACTGACTTTATAGAGCTGATACCTGTCTTCATTGATCTCTATCCGTCTGTTCACACTGTTCTGTTGCACACGGGCACAAATGACGTCATGGCCAGGCGCTCCCTCAAACTCTACCATGATCTTGAGTCATTGATTCTCACTGTTGAAAGCCTTGGTAAAAGATGTGTTCTCTCTGGCCCTATTCCTACCCTTTTCAAGAGCTCAGAGCGCTTTAGCCGTCTTTTTGGTTTGCACACATGGATGCAAAATTTCACCACTGCAACAGGCCATGGTTTTATTAGCAATTTCGACTATTTTTGGACTGAGCGTGACCTCTTTAAAGCTGATGGTCTGCATTTGAACAGGAAGGGGTCCGAAAGATTAACAAAGAATTTCATTAACTTCATTGCGTTCAGCCTGAAATGATGTTTTCCCCAGAATGACCCTGCCCTGCTCATGTTGTCTTCCTGTCACAACACTGTCTTAGACAGTGCGGGTCCTCCTGTAATCTCAAGTATGGGCGCTGTCCCTGCATTCGGCCCCCTTACTCCACCTTGTTCTTCTGTGGCTGTAATACCCATAGCTCATCCCCTGACCCATTTCCCTATGTTAATTTCTGCCCCTATTCGTTTTCATATTCCTATTAGAGTTATTGATAGGCATAATGCTGTACTGCTTGATCCTATGTCCATAGAATCAACATCTTGTGTCAAATACTCTTCTTTTCGGTGCAGAAAAGGACTGAAGCTGATTCATTGGAATATTAGGAGTATACTCCAATCTGAGAAATTGGATCACTTGAAAATATTAACACTGCAAACTGATCCCGATATTTTGATCATTACTGAGTCATGGTTAAAAAAACATCACAATGACAGTGATGTGGCCTTGCCTAACTTCAACATTTTTAGATCGGACAGGCCTCAAAGAGGTGGTGGTGTGGCCATATATGTTAAGTCCTGTCTTTCTGTTTCTGTTTTACTTTCAATCTCTATACCCAAATGTTTTGAATTTCTGGCTCTCAAAATTGATTGTGGTTTTAGTAATTCTCTCATTGTTGTTGGAGTATATAGACCTCCATCAGCTGACGCTGGGTCTATTGATCGTTTGGCTGACCTACTTTCCCACTATTCTAATTCTGAAGTTTTAGTTATGGGTGATTTTAATCTGGATTGGTTGACAAATGCCTCTGATCACTTAAAAGAAATATCTTCTAACCTAAATTTGTCACAGTTAATCATAAATCCTACCAGGCCAAACCTGAAAGAACCCTCAAGATCAACACTTATAGACCGCAGTGTTTCCCCCAGGAAATGTCTTAGTCAAGGTGGTCACTGTCAAGCCGCACAGGAGGCGCGGCGCAAAGCGCCGCGGCGAAAATTTTGGGGGTATTTTGCTCAAAGATGCCAATGCGCCCTAAAGAAATGGTTCTGTTTATTTGAATGACACTGACCTTACAGTTGTGCAATTTTGTTTGCTATGTGCACATTTTGTGCAAACATGCAGACGGTACAAAATACAATTAAAGAAAAGTTCTACTGTTTTGGTGCAATACCATGCAGACACACTAAATACAAATAATGGACCATACACTTAACATGTGTATCAAAGTGCTTTTTAAAGTTCCTTTTTGGATGGGGGGCTGTTGTGAGATTATTGTGGACAATAGGCATACTGTGATGCGATTAATTCATATATGGTTATTATTAGCCTACTTGCTTGATTTCTTTTTAAATACAGAGGTTATTGGTTGTTTTGGAACATGTATTTCCAAATTTAAAACATAAAAATAAAGCAGCATTTAAAATTCAGAAAAATAAATCTTGTATGGCTACACAAGCATGCTGTTTGAAAAATAATTCAATTATTGAAATAATACAAAGTGTTTTCCCCTTAAAATGACTAAAGGCATTTCAAAGACAGTTACAGTGTGCACTTCTGTAAACTTACTGAAAGGTGCCTGGGCCATCACTCTCATGCATGTATCAGACTTTTCTCTGCGCTGTATGAGCCGATAAGTTGTGTTGCCACGGTGATGTGGAGTTTTAAACTAGTCTAGCTTTGCAGAGCACTTCTTTCTGTTCAGCTAAATATCCCCATAGAACCGCACTGCGTTTATTATCGCCACAGGTTAAATGTCGGTTTGCTGCTGCTCGTTTCCCGCGTACATGCCGTAGTCGCGCGCAGCGCGGGACGGTCGCGCGCGCAGAGCCCCCGACACAGAGCAGCTGATAGTCTGAGCAGAGAGAAACGCTTGGAGACATATGTGCACATTTATTTACCGCAAATCACGGCCTTTCGCGCATTTCTGACCATGAAAAATCACACATCGCGCTTGCTAGTACATTAATTGTGCAGCACTAAAAATAAAAAAATAAAGATTAAATTTTTTTTTTTTTTTTGGTCGGTCAGTAGTCAAGGCGGGGGGCCGGTTTTGCTAAGGCGGCCGCCTTAACTATAAAGCGCTGGGGGAAACACTGGACCTAATCTTCTCTAATAAGAGTGATAAAATATCTTTATCTGGAGTACTTGAATTAGGTATAAGTGACCACTGTCCTATTGTATGTGTCCGTGATACACATATAAAAAAATCCTCAGCCAGGGTTTTAATTAAGAGAAACCTAAAAAATTTTAATAAACAAGCCTTTCTTCATGACCTTTATAATAGTGATATTCACAACACCCTGGCTATTCCTGATGTCGAACTAGCTTTAGACTTTTTCATTTCCACCTTTCTATCTATTTTAAATACACATGCCCCCTTTAAGAAGTATAGAGTTAAGGATAGATCCAGTCCTTGGGTTAGTCCAGAACTTACATCTCTTCTCCGAACTAGAAACAAAGCTTGGTCCCTTGCTAGACGTACTAATGACGCCTCACACTGGACTGCATTCAGAGCCTTAAGAAATAAATGCACATCCTTAGTGAGGAAGAATGTATCTGACTATTATTTAAAATTGATCACAGACACCTATTCTAACCCAGCAAAATTCTGGAAGGTGGTTAAAACCAACAAAAATAGCTCTGCTACATCTGCTTCTATTCCAATTCAGGTTAAATTTGATGATAGTTTTATTACTGATCAAACCGAGATCTGCGCTGGTTTTAATAGACATTTTAATGTTGCTGGCCATATCTTCAAAGAGGACAACTCTAGATCTTCTCTAGCAGACAACCAGCTACCCCTTGAACAGGTTCATATGCCTACCACCAATGCTGTTCCTCAGTTTTCTTTTGTTCCTGTGTCCTCCAGTATGGTTCTTGATGCTCTCTTAAGCATTGACCCCAAGAAATCCACTGGAGAAGACAACCTAGACCCATTCTTTCTCCAGCTTTCAGCCCCTGTAATTGCAGAGTGTATTACCCACATTTTTAATCTTTCTATATCTTCCTGCGTTATTCCAAGGATCTGGAAATAAGCTTGTGTCCTTCCTTTGTATAAAGCGGGAGAAAAAACTGACCCTAATAACTATAGGCCAATATCCAGACTGTCATGTCTGTCAAAAACGCTGGAATCCCTTATTAATAACCAATTGAAAACATTTCTCTCAAGTCACACTATTTTATCTGTTCACCAATCTGGTTTTAAAACTAACCATAGCACTATCTCTGCCATCACTCTGGTTACTAACAATATTGTCTCTGCCTTAGATAATAGTAAACACTGTGCTGCCCTCTTTATTGATCTCAGTAAAGCCTTTGATACAGTAGACCATTCTTTACTATTAGATAAATTGGCTAACATTGGTCTTAGTGAAAATGCGTGTAGCTGGTTCAGTAATTACCTTTCTGACCGATCTCAATGTGTGAAGCTAGGTAATATCCAATCTGGTTTCTTACCCATAACCAAAGGTGTTCCACAAGGTTCAATTTTAGGTCCGGTGCTATTCACCATCTACATCAATGATATTGTGTCTCTTGTCAGTGGTTGTCAAATCCATTTATATGCTGATGACACCATTTTGTACTGTGTTGCTGACTCTGCAAAGTCAGCTATTGAGAATCTGCAACTGTCCTTTAATGCTCTTCAGAATGCTCTTATTTCACTTAAACTTGTCCTTAACCAGACTAAAACTAAATTCATGTTGTTCTCTAGGGCTAGAGAATTGGACAACAGTGCATGCATCTATGCTGTAAACGGTTCTTTGATCGAAAAAGTCTCTGAATATAAGTACCTTGGTATCTGGCTAGATGAGAAGCTCACTTTTAAACCCCATATTGACAAACTTGTTCTCAAATCTCGTCAAAAAATTGGTTTTTTATATCGGAACAGAACAAGTTTCCCAAAAATTTGTAGGAAAAGGGTAATCGAAGCAGTGTTTTTATCAGTGTTGGATTATGGAGATATAGTTTATAGACATGCCTCTGCTACTGCCCTAAAACCCCTTGACTCGGTGTACCATTCAGCCCTTAGATTCATTACAGGTGATCCTTTTAAAACTCATCACTGTTCCCTGTATGAAAAAGTCGGCTGGACATCCCTGTCATTAAGACGTGAGTTACATTGGTTTTTATTTATTTTTAAATCCTTAATTGGTAAACAGCCACCTTATTTATCAGCTATGCTCGACTGGAACTCTCAGTCTTTTAATACCCGATCCAGTGAGCTGCTGCTTTTAAAGGTTCCTAGAGTTCACTCTAAGTTGGGAACAACTGCTTTTAGCTATAGTGCCCCCACCTCTTGGAATGCCCTTCAGAGCAACTTCAATATGACCATTCTCCCCACTTTTTCTTCTTTTAAATCTATGATTTCTGATTTTCACCATCACCACTGCATTTGTTTTAACTGAATTAATTTTTTAAGCTCTTTTATTGTAATTTTTTATTTCTTTTGATCTTTTTTATCTTGCTAGGATTTTGTGTTTCTCTGTTTTATTCTGTCACTCTGTTGTTATTGTTGTTGTTGTGTTGTGTGCGCTCGTCGGCGTTGTAAATGAGGGGAACCTCAATGCCTTTCGAGTTTGAATAAATAAAGGTTTCAATCAATCAATCAATCAATATATATATATTCAGCCAAAACGACAGCATTTTCCCGGTTTTCACTTGCTATGTATAAGGGGCTTACATTTCTTCTTTTTTGTGTTTCCAGATCAGCTCCACAAAACCACACAGACAGCCGTGGTTCTTGTGGCCGATTCAACAACAGAGACCACGGCTGTCTGTGTGGAGGCTTCCTCACAAACCGCCTTTGAGGACTGCACGTCCCCCCTGCTCTCCCCTACATGGGAGATTGCTGATGAGGATCTTGTTTCTTACCTTGAATTAAATCTTGGTGAGGTGCAAATGTCTCCTCTGAGGCTCGAAGAGGAGGAGATGTCCCCCCCGCTCACAGATGCTGTTGAGGAGCTGCTGTCCCCCCAGCTCCCCTCCACCGCATCTGACGTCGCTTCCCCCTCTGCCCCTTAATTTTAGTTTCACACACTCACTCATTCACTCACACACTCGCTCACTCACTCGCTCACTCTCTCACTCACTCACTCACTCTCTCACTCACTCACCCACTCACTGACTCTCTCACACACTCACTCACTCCCTCACTCACTTTTTTTGTTCATTTTGTATTCCTATCTTTCACTTTTTTTATTATATTTATACTTATTTCTGCATTTTTTTTACTAAGTCCTTCTGTCGCCTTGTTATTTTTGTCCTGGTTGGAATGTCGTGAGGTGCTTTGTTTTGAATTTAGAATTGTTCTTGTCCTTGAAGGCCACTGTAGCTTCTGTTTTTTTTTCTAATGGGTTGTTATTTAAATACTTATGTTCATATTGTTGTTTGTTTTAATAAATTATATCTGTGATTTAATATCGTCATCATTTCATCATTACCAAAAGGATTTTATTGCTCTAGTAAGTAGTTCTTCTAACTTTTGTAGAATCTAAAAACGTCCTTTTTACTAATATTGTATTGCTTGGAGTTAGGATATTACTTTTGTATAAGCAAATTCATGAAAAAAGTTTATCATACACTCTCGGATTTAAAGAAAATCCTCCCCATATCTAATCTCTTGTGGGCACACCTGTACCATTTCTTATACATTATGTTGCTAATTTAAAGTTGAGGAAATAACTCGAAAATTAGGTAGATATATAATCAGACTGTTAGCAAAATATAACCTTAAGATTAAATAATTGTCTATTAAAGGGGTAGTTCAGGATTTTAGACATAGGGCCTTATTCCCAAATTAGCCTTGGTGTTCTTTATCAGTGAAGACAGTTTTCAACACATTTAATTCAGTCCTTCTAGTTGCAGAGCGCGCTCGTGCTAAGCTAGCGCATGGCATCGGGGGGATACCTAGCTGCTACTAAAACAGTCTTACCCACTCCACAGTACACCCGAGGCCAATCAATTATAACGCCAGACTATCGATGTAAATGTCTGTGTTGATAGAATAATTTTAGAAATAAAACCAACCTCGCATCGCATGAATGATCGCATTTTGAGGGACTACTTTCTTAGCAGCAGCGGACTTTTACTTTGCTGTGTAACCGAATCACTACAGCAGAAAGTAAACAGAGCAGCGCGGGACAGAAACTGAAACTGCACTGCCACCAGTCTACCGTCATTCTGTCCCGGTTCTCTGCTGCAGCTCCAGCGGGGGCTGTCTCTACAGACGCTCTTTCTCTTTCTGCCCTTTGAGCATCCCTCTCAATTCTTCATCAGTGTATTCCGGCTCGTACAGGTATGGTTCGTTGGATACAACAAATTCCTCATAATCGTCTTCAAAAGCAGACGCATTGCTAAGTCCTCCAAACGTGGCCATATCTTGTTTATTGCATAGGCTAATACAACTCCTTTGTGCACTGCAGCAGGTAAACAAACTATTATAGAGCCTGTAACCTAGGTATTAGTCCGCCGCTGCCGCAGCCTACAGGGAGTAAAGTCCCTCAAAATCCAATATGCGAGGTTGGTTTTATTTCTAAAATTATTCTATCAACACAGACATTTACATCGATAGTCTGGCGTTATAATTGATTGGCCTCGGGTGTACTGTGGAGTGGGTAAGACTGTTTTAGTAGCAGGCTAGGTATCCCCCCCGATGCCGTGCGCTAGCTTAGCACGAGCGCACTCTGCAACTAGAAGGACTGAATTAAATGTGTTGAAAAATGTCTCCACTGATAAAGAACACCAAGGCTAATTTGGGAATAAGGCCCTATGTCTAAAATCCTGAACTACCCCTTTAAGTCATTGTGTATATAGGGCAACTTTATTTCTCTGCGATTTTTTTGCCTTTTGGTCTATAACTCCCAAACCGAACATCCCACATTCAGAAACTTTACATCCACTTTGTTCGGTACATTGAGCTGCATGTTTCCATCTAACATAGTTTTGCAGGTGTCATCCATAGGGGGCGCCAAAACCAAAAATAGCAAAGAAAACGACCCGTGGACCTTTACTGCATGTCATCCCCTCTCTCTCTCTGTCTCCCAATTTCAACTCTGTACTACCTAATAAAGCTTGAAAATGCCAAAAAATCATCTTAAAAAAAAAGTAGCCGTAAATACGGGCAGCCATTTTGTAAGTTTGAACTAGTTTAGCAAAGGTTATCTCTTCTAATATTACTTTTCCTATTGACTTAAGATGATGTATGCTCTGAGCTCACCAGAATGGACATGTATACGTTCTAGTGTCCGTTATGACCATGGACAAGTTATAAAAAAGGACACCATATTAAAACACGGGGCATTATTGTCAAACGTTTTTAATCGTTGAGCATGTATAGATGATAATGTCGGCATGGGCCACATACACTGTAAAAAAAAATAATAATAACTTTCAGATTTTTTTTTTTTCAAAAGGGCACTTGATTGGGCCAGGGGAAAAGGGCAAGTGCTTCAGCACCACTTCAGGTCTACCTGTGCACGCCACTGATTCTCTATGTCATCTTTAAATTACACCCCGTCGTTGTAAAGTAATAGTGATAAACGAAGATTCCGCCCGCCATCGGAGGCCGGGCCGGCCGAAGCAACCGTTGTTTCACTACGACTCCTTTTAGCGGCTACACGCCTAACGGCTAAAACTGAAAATAAAACGGCTATAAAACGCTTTCGGTGGCGTTTTGAAAAGCAAAAACTTCCATTCTATTAGAACATGGTCTAAAGAAAAGTATGAGACTTTGATTGATATCCAGAAAAATTTAGCGGAGATACATTCTTGTTTGACGAAATTGTATTGGGAATGAATGGGGATGGGCCGCTATGATCTCCATTTTGTTTTACGGACCAGTCCCAGACAGTCAAAGCGTGTAATACCAGGCGTGGCCACCTGGCCATGCTGGCTGCTCGAAAAGGCAGAGTCCTGGGGGCCTGGTCCGGCATAGTCTGGCATGACCACTTCCGCCAGCGTCTATTCGCTTGCGGCGGCAAGCTACGCAGCCCTGACGCAGCCCCCTCCTTTTCCGGTTGCTGGCTTTCCCCTATTGTGACCCCCCTCAAATTCGGAAACAATTCGCTCACAGTCAACCCGTGTGCTTATGTGCAGCGCTCTCTCACACACACACACACACACACACACAGGGTGTGAGAAGTCACATTACTGTAGACAGAAATAAAGTGTGGCGATACTTCGGGATAATAATATTGGCGGCGGCGGTCCGGGACGCAGCCTAGATTAGCCTAGCCTAGCTGTCCAACTTCATTGTACAACTACCCCCGGGCAGAAATACCCTCATAAACTCTGGAAAATGAACTGGGGGGTTTGAATTGAGCACCGGACCTTATAACCAGCTAGATTAAGATCCGCCATTCCCTTTCTTTGGTGAATTAGGGACTAAGCAGCGGTGTTTTAGCGACGGGGAAAGATTCCAACGGCTTCCACTATCACCTAGCAACTCTTACGGCTACTTGCTGCAGTTGGTGTAGCGCTCACAACGTCAAAACCCTGTTCTGCCTGTAAACAGACGGACTACGGCTCTGACTACAGCAATAGGAGATAGGAGGAGGTGGTGACATAAGTTCTCGAATGCTAAAAATTCTACTCGACCGCCGTAGCCGTCCTCTCAACCGCCGATGATAATGTTACCAGAGATAACACTACGTGGCTAGTTAACTCCGGTTAAGTTATCCCGTGAGCTCCTCGGGGGCTAAAGTGTATGGTGTCTTGACATGCTGGTTAGAAAGCAACACACTATGTATATTCCTTTTGTCTTTAATAGTTTTTGTGTGGCGTTTGCGGGTTTAGCCATTTCTCTAACAGTCTCTGGACGTGAAGACGTTCCATCAAAATAAGTCCCCCCCCGGCACTATTTTGCAGGACACCGCTGCTGCTTCCCGGGGTTAGCCCCGCCCTAGATGATTGTGATTGGTTTAAACAAATACAAACAGGCTAGCCCAGTTTTCCCCGGTTTCCCCACCCGAATAGACGGCTCTAAACAGAGTGCTTCCAGACCATACTACGTGCTGTAGTTTGGTCTGGCTTTGCGAGACTAGGTCCGGCCTAACCGATCTGTCCTCCCGGAAGTGGACGACACTACGGCAACACCACTTGGACACAGAGCCGGCCCAAGCCTTCAGGGGGCCCTAAGCGAAATATGATTAGGGGGCCCCTCTCCAATGTTAGCGCTGCTGAAACTATAGATCTTTGTTAAATATCATTCACACAACCAGTGTTTTCCGCTAGTGCCTCCACTGTGCAGCTGTGCCAAAATATTAGACTGCCGAGATTCAGACCCTCCTAGGAGGGTCCGGGGGTATGCCCCCCGGGAGATTTCTTTAACTTTTTTACAGTGAAATGCATGAATCTGGTGCACTTTAAGAGGAAAATTAAGAGGCTAAATCTGAGAAATTTTGTGTGAACAAATAATTTGGAGAAACTGGGTCAGATGAATTAGAAGCTATTGAAGAAGGACACATGGATTTTCCATAAAAATATTAATATAAAATAAAATATTATGGAGGGTCCTCTGGGTTGGGCTTGGAGCTCTTTTTCTTTTCCCGGACATATTTCTCTGTAATATAATGAATGCATTTAAATGCAGTGAGAGGAACGAAGTAGAAGAACTCTGTTGTCCAGCTACTGTATCTTTTTTTCCACAGACGAGGCTGAAATAGGCTATAGACTATACACAGTGCATGGGCAACTGAGGGCAGCCCCATTTTCAATTGTTTTTAAATAAACTCAATACACACTGAGCATGGATGTGAACGTGACATGATCAGATAATTTCGAATTACCTCCCAGATGAACTGATTACATTTTTAGGCTATTAATTATCTAGACCAAAACATTCTATTCCTTTTTTTGTATGATAACTCACATTTGCATAATATGATGTTAATATCAAACACACAAACTTTTTTTCCGGCTTTTCTTGGACATACACAACGTTGCCATAGAGCTGTTAAGCGGAAGTGGCGGAATTACGGGGCATGGGACCTCTCGGCTGAAAACAAATGAATGGGAGTCTATGGAAAGTAATCTACTATTTTCTGGTCCAAGTCATTAAATGCCTTGGATTACATATATGTTTTGTATGGGTCTAAATGATCATTTCTCATGTGAAGAGTTTGACGGTATGTTGTATGATTATTCGTCTAACGGCTTTTGAAAAAATGTTACGAGAACAACTACAAGTCTTGTCGCCTCTGTGACGTCACCTCAACACATTCCCTCCACTTCTCGACTGACAGTGCTAATGCTAATGGCTGGCGTGGACAACGCCAACAATCTCCCCACTCGAGAAATTGAAACTCTCCACATGTCCACTTGTGTAGTGGTTTTCGCCACGCAGAAGACTTTTGTCTTGTCATTGAAAGAAGGCGGTAAAGTGCATTAAAGACACAGCCATGTTTCTGAGCTAAGCGGGTGCGAGTGGTGGTGACGTATATCATAAGTGTCAAGAGCAGCGAAGAGCTGTAGTCCACAAAAGCGCTCTGCACAAAACCTGAACGTATCCAGCTTCTACTCGCTAAATTGTTCCATTCTTTGCACGAAAAAATACCATCTAAATCCATACAAAACATATGTGTAATCGAAGGCATTTCATGACTGGGACCAGAAAATAATAAATTTCTTTCCATTGACTACCGTTGTAATTTTTCGAGCCGAGAGGTCCCATGTCCCGGAAGTAAGCCACTTCCGCTTAACAGCTCTATCGTTCTCAGCCACTCGCTCTGTTCGCTGATTGGACGATTGTAGATTCTCCGGTAAAACTGGGAAATGGCTGACTACTGAAGGGAAAATTAAATTTGGCCGGAAGTAGGCGGGCGGGCGGAGCCAGGCTAGGTGAATAGGGTACACTTTTGGAATAATAGATAGCATGAAACTCCGCTAGTTGATTACTTACATTAAAACAATACTTTTTTTTGTAAAACAACTTTTTCAGAATTGTTTAAATGAATATACAGTTTTTGCTATTTGTAAACATTTGTGTCTTTTTAATATCCAAAAATCTAGATGTTGAATAAAGCCAGTGTTGAATCTTAATTTTCATTCATTATTTTTATTAATTATGTTCATGATTCAGATGGGGTCCAGGATGGGCTGCACGATGGGGTCCTGATAACAGACAGGCAACAAAGTGTTAAAGAGATGTTCACGTTCAAATCCCCATACTTCCCTAACATATTCACCTTATTCTGGAACGTAACCATGGAGGACAGCGAGCAATTCGAAATGTGTAGGAACTTCCGGGTAGCGCGGTCTGAGTGTAGCCTACCTGCCGAGCCCCGCTGCTTTACAGGTCCATGGCGGAGCCCCGTTGTTTTTTCAGTCCACTTTATGGGTTAAAAACCAACTGAATAGCCTCCTTACCTTACCTTCCACAGAATTCTGTAATTAATCTGATTAAAAATTGACAGCCCTAATATATAGAGAAGATTTTGAAGATCCCCTTTCTTTTCTTCTCGGCCTTTATCGCCTTCTCCTCAGTATTTGAAGCGGCCATTTTCATTTCCTCTGACCGCAGTAGTGATGTTGGGCTCCTGTTGCTACTAGACCTTACACAGGAGGTCTGCAAAGCCTGTTCTTCTGGACTGACAGGAGTGTGTTGATATCCAGATGAGTTGTCTCCCAGTTCTTCTCTCATCTGCTGCTGCTTCTTTGGAACCTTTTATCTGATATGTTCCTCTCCACCACTTCGATGGCCTCTACTCGCCTTCTTTGACCGTTTTCCACTTTTTGGTCTTTGCGTCGAATACAATCTCAAAATCGGAGTTCGTCTGACTTGAGACAGTCTCAGTTTCGGCCTCTCTGTGTTGGTTTGGAGGTGAGGATGAAAGGCTAGTGGTTAAGGAAAGGGCCTCGTCTGATAGTAAAACCCCATCCTCACAATCCACTGGTGAAGACACAGGGCTAGTGACAGCATTTATGTCCTCATGGGTGTTACTTAAAGCAACAGGAGACCTCTGGTTTGGGCTAATTGAGTCCCAAATACCCTCCACGTCTTGGGTGAGGGTAGCTAGCCCGGCTCCCATGGTTAAATCTGCTTCATCCTGGTCAGTCTCCATTTGGACTTTAGAAGTTTCTGGTTCATCTACTAATCTAATACTGTCCAGATTTTGGTGAGCGCCAATGTTGAACTGGGAAGTTTAACCTTCGTCTTCCGAGCTATATGAAATGACGTCCAGATTTGGGTCAGCCTCCATTTGGTCATTAGAAGAGTCAAGGTAATCTTCCAAGCTGTCTGGGCTGTTAACCCTTCTTTTCATTTGTTGTGTAATAGGTTCGAACGGCGTCTGAAAAGAGAATTAAACAACGATTAAGAAATGTTTTGATATCACTGAATTAACAGTATTTTTTATTTATTTTTTAAAGATGCACTATGCAGTTTTAGGGGAGGTGGATTTGTTTACTGCAGGGCCTGCAGATATTCCGCGATAACGAAAACGCGGACGGAATCACGGAATCGGGCAATAAAAACGGGATCTACTGTTAAAGGCCTACTTCACCGGTTTGAATATGAAGGTGTATTGAATTCTGAGATCCTATGTAGTATAAATGTGCAAAAAAAAATTGAAATTGGTTCATCCTAGCCTGAGAAAAGGCAGAAAGAGTGTTTTTTTTAACCCTATATTAATCTTACTGTGACATCACAGTAAGATAAATATAGGGTTAAAAAAAAAACCTTACTTTGTAAATATTACTGTGATTTCTCCTACTGTGACATCACAGTAATATTTACAAAGTCATTTTTTTTTAACCCTATATTTATCTTACTGTGATGTCACAGTAAGATTAATATAGGGTTTAAAAAAAAAACTCTTTCTGCCTTTTCTCAGGCTAGGATGAACCAATTTAAAAGAAATTTGCACATTTATACTACATAGGATCTCAGAATTCAATACACCTTCATATTCAAACCGGTGAAGTAGGCCTTTAACACGGAATGCATCGGAATTCGCCATTATTTCGGGGAAATTCCGTTTCCAAGCTAAAGGGAAATAACACGGTTGAAATTATAGCAGAACTAGGGAGAAATTTTGGTTTGGCGACATCTAAAGACCAAAATACTGCCTTTACAAGTAGAGCCTGGCTGCAGTACCGGTAATGTAACACACAGCGCCAAACCCCTTTAACAAATCTGTCTATTCAATGTTTACTTTTATTTTTTATTAATTTATCCATATACGTAACGTTACATTACTTAATGTATTGTTAATAACATGGTATTTATACATTCGGCATATGATTAAAGCATCTAAAAGCACGTAATCATGTTAAACGTTTACTGTTTTGAAGTTATTAATGCCACTCGCTCCCACAGATACAGCACAGGGAAGTCTTATATTCAGCCATTGCTAAAGGGAGTGTTGTTGTATTATGGAACGGCCGTTTACGAAATTCCAGTCTCAACAAGGTTTCACACAATTACAACTCTAGCATCTACAGCCCATTGTTTTCATGTAGTGTAACTTGTGTTTATGTGTAACATTATTCAGCTGTTAGCTCTCCGTCGCACAATAGACTGTAGGTTGGTGTTGCAGCCTGTTGTTGGGTGAAGCGCTGTCCCACATGTAAAAGCCATGGACCTATAGACCCCTTACCTGTTTATCAACACGGCGGATGCGCGCGCTGCATGTTTGCAGAAAGAAAAATTGTTTGGCTGGTTGCCATGGTTACCCGTTTGGTTATATTGCAGTTGCGGTGTTTCTTTATAGGTACATGGTGCTAAATAGCGATGTTGTCAGCTTACTAAAAACAGTTTATCAGCGAGTGATAACATTGGTTATGCGGAAACATTAACACTATTGAACGAGATACGTCTTAATGACCCATACGCGTTGCCGGCAGTTGAGTAGATAAATGATGAGAAGAAATGGCCGCGACGACGTCAGTGGCCGGACTGCTGTTGGAGAGTGACAGTAAAGACCGGCAGACAGATAGACAGAGATAGGCAGAGATGCCTTTATTTCATAATTTAGCTTTTTGATTTAAAAGTGATCATAACTAGCCGTGATCATCTGTTTTTAGACTGACTCCTGCTTTCGGGGCCGTTGGGCTCACGAGCCGACCAGCTTATCAGACCAGCTGTTTGAGACGGAGATGAAAAGGAAAGTGAAACTTATGGTGGAGCAGTTAAATAGTTAAATGAATAAATATTATAACCAAACACAATAATGTGTTGTGTTATCTGCTTTAGTAGCCTACAGTAGGCTAGCACATGTCGACCCCACTCGGTTTTCGTTTATTGATTTTTCCTAAATGGTATGATTTAGCCTACTTACCGGCTACACGTGTACACGTGCAAACCCCTACTGCCTAGTCAAACCATAGAGTCAAACACAAGGGAAGAGGACGGAGATAACGTGGGTCATTGTAAATAAGCCTCCATTGCTTTCCATTGCTATAGCCTCGTCTCCGGTCACTGTCCTTATTGTAAACATTTCACAACTCATTTATGTAATTATACAGCGGTGAATTTGGGCATTTACTAGCTTTATCACCATTCAAACTAAAAATAAACGGTGTGTGCATCCAACAGCACAACAAGACATGATTGTGGCTCGTGTCACTCTTGTCTCTTTCTGCAACGGACATGCGCAGTGGAGCGGGGAGTGACGCTGTGTGACGTAGACTGGTAAGGGGTCTATAAAGCTTGTCCAATATTCACTCTAGTCCAGCTTCTTGAAAAGTTTATAACGACTTTATTATTTATGTAAACAAAATATATATATCATGTTTTACTTGAAGCACAAAATGAATGGCTTTATTTTCTTTAATACCAAACAAATCTGTTTTTTTTTCGTTCAACAGTCATGTAGTTGTTTTTATTTGAAGCACTAAAAACTGTGCAATATTGTGATGTATTTAAAATTTTGTCTTATATCTGATTAAATTGTTAGAATATTTGTTTGCATTAATTAGACACTCGTTCTGATGATTAAATGAGTGTTAATTGTAAAAAAAAAAACGGAAGTCATGAGATTAAAACGGAATTTGTGAAAAAAATTAACGGAATTTGGGAAAAAAAATAAAACGGATTTCATAGGGCCCTACAGATAGTTCTAGGTTCTGCTATTTGGAATGATTTATCTCTAGTTCAAACTGTTACTAATGAATGAATATGGTATAATATATATATATATATATTAGTGGTGGGCCGTTATCGGCGTTAACGTGCTGCGTTAACGCCAGACTCTTATCGGCGATAAAATAAATATCGCCGTTAATCTCTTATTCCACCTCCGGTTCGGCTCAGGGAGCCAGTCATTTGTACAGTTCAGCTTAGACTCGGCCGTAATGCTGCTGCACACACACACACACACACACACACACACACACTCACACACACACACACGCTGAGACGAGGGGCGAAGCTTCTCTCACACACCCGCCGCTCTCTCTCTCTCCATCACTTGCCCACGACACAATCGGGTATTGGAACGCAGGGTGGGTGTGTGTGGCCACCGGTCGCCACGTGACTATAAGTTTCCAAGTTTTAAACACTTCTATCTCTTCAACGTCAACGTCACCGTACCCGAATCCTAAATATCCCCATAGCAGACGCTATATTTCATCGGGGGGAAAACTTTGTTTTGCGCCACAGTTCGACTCGGCCGTAATGCTGCTGCACACACACACACACAGACACAGACAGGCACACACACACGCTGCATGGCAGAGACGAGGGGCGCTACCAAAAAGACGAGAGGAGCGGTTGGAGCAGTTGGAGAGTTTAGAGACACATGCGCGCACATTTATTTACATAAAATCGCAATCGCAGTCATTTGTGCAGTTATGTAAAATGTTTCACTAAGGAAAATGACAGAAAAAGTAACGCACAGTGACTTTGATGAGTAATCTGATTACTGGTTTGGAGATAGTAACACGTTAGATTACTCGTTACTGAAAAAAGAGGTCCGATGCCGGTAACGCGTTACTAAGTAACATCTTGTTGAACATTATTTATTTTCATCACCAATTATCATAGTAGAACAGCTTCCTCAAGCAGTTTGTGATGCATGTTGGAAACAGGAGATGAGCCCCTGGTCTGATGCGCCACCTGGCTTGAGAAACACGTTCTCAAAGACTTACTTTGAGTCATTATTTAGGGAGCACACACATATTATGAATGAATTCAAATGAGCCATTTTAATCTAGATTAATCTAGATTAATTCCAAAATTAATCTAGATTAATCTAGATTAAAAAAATTAATCTATGCCCACCTCTAATATATATATATATATATATATATATATATGGTATACAATGTGTAACACTCATGAAGGTAGTTTTCAGGCTACTGGGTTAGATAGATAGATAGTTTATAAATATACTATCTATGGTTCAACCCCATGAAGTTTAGCTCTCACTCCCAATCAGATCAAATCAAACGTATACATAACTATGCGTATTCTTTGTTTGTTTGGTGACTTTTTTAGAATAGTGTAACATTACCAAGTCTTGTTTGTCTTTATATGTTTGTACAGCGTATGATGCCTTGTTTTTATTTTACAGTGTGGTGGAGGAGGAGTCCACCAGTGTCCTTCAGGGACATACAGGGAGGAGCAATGGGGCTGGAGGTGATGCTGATACTAGATACCGAAGTCGCTCACCACATCACCAAGAAAGATGGAAGAAAGAGGCAGAACCAGACAATGGAGTCCCTCAAAAACTGAGGTTCAACCCCCGACGCACCCCAATTGTCCAAGCCCCTCTCAGTATGGGATTTTTTCTCCATTTTTTATGATGCTGCGGTTTTGCAACTACTATGTCAAAACACAAACAAGAATGCGGCCAAAAACTTGGAGAGAGGGAGAAGGTTCCTCTGGACAGAAATCCAGCCGGAGGAAATGAAAAAAATAATTGGCATGTTGCTGTACATGTCAGTGCTGGACCTGCCCAAGATAAGAGATTTTTGGAGAACGCAAAGTATCTTTAGTGTCCCTTTCCCCGGCATGACCCCAGACCGGTTTAGGGCAGTATTAGGGAGTCTTCACATGAGTGACACAGCTCAAAGTGATGAAAATGACACCAAAAAAGGCACTGATGATTATGATCAGACCGCTTATGGAAATGATCCATATAAACTGCAAGTCCATTTACCAGCCAAGACAGCATATTGCGGTTGATGAAAGGATGGTTGGGACCAAGGCCAGGCTTGGCATAAAGCAATACATGAAGGCTAAGCCAACGAAGTGGGGCCTGAAGTTCTTCGTGCTTGCTGCATCCAACGGCTACACATTAGACTTCAAGCTCTACACGGGCAAGTCCAAGACGGCCACAGGGAAGGGGCTCTCCTTTGATGTTGTTGTCGGACTAATCGATAAAGGATACCTGGGGTCAGGGTACATCGTCTACACAGACAACTTCTACACAAGTCCCATCCTCAACCGACACCTGAGCCAGGAGGGATTCGGAGCTTGTGGGACATACAGGTAATGTGCAATCTGCTCCTAGTGATGTGTATTATATGGATAAAATGGAAGTGAAGAGAATACATTTTGTTTCAATGTATGCATTGTAGTGAATATGTACATGGGTTCATTCATTCATTAAGACTTTGTTTCTGACTCTCAAAACCCCCAACATTCCTCTGCTTGAAGCCAAGGCTTTTATCTGTGTTTTCACACCTATCAGTCCCTCTGTCCTAACCCCCCCAGGATGTGTCCCCCTGTCTCTTCTGCCATTGGTCAGAAGTCTTATGCTGTATGATAACAGCTAGTGAGCTAGTACAGCTCAGGCTCTTTGTCTCTGCATCTCTGAACGGAGTGGTGCAGCCCGCTCTTCTTCAAGCACCATCCGAGGTGCTAAGACTCTTCTTCTCCTCTCCTCCACCGAGAGAGGTTGGAGGACGCTCTACTCTACGACCTCAAGGAAGGTAGCATGCTCTCTCCTGCCTTGCTAACCAGGGGTAGCTCAACCTTCTGGACCCAGACAAGCTCTGGTCTCCCTGATCCAGGCTCTACAACACGGCCTGTCCAAACAGCCGTGAAGTCCCTCTCAACCAAAGAGGAACCAGGATCCAACCGGCTGCTCCAAGCAACCAGAAGAACCAGAAGAACCAGGGAACGAACCAAGCTCCCACCAAGGCCAGACCCTTAAGACGAAGAAGCTAAGAATCAAGCTAAGAGCTACAACCGTAGCCCAGAGGCAACAACGCCAGTTAGCATGCTGCTACTGAAGATCCAGAAAGCACCAGTTCATCCAAACTGCATCAAGACCGACCCGCGAAGCAAAACCCCTGTTACCTAGGGGGCAAAACCCCTTTTTTTGGAAAAACAGACATGGAGCGTTGTAAAAGGTTGTTCACCAGAAATGATATCCAGGACCTTTCAGGATCCCAACCTGGGTGGACAACCTGGTCAACTAGCTGCTGGAAAGCTACAGGGGGCCGACATAGAGCAAATCAGAACCACTGTTTAAGTTAATGTGGATGGGCTAATAGGGAATTTTTTAAACTTATAGATATCATTATGAAACTTTGCAAGTTGATTACTGACATTAAAACAACAACTTTTTGTATTACAGTATTTTCCAAAAAGTTTTAATAAATATGAAAAATCATCAATATCTTACTAATGAGGCGTAAATTTGCATATCTGCAAAGCCCCAAAATCTAGATGTTGGACAAAAGCAGAGTCAATTTGTTTTAAAATTTTTAAAACAAAACACGTGTCCAACTGCCTGAAGCTTTTCCTAATCACAGTTCAAATTTTATCAATAACCCATAGAAAATGAATTTTTTACACTGTTTTTTCCAAGGGAATGTCTAGCCGTTTCCTGAAATACCAGCTGGAGACTCCAAAAGGACACTTTTGGTCCATAGCACATGAAATGTAACTGTGTAAAAAAATTATTTTCTATGGGTTATTGATCAAATTTGAACTGTGATTAGGAAAGGCTTCAGGCAGTTGGACACTTGTTTTGTTTTCAAAATTTAAAAACAAATTGACTTTGTTTTCTTCCAACATCTAGATTTTGGGGCTTTGCAGATATGCAAATTTACGCATCATTAGTAAGATATTGATGATTTTTCATATTTATTTAAACATTTTGGAAAATACTGTAATACAAAAAGTGTTTGTTTTAATGTCAGTAATCAACTGGCAAAGTTGCATAATGATATCTATAAGTTCAAAAATTTCCCATTAGCCCATCCCCATTCACCCCCATTCACTTTAACAGTGGTTCTGATTTGCTATGTCGGCCCGCTGTATCTTTCCAGCAGCTTGTTGACAAGGTTGTCCACCCAGGTTGTGATCGTGGAAGGTCCTAGATGTCATTTTTGGTGAACAACCTTTTACAACGCTCCATGTCGATAAAATCACTTTGCCCTCTGGGTATGTTTCATGCCAAAGGATCCAGAACCTCTCACACTGCAACAAACGCTGTGTATCATCATCTGGTATCGTATGAACCACTGGGCAGTTAGCTTAGCTTAGCAAGAACACATGGCTGAAAAGACTGTTAACTTGGAAATGTATGTGTACTGATTTGAACTATTCATTGTCGTTTTGGTAATCGGGTTTACATACTTTGAGATCTTAACCTTAGGGGGACACACCGAAGCCTCAAGCTCTCCCTCACCGACAAAGGTTTTTCACACCCCCACACTCACACACTCAATTTGCATCCACAGACCTGCACCCCCACACACCCACACTGTGTGCTTTAGTTTAGTGGTTTTTAAATGTGTTGGATTTTATTTACTTTATGTTAATAAATTACATGCATTTTCTTTTGTAACTAGAAGTTTCCGTCATTCATTTGTGTGAATATTATTGGAAAGTCCGCAACCAACAAGTACAAGGATTCTGTAGCCTTCAGTGTTAAGATCATATTACCAAATTTATAATAGTAATTATTTGATTACATTATTTTATGGAAATGATCATTGAGACTAGGATTTATTGATATTGATTTATTTAACTGAACATTAAACTAATCAACATTTGAGAATAAATCATTGATTAAACGAGACAATTTGCTATTATTTTTCCATTCTTAAGCGAATGGTGGTGCCCCTTTGAACTTTAATAAACTATTAAGGTATTATTAATCTTCAGATTAATTTCTAATAGCAGGATTAATCTGAACCACCTGTAATCGCTACAGCATTTACTATGAAATTATAATAAAGTAATCATCTTCTTCTTATACAGGCAAGGAAGAGTCGGTGTCCCTACCACACAGGAGAATGCCATTACAAAAAGGTCTCCACGAGGCACTATCCGGTGGATCAGGGATCTTCTCTTCGTGAAGTGGATGGACACAAGAGAGGTCTCCCTGTGTCTGCAGCCATACAGGAACTGTTTCAGGCAGTACCATCAAGTTGTGGAATTGTACATAGAATTAGCCATTAAATGCTTGTAAATACTAACCATAATATAACCAGTTTTTGTAAATTTAATAGACCAAGAATCAAATGTTTTGTTGTAAATAGTTCTATACTCTTCAACCTTTCAAATTAACTTTCAAAATTTGTTATTATGGCCTGCAATTGTAAATTTTGGAGAATTGTCCATGAAACGCGTGTATATAGTAACCATAATATGACTTGTTTTTGTAAATTGAAGAGACCAAGAATCAAATATTTTATTGTAAATAGTTGTAAACTCTTCAACCTTTCAAATTAACTTGCAAAATATGTGGTAACACTTTATAATAACTATCCGTTGTAACTCGTTAATAGATCATTAGTAAACTCTTAATTAATGATTATTAATGATTTGTTAAGTGTTTGTTAGCAGTTTGTTAAGGATTTATAACAATGGTAGATAGTTAATAGCTTAATAATTGAATCAGTTCATCTGGGAGGTAATCCGAGATACCGACGAGGCTGAAATAGGCTATAGACTATACACAGTGCATGGGCAACTGAGGGCAGCCCCATTTTCAAATATTTTTAAATAAACTCAATACACACTGTGCATGCCATGGATTTGAACGTGACGTGATCAGTTAATCTCGGATTACCTCCCAGATGAACTGATTCAATTATTAAGATATTAACTATCTACCATTGTTATAAATCCTTAACAAACTGCTAACAAACACTTAACAAATCATTAATAATCATTAATTAAGAGTTTACTAATGATCTATTAACGAGTTACAACGGATAGTTATTATAACGTGTTACCAAATATGCTATTCATGTATGATTGCAGTGTTTTTCGCTCACTAAAATCAAAATCCGTTTTTGTGTTTTTCTTACTCACAGGACATTTTCTGACCTTTTTATAGTCAAAATAAGCAAAAAAGTCCAGGCGGACATTTTGAGGCCTAGGACTTAAAGGGTTAATTAACTGTTAGTTAATGCTATTAATGGTTAGTTTATGTGTAGTAAATGCCTAACAAGCATTAAGTAAGTGTTAATGTTGTGTTAACTAATGCTTCGCTAAGCATAACAGTTAGTTAAACCTTAGTTATTGTTAATTAAGCATTTACCAACATTTAGGTAATGCTTAGTAAATGCTTATTAAGCCTCAATTAAGCATTAACTAACAGATCATTCACTTATTGTAAAGTGTTACCAAAAAATCTATTTAAATACTATTCTTATACATTACATTACATTTTATTTAGCAGACACTTTTATCCAAAGTAACTTCCATTGAGTGCATTTAACCATTGAAGGTACAAACTCAGAACAACTTGAAACAAGCAAGTGCTATAGCTTCAAATAAACTAAACTACACTCAATTTAAGCTCCTGCTCCCGTTGAATAGACAAGTCGGTGAGGGACACAGTTGGGGCGACTTTCTCTTGAACCCTCCTGACCACCTTGTTGCACACAGACACAAACGGTTCCACTTTGGCTTTGGTAGTTGGAACCTTATTCATCCTCACTGAGGGATCTGGAGTCGTCTCTGAAACACACGGAGAGACACATATGGACACTGTCTTGACCAAATCTTGACCTACCTGTTCCGTCCGTGTGACAGGAGCCTGGGTCGTTGTTGTGTGTGCGACCCTGGGCATTACGCAGATCACACGGGCCATGGAGTGGTTCTGGGTTGAAGAATCGGGGACTGGATTCTTGGTTGCACAGACGGACTTCTTGGTTCCTCTGCTTGACTTTTGCTTAGAGAGCATTTTGTTCTCCTGATAATACAAGGCGAGTTCCTCCTCATAAGCAAGTTACCCCGCTGTTTTTGAATCCTGGAAGTAAACGATTTTATTTCAAGTCAAGTTAAGGTATCTTTATTATTAGTACATTTACACAAAGCACATTGTAATTCGTCTTTTTGCATATTCCCACACTCCAGAGGGCGTCCTCACACAGGGTCAGCCATAGTACAGCGCCCCTGGAGCAGTTTGGGATTAAGTGTCTTGCTCAAGGACACAATGGTAAAGATGGTGGGCACTGTGAATGTAATAGCAGCCACCACTATAGCTTTACTACTAACAGCCTCCTGTTCGGTGCCGGGGATCCAACCAGAGACCTCATGGTTACTGGGAAAAACCAGAGACCTCTTGGTTACTTGGAGGAGCCAGAGACCTCATGGTAACTGGCAGGAGGAACCAGAGACCTCATGGTTACTGGGAGGAAGAACCAGAGACCTCATGATTACTGGGAGGAACCAGAGACTTCTTTGTTACTGGGAGGAGGAACCAGAGATCTCATGGTTACTTCTCTGTGCATATTCCTCCGAATACCTAAATTATGGATCTGATCAACTGGGGTCACTCTGCAATAGATAAAATTTTCTCAACGAGAAAAGTGGGCACAGGAGAAGCCCGCTGTCCTGATGGAACCTTTGCTGCTGGATACAGCTGGGACGCATGGAGTAGTTGGAACCCGATGTGTCTGGCAACACTTTCCATTGAGGATGCCGAAGATATCTACATAATTCGGCTTTTGGTAACAGGGTTCCTGCTGTTTGGTGTTGGCGGGTTCTTGTTCTACCGCAAAGTTAAAAAGACGTTGGCAGCACATCAGGCCATTGACAAGCTGCCCGTCTTTCAGGGCTTGTGCCAGGCTGTTAACGTACAGACTCAAATATTAAGCGAAGTGAACCGCAAGCTGGAGGTGCTTCACGGACTTAATCGAAAAGTGGATGCGATCTGGGTGAGCGTTAACGGTCCGTAGGCACGGAAAACGGCCACTGGATTTGGAATATTTCGGATTTACCTAAACCAGTGACTTTAAGACAGGCTTCACATCCAGCGCCTAGTCTCTTCAAAACAAATTCATTATCTCGATTCGGCTCCCTACACCGACCTTGGAGGTGTTATCTCTTCTCTCTCCGGGATGTTTATGCAGAAAGACGCTCTACCCCCACCGCTCCTGACCTAATCTCCTGTGAACTCTATCTCTGGCTGGGCCTCGAGGTTGTCTCCATGGATTCGCTACACCATCTGGTGCCTGAAGACTCCCGTTATGTCTGGACAGATTTAGATAAACGGAACACACATACACACACACGTAGACACAGCACACACGACCCCTGACCACCCAAGCCTTCTTGTCTCCGTACCCCTCTCCCTCCCTCGTTGCAGAATGGATGCCGCGGGCGGGGCGCCTGCCGGCTGCGTACGCCCCCTGGTGCCTATGCTGTGACACCTACCGTCCCATAAAGTAGCATTTTTTTTAACCTGTCTTTCCCTGATGTTCTCTTTATCCTTCCTACTTTAGGGGCGCAGCGCACGCTAGACGACTCTTCAGTGTATCCCCCCTGTCTCCCATGTTTGGTTACTGTCACACTATGTCTCTTGGCGGGGTATAACTGTAAACAGATTATCGTTGTTCTGAAACATGTACAATGACAAAATAAATCATCTTGAATCTTGAAACTTGCAGGAGGAACCAGACACCTCATGGTAACTGGGAGGAACCAGAGACCTCATGGTTACTGGGAGGAACCAGAGACCTTATGGTTACTGGGAGGAGGAACCAGAGACCTCATGGTAACTGGGAGGAACCAAAGACCTCATGGTTACTGGTCAGCCCCTCTTTCCTCTAGGACCTCTTCCCAACCTATCTATGTGAATTCATGATGGAAAATGTTTATAAGGAAACAAATGACTGCTATTACTACTCACGTTATGGTCCTTTTCTGGTTGGATACTTGAGCCGTTGAGGGACAGAGTTGCGTCGACTGTTTTGGTCTCTAGTTTGATTTCCACCGTCGGCGTAACGCAGAAATCAGAACAGACAGGGACTGATTCAGAGAATTCTAAATTCTGGTCTACGCAGATGGACTCCGACTTTGTGTGGCTACACAGGTTGCTGGTGTAGAGTGGGATTGAGTCTCCATGTAGTACTGGTAGAGCTCCTCTACTTCCTCTGGGTGCATGGGGCTCTGAGAGGTCAGGGAAGGAGGGCATACAGCAGAGGCCTTCTCCATAGACATATCGCAGGGATCCTCACCAATCAACTCATTGATCGCCCTGATCTCTGCCTCAAGGTCCATCTCATTTGTGTTGTCATTATGTTGGAAAGAAAGTGGAACATTAAGTTAAGTTAAAGGTCCCATATTATGCAAAATGCACTTTTTCAATGTTTTTTAACATAAATATAGGTCCACGGTGTGCCTAGAGCAGGTGAACGTGGAAGGTCGAACTGCATCATATAGGCCTCGGCCTACTTCATAACGGCTGTTTTGTCTCACAGAGATGCTTTTATAAAGCCTACAGTCCGTGGAGGTAGGGCGCTCGATAAGGAAGCGTGCGTTATCAAGGCAGCAGCGCTGCAGGAAAAGCTTGTTACTTTCGTTTTCTTTTACAAGACTTCCCGGGGCCGTTACAACGTGAAAAGGGAAGGGAAGAAGGCGCTACACATTTACTGTGATTGGGTTATAAGCGTGTGG
This sequence comes from Ammodytes marinus, assembly GCF_949987685.1. NCBI lineage: Eukaryota > Metazoa > Chordata > Actinopteri > Uranoscopiformes > Ammodytidae > Ammodytes > Ammodytes marinus. The sequence goes on along the minus strand of NC_137230.1, from coordinate 4,175,991 downwards.
GAGGCTCACGTGAATTATTCTTGGTCTAGCTAGCCCATGGACATATAAAGAAAGGTCTAGCCGCCTCCATGACTGCTGCTCCTGTGTTGACCTGCTGACGCTGTTTGTCCGTGCAGCGCGTTGCACTGTAAAATCACCCGATCATGTTTCAAAATAAAACATAATTTCTAACGTAATCTAACTTTTAAAAATTCAAGTAATTTCGAGTCATCTGTCTCAAGTCTCAAGTCATGAAGACCAAGTCAAAGTCAAGTCGAGTCTTTTATCAGTGTTAGTCAAGCAAGTCTCAAGTCCTCAAATTTGTGACTCGAGTCTGACTCGGGTCAAGTCATGTGACTCGAGTCCCCCATGTCTGATTCCTGTAGAAATCAAACTTTGAAGCTAATGTTTTCACTGGTTTTAATCATGTCAGGTCAAGTCAAACTGTTCAAAGTATGGCTAAGCTCCTGCGTTAGCCTTTTCGGTTATTCGCACGCGGCGCAGTCTCGTATCACGGCAGAGACGGTGGGAGGCCCGGCCAGATCGCAGGCTGCAGACACCAATATACGTAGGTCATCCTGAGACCAGAGGAAAATCAGGGTATAGTGCAGACCTGGGCATTGTGTGACCCGCGTGAGGTCAATGGAAAATTAAGAATCAAACGTAAATAAGTTGAAATCATGTATGGAATACAACAGCATTGCTTTTATTTTGAAGGCGAGTTTATATTTCGCGCGAGCGTATGTAGCTTCCTCTTCACTGGTTGTAAGTCACAATAAAAAAACTAGAACTGCAAGCAGTTGTGAACGGGGGCCAAGCCTCCAACGCGACTCGGGATCGGGCGTCGTCGTCCGCGGCGCCGGCCCCTCGCTTCACGGAATCCGGGGATGTAAAGTTTTTGAATGTGGGATGTTTGGTTTTGGAGTTATAGACCAAAAGGCAAAAAAATCGCAGAGAAAGATGCTCAAGTGTGTTTTTGGCGCCCCCTTTTGGAGCAATTTAAGGAAAAAGTAGAACCAACCTGAGAACAATAATAACAACCTGAGCCTGTTATTATTGTGTGTGCTAATAGCTCTATGATTTGCTGATCTGCAATCTGCCTGTTTAAGCACCGTATTCACTTACAAGTTTGCACTAGTAGTTATATGCTGAAGCTAACACGCCTACAAAGTTTGAAGGCTGAGTGCCATTTGCCCTCCTTTTGTGTTTAAGCTGATCTCTTCCTGGTGATTTTTAGCAGCCATTATAACATATATTATATAACATACAATACAATCTCTGGATTGTTAATTTAAGTGGAAAGTGCATTTGATTTTAAAGTAGTTCTTATTTCTGTTTTAAGTGTATGTATATATTTTTTGTTTAATGTCTCAATGCAAATACAACAGACTGTCTTGACTTATATTGCTTTTGTTAAGGTATTTTCCACATGTAATACTGATATGCTTCATGTTACATCTATAAAGGGGATACTACTGCAGTTAACACTGTTGTGTGTATAATTAAGTGTAATAATATTTACTGAAAAGTCCAAATTGTTTCACTTTGAGGTAAAGTCAATACTTCATGACAGTATAATAACGCTTCATGACATGTTAATGAACTGTCCAAATTGTTTCACTTTACCTGAGGCCAAAATAATCATTCATGAGCCTGTTATAAAGGCATTAGACTGTGTAATAACGCTTCATGACATGTTAACGAACTGTCCAAATTGTTTCACTTTACTTCAGGCCAACAGAAACATTCATGACAGTATAATAAAGGTCTCATGACAGTCAATATCAAAACCTTCCACAAATGACAGTTTAATGTAATCTTACAACATAAATCAAAATAGTTTTTTACATTTGATTATTAAGCCTACTATTACATGTTTATGACAGGTCATGTTATTGGTTAATGTCAAGTCGACATAACCAAGATATTTTGTCTTTATTAATGTCAGGTTGTCATTACAAAGACACGGACAAGTTATTTTGTCTTAGCTTATGTCAGGTTGTCATTACCAAGTTATTTTGTCTTAGCTTATGTCAGGTTGTCATTACCAAGTTATTTTGTCTTAGCTTATGTCAGGTTGTCATTACCAAGACATCGACAAGTTATTTTGTCTTAGCTTATGTCAGGTTGTCATAAAAAAGACATCTCATACAATGTCAATGTGTCATTAAACGTGACATAATTTACCGAATGACACTTTATGACAACAGTCATAACCATTCATAATGTTCATGACATGTGTCATGACAGTCTTATGACAGCGTTATGTATACGCCTTCAAATAAAGTGTTACCCAATTAATTTATTATTAATTTCTGTTCAATGACATTTTTGGAAAAAAAATAAATAAATTAAGTTTCTAATCCTGCCCTGCATGGCAGCGCCCTCTGGTGGGGCCGGCCCCTAATGCAAAGACGCCACTGGATACTAGTGTAACCCGTTGTGGTCATTTTCAGGACTTTCGTCCCGGGTAGAGATTTTGTCACACATCCCATGTTGTTCAATGGGGTCATATTAGTCTGTATGTCAGGTTTCTGGGATAGACAGACGAGAACCCAATAGCATGACACATGAAAAAACAGTTCAGGTTCACAAAAGGCTTTTAATGAGATCAAGATGTCAAACCAGGTAAAACGGTGAGGCAAACAAGTCCAGGGGAGCAGGCAAAGGGAAGAGTCCAAGGTCCAAAAAATACAGAACGAAACGGGAACAGGCAGGAAGGATCAAAATGATTTGGACCGCTGGAGAGCTAGGATAACACACTAGACGATCTGGCAGAGAACTGAGGAAATGGAGTGGAATATACTGAGGGGCTGATGGGGAGCAGGTGAGTATGGAGAGGCCAGGTGAATGCAATTAACAGGGAGTGCAGAGCAGGAGGGAGTGGCCGGGTATGAAATGACATGAGAAACCAGGAAAACAGACATATGAAAACAAACTAAATATTGGCTGAAGTTGTGACACTGTACCAGTTGAGATATTATTCGCTTAATGAAGCGCATACAAATCGTATCCAGGACCTCAACTAAAGGGTTTATATGTAGGCTACGCATATTTAATCAGATATTGCCTCATTTGCATATTTTATTAAATATTTTAGACAAAGTGTAATAAAAACAGTATTTCTCTTAATATGAAGAATAATCTGGTAAAGAAGTATGAAGATATCTATAAAGGGGTAAAAAGTCCCATTCACCACGTAGTGTGATACTAGTGTAACCTGTTGTGGTCATTTTCAGGACTTTCGTCCCGGGAAGAGATTTTGGCACACATCCCATGTTGTTCAATGGGGTTGTGGAAGCCAATTTTATATTGATTAGTTTAATTATACTCTTGTCTCTACATTCATTATTTGATCATTGTATGAAGTGTATTTCCTCTCATTTTAACTACTGATGTATCCTGTCTGGAGTTTCTATTGTAATTAAATCAGTCTGATTGGGCTGACCTAGGTGTGGGCCATCCTGGAAGCTCCCAGATTCAGATTAGCATTGATGTCATCAAGAACCAAACTTGATTGTTCCATTGTTATTCTACCTATCTGACCATGTCAACCATTCTATATAAAGCAGCTCATTTTGTGTATACAACGCAGACAAGACCCTGGCATTGCTCTGAGTAGGATGCTCTGGTCTTCTCTCCATGCATGAATGCTGACTATAATCATCTGTATTGTCTTTTGAAACGAAGTAAAGATTTGTTTTCATTTTGGACTATAGTGAAGTTTTCAACAAAAAAACTTCTTCCACAGGGTCATATTAGTCTATAACAGTTGAGATATTATTCGCTTAATGAAGTGCATACAAATCATATCCAGGACCTCTACTAAAGACTTTATATGTAGGCTACGCATATTTAATGAGATATTGCCTCATTTGCATATTTTATTAAATATTTTAGACAAAGTGTAATAAAAACAGTATTTCTCTTAATATGAAGAATAATCCGGTAAAGAAGTATGAGGATATCTATAAAGGGGTAAAAAGTCCCATTCACCACGTAGTGTGATACTAGTGTAACCTGTTGTGGTCATTTTCAGGACTTTCGTCCCGGGAAGAGATTTTGGCACACATCCCATGTTGTTCAATGGGGTTGTGGAAGCCAATTTTATATTGATTAGTTTAATTATACTCTTGTCTCTACATTCATTATTTGATCATTGTATGAAGTGTATTTCCTCTCATTTTAACTACTGATGTATCCTGTCTGGAGTTTCTATTGTAATTAAATCAGTCTGATTGGGCTGACCTAGGTGTGGGCCATCCTGGAAGCTCCCAGATTCAGATTAGCATTGATGTCATCAAGAACCAAACTTGATTGTTCCATTGTTATTCTACCTATCTGACCATGTCAACCATTCTATATAAAGCAGCTCATTTTGTGTATACAACGCAGACAAGACCCTGGCATATTGCCTCATTTGCATATTTTATTAAATTGTTTAGACAAAGTGTAATACAAAAAGTATTTCTCATAATATGAAGATTAATCTTGTAGAAATGTATAAGGATATCTATAAAGGGGTAAAAAGTCCCATTCACCACGTAGTGTGATACTAGTGTAACCTGTTGTGGTCATTTTCAGGACTTTCGTCCCGGATAGAGATTGTCACACATCCCACGTTGTTCACTGGGGTCATATTAATCTATAACAGTTGAAATATTCTCCGCTAAATGAGGCGCATACAAATCTTACCCAGGACCTAGACTAGTTGTGTCGGGTCTGATCTCAGCCAAGGTTGATAAGGGGAAATAAAATAACGGGAGGGAAGCTAGGCAAAATGATCAAACGGTGCGTTAGAAGCGATGGCCATCGCGTGCTACGCGTTTGGTGTGGCCGCACCTTAAAGGGGTAGTTTGGACTTTTGGACATAGGGCCTGATTCCCAAGTTAGCCTGAATGAAATGTGTTGAAAACTGTCTCCAATGATAAAGAACACCTTTATCATTGGAGACAGTTTTCAACACATTTCATTCAGTCCTTCTAGTTGCAGAGTTTGCTTGTGATAGGCTAGCTCACGGGATTGGGGTCCAATTAGCCTGCTACTAAAACAGTCTTACCCACTCCACAGTACACCCGAGGCAAATCAATTATAACGCCAGACTATAGATGTAAATGTCTGTGTTGATAGAATAATGTTAGGAATAAAACCAACCTTGGCCGCCGCTGAAGTCGAAAATATTGAACTTTTTGCCGCCGGCCGCGCCGCGACAGCCAGCGTTGAGCTCCTCCCGACGTCACTCGCTTCGGGGCGACTGACCTATATATTCATGCGACTGACATAATAGTCACAGTTTGTAGCGTGTGGATCCTCTGGCAGCGGTGCATTTGGCTATTTCCCTATTCTATACTCTATTCTCTATCTATGGCCCCGGTCCTCCTAGGGACTAGTGCCGCACTGGGGCGTGCTCTCTGGGGCCGAGGTGCTGGGGGGCAGGCTCTGGGTCTGGGGGGCTGGCGCCGATTGTGTGTCGGTGGGGAACGGTAGAGTGTAAATCAATGTAATTTAATGTTAATTGTGTTCATATTGTTTACCATTGTTATAGCGTTATTATTAACAGCCTGAGGAGCTGCCTCGGTCTCAGTTTGTCTGGGCCTGAGTACCGGTTGTCCTCCCACTGAAAAATTGTCCTACCGACGCATTACTGATACCATTTCTCTGACATTTGTTCTCCTCTGTCTATCTTCCATGATTGGCTGAGCGTTGCCCCGGGGGTTCTCTCCCTCTGTCTACCAAGCACTCTCCATGCTACTCGACTGACTCCGAGTTCTGTGCGGAATCAGCTGTCCTAGGAATGGATGCTCCCCGCCTGCTATTGCCTCACATCAGCACTGATTCACCGTCCATCAGGATAGTACTCTTTCTACTCGCTTGCTTGTTCAATCTTTAAATTCATTTTTGCTTTGCTCACTGGTTGCCTGTCTGTCCTCTTCCAGTTTTCCCTGGTCGTGACGAGACGGTGTGGATCTGGTCCCCCCTCCGGTAACATCTGAGAATGGACCATCAACGCGAAAGATGTTGCAGTGGTTAATGACGCCACCTGGAGACGTGGGATGTAATCCCGGCGATGGAAACCTTAGTTTTCCCTGGTGGAGACGAGACGGTGTGGATCCTCTGGCAGCATCTGAAGTCTTCCTGCATCCACACTATTCGCACTTTACTTAGTATTACCATGTAATCACCTGGTCAATGATCAAATTCCTTCGTGATTTTCTCTACTTATGACATCTATTGCAGTATGTCCGTCCTGGGAGAGGGATCCCTTACTCTGTCGACTCTCCCTGAGATTTCTTCAATTTTTTTTATTCCCGGTAAAGGGTTTTTACTGGGAGTTTTTTCTCAGCCGAGCTAAGGGTGTAAGGGCAGGGTGTCATATTGTATCATATATCATATTGTATGAAATGTAAAGCCCACTGAGACAAATGTATTTGTGATTTTGGGCTATACAAATAAAACTGATTTGATTTGATAAGTTCTGTGAATAGCCTATGTGTCTGTTGCCTGCTGTGTAGAGCTATCAGTGTTGCTTTATGAACCAAGTTAGCACCGGTTAGCTTGGGTAAAGCACCATCAGCACAGCAGACTGGTGCTCTCAGCGCCGGTTAGCACGTTTAGCACAAGCGCCAGCATATCCCCGGAGTAGGAGAAGGCTACTCTGGTCGGGCGGCGGACACAATATGACCCAATATGATCACGCGGCGCAGAACCTGTGATTTGCGCGGCCAACCGCCACGCCGCGGAGTGCAGTGTGTTCGTACCTTTAGGGGATGGGTAGCCTACCGAAACCCGGTGCTAAGTAGTGCTGAGCACGGGGCAACATTTTGAAAGACCGTAATATTGATAAGCTCCGATGTTATCAGTACTGCATAACGATACTTAACGCTTTTGTTTATGACGGATTTTCGCTATTGATCCTGGCACACAATCATGGCAGACCTCTCTGTCTGTGCAGGGGGCGGGCACTCACTGCCTGTCTGTCACTCCCTCACACACTCACTGAGACGGTGATAGATGTAGGACAGCATCCACCTCAAGAAGGCTAATGCTAGCGCTATGTTAAACTAGCAGGAGCCCACGCTGTTAATTAAATTATACAAACATATGTACGGTGGCGCTGAGCATTCACCAAATAAAAAAAAGTTTCACTGCAGGATCTCGTAATTACGAGATAAAGATCTCGTAATTACGAGATAAGGATCTCGTAATTACGAGATAAGGATCGCCCTCTCATTCATCAATAACGATGTCTGTGTGTGTGTATTTGTGTGCAGACGAGGTGAACCTAGCCATAGGAAAACGTAGGCAATAGTCTTGGTTTCCAGACTACAATGGGCCCCATAATCAATAAACTTATTTTAAATATTTGTTTAGGCTACTGTTCATTCATTAATCAGCGATCGCATCGGGTAGGCTACTGAGGGACACACTTTCGGCTTTACGCCCGTGATCAGCTGCTGAGGTCCGACTGGGCTTTTCTCCTGAATAGTCCCAGTGACTGCATATCTGCACAAAGTTGACATGGCTATCATTGTCATGCCCTCCTTGTAGAAAGTTCTTATGTGTTTGTATGAGTCATGGATTACACCGAGTTTAACGACTGCATTTAATCAAAGCATTCAATAAAACTGCGTTCCGATACAGTAACAAACAGGAGGTAAAAGTGAACTAGCCCACCGGGCATTCTGATTGGATGAGGCAACACAGTACGGTGGCTCCGGTGGCTCATAATGAACAAACTGCATATACAAGTGAAAGTGTGTCCCTCATTTCCCAATGCGATCGCTGATTAATGAATGAACAGTAAACAAATATTTAAAATAATTGTATTGATTATGGGGCCCATTGTAGTCCGGAAACCAAGGCTATTGCCTACGTTTTCCTATGGCTAGGTTCACCTCGTCTGCACACAAACACACACACACACACACACACACACACACACACACACACACACACACACATCGTTATTGATGAATGAGAGGGTGATCCTTATCTCGTAATTACGAGATCCTTATCTCGTAATTACGAGATCTTTATCTCGTAATTACGAGATATTATCTCGTAATTACGAGATCCTGCTCTGAAACTTTTTTTTATTTGGTGAATGCTCAGCGCCACCGTACATATGACACGAGAGTGTTGTGACCATAAGTTGTGACTGGGAGCGTACCATGGACCTATTATAAAGTTGAGTGTAGCCTACACTACTCGTTTCATTCTTTACTGACAGTTGGCATTCTTACATCCGGTTTAGCGATATCAAAATAAGAGTCCGTATTTCAGAGAAATTAAGATTATTAATTTTTTTTAACTGTTTAACCTTTAGTATTAACCGGTTAAAGATCTTCTTAACAGTTAACCATGGACATCCCTATTAGCAACAACTCTCTGCTGAACAACCTCAACAGCTTCTTACCCAGGTTTGAGGAACACAAAAGCATGTGGCATGCCCCCACACAAGATCCCCCCTCCCCACGACCAGGCCTTGTGCCTGACTGCAGCCAGCGTGAAGAGAACCCTCTCCAAGATCAACACTTGCATGGCTGCAGGTCCAGACAACATTGTAATGTTATCATGTCATCATCAAAATTAAAACCAAAAAGGCCTGACATATTTTACTCCGTGTAATCAATCTAATAACATATGAAAGTTTCCCTTTTTTAATTCAAATCTGGTAAAAAATGTTTACCTTTACATGATTCTAATGATACAAGCATCATCTGTGCTTCTACAGTGTATGGCAATGTGATATGTGGATGAGGAAACTTTCTTGTTAGATTGTCCACATACCTTAATCGTGGGCCTTAGGGTTTTGTTTTTGCATGTAAAATGGCATTATTTATTAAGTAACAAAACAAAAGAGAATCACTTTACAGTAGATCCAGCCATTCAGATGCTCGCTCAGAAAAAGGTTTGATAAATATTGGACACAAAGTGGATGACAGTACAAATATTGTGTGACATATAGTGTGACTGCACAGACAACAGACAAGTGGATAAATCCCTGTATGAACACATTATTTACTCAGTTCCAAATCAGCACCATAAATGCAGTGGCAGTTTATGTACCAAACACACTGTATGTGCAACTAAGAAAAAGTACAGTACAGGAATACAACATATTTGCGCTACATCGGCAGAAAAAAAATGACTCATTGATAACAGCAAGTTATTAAATAATCATACAACATACAAAAAAAAATGTAACAGTGGCAATAGGACCATCACTGACAAAAAGTTGAATTCCACAATAGTGAAACAGGTCAAAAAGATAGCACCAAAATCAACCCCTCGGAAAAGACCGAGTGAGCACCATGACTATGTGAAAAGGGTTCACGAAGAGAAGATATGTCTAACAGCAGATGCTGGAGACAGATATTTAGTGCTTATATTAAGTATTCAATGTTTAACCCCTTAAAGACAAGTATTACTTTAACATAACCCCCCACTCTTAGCCTGCTTAGCGCTTAGACCCTTACATCTTCATAAGCATAAAACATATGCCTATCAAGGGAAACGTTCTGAATTGGAACAGGTCTTGAAGATTTGATGAGAAAGGCTGGAAGTTATATGCCTACAGGACAAAATGTGCAGCTGCTGATTCAGTTGCTCTATAAGAATATGGCCACTCTTTAGAAATGCCATTTACACCTGACTGATCTCCAACCAGATGGGGTCTGCTCAATCCCATGGCTTCTTGAAAGGCTTTAAAAGGCATGACATTGTATACAGTGGTTATTGCATAGATGTAGCATGCGTTAGCTCTATAGGACACCTTTCCAGGCATAATCATCTGCATACTTTACTCAGGGTATGTGAACTAGAATTTTGCTTTTAAATTCGATAACAATGTGTTTAAATGATGATTTGTTACAATAATATTCACACTGACTTTCAAGTGAATGTGAATATCTCCATCCCATGTAAGATGTGGCAAACTGCAGGTGTAGGCTGGGGGGGAAATGTTAAAGTTGGCTTACATTTTAACAGGTAAAAGGTTAACTGTTAATGTTGTAACTAAACTGCTAAAGTGCAGAAGGTATTCTTGTTCTATAGTGTCTGCTTCAGGCGCATTACCACCACTTTCTGAATTGGAGTCAATCCTGATTTAGCAAGTATCCAGGAAAACTAAGACGGATCAGATTGGTGACTTGCCCAAGAGATGCATGCGTGTGACATGAGGCAGTGTAAACCAACATGTATGAACTAGTTTTGATATGAGACAGGTCTGATTTGTTTATCATTTAATGTTCGTTTATGAGCAAATGGCTATTGGTTCAGAGCTCATTTCTTAGGTATGATTGAACTAGAATTGGATTGTCTAAAAGCACCAGTTGGTTCATTCTACCATTCAGGATCACAACATCCCTGGCAAAAGGCCGCAGTGGCACAGTGCAGGCTTGAACAAGCCTTACCATTCATATGGTCAAAATGACAAGTACAGAAACTGTCAGTGAAAGGTGTTAGTTCTCACTGCTCATACTGTATGGGTTTTCTGCCCATATTGACCTTCGCCTTACCTACAAAAAAAATATTGTTGGCAAGAAAATTACAAATCCATTAGCTGGCCTGTATCTGAGTGGAAACAAAACAATCATGTACCCTTAAGGCTTTCCACGGCCCTTACACAGACCTGTGGATCAGTGGGTTTCTTATCAATAGTTTGGTCAATTCACTGTAATCCTACAGTATTTTACCATGGCTCCTGATCAATACTTATACACATTATTACAGTATGCTTACGTATCATAATTTTACTATAACGTAGGAGCATATTTACTTATTTGAAATTGCAACATTTAGCTATAATACAGTACAAAAGAGATACAAAGGACAGCATCATTAAAGAAGAGAGGACAGGGAAAAGCTCTGGCTAACTAACTCATCATCCCATGTTTTCGGATATAGTCCTGCCAGAAAATTCTACTTGACAATCAAGCACTTCTTTTCAATCATTCTGTGCAATAAAGCCGCCTGTATTGGCATTCTATAAAGGTTCCCCATCTTTTTTTTTCTTTTTCTTTAGTTTTTTTGGTGTACAGCACAAGAAATATTGGATATTTTCAAGTCTTCATCAAAACTAGAAACATGTGAGTCCATTGTAAAATGTACACTTATCGTGTACTTGCCATTTTTCTTATTTAAATACAAAAAGTTAAATCATTATTACAAGAAATTGTTTTCATATATATATAATATTTAACAATATTAAAAACATTTACAAAAAGGAGAGCTATTTGGAGTAAAAGTTGGTGCATTTTGGTCATTAGCTCTTGTGCAGTATTTTCTTGGCATAAAAGTCCCTACAGGTTTCACAGCAGCGTTGGTACCACCTCATGTCCTGACAGAGGTTCTTCTCCCGGATGACTCGACAGTACACCGTCCACTGGTCCCCCATGCATTTGTAGGTCAGAGCAGCTGTTTGGAGGGAGGGAGGGGGGAAGAGATGCAGCATGTTAAATCCTTTGTACTACTCAACAATATTCAATGTGTTAGATAAGAATAGATAGTCTGCATTGTCATTGTACAGTCACCTATACAATGAAATTGGGAGTGCCAACTGAAGGTGAATTACACATACAAAAAACAAAGCAATTTAAGTTAAAAAGATTGAAAAACAAGACACAGAATAACAAGAAAAACATTTGTAACAAGACAAGGACAGGCGAGGCATATTGCACTTTGTAGAAAGTGAGGTATATGTGTGTCTGTTTAGTGTTGGCTAAAACCCCAATATTTCAGTTTACAAATGGGTGAGAAGACCCCATTTGTTCCCAATAACATATTAAAGGTAAATTCCATACTCTGTCAGTAGCATTGGGAATACTACCTCCGCTTAAATACATTTTTGGACTCCGACAACTGCATCCTACCGGTCGACCCATTACTTTGGTGGAATACTTGCATTTAAATTAACTTCAGATCTGTCAGTGTTCACCAATTCAGCTAGCCTGGAAATCCATACCCTGATATCTTGAACGATAATAATTGAGTAATTTCCAACTCAAGGGGCGGCTCCTACTCGTGCATTTCAAATGCCACTGCACGCAGTTGGATAGCACTACAACCAATCAGAGCGATGCACAAGGTGACGTAAGCCCCGTTCGTTTAGCGAACAGCTGTTAAACTGTTAAATTAAACGTTTGCCGTTGTCGGTCGGCAAAACAGAACATTCCACTTACTTGCTAATGAAAGATTTGAGTGCCGTCTTCCAAATCGTTAAGGGTCGAGGCCAAAGCAGTCTCAAACTCACACAACATACCCGCAGCCATCTTTGATGTTTACTATCACGGCTTCGACGTCGCATGCACGTCACTGTCGTCATCCGGTTACGTCCTCCCCAGAGTACCATATAAAGCGCTCTGGCTCGCCCATATTAGATAGAACCAATTGAAACGTGAGCCCAGAACGGATCGTGTCCAGACCAACAGGCGCAGCAAATTTAATTTGCCAGCGCCTAGTGGCAGGTCTGGGAATGCCAGGCTACAATTCAGCAGCTCATCAGGCTGAAAAAGATTGATTTCCACAAGGGAACAAATAAAGTCGTTGAAAATAATAATTTCATAACTAGGTCGATGTGACAAGCTACTGTCATTTTTCATTGAGAGTTCCGATCTGTAAGTTCCTACTGTATGAACAATGAACAATTCATATTTGACTTTTCCATGTGCATCCTGTGAGGAGTGTCTCACCTAGCCTGGGGGAGGTGATGGTGTTTACGTTGATCTTCTCGTTGCAGGCGCCCTGGTGACAGGGTCTGTAGGTCGGGGGTCTCAGGGTGGCTGGGCAGTCGTTACCATGACGACCGGTCACTTTGTGCATACACTGGACCACTCGCGACTGCAGGCCCTTCCCACAGGATGACGAGCACTGGAACAATAATGAAAAATGTTAGTTCCAAGTATAGTAGCCAATTTGCATTTTTTACATTTCCGTTTGCTGTATGGCTTGAATAATTGAGAAGACTATGTGTTCACTTTGATTGATTTTAAGAGGAGTATAAGCAGGTGTACTCTTAAACTTTGGACAGAGCCAGACTTGTTATGTTACCAGTGTTCAGTCTTCATCTGAAATTAGGCTAACTATGTCCGCGCTCCATATAAGGATAGTGAATAAGTATATCCCCAAAAGTCTTCGAATAATAATATAATAATATATTTTCTAAAACCTCCTGCTCAATTAAACAGCCTGCATCTATCCAATGAACTGAAATTTCAAAGACATTGGACATGATAATACCATCCCAGTGACACCAACTGCCCACCTCAGAGGCTCCATTCTACCACAATTATGTCTCTATCCGGCCAATTCCAATATCAAATCTTCAAGCCCAAACATAACCAGTCTTGGCCACCATCAGCAACAAATATTAAATTAAATTGTTTCTAGTAGCAAATGGATGAAGTTGAATGGCCTATTTCCAACATTGAATCAATAACAGAAGTATCCCAGCCTTGTAGCTACTTCAGACTCTGTTTGGGCCAACCTGAGTTTCCAGATCAGGAAATGTCATTAAAAGTGAACGCTACTATAACACTATAATGGATCTCACATAGTGTTACCTCAACAACTCATTTCTAAACCAACATTAACTTGTCAAATGAGTTGAGCTGTTGCCCAATAGGCACAACAAGGTGATAATGACAGAAACCACAGTAATCTGACGGACAGTGGTAACCAGAATGTTAAATAACTGTTTTTGGGACTGATGATCACTTGTTTGAATCAACTGTCATCTACAGATGCTGACTGTTATGTCATGCCCACTGAGTTACTGTTGGGTCCTTAGAATTAATATCACCCAGTGATCCTATAATCAGCTGTTCTTGTCAAATTTGACGTGTTTAAGGAAGTGTTTCCCACCGTTTCAAAGCAAGTGGGTTTCTGTGTCAAAGATCACTTGGCTACGTTACACGGTTTAATTGTGAAAGAAGCGCCATCTCATGGTGACACACCGCAATTGAATGAATTGGTGTGTTTTCTCTCCACTGCTGTCAATGGTACCATTTAGCAAGCAACCATGTAACATTAAATAAATAAGAAGTATGCATTGTCTATTGCACTTGACATTCCCTGGTGTTTACTCTCTTAAACATTGCCATAAGGAACTTCTGAATTCCTCTCCAGCCGTCTGTGATGATAAAATACAAGGTAAATATTTGGGATAAAAAAAAAAAAAAAACGCCAACATTGCTCAACATCAACCACACTGAGGAGGCTGCCTGCAGTGTCTAAAGACATTATTTGTGTATTTTTATTGTATTTACATTGTGCTTCAAAGGGTATGTAATCAAAGGGGCCCACATTAGCAAGTGACATGTCTGTTTAACAAAGCCTAGGCTGTGTATTAACACAAAAAAGAAATCCAGCGCAAACAAAGTACAGACAGTTACTTATCTTCTCATTTAATATCTTGAGAATATATTAAATCATTTTCCCAAAAAGTGATTCTCCAGAATCGCTGACTCCACTGTCAATGCTGAGTAAGTTACAATGAGTAAACACAGGGAGTTCTGGCTGACCTTAATTATGTATTAATCATAGAGAAAGCGTAGGGTTTGAAGATAGTCCTACCTTGGACCAGTCTCCAGTCTTCCATTCGTAACATTTGGACAGGTCCTCACATGGCTCCTCATGAGTGGGCTGTGAGAGAGGGTCACACAGACCCTGAGGGTTGGTACACGTCACAGTCCGCTTACGAACACCTTGACCACAGCCTGAAGAACACTGGGGGACGGGACAGAAAGATAGCCATAGATAGAAGAGGAGTAGAGAGAGAATAGTGTAAAGAAATGAGGGTTTACTAAGGTATTCTAAAGATTTAGTTGTATGTCTTTATTGTTATCAACAAAAAAACTTATCCTGCTAAACATACTTTGAAGACACAGTCTGATATTGCTTATTCCTTTGTTCCATGGATCTGCACTGCTTTCCCACAAATAACATACAGTATACATATAAGAGCCACACCTTGGTACTGGGTCACATATTTGTATTATTGCCTTTACTAGGTGTAAAAGTCTGTTGGATAGAACACATAGAAGACGTATGGTTGGTTTTCAAATACTGGACTGTGATGTCAAATTCTCTTATGAAAATGAATACAAGCAAACTTGTTTTACCTCAACAGTCATAAACATAAAGGGCCTGAGAATATTTAGGGAGTCAAAACATATCCACTACCTCACGGGTCAAAGCATAAACGCTCAATTCAATCAATTGTACCTACAGTAATCCCCACTTGTTTAGGGCAGCAAGCATTTTAAGAAGCTGCAGAGAGAAACCAATCGGTTAAGTTTTTCTTGTTGTTGCTCATTGAATGTGAAATGAGTTTGAAATGAAAACGTAAAGTGAATGCCTTTCAATTTACGTCATTGATCTAACCCCATTGGAAAACAGACGAGATAAAACAGACTACACTTTGATGGAAGGCACGTGATGCTGCCTCCAGAAACCTGTTGGGAAACACTCTTCACTTCTTTTTTTTAAATTTTTTAAATTTTTTTATATATCAATCATTAATCAGAAGAAGGCCCAGAGGGGTATACTACGAAGCAAACTCAACAGAGCCTGGCTCTCTTTTCTTGATCTGGTTCAACATGACACATGCCCTCGCTCAGAGCTAACCGGTATCACGAAGGCAGTTATCAACCTCTTATGTTGGACGAGGGTTTCAGCTTCAGGCTCTGTGCGCGTCCCCATGAAAGGGGGCGTTTGACCCGTCATTTGACTCTGCTTCCGCACAGAATGGACTGATCGTGTGCCGCTAACTTTACACAAACTGACTGATTGCGAGCAGCTGAGTAAAAAAAAAAAAGTGCGTCGCTGACTTCACTCAATAGGAAGAGTTTGTCTGTCTGAATTATCACAGAACAGCAGAAAACAGAGAGACGAAAAAAATTGTGCTAATGAATTGATTCATTTATTTTACAGATCGTTCTCACAGTGCGTAACGTGACATTATAAAGCTTTTAAAGGTTGAACTTGGATTTAAACACTACACCAGGGGTGTCCAAACTACGGCCCGCTATTGGCCCGCGGCCGATTTTAAAGATATAATGTAATATGGCCCTTTGAAAAAAAAATTAAAAAAATGTTTTTTTGCATTTCTTAGTTAACCCACTAGTGCAGGGGTGTCAAAACTGATTGATTGGCCCGTGGCACATTTAAAAAATATAATATAATATGGCCCTTTTAATTTTTAAATAATTTAAATGCACTCATTATATTACAGAGAAATATGTCCCATAAAAGAAAAAGAGCACCAAGCCCATCCCAGAGGACCCTGCATAATATTTTATTTTAAATTAATATTATTATGGAAAATCCATGTGTCCTTCTCCAATAGCTTCTAATTAATCTGGCACAGTGTCTCCATTTTTTTTCATACAAAATTCTTCAGCTTTAGCCTCTTAATTTCCCTCTCAAAGTGCACCAGATTCATGCATTTCACTTTAAAAACTTAAAAAAATCTCCCGGGGGGGCATACCCCCGGACCCCCCTTGGAGGGGCGGGATCTCGGCTGGCTACTATTTTCACCCAGCTGGACATTGGACGCAAAAGCAGAAAACACTGGGTGTATCAATGGCATTTAACAAGAGGGGGAATGTATCTGTTTAATGTGCAAGTAAAGTGTTGCCGTGAAGAAGGATTACAATTTACGAAAACACTATGACACTAAACATCAGAGCAGCTACATGTCCTGATAGATGTATTATTTTTGCAAAGTGGCCCGGCCCTTCGTAGATTTTTCTGTATGTGGCCCTCAGTGAAAAAAGTTTGGACACCCCTGCACTACACCATTTAGCCTAATTGATAGTCATACACTAAAGAATGTAATTTAAGTCTGACACTGTCCCCAAATGAATAGCATATGGGGAAAATCACTTTAGTTTTGGGCCACATCAAAATTAACAACATTTTGATTTTGATTTAGGCTAGTAGCCCTTTATTTGCATCTTATAAATACCAATAAAATAAATAGCCTAGATACAAAACCTGTAGTCTGTATTTTCCGGACAAATATGAATCTACTGTGAGAAGCTTAACCTGCGAGCCTGCAGCGATGTCCGAACTGTGACAGCTGTCACCTGTCACGTCCCAACTGTAATCGCTACTGATGAAAAGAAAGAAGCCTACAGTGAAATAATGTTGCAATCTGTGATTTTGCAGAATGCTTCCATAAGAGCCAGTGTGTAGATCGCCAAGTAAAATCATTTGAGGAGAGAGCATAGAGTGGCGCTGCGTACAGTAGGCCAGTGGTTTTCAAACTGTGTTTTTGATATTAACATCATATTAAGCAAATGTAAGTTATCATACAAAAAAGGAATACAATGTTTTGGTCTAGATTGTTAATAGCCTAATAATTGAATCAGATCATCTGGGAGATAATCCGAGGTTAACTGATCAGATGATGTCACGTTCATGTCCATGCACAGTGTGTATTGAGTTTATTTAAAAACATTTGGAAATGGGGCTGCCTTCAGTTTCCCATGCACTGTGTATAGTTTATAGCCTATTTCAGCCTCGTCTGTGGAAATAAAGATAGCTGGACAAGAGTTATTCTGCTTCGTTCCTCTCCATGCATTTAAATGCATTCACTATATTACAGAGAAATATGTCTTGTTAAAGAAAAAGAGTACCAAGCCCAACCCAGAGGACCCTGCATAATATTTTTTTTTAATTAATATTTTTATGGAAAATTTGTGTGTCTTTCTTCAATAACTTCTAATTCATTCGTCCCAGTGTCTCCAAATTATTTAGCCTCTTAATTTTCCTCTCAAAGTGCACCAAATTCATGCATTTCACTTTAAAAAGGTAATACCCCCTGACCCCCCTAGTAGGGTCTGGTTCTCCGCTGGCTACTATTTTCACACAGCAGGACATTGGAGGCACTAATGAAAAAAAACTGGGTGTGTGAAGGACATTTAACAATAGTCAATAATTTGGGCAAGTCTGTCTGCCTATCTTTCTCACTCCGCTGCACACTCAGTCACTACTATCCATGCTTAAAGGAAGCAGGAACCACTGGATAAAGATGTTCAAATGTATTTTAAAAAAGCAAAACAAAAACATACTTAGATAAAGATGTTAAAATGTTTCAAAAATATGTTTAAAATGTGTAAAATAATTAAAAGATCTTTCAAAACACACAGGGATTTAGAACTTTTTTTGGGGGGGGGGGCTCAGCGTAAATTTGTTCTCTGAGGGGGGGCTCACTCTCTCAAACTTTGTAACCCCCTGCAGTAGGCTATTTTAAATTTTCTGCATCAATAACTATGCATGTGGCAAAAAGCCGCAGCACGATGTTACAGTTTTCTCTGCTGTAAGTCTTATGTCACGGCTTCGTTTCGTTCATTAACTTGCTGATCAATAAGTTTACTGATTTAACTAGTTTCCTCCGTGAGAATGTATCGCTCAGACAATATAGTCAGGTCCGCGGGATTTCAAAATGTGTAGTTTCCTTAAAGGGCAGCGCTCTAAGAGCCAAATTTAAGCTCAAACTCTGGAACAAAAACTGGTCTGAGCAGGTTAGCCGTGCAGCCTCTGTTACCACGGTGATCTAGCCAGGTAGAAAGAGAGCCACCTTTCGTGATACTGAAAACTCTGGCTTTAGACTCAACAGACCTCGCTCAGCCCTTAATCTCGCTTCGTAGTATACCCCTCAGGTGTTCAAATGACATCAGCACAGAGTGTGTGTGTGTGTATGACGTACCTTGGACCACTCTGAAGCCTCCCACACAGTGAGGCAGAGGCGGCCCTCACAGCCCTGCAGCACAGGAGGTTTCCCCCCTTGGCAGTACAGGTCCCTGGTGTGGATGACTGAGCCATTCTGGAGGTGGTAAACACAGCCCACCTCCCTCTGCTGGAGGCCTTTAGCACATGTGACAGAGCAGAGTCCCCACTCTCCTGTCACCCACCTGGGAATCAAGAGTTTACAGACAGTTCATTTAACCCATTGATGACTATGGCAATCTAGGATGCATGTCCTTAATGCCTGAGCGTTTTTGGAAAAAATTGTACGAATTGTCAAGTCTACCAAAACCTTAATATCTAAGCCTGTGTAGCACATAGAAACATGAAATAAAATACATTTAAAGGTTAAGGTTCACAGGTTTTATTTAAACATGCTACATTAGCGCTTACAAACCAACACATTTTTCTAAAAATTGTCAAAATTAGATGGGGGAGAACAAAAATAATAAATAAAATATAAAAAAATAATGTGCTAAACGAGGTTATAATCCTGCTTCCTTTTAGCATAGTAGTGACTGAGGATGCAGTGGAGGGATAAAGATAGACAGATATAGGAAGGAGAAGATAGCTTTATTTTATTATTTAGTTCAGTTATCACTGGCACCATAAATCCGACTTCCCAGTACAACTGGAACGCAGACTGACTCCTGCTGTCGGGAGCCGATCAGCTGGTCCAAACGGCTGTATACCACGGAGATGAAAACGAAACTGAAACTTAAACTTAACTATCGCCTGGCTGGGCTGAATTTGAGTTGGAGCAGCAAAATATAGCCTAAATTCATAAATATTGTTAATAAATAGCTGCAATGTGTTGTGTGATTTTCGTCAGTAGTCTATAGTAGACCTAGATTCTGCGCTCCGAACGCCAATAACTTTTCTGTAATAGGCTACACTATCGCGGACACAGCCGGGGTATTTTTTTTTAATTTATTTTATTTATTTATTATTATTTATTTTTTTTGATTGGCGTGATTTTCGGCAAACCACACAACATTTGGGAGGTCACATGGTCTTAAAAAATCAACAAAACCCACCTCATGTGTATTTGAACCAATGACGGTGCATTCAATGCTGCGCACGCCATGAAAATTAGATAAAGTAAACAATGCTGCGCGACGCAGCATCAGGCAGGAGATACAATGTGGCATCGCGCAGCAGCCGTCATCAATGGGTTAATAGTCTAGTACTTCTCTTTGGGTCTGAATGGGTAAATGATGAGTCAAATGGTGAGTAAAAAACAAATCCAATTTTTATATTAGGAGCTGTGTGTGGGCCTGTGTTGTTTTACTGTGCCTGAAGTGTGCTTTTACTAGCCCAAATAATTTTGCTGGTATTGATTTAGTCAAGTGTATACCTTATACCGTCTAAATAGTGTGTTTGTGTGTGTGCATGTGTGTGTGTGCGTCGCACCTGTACTGGCAGGGGTGAGAGTTGCAGAGTCGTACTTGGGGGTGTGGTCTGTTCTCAGGTTGGCAGTAGCTAGCGTTGACCACCTCCATGGTTTTATTGGCTATCCTCATACAGGAAACCACCGTCCTCCTCTCACCTGCACATACACACACAGACACACAGGTGGGTAGGTGAGCACTATGCCTGTTGTTGGAACATTTCCACAAAAGAACAGAGAGATTAAGGCAGCCGGATCTTGAATAACTTAGTTCGTAGGCTACCTTTTTCCTGGCCCATTACTTCAGTTAAATGGATGCTTCAAGGAACATGAACCACGTTAGACTGCATAGTGCGATATAAAATAGGTAACAATATGCGGCGCCCGCGTGGCTCACTGGTAGAGCGTGTACCATTAAGGCTAAGTCCTTTACTGTGTGTCTCCCCCCTCTCTCTCTCTGCCAATTACAACATGGTGCTTGAACTGTCTTATAAAAGGTGAAATACACCCCAACAAATGTAAGTAAAATATAGAATAAAATATATATATTATAACAAAAAACTGATGGACTGGTGTACAGTTGTGATAAAATGTAATGTCATACATTCCCAAAGAAATCCTGCCTATAGGAGAACAATGATTCTAGGTCTGTATCATTGACCTCAATTGTGACATGAAATGTCTTGAGAAATACATTGTGTCCTTACTGAAAACGGTGGTAATCCCAGAGCTTAACCCCTGGCCGCCGTTTGTGGTATCACTCACCTTAACACTCTGAAATCAATCACTTTGTGGACTGGTGTGATGCTCACCACCTTGTTGTTCTTATTGAAAACATTTTTTTTTAAACGAGTCGAAAGATTTGTAAGCTTTAAGATAACATTAAAAAAGAAATTGATTCTTAACTCAATGCACTTTGTGATTGTTGGAAATGAAGTGAGGCTTAAAGGCCTACTTCACCGGTTTGAATATGAAGGTGTATTGAATTCTGAGATCCTATGTAGTATAAATGTGCGAAAAAAATTGAAATCGGTTCATCCTAGCCTGAGAAAAGGCAGAAAGAGTGTTTTTTTTAACCCTATATTTCTCTTTCTCGTGACATCACAGAAAGAGAAATATAGGGTTAAAAAAAAACTTACTTTGTAAATATTACTGTGATGTCTTTTACTGTGACATCACAGCAATATTTACAAAGTACGTTTTTTTTTAACCCTATATTTGCAGGGCACCTTTTATGTGCATGTTTCTATGACTTCGCCAGGAGAAGTGAGGTGTGTGTCAGTTATTTACTATGAAGTCTGCTCTAAATAACACATCATACACCTTTGTGGGATCTCAAGCAAAGATATAAAGTCTAATCCCCCATCAAACACAGATGAGATGAGCAGTGGTGGTCTCAAGCCTACCTAGCTGCTTCACTGACTGCTGCTAATCCACAAGCACCTGACCTTGTCTTTTGGATAAACGCAGCGGATTGCAACTTCAAAGTGCCCTTCTCATATACACGATATTACAAAGCAAAGAAGAGCTGCTCAGGAAACCAGCGGTTGGGTGCCTTGCAATTATGTATGCCTTGTGCTCTGTCTCTGTATGTGTGTGTGCTTCCATAAGCCACAGGCTATGCACTATCATCTAACTATGTGTCTAAACTCTTGCGTTGGTAAACCCCAGTTTACCCGCAGCAGCCTTTCCTCAAGTCAGCTGTAATTTCCCTAAATACTTTTTCTATGTTTTGCCCACGGAACATCACATGTTATCCTCATGCAGTTGCTGCAGCATGTTCCAAGAGATGCTACGTTAGCCACATAGACCACGTTTACATGCACAGCAATATTCAGATATTATCCCGGTTTAAGATCACATTACAAGACACAGTCATGTTAACAGCAGTTATACTCACCTTAATCAGAATAAGGTCATATCGGAAGTGAGCAATAATCGCAATAAGACATGTGCAGTATTCTGACATTAGTCGCATTAATAAGACATGTATGAACCTTAATCCCCTTTAATATTCCCACTTGAGTTTCAACAGTCAGTGATGAATTGGGATACCATGTCATCTGCTGCTGTGTTTTATCAATTCCAGTCAACGCAGCGGTCTGACAGGAGATTTTTGAGCACTTCATGCTTCTGTCTGTTGACAAGCTTCATGGAGATGCCCATTTCCTTTTTCAGCAAGACGTGACACCTGCCCACAGTGCCATACCCACTAGTAACTGGTTGACTGACCATGGTATGACTGTGCTTGATTGGCCAGACAACTCTCCTGACCTGAACCCCATAGAAAATCCATGGGCTATTGTCAAGAGGAACATGAGACACACCAGACCAAACAATACAGACGAGCTGAAGGCCACTATCAAAGCAACCTGGGCTTCATAAGACCTCAGCAGTGCCACAGGATGGAAGCCTCCATGCCATGCTGCATTTATACAATAATTAATGCAAAATAAGATCCCAGTCCCAGACCAAGTATTGAGTGAATGAATAGACATAATTTCAGAAGGTCGACATTTCTGTATTATACATTCTTTTTAAGATTGGTGTCGTACAATGTTCTAACATGTTGAGATGTATTGAAATATTTCACTTGATGTGTAATGAGTCTAGAAACTTTCACTTTTTGAAATGAACTACGGAGAAAAACTATATTGGATATTCTAATTATATGATTAACTGTATGTACATCTTTATTTATTATAAGGCACCGTAGTGATGCCAGATGATGCAAGTTTCTGTTGCCCTGAGGTATTCAAACGTATGCAATATTATCAATTGGAATTAATAAAGAGTGAGTGACAGTGTTCTACTTGACCATAGGGGATGGCTGTTAGCCTACACCTCTACACCTGGCGGTAGTTGTAACAATTGTTAGTGAATGTATTTGCCCTTATAATATTTTAATATTCTTCATGCAAAGAACAATACCACTGAAAGGTTGACCTGTAATTATGACTCAAAATCATAATTATTCTAAGAAAACTAAGTAATGATTCTTTCCAGGAGACGAGGTCAGGTGCTTGTGGATTAGTAGCAGAGAAGCAGCTGGAGGTAAGCCCACCACAACTCAGCTGATCTCTTTCTAATGGTGGATTAGAGTTCATTTATCTGCTTGAGATCCTGAGCACATATCACAGTGAATAACATCAAACTGATCAGGTTCTCTAAACACACAGCTAACTGTATGTTATGAGTGAGATAGCAACGTGTATCCCTCAATCATTAGATGAGGTGCTGGATAGAACAACAACCTAATTGAACTCATTTCCCACATCTGAGGCTTTAAAACAAACGTGCGCACACACACACACACACACACACAAACACAGTAGGAACGTCAGTAAGTACAATGCTTCATTATTCCTGTTCCAAATGTCCTGTCTCATGATGTTCCGTCAGATCAGGTCAGGTCAAATGAAGTGCGTTTGTAAAGCCAAATATCACACATGGTGCTAAAGGTCCCTGACCTTGACTGATCTCTAAGAAAACAAGGATTGACTTCCAAAGCATAGACACATATGGCAGGAACCAATATCCAGATTATATTTACAAAAACACTTTCATTGCTGTAACCTAAAACAACCTGATATTGTATTGAAGGGAACAGTATGCTATGCCTTCTGTATGTGTGCAACAATGAGTGATAGATGGATGGCGCGTTACCTCCTCCACATGTGACAGTACAGTCCTGCCAGCTGCTGTGTGTCCAGATGTAGAGATACTCTGGTTCTCTGTGCTCCTCACTGCTCCGGTCGTGAGTTGTGTTCACAGTGACGGTGTACTCGTAGTGGATCCCATAGCTTTGATCATGAAACAGCAGCACCTGGGAACACAACACGACAGGGGGCTTCAAGAAAACACAAGCTGTGCCAACACAAACCAACCTCCATTCACTTGATCTGCCTTTTCTCTTTATTGGAACACATTTTCAAAAGTAAAGCGGTAAAATGAAGTAAGCAAACCACCTAGCTTACTCGGTTTAACAGTAGTTGCTTACACTTAAAGGTTCAGTAAGCGGAATGGTCAGTTTAGCTAACTTCCTGTCAGTGACTGCAGTTAGCAGACCCCTCCCTCGTCCCTACGTCACCACATTAATGCACTGTGGTCTTCAAGCAACGAGTTATCTAGCATCATCTCAGATCCATAAGTGTGATCAAACGTGATAAAAACCGATGATCAAAACAGACATTGGGAAGGATTTTTACCTGCTCCACCATTGTAGGCGCATAAACATTCACCCATCTGTCGCTCTGCACGTGCAGCGGCAGTGACACGGGTGCCGGTTTGTAGCGTTCTCACTTCTGATTGTTTATTAGTAGTGGGATCCCCGAAAAGTTAATTCGCCGATTACATGCAGAACGAGTGACAGAGAGATCGGCTTTATGAAACGCGCACACTATATAAGTGATCACTGTATGAATAAAGAGCGATTTAACACTTATATTAACATAAATAAATTGCTTACTTCACCTTTGAATAGTAAATTGACACTATTTTTTGATATGACAATCTCATCAATGTCTTCGAACTGGATATCAGATTTTCTTTTGTTATATACAAAGTGATACAACATGTATATTTTGCAAAAGCAACAGCATTCACATAAATAAGTGACAGCTATTACCTGCCACCTGCAACACTTCTGATTTTAACCTTGTCTGTACTACTCGCTAAAAAACATTACAGGAGAGTATCACTTCAACCTTAGCAGGCTGAGGTGGACAAAATACAGTTCAGTACAATACTACTGGGAAGCATTAGTACAGTATTTGGCCATGGGAGACTAAATTTATGACATTTTAAGTGTGAATTACAAGTTTTTGATATAACAAGAATGATCTCGTCCACTTTTATGAAATTGGGTCTTTCAGTGTATTCCCTAGATAGGTAGTTCAGTCCACACTAAATCCCCTGGCTCAGGGCAGTGTTGTTTCATCAGACAGTCTTATTAGTGCTTCTGTTGAGCCCCTGTTGCCTCAATGGCATGTGCAACAGAGTGAAAAGCAGCTCACAGTCTTGACAACAACAAATTGGCATATATACTCAGAGTGCCTAGAGAAACCTTTGAAATCCCCGGGGATTTTCCTAAAATAAAATAAGATATACTTTATTCATCCCAGCAGGGAAATTTAGGTATTCCAGCAGCCAGCATACATATACACACAACACAACACATAGATACATAGCCTACATTAAAAAAAGTGGTATGGATGGTCCATGTGCATAAGTAGCTGTTACTCGTAGATAGAAATACTAGCTCTGCCAGTGCATGGTATGATAGGAACATAAACATTATGATAACAAAGCAATCAAGTGTGCAAATATACAGGTGCAAAAATACGATTGATATGCAGCTCAGGCAAAAGTTTAAATGGCATCTGTCCTTACTTAAAGGGGAGTCATTATAAAGTGCAATTGCAGTAGGTAAAAAGGTGTTTTTGAATCTGTCCTTCTTGCAGCTAATGCTGGGCTTACACTAGAGGACTTTTAAAAGACTTTGAAAAGACTGAAGACTGAAACCCTCTTACATCTAAAGACAATCAACTCACACCTGAAGACAACTAGTCATTAGTTTTCAGTCACAGAGTGAGATTTTGAAAAGACAGGGGTCTTATATTGCAAAACTACAACTAGATTCCTTTTGAGATTAATATTATTTCCGCAAACGCGATTGGGATTATTTAATTTAAAAAAAGTTAATTCAATATTCCGAGCGGGGGACATTTAGTTATTTGGCCATCTTTATTTGCTGATCTCGTCCCCCAATAACTTTAACTCCTAACCCTAAATTTGACGGTAAAGTGTTAAGGTTGCGCGGCTGTCAGCCTGGTTCTCCAGCCGAGGCTGCTAGGAAAAAGTAACCGAAATAAGTGCCTCACAGTTGGACACAGGTCGCGACTAATGCCGCTCCTCCTGTGTCGTGCTTGGTGCATGCGAGAGTGTGACAGTGTTTACGTCATTTTGCTTGAGTCAACCCCTTAAGACTAACAATAAAATCAAACCTGTTTGATAATGTCGGAACGTCAAGACGGGAAGAAGACTGGCTGAAATCGGGTCAGAAGACCACCATACACCAAACGACTGAGATTACGTGCGCGCGCCCCAACTCCAGCACGACTTCTGTGATTTCAGTCCGACATTGGAAGATTGTCTGCGACTGTCAAATCGCGTGAAAAGTCGTGTAGTGTAAGCCCAGCATTAGCTGCCGTAGCCTCCCACTAAAAACACTCTTTTGTTTACACACAAGACTGTGTAAGGGATGCATGTTATTGTCCATAATGCTCAACAGTTTCTGTAACATTCTTCTCCCTATTACTACCATTACTACAAGGACATCAGCAGACACATGGCCTGTACCGTGAGCCAGAAAGAAAGGAGGACTGAACACTTGTATTGAATGTAAAATCAACCAGTAGCTTGGTGGTCATCCCATTCTCCCGCACAGTTTTATGATAAGAACAGAGTTGAAATGGTGGCCTTGGTCAGTGTGCAACGTTTGAGGCACACCATGGTGGCGGATGTAATTTACAACCAGAGAAAGTTAACAGTTAAATGTCAATATTGTGTACCGGATGTGTTTACCATCAGGTGTAAGGGTGTCTTAGTGGGTCCCTTGGCCGACATCTTCTCCCATAGTCCCCGTCTTACATAGCGCACCGTGGTCCCGGCCAGCTGAAACTCTCCTGGAAGCTCGATCTTCCAGTCACTGTTGATGGACCTCTTACTGGAATCTTTCAGGGCTGTGAGGAAGACACAGGAGGTCACAAGAAACACATTCACATTCACACACACACACACACACACACACACACACACACACACACACACACACACACACACACACACACACACACACACACACACACACACACACACACACACACACACACACACACACACACACACAACCAATGGTTAACATGGGATGATGAAAATTCTGCCCACGTTTTATCCATTCCTACTAAATGAATGTCACAAGTCAAGTTAACTTTTGTCTGTCCTTGTACACAAAAACGTATGCATGTATACATAGTGAATCTGCTCAGAAAATCAATCCAGCAGATTCTCACTCAATGCGGTAAGAGCTGTCAGTACTGGGACACTGCTATGCAATGCCACAAGGTTCAACTCAGATCAGTAGACCCCCAAAAACCAGGGTTGGACGCAATCCGTGAGCAGGCTCTGCATATTAGAACAAGTGCCAGTAGCTAAGCCTAACGCCTCAAACACACTGGATGTGGAAGCGCCCCAAAGCGCAGGCAGTTTCACTTCAGCGCCCATCTTGACCGATCTGACCGGGCACACCAGACGAGCTACATCACCAATCCTTTCGGAGTCTGCTCTATTTTTTTCTGATAACTGATTAACAAATATCACAACTAGGTGCCACGAGTGTAGACAAACATGCACAGTAGTTAGATATACGTGTATGTATTTATAACTTTATTCATGAGGTTGTTCCTAACACATGGTATGACCAGCACTTTCAGAGCAGACAGGCACGGGGAGATTCACTCCTGGTGTGGTCAAACAAATGATTTTCGGCTTGCGCCTTAAACACACTGGGCGCTTCAGTCTATATAAAGGCGTTAGCTTTATATTTTATATATTATAATATAAAGGCGTTATCTTTTTATTACATTTTTTATATAATCCGGTGAGTCAGGGAGACTGCCGGCCTTTCTTCACTCATCTTCCAACTCCATCCTCCTTCACACCTGAAAGATCCTGGTTGGCTCACTTCATCTCCCAGCTTGGTTTGAGCCAGAGTCTAGGCCATTGCCTTCTGGGAGAAACCATCTCTAGTCCTTTTCACAGAAGCTTGTCACCAGCTAAGTAAAAAAAAAGGGTTCAATCATGCTACTCCGTTGAAGGCTGCACCCAAGAGCTGTAAACCTGGTCCAGGGGGAAGACGAATGGCAGATACATATACAGTAGTTCCACTCCATTGCCGCTGAAGGTAAGTTGAGCGAAGGTAAGTTGAGCTCTGCTTTCTTTTAACATCCTCTCCAATGTCATTAAAGATTAGCTGGCAGTCCAAGGTCCTCCCACAGACCTGGGGCTCTGATGGCTTTTACCATCAGCAGACCTCTGCAGTGGAGGAGGGACAGAGGGCTGTGTGTGATTCTCTGGAATAACCACCCTGAAGTTTGATTCCAGTCTGGAAGAGGATGTGGCCCTAGATGTAGTTATACTGTACCATATTGGCAGCAGCTGCCAAATGTTCAACTACAAACATTAGATTGTGTTTGTGACCAAGTCTGGAAATATGCAGTGATGATTCTCTGTGAAACACATTAATCCTTACCCAGAAAGCTATGTGAGGGTTTGTCCTCCACAACTTTGATCCTCCTGGCACCTGCAGGGATAACCACTGCTTCGATGTAGCCTGATAGAGAGACAGAAATATGAGGGGACAACTAATCAAGAGACAAGCTGAGTATAGGAGACACATGGCACTTACAAAACAAATAACTATAGGTGCTGGATTAAAGACAAACTCAAGGTAAAGGTCAGACAAATCTAAATCTACCTCAGTACAGCTATCTGTGCAGAGTGGATCTTTTGTCTGAATTCTAAAAACAGATTCAGAGGCATACAGAGGCGGACGTGGAGACAGGTGACAGGCTGGTGATGTTGGTGTGCACAATTAAGAGGCTACGTATATCCACTGTACAACTGAATTCAACCACTTTAACTATCAAAACAAAAAAAATGGGGAGACAAATGGTTAGTTAAAGGAAACTGAATTGACCATTGTGGAAAAGCTGGGTCCCCACACAGGTGATCATTATCTGATCATGATCCGTCTTTTTATTTATTTATTCGGTTTGTATACCTATTTTTATTTCTGTTCTTTATTATGATATTATAATGTCTCTGTGCTTAGGTCTGTCGTATTCTTATTGGAAATAGAGTATGCTTTATTTTTCATTGTTAAGCACTTTGTAACAAACTTTGTAATACAAATAAATAAATGTAAATAAAGGCTGTTCTCACTCTACTCTCCCGACAGTCCTTTTAAACAGGTCTTTCAAAAACAAAGGGACATGAACCGAAGCCCGCCTGACAAGAAGAATCCTTAGATGCAGTGTTACCCCTCCCCCTCGCCCATAAATTTATTTTTTAGTCTCCAATTGGATTGTGGATCTAACATCCACGTCCCCTGGGTTGCCACACAGCCCACAATCCGCTATGTTGCTCACTGCAAATCAAACCGCACTAGGGTATGCTTGGAAATGGTCAAACAGCAACTCTGCAAGAGGTCTCAGACCAGTTTTTTTGGTTCACACCAGAGTATGATTACTAGTTTCACAACCGAAACCCAATCAGGGTTAGGGGACAAAATTTTGTGCTAGTGAAAGTGCCCTCAACCTGGAACCATATCCAAAAAAAGAAGCAGCCATCTGAACTCAACATTTAAGGTTATAGGTAATAACAAACAAAATTTTCAAGTATTTACTAGCCGATTTTCATACTACACAGAAATGAAGGGAATCCAATGGAGGTCTGAAAAGATAAAGTTAAGTCAAGTAAAACTTAAAACATGTATTGCAACTGATATAAACAATGGCCAAAACTAATGTTCAGGTTTGAAATAAAAATATATATTCTCCATTATATAGTCAGCTTGATGTGATGTCTGAGTTGAATTGGTGTTTCCACTGTTATGCATGGTAATATTATTATAACTTGAAAGTGTTCCAAAAAAACACCATGTCCTTGGTCTTTGCTTTTGAAACAAAATATAAATCAATACACATGGAGTCAAATTCTTTAAAAAAGGCAAAAAGCTGCTTTGTTCCTGTACCCAGTCACACCCAACATTATTTTGTAGTTTTGTTTTTTCACGGTTACAGAAGGCAATATGACTTCATACTTACCAATAACGTCCTTTTATGGTCCTTCAATCAATCACACAACACAGTTACACACCATGAGGATACAGTTGCTTCTGACTGACAGCCAGGTTCATGAGACATCAAAACACAGACACACAAGACGATAGCAAATAAAATTCAATCAAATGAACCCAGAGGATGACGTGCAAATGATTGTACTGGGTGAATATGTACGTCAGTGACTTGACGTCATTGGAAATGAGGGTCACCCCTTCTCAAGAAAAAATAGCTGCATTACCTGAACAGGTAGCCAAAGTAATACAAATCTGTTCAGTTATGTAATCATCTCTCATAAGTCCACCCTTTTTTTGGAACATTTTAAAAGTGCAATGTGAAATCCCTGGCGCACTTTAGGTAAATGTTTCAAATGAAAATGTTGCTATGCATTTCAACCTGGTGTATATCCTTATAATCTGGCCATTGTAACAAATATATTGGGAAAGCTAACTGAGTTCTCACCACCTCTGTTGAAGAGATTTAGGACAACGTGGACTCATGCTAAATATCATATATCGTATAGATATAAATCTGACCCAAAGTAAGCAGAGGAGGTAGATTGGTTAGATGAGTCTGTGGATGAAATTGATCACAATATGCCTGACCCACCAGACAATAAAGTGTCTGGTGTCATGGCCCTCTATGTTCCACCATTAATATGTTAGCAGAAATACAAACCGTCTAGTTGATCTGGACCTATGCAGTTAGCCAGAATGGCCAATCCAGCTATTTTTGTTTTTGTTGCTTTTGGTCAAACTCAGAGACAAGAATTTGAACATTTATCAGATAAAGATTGTGTTTATTTGGAACACTGTAGGAGTCATGCACATGTTAACATTATTTGACCTGACAAAACTCTATGACAGAGGTGTCAGGTGCAAAATTGGTAACAATCAAGTGGAGTCACAATGTCCAGAGGGGTATACTACGAAGCGAGATTAAGGGCTGAGCAAGGTCTGTTGAGTCTAAAGCCAGAGTTTTCAGTATCACGAAAGGTGGCTCTCTTTCTACCTGGGTAGATCACCATGGTAACAGAGGCTGCACGGCTAACCTGCCCAGACCAGTTTTTGTTCCAGAGTTTGAGCTTAAATTCGGCTCTTAGAGCGCTGCCCTTTAAGGAAACTACACATTTTGAAATCCCGCGGACCTGACTATATTGTCTGAGCGATACATTCTCACGGAGGAAACTAGTTAAATCAGTAAACTTATTGATCAGCAAGTTAATGAACGAAACGAAGTCGTGACATAAGGCTTACATTAGAGTGAACTGTAACATCGCGCTGTGGCTTTTTGCCACATGCATACAGTTATTGATGCAGAAAATGTAAAATAGCCTAGGCCCTAGACCTACTGTATGCAGCGCCACTCTATGCTCTCACCTCAAATGATTTTACCTGGCGATCTACACACACTGTCTCTTAATGAAGCGTTCTATAAAATCATAGGTTGCAACATTATTTCACTGTGGGCTTCTTTCTTTTCATCAGTAGCGATTACAGTTGGGACGTGACAGGTGACATATTTGTCCGGAAAATACAGACTACAGGTTTTGTATCTAGGCTATTTATTTTAATGGTATTTATAAGATGCAAATAAAGGGCTATTAGCCTAAATCAAAATCAAAATTGTATTAATTTTGATGTGGACAGTGGCCCAAAACTAAAGTGATTTTCCACATAGGCTATGCTATTCATTAGGGGACAGTGTCAGACTTAAATCAGATTCTTAAGTGTAGGATTATCAACTAGGCTAAATGGTGTACTGTTTAAATCCGAGTTCAACCTTTAATTGCTTTATAATGTCACGTTACGCACTGCGAGAACGATCTGTAAAATAAATTAATCAATTCAGTAGCCCAATTTTCTGACAACATTCCACTCTCTCCTTATTTGCAGAAAGAGTTTTTTTCGGCGGCTCTCTGTTTTCTGCTGTTCTGTGATCATTCAGACTGACAAACTCTTCCTCTTGAGTGAAGTTAGCGACACACTTTTTTAAAATTTTTACTCAGCTGCTCGCAATCAGTCCATTTGTGTAAAGTTAGCGGCACAAGATCAGTCCAGTCTGTGCGGAAGCAGAGTCAAATGACGGGTCAAACGCCCCCTTTCATGGGGACGCGCACAGAGCCTGAAGCCGAAACCCTCGTTCAACATAAGAGGTTGATAACTTCCTTCGTGATACCGGTTAGTTCTGAGCGAGGGTATGTGTTATGTTGAACCAGATCAAAAAAAGAGAGCCGGGCTCTGTTGAGTTTGTTTCGTAGTATACCCCTCTGGTCAATAGGAAAACACCAGGTTGAAAACACTAAACTTTATTTGAAGTACAGCAAACATATTTTCCATTCATTAACTGTTTTCTGTCTTTCTGATAGATGTGAAAATAGGCAATTCTTTGATAGTCGGCCAAAATATATTTAAAAGGGTTGAGTCAGCGATCCTGGAGAACAAAGTCTGTGAAAATCTCTTCATGATCCACTACCTGTCTGTACTGTGTGTGCGCGCTGAAAATAAATCTAGTGTTAATACACAGCCATAGGCTCCGTAAACTGGTAAATAAACAAAGGGGCCCACCATAGCTAGCAACATGCACATTTACAGACCCTAGGCTGTGTATAAACACAACAAAAAAATTCAGTGAACACACATTACCGACAGGCAGCGGATCGTGAAGAGATGTTCACTGATTTTGACAAAAAGTGATTTTGACAACAAGCGTTCACCACAATCCCGGACTCCACCTTCAATCAGCCAAAAGCACCTAAGTGAACACTGTTGTTGTGTTCATGTGCAAACACAGTATTTGCATTTCCAGCAGTTGCGTTCACGACACAAAATGTAATGATCCTGGATTGAAACTGATCCTGTACAGATCTTTTCACAGGGTTTGGGAGAAAGAAAAAAGTACATCCATGACGAACGGACACACCACTCCCTCCTGAAAAGCCAACCAGCTGTATGCCGTAACCCTCCACCACCACCATGCCCGTACACCTGTGGTTAGACACACACACACTGCCATGGGCTCACCTGGGTGTATTACAACCAGCAAGTTTAGACATCTGCAGAAGCAAAATGCCAAATGTTAAAAGTATAACGTTTTATATAGTACTGTAAACATCCAACTTCTGACATTTTTTTTTGACAACTGATCCCCCCCCCTCCCCCATTCACTATGAGTCCTGTAGTTGGCAGGAGCAGCTGGGAGGAGAAGGGAAACGTCTTGGATGAAAGGAATGCGTCCCTGGCATACCTCACGGCTGGGTTATGGGGGAACGGGGTCAAACAGCTGCTTATGTAACTGTAGCCAGACTTTTTCTTTTTCTTATTTTAAGATTTAGACTTCACCACCCAGGGGGAGCCCACAGCAAACTGTGTGTCGCACCTACCTACATTAAAACACTCCAGGCAGTGTATGAAAACACACACACACACACACACACACACACACACACACACACACACAAACACACAAGCGCACACTGCATGCATCTTACATGAGAAACACTTGGGGACAGCTCTTGGTTTAGCCATCACACAGGTAGATACCCTCTTACACTGCCTAGTGGTGACTGGAGGACAAGACAAGGAAGTGGAAGGGAGGTCAAATATCCTGTTGTGCATGCCCTCGCGCACACACACGCGCACACACACGCGCACACACACACACACACACACACACACACACACACACACACACACACACACACACACACACACACACACACACACACACACACACACACACACACACACACACACACACACACAAACAAATACAAGTGTCCATTCATTATAGAGTGACTAGATAACATAGATAATTGCTGATTATTTATTGCACAGTTTATTTCACCTTGACTACTGCATTGGCTACTGCAAATATCCATGATCACTTTTTGGCCATACTGAACTTGATCAAGGATGACTTGTTGCACAAAGGGTGATGATGATGAGGAGTTGTGTGCACTTAATCCTAAGTGACATTCAGTCCAACCATGAGTTTGAGAATTCAGTGTTACAGTGCAAGAGCCTAAAGCAATGTGCACAACGGACAAGATCAACAGATCAAAAAATGATACCGTAGCAGACAGTAAGTTATGTGTAATCCTTTTGTTGCTTCCTTTGGAATAACCAGGAGAGCAATCTTGTAGTAATAAGCCTTAGCACATCAGTGATACCTGAACAGACAATGAGGCCTATCTACAGACGCTACAGCAACAAAATGAAGAACCATCTACATGGTTGGGCTAGTCCATGCACTTTCAACTCTTCAAACTTTTGTTATTACGACTTAAGCAACGAAGGATACTGACTCCAACTTTCTTATTTCTAGTTGTATCAGTGATTCTTGAGAAGCGGGACAAAAGACCGTCTTGCAATAGTAACTGCTGTTATGTTTAAAAAAATAAAAAATATTTTAAATTGTAGATGTTATAAGGGATTAGGAATATAATGTCTGGAGCACAATTATCCCCTTAAACTCAATTTTATCATTATTATGTCAAATATATGACACTTGTTATCTTCTCACAACGTCCAAAACAGTGTGTCTACAGAGAGGGTTTCAATCTTTCATATAAAACCTGTTAAGAATGTGCTTTAATGATTAAACGTTAAATATGTCAACACCGTCAGATGTCAACTCCGTCAGATTTCCTGTCTGACAGTGGTGACAGGCCAATGACGGAGTTGACATTCAATGTGAAAGCATCATATATGGGTGGTTTTCAAGTTATTATAATTATATTAAATACAGAAATAGGGTTTAGTTTTCTAATACTGTATTTATGGAAACTCACACAATCTTCTTTTGTCATGGTTGATTCTTCAAAAAGAACAGGATGATATACAAAATGAGGCGATTCGGTGTGAGTCTGTTAGAGCTAGTCTGATTGAAAGACTGTAATGTGAATCTTGAATTAACGCTCAACCAATAATATGCTGTTATTCTACGTATTTGATGGTTAAAATGCCTACATCTGGGTTTTTGTCACCACTGTCGGATATGTCAAATCCATAAGATATACTTGTCAACTCCGTCAGATTTATATTATTTTGATAACATTGCATAATGATATTTCATAGTTGTTGAGGAATGGTTGGTCATATGTGAAAATCTAACCAGTCACCTAACATGAGAATGTGTTTTGAAATTTGAAACACATCTTGATTGCTTTTAATTTTAAAGTACATTTTTATTACACAGTTCACACTATGAAGAACCATCTACATATACATTTTGAAAATATTTTTGTTGCCTCTGTCAGTCTACATCTCATGGGTCTAGCATTTGTTCTTGGTGTCTGACGGTGTTGACAAGGAATGGCAAGATAAAAAGCCCATTTTGATAAAAAGGACAAAAGCTGGGAGGTTGTGTCAAAGCTTAGCTCAGTAGCTTAGTATATGTTGGATACATACATGTCATTTAATTTGCCTAAACATAGGGTTTGTATTTTTTCAACATTGCACCCTGTTTTGTCCCACTTCTCAAGAATCACTGGTATGCTAAAGTATACACACAGAACTGCTGCTGATGTACGGCTTTTGCTTTCAGTGCAGACAATGTGTGTAAAAAAATAATATTAAAAATTAAAGCCAATATCAACATAGAATATACATGTTGAATACTAATACACACACACACTCACCCATTCCTTTGGTGTGGTTGAAGTCTCCTCTCACAATCTTACACGATCGCCCATCTCCGTTACACACACCACAGCGGTCCTCTTTGGCTGAAGAGCCGATGATGCCGTCGCAGCCAATTTTCTGACCACAACAAAACAGGGAAGAACATAAGTTAAACTGAAGGCTGATGGGGTTGTCTTTAGTGTGTGTGTGTGTGTGTGTGTGTGTGTGTGTGTGTGTGTGTGTGTGTGTGTGTGTGTGTGTGTGTGTGTGTACAGGGATATTATTTATTAAGAAAACAAAGAAGAAGTGGTATGCTGGATGAAGGTTGGGCTTTTCCTTGTGTAACATGTAGTTCAGTCACCCGTCAGAAGGTGGTGTTAAAACTTAAGAAAGTGGACGTAGAACTACCATACATCCAGTGTGATGGGTTACATTGGTTATATTGGTTACATATTGGGGCACTGAAACCAAGAAAATACTGTAGGGATCTTCAACAGGACTCCTGTTATAACACCTAACCGCAAGCATAAATCAAGCTTTGGTCCTCTGATTTGGAAAAAGATTTCTGAGATTAAATCAAATCAATTCAGTATTTATTTATTGTGTTATATATATTGTTTTATATACAGTATAGCCCAATATCAAAAGGCATCTTTTTACAAACAGGTTTAATCTGATTTTGAATGGAGAAATGACTCATCCAAAAGATGAATACAAATTCAAATACTTTGATAATAATCACATTGCATTGCTGGTGTGCTGCCATGCCAAGCAAGG
Organism: Ammodytes marinus; assembly: GCF_949987685.1. Lineage (NCBI taxonomy): Eukaryota > Metazoa > Chordata > Actinopteri > Uranoscopiformes > Ammodytidae > Ammodytes > Ammodytes marinus. The sequence continues at coordinate 4,139,566 of NC_137230.1, read as the reverse complement.
TCCCCCCTTACATATCAAGTACATTCATCCAGACCAGACAAAACTACTGGATTGACCTTCTCTAAAGATCACTTTGAAAAAGAAATCCTCTTATTTTCGCTCAACTTTTTCTCCATTGGAAGAGGCCGGATTTCACAACATTTCACTTGCCCACTTAAAGTCAATTCAGAATAAAAAAATGCAGATACAATTCTGTGCTGCTGGCGTAACCTAGGCTGGTATAGGCTTCAAGGTTTGTCTTATTATAATAGCTTGTTTTTCGGAGAACCAAATAAAATAACCTCCACCCTGACCTGATTAAGCAGTTACAAATATTTAGTGAGAGGCATCTCCAGAGGGAAGACTCAGGGTTAAGATGTTTAGAGTAGGATTTCTCACATGAAATGAGCTTTGTGTGAGGGACTGTGCTCACATCATCGCTAGTCTAAAAAATCAGCAACACTGTCTGTGGCACACATTCATTCAGAGCGCAATAAAGAAAGTAATGCACAGTTTGCTGAATCAAGAGGGCCCCGCTCAGTCAAACATCCAGGGTCTATTTTCATAGCTTCACTGAATATATTCCTCTTCCCTCTTCCTGTCTGCTTCCTCTCTTTCTCCTTTCTTCTCACATGCCAGGCTTAGAACAACATCCATGCCTCCTCCCTCATTTTGTAACCTCAGTATATCTGCATGCTTATTTGTGTCTGCCTGTGTTCCAATCCCCATACTTTCTGCTATTTAGTATGGTAGAAAAAGATTTAAGATGTCCTCATTCATGTGTTCAGATTTAGTATGCTTAAAAATACCCCCGATGTCTACTACATCCAGTGGAGATTTTGCAGTATTGAAATCAGGATGTTAAAGTATTTGGGCGATTCTGACCAATAATCTAGTGTGCAGAGGAAGTGACGTCACAACGACGGAGCCTCAGAGTGAGAACAACCGGGGATGAGATGGATATATAAGCAAGAGAAAAGATGAAGGAGCGAAGTTATGATGAAATAAATAAGTAAAAGTATGACCCAATTGTTTGCCTACTGCATGCTTACTACATACGGTCAGCTGTAGTATGTAGAATAGAAAAACACACTGACGTCTATGTGATAGTGTAGTAAAGAGGCTAAAACATACGACCGGTATTGTGAATCAACCTTAAGGTGAATAGGGGTTTGCTGTTTAACTTATACTGCAGATATCATCATGAAACTTTGCCAGTTGATTGCTTTCATTAAAATAATAATGTTTTTCTATGGTAGTTGAAAACAGAAATGTTTAAATACATTTAGCAATATCTTACTAAATATGCTCAAATTTGCATCTCCTTAAAACCAAATGTCTAGATGTTGTATAAAGCAAGAGTTCAAATCTTCATTTCATTTTTTCCACATGTGTCCAATGTTTTTACTGAACATATTTTGGATACATACATCGCTTTTTTTCGATTTACGATTGACAATACATGAACACATAATTCTGTAATAACCTTCCGAGCAGTGCTAAGACTGGTTATGGAAAGTTGAGTTGTTGTGGCTGCTTTAGAAGTTGAGATTTTGTGTTCAGACTGAGTATTGAAAAAAACTGATGTGAGATGATGGCCATAGTGTCTCACCTTAATCGTCACCCTAATATGACCCTTATCACAATCCAAACATGATTGAATCCTTAACCCAACTACTATCACTGTACTTTGTTCCATGAGAGAGAGAGAGAGACAGAGACAGAGAGAGAGAGACAAGAAGAGAGAGACAGAGAGAAAGAAAGAGAGAGACAGAGAGAAAGAAAGAGAGAGAGACAGAGAGAGAAACATGCAATGTGTGCTTCAGCTGTGCTTCTTCTAAGTGATCTTGCACAGCTAAGGATACATGAGTCATTGCTGAGATGTAAGAAGTAAGTATTTTGTGAGCACATGTGCGTCATGATAATTGCATCCATATTCGACTTTCTGGACCGGTCTCTCTCTCCCCTTCTCTCTATCCCTCCCTCTCTCTCTTTCTCTCTCTCTCCCCCTCTCTCCCTCCCTCTCTCTCTCCCTCTTTCTCCCTCTCTCTCCCTCTAGGGCAGAATGAGGGGGAATTCCTCCCAAATGTGCCAGCATCCATTTTGCAAATAAACACAAAAGACTGACTGTAGTCGGGACAGCAAGATTCCAAATAAAGGCCTCATCCCTCCCCAGGAGATGTGGGGCTGTGGAGCCTCTCCACCACTGCTAACAAATAAGGCTTTTCTATTGATCCCAGCAGGAGCATTCTCCTTTACAGCCCTGCGCTGGGACCTGGCTTTATTTATCTCACGACTGACTCTTTTTCAGTGAGGACAGCAGTGCCGAAATCATTCCTTCACACTTCACTGGCTGTTGAAAAACAGAACTTTGGAGATGTTTAATGGACTAGGGTCTCTAACCAAGATGTCACCCTATGCCGTGACACTCGCTTGTGTGTTTCTACGACACATTTTCTTCTTCTATTGTTGAGAGGAGCCTGGGACTTATGCATTTCATTGCCAATGGCTGCTGCTGTGATTATTAATGTGCATATGACAATAAACCTTCTTGATTCTTACCAATACTACACATTATTGCAGCAGACCTGGGTTCGAATCCCGCCCGGGTCAGTTCCCTGCTTGTCTTCCCCTCTCTGCCCCATTTCACCTCTGTCTCTACAAATCTATCCAGTAAAGCAAAAATGCCAAAAAAATCTTTAAAAAAAAAGAAAATGCTTCACTATTCACACCATTTGTGCTGTTTCAAGAACAAAGACACACATGTGGTTGTACTAAGCTAAGCCTATGGTTGTCCTGTTATACGTTACATGGCAATGGCTACCTCTGTGGTGTCATTGGCTGTCAGCTCAGTGTGTGTGTGTGTGTGTGTGTACCTGACACCTCCCGTTAACACACAGGTCGGTCTCGTACGGTCCACAGGGAGTCCCATCCATCACTCTGTCAGACACCAGCACCGGGATATCTCGACCCACCGGACTGCAGAATAACACACACGGCTTCTCTGCTCACACACACACAAACACACACACACACACACACACACACACACACACAAAGTCACAAAATCATGTTGTAAGTGTACTGATTAGAATAATAGTAAAAATAAAAGATTCAATCAATCTTTATTTCAAGTAGGTCCGTAGCTATAGGCTACATAGAAAGCAAGGAAATACATAAAATAAATCTATATAAAAATATAAGTACAATATACAATACATGTGTCATTTTAAGAATTGCTGTGCAAGCAGTCTTTCCAAGCAAATCTGGCACCAAAGCCCATACTTGAAAAGGGACAGTTATTTTCCCCCCTTTAGAAATAAAAACATGTGTTAAAGGTGGAACTGTGTGTGCGCTGAAAACAAATATGATGTTAATACACATCCTAGGGGGCCCACCGTAGCTAGCAACATACCAGTTTGCAGAGCCTAGGCTGTGTATTGGCAGCACACACACACAGTATGGACAGGTAGCAGATCATGAGGAGATATTCACTGATTTTGACAAAGGGATTTTGACAACAAGCTTTCCCCAGAATATCTGACTCCAGACACTTGACAACAGATGTTCCATCATTAGGTCACACATGCAAGTTCACTGATGAAGACTGTGAGTTTGAAACATATATATTACACATCATGTGATCAACAATGTGTTTTGCATTGTGGCTTTGCTCCTCACATGAAGAGCAACAGGTTTGTGCTTTTAAAAGGTTTCCATAACCAGGGGAGGACGTTACAAATTCATTTACTTTACTCATTTGCAAATTTTAAGTTTCATGATTTTTCAAATGTATTTCAGCGCTACATTTCAAGTAGCATCCATTACAGAGTAATAATAAAAGTCACATGAAAAATACTCATAAATCATGGAATAAAAGACAGGAGCCAAATCAGGAGCTGTAGCCGATAAAAAACAGCTGCCGTGTCTGTGCAGAGCAAAGCTGCATGTCTCCAAAGATACTATTCTACTGTAGACCTTTATGTTCAAGAGTTTTTCTATCTTTTTCTAAAGATATTTGTTGGCATTTTTTATGCTTTATTGATAGTGAGAAGAGACAGAGGTGAAATGGGGCAGAGAGGGGAGTGACATGAACCCGGGTCTGCTGCTGGGCCCGGCCCGGGGGGGGGACGACGACGACGACGCCCTACCAACTGAGCTAAGGGCGCCCTTATGTTCAAGAGTTTGAGGTGCTTTGACAAATACAAGAAAATGCACAGCCATTCAACACAATAAAGCTTGAAGTCACAAATAATATTACTTGTAAAGCAAATTTGGTCACACTTTACAATAATTAATTAACTGATAGTTAATGCTTAGTTAACGCTATTCATGCTTAGTTAATGCATAGTTAAGAATGAACTAACTGTTAATGTTTAGATATTCACATTTGGTTTATGGTTGGTGAAGCATGAACTATGCTTAGTTTACTAATGATTAAGCATTAACTAAGCATAATTGATTAGTTCATTCTAACAAAGTGTTAACTAAGCAGTTATTAACAGTTTATTAATGTACCCTTATTGTAAAGTGTTAACCCCATATTTTAAGTAACATTTTCTTTAGATAGTTATTTTTACTCAAGTAAAATCTTCGAGTGCTCTTTCGATCCCTCGGTTTAAAATACAAACGATGTGAATAAAACAACCATATTTCTGGATACATCATTAATATATCTGACCACGGATGAGAAGCTTTCAAAATAAATATCTGTTCCAGATCATGTAGGAAGAAATGAAGATCACAAAGCAAAACCATTGTTGAACAAATAAATTGGGACAGTTAAGACATTCCTGGTGTGCACAGGGCCATCATTGATTGGCTAGTGAGATGTCTTTGCCACAAAAACTAAACCAAAAGGTCAACAATGAACTTTCATGCTCAAATGCTCATTGGTTGAAGCTACTACTTTGACACTGGATGTTGTAATTCACATCCCTTCTCCTACCAAACTTCTCCCAAGACATACCCTGCGTTCCAAATTGAATATCCTTTCTCTTTTCTATTCTACAAACTACAGCTGATCATATATACAATCTAGTTAGCATGCAGTCGGCACACAATTGGGACAAACTTTTACTTATTAATTTCATCACAACACTACGCCTTGATCTTGCCTCTTGCTTTTATATCCGTCTCATCCCCGTTTGTTTTCATACAGAGGCTCCGTCGATGTGACGCGCACTGGATCGTGGGTCAGAATCGCCCAAATAGCATGCTGTTCTCAACACTAAAAATCTCTACCGGATGTAGTAGACATCCGGGTACTTTTAACCATACAAATCTGACCACAATAATTGTGACATCCTAATTTTTTTTCTCTACCATACTAAATAGCAGAAAGTATGGGGATTGGAACACAGGGATAGTCTTCAGCACAGCATCATCCAGATCCATTTTCATCGACTTGACTGCTCATGGTCACAGGTTGTCATTTGTCCTTCTGATTGGCTGTCCAATCTCAAAAAGGCGGGTCTTATCTAATATAAATCAGTCAAAGGGCGGAAGGTTACAGTGAAGAAACACACAACCACAATAAGAGTGCAGAAGTTGTGGCCTTTTAGAAGCTGCAACAGTTGTAAAGCTTAGTAGTTACCAATTCCAACAACATAACAATAAACCATTATTTCTTCCAGCTTGACACTTTAAACCAACTCCCATCCCAGTTCATGGTCTGGGCCAATAAAAGGTTTAACAACAGCAAGTTACTCAGCAATACCCACCTCAATGTGTAGCGTTGTTTGTGGGCAGATACACAGGGAGTACAAAGCACACACAACCTCTTTAATAACATGGGGAAACATTTGATGTCATGTTAAGGCTGAACACATTTTTAGAGATGGAATCCCTTTTAGGAAGAAGTTGCCAGATGGGGCTGCATTTGAAGTTGTTTTGTTTGGATGTAGATAATGTACAGTCAAAAATACTTACAGTCAAGTTCTATATATTGATACATTAAATGTAGATTGATTTTTGATTTTTTTTCTCACAATGCATACCCTTAACAAGTGTGAATCTGTCTAGTACGTATATCACATGTTTTCATTACATCGTGCAATACCTATTCATACCTATTTATATTCTGGTTCCCATTTTCCTCTCTCAACTGTGGTGTGAAAGCAGTGTTCGCTTCCAAGCGACTCACTGGCAGCCTAGCATTTAGTGGTGTAACATCAAAAAGCACAAGGACAAAGGCTTTATTTGTGAGTTTTTAGTATTTACGACCCACCTGTTTCAATCTGTGCGCTTGTAATGAAAGCATACAATGTGTGTATTCAACTGAAAAAACACTGCAGCCTGTTCAGCTCACCAGGTCACTGCCTTTTAGTAACATATTAATCATTACAACTTCAATACAATTATTCCTCCCTGGGCACAGTATAATAAAGAATACACAGTATAAAGCTGCCATCCTTGTTTAGGATACGTCAGTTTTCACCGTAACCTAAACAATGTTGACACCCACTGTTGTTTTCAACTCAGCAGCATTAAAGTAGTAGGAGTATTTCCATCCAGCGTTAACTTCCATCCAGCGTTAACTTTTCCACTATTTATCGTCAGTAATAAGGATAATCATGGAAGAACAACATTTTTAGTGTGGGCTTTCTGCTGGGAAAAGCTGCAATGTAAATGTTACTGGGTAGTTTTCCTGTCACTGTTAGTAATCCTGTAATCTGAATCTTCTGGTTCTTGTTTTTGGCCCATATTGCATTTCCTTGAACATACTGTTTTGTGTATCACTACTGAGCACATGTGGGTGTATACCTATCATGTAAGCTCAAGACTCTATGGTTTAATATGACATGAAATTCTATGAACCATTTGAGGGTGAGTGATTTTTCCACATTTTAAAAGAGTACTCCACTGCAGAGTCGTGCAACGGGTCGGGTTAGCACGGGTTCGTTCATATAGATTCATGGGTATGGGCACGGGTAGAAATTAACCAAACGTGGGCGGGCCGCGGGTTAAATGTGTGTGCTGCCTGCAACAATAGATCATTTGAGACTGTGTGCGCTTGGAGATGGATTTGGCAGAATGTCTAATTGATATGGTCGCACAAGCCCTGTGAAGGCGCAGCAGTGTCGCCTGATCTTTCCAACTCAAAACTGTAGAAAGTGGACTACTTTAAAATGATGCCCAAGCCTTTGTGTGTTCATGCACCATTTTGACTGGTCAATAACAATAAAAATGAGTCTCACCATCATTAATAATAGACGTCAGCATGCCGGCCTTCTTCTTGCTGGCGTGGCGGTCGTAGGACAGACACTGCAGGTCTCTGAAGCTGGGCGCCCCCTTGGGACAGGGAAGACCTTCACAGGCCTTGTGCTCCACATTGGCCCTCTGACACTGGCGCCCACCTGGACCAGGCCTGCACACGCACGCACGCACACACACACACACACACACACACACAGAGTATGAACACTCAGATTGGGAAACAATGAGATACGGACCGCGGTGTTAGTTTGAAGTTGGAGTCTTAGCTGATGAATGTCTTTAGAATATCCAACTTCAAACTAACTTCACCGCAGTGTCCGATTAAAAAGCCTTCCCGGGCAGTCCGTGGTTTCCATCGGGTGTATTTGATTCTAAAATGACATACGATAGCGTGCGCAAAATATAGAGCACAATATAACATAGTAAGTAAAGAAGTCCCTACAGCACACAGGAGTATTTAGTGATGTTGAAAAGTGTATCTTCTGATTGTCAGCAGAGGTAGACTAACGCTACCCTTGCCTACCATTGTATGAGGTAAGCTAGCTTGCAATGAGCAACCTTTGCCATTTTCTTCATAAAAAATGCGCGCACAGTTAAAGGGATGGTTTGTGTTGCCTTTTGATGAGCATCAAGCTAAACATTTAAAAATTATGAAATATTCCTTTAATGATGGAAGTCACTTTGGATAATAGCATCATCTTAATGAAATGTTAAAATCTTAATAGTGTACGCCGGCTACTGTGCTTGTAAGATGTAGGTCCTGTACTGACATATTAATGTAGTTTTATTTTCTAAATCTAAAATAATTTTGTTTTCATTTAATGTTTCAGGCATTTAAAGGGAAGTGTTGTCTATTATTATTATTTTTTGCAGAATTCATCATTTTGTTCCAGGTACAATCTTTTTCTCTCTCACACACAAACAAACACACACACATAAGCACACACACACACACACACACGCACGCACACAGACAGACACACGGACGACATACGGAGGGTTGTCACATTTCCTCTGTCTGAACTGGACTCCAGTACCGCAGGTCCTGCTGCACATGCTCCACTGGCTCCACGGACTCCAGTCACCGTCCACATGCTGGGGGATGGGAGTCTTACTCACACACTCGCCTGCCCTGCACCACTGACACACACACGCACAATTATTTGAAATACACTTCACACAGCATAGTCCTCATTTTGGAAAGAAAAAATGTGTATGTTCTATCAGAAGCTGTTGCCTATGAAAAATTATAATCTGAGAATCTGTGAAAGCACGGTGTTTGAGCGAGACAGTCTCACCTTGTCCGATCCACACTCTGTTCCGTCCAGAGGAGGATCCAGTTTGGTCTTGCAGGTTGAATCTCCCTCTACTAAACACCAAAGACCAGCACACATCAAGTGCTGACACACACACACACACACACACACACACACACACACACACACACACACACACACACACACACACACACACACACACACACACAAATCACAAGATAAAATATTAAATTCACATGGTAATTTCATCTGTGCACCTGTTGAGTTTGTATTAACAGCCAACATGTGTAAGAATTAACTTATTTAAGGCCCAGACATGTTTTGTACTCTAAGACAGTTATAGGACACTATTTGAGAATTTCTGGTTTTGAGGGAGTTAAACCCTGAGGTACAACACTAACTAAACAGCCTTGGTGAAGCAAACACAATGGTTAAGACAGTTCTTTTTAGTCTGAGTATTACTGTTAGGTTTCTCAACGAAATGACACACCTGGTGCTCAGAATGCTTGTTTTTCCTTTGCTAAGGTTATGTGTTGAGCAACTGCAGCAACCTACTTAATATAGGGCTTCAGTCACACAGGTCCTATCGCTGGAATCTCAAGCATTTTTAAAACAAAAAAATTTAGGAAAAAAATAAAGGTGAGCACTTCAATTTGCCTCAACTTTTCATGCATCTACTTGCTCCAGTACATAGTATATAATCAAAATTAACAATGACCGGCATGCCTGTAAAATGTTTTTTATTGTTTTTTTTCCAGTCTCTTCCCTTTCTGTCCCTGAGGCCTGTTTCAGGTAGCTGGTTTTACATACTCTGAGTTTAATCCTGCACTCTGAGTTGGTCAACTCAGAGCGCAGGGTTGATGAGTAACTCTGGGTTTTGGGTTTCAGAACAGTGGATCAGCGTTGGGTCAATCAACTCTGAGCGTGTTCACTCTGGGTGGAGCGTGTGCATAAAAGCCATCGTCAATGGATCGCTGATAACATGATTCACCATGGAAACAGAAGAAACAAATGCGTGATCCTCCCACTTCTCCACTTCTCAAAAAAAAAAAAAAAAAAAAAAAACTTCTCCGCTCCTCCCACTAGAGTTAGAAATATTAACGAATGAGTTTATGGTAGCCTATGGAGAAGAATTAACGGGGATATTGTCACATAAATCTGATCTAATCTCCTCGGCAATTCAGAAAAAAACAGAGCAATCATTTCGCTTCCGTATGAGAAGCCATAGTCTATTTTAAAAAGTTACGCATATCAGCAGTAAAGTAATAAAGCTGGCGCGGCACAGCATTTCTGACAGTGTTTTATATTCGCTGTATAATATGTTGGGAAGCTATAGCCTAATAGCCCACTGGGCAGTAAACAGACTGTCGCTTCTTTTAAATGGGGAGTGAAAGACATTAACGTCAAGACACATTAGGTGACAGTTTCCATTGAAGAGCCTGATTGATTTATTACCAGATCCATTTTCCTCAAGTGATCACAGTTTAAATTATTATATCATTTTTATATTCATATTAGGCTATTTAACGAGGCTCGTCTGTGACTTTAGGATCGCACAAGTGAACAGTAACTATCGCGTGCAGCCGCAGCGTTACATGAATCCACCTGACATACATCTGTTCAGTGGCACAGACGTTAACAAGCATACAATACAAATAGGTTTATTAATCTGAATGTAGAGCATGTCACGATGTGTAAGGTGGCCGCCTATATGAACGGACCGAGGGCTGAGAACAAGGCTACTGATCAGATAAATGATCGGTCAAACGTAAAATCATCAGGAAATGATAAAAACATCCCGATGGAGATTTCTATGGAGTGATTTTGCTTTAAATTGTATAGGGACGCGTGTGACAGTGGCACTCTTTCTTCAGTCGGAGCTGCAGCGTAAAGTGAAAACAAACTCAGGGTAGGTCTAACCACCTCCCGAGCAGGTTAGACCCACGGCGTATGTTGCCGCAGTAACTGACTCTCGGTTGCGCTGATCCTGCTTCTTGAAAAGGAAAACCCAGAGTTTCCACCAACTCAGAGCGAACAAACTCTGGGTTGCCTCAAAACCAGCTACCTGAAACAGGCCTCTGGTGTTCATTCAGTCAAGACTTCCTGCCAGTTCACTAATGTGGTTTGATATGATTTTTCTTCATTGACTACGTGAATGGATATATGTTATAGAACCACCATTTAATTTGTGTTTCAGGAAGGTCTTTTTCTGAATGAAAAAAAAACGTATTTATTTAAAACTTTATCCGCAAGCCAGCAAATATATCCTTGTCCTTTTTTTAGGAGTTGTCCAACCTTTTTTTTTTTATTTTTTTTTTTGAACCCTTAAAGCTGGGGTATATGATTTCTGATTGGTCAAAGTTAACATGAGCTGTACACTTTGACCAATCAGAGCGATGCTCCGATTCTCTGTTCTTAATTGCTGTTAGGACTGTCCATTCACTTTGCACCGACGTTGTTGGTGTTCTAGAGCATGTCAGGGAGGGACCATAGGGGAGGGACCAAAGAGAACAAGTGGAGCGGTTGAGGTATTTGGATTCAAATCTCTATCCCAACTGCTATTTTCTCCCCAAATCATATACCCCAGCTTTAATATCAATGGAAATACTTTATTTTTAGGCTAGGTAAGATATTAAATCAATTTATCCTGAATAAGTCAACATTTAAAAAAATACTGATCATTAAAGTTGTTTTGTACCTCCATGTCATTGCAGAAAGTGGCATTAGTTCCAAACAAGATCTGACACTGTTCATCCACACTGTAGTGCATGCCTGGCAGCTTGGGAGGAAGCCGGACCTGGTACCGGCTCCTGGGGTCTGTGTACAGCAGGCATGTACTGGCTTTGGACCTGTTTGAAAAAGACACAAGAGAGCAGGATTCCAGTCAACTGATTTATTTCACAGAGTTTGTTTCATTCTGAATCCAGAAGAGACTTGGCATTTACAGCGGGGCTGATTTGTACAATTTTATCTTGAAAGCAGATGTAGATGAGCATCGATATGGTGACATCAAAGGAGATGTAGTCAGAGCCAAATAAAAGACTCATTTGTACATCAACCACCCAACTCCTTGTCCTGGATCTGCCTACTTTCAAGCAGTTTGTGGAATGTCCAACCAAGGTAAATAATACACACTACCTGCTGTATGTCAATATTAAGGAAACATAGTTTCATAGCCTTTTAAATGAGAGCGGAAGAGGACCAGGTTCAGATATAACTTAAGGTGAGGAATCAGCAAGGCAAGGATAGATACAGGAGGAAGTTGGAACAAAACCTCCAGGAGACGTTGTGTGTTTGTGTTCCTTAAAAAAATCCAAAAATAAAGAATTAGCTTGCTATATAAGCTAGCTTGCTTTTGGAGTCACTGGATACAACTGGACTGGTAGCCAGTTACGATGAGGGGACCTGAACTAGTTGAATCCTTTCTCAAACAGATGTGGATGCTATTCACCCCTCAGCCAGCTCTTTGACCATCTGCCCCCCTAAACCCCACAAACCCGCTGTACTGCCTATTCTCACGATCAATACCATACCTGTTGGGGTCAAGCCTGACTCTGGTCCCCCAAGCTCTAGCTCCTCCAAATAATGCAGACCAGTGGTGCTGACTTCCAACCTGATGAAGACCATTACATTTACAGCCCCTGGTTGAGCCATTACTGGACTCCCTTCAGTATGCATACCAGACAAATGTTAGTGGAAGATACCATCATCTTCCTGCTTTACTGTGCCAATGTTCACCTGGAGGCCCTGCTGAGGAGCAAGTTCACTGCAAGGCAGATAGATAGGGATAGGGTAGGGGAGAGTAGGGTAGGGTAGGGTAGGGTAGGGTAGAGTAGAGTAGAGTAGAGTAGAGTAGAGTAGAGTAGAGTAGAGTAGAGTAGAGTAGAGTAGAGTAGAGTAGAGTAGAGTAGAGTAGAGTAGAGTAGAGTAGAGTAGAGTAGGGTAGGGTAGAGTAGAGTAGAGTAGGGTAGGGTAGGGTAGGGTAGGGTAGGGTAGGGTAGGGTAGGGTAGGGTAGGGTAGAGTAGAGTAGGGTAGCGTAGGGTAGAGTAGGGTAGGGTAGGGTAGGGTAGAGTAGAGTAGAGTAGAGTAGAGTAGAGTAAGGTAGGGTAGGGTAGAGTAGGGTAGGGTAGGGTAGGGTAGGGTAGGGTAGGGTAGGGTAGGGTAGAGTAGAGTAGAGTAGCGTAGGGTAGAGTAGGGTAGGGTAGGGTAGAGTAGAGTAGGGTAGGGTAGAGTAGGGTAGGGTAGGGTAGAGTAGAGTGGGGTGGGGTAGGGTAGAGTAGGGTAGGGTAGGGTAGGGTAGAGTAGGGTAGGGTAGGGTAGAGTAGAGTAGAGTAGAGTAGAGTAGAGTAGAGTAGGGTAGAGTAGGGTAGGGTAGGGTAGAGTAGAGTAGGGTAGGGTAGGGTAGAGTAGGGTAGGGTAGGGTAGAGTAGAGTAGGGTGGGGTAGGGTAGAGTAGAGTAGGGTAGGGTAGGGTAGAGTAGGGTAGGGTAGGGTAGAGTAGCGTAGGGTAGGGTAGAGTAGAGTAGCGTAGGGTAGGGTAGGGTAGAGTAGCGTAGCGTAGGGTAGCGTAGGGTAGGGTAGGGTAGAGTAGCGTAGGGTAGGGTAGAGTAGCGTAGGGTAGAGTAGCGTAGGGTAGGGTAGAGTAGCGTAGGGTAGGGTACAGTAGGTTAGGGTAGAGTAGGGTAGGGTAGAGTAGGGTAGGGTAGGGTAGGGTAGAGTAGAGTAGGGTAGAGTAGAGTAGGGTAGGGTAGGGTAGGGTAGAGTAGAGTAGGGTAGAGTAGCGTAGGGTAGAGTAGAGTAGGGTAGCGTAGGGTAGGGTAGGGTAGGATAGGGTAGGGTAGAGTAGGGTAGGGTAGAGTAGCGTAGCGTAGGGTAGGGTAGAGTAGCGTAGGGTAGGGTAGAGTAGCGTAGGGTAGGGTAGAGTAGCGTAGGGTAGAGTAGCGTAGGGTAGAGTAGCGTAGGGTAGAGTAGGGTAGGGTAGGGTAGAGTAGGGTAGGGTAGGGTAGGGTAGGGTAGAGTAGAGTAGGGTAGGGTAGGGTAGAGTAGGGTAGAGTAGCGTAGGGTAGGGTAGGGTAGGGTAGAGTAGCGTAGGGTAGGGTAGAGTAGAGTAGGTTAGGGTAGGGTAGAGTAGCGTAGGGTAGGGTAGGGTAGAGTAGAGTAGATTAGAGTAGCGTAGGGTAGGGTAGGGAAGGGTAGCGTAGAGTAGAGTAGAGTAGAGTAGAGTAGAGTAGAGTAGAGTAGAGTAGGGTAGAGTAGAGTAGGGTAGAGTAGAGTAGAGTAGAGTAGAGTAGGGTAGGGTAGGGTAGGGTAGGGTAGAGTAGAGTAGAGTAGGGTAGGGTAGGGTAGGGTAGAGTAGAGTAGAGTAGAGTAGAGTAGAGCAGGGCAGGGCAGGGCAGGGCAGGGTAGAGTAGAGTAGAGTAGAGTAGGGTAGGGTAGGGTAGGGTAGAGTAGGGTAGGGTAGGGTAGAGTAGAGTAGGGTAGGGTAGGGTAGGGTAGGGCAGGGCAGGGTAGGGTAGGGTAGGGTAGGGTAGGGTAGGGTAGGGTAGGGTAGGGTAGGGTAGAGTAGGGTAGGGTAGGGTAGAGTAGGGTAGAGTAGAGCAGAGCAGAGCAGCGTAGGGTAGGGTAGGGTAGAGTAGAGTAGAGTAGAGTAGAGTAGAGTAGAGTAGAGTAGAGTAGAGTAGAGTAGGGTAGGATAGAGTAGGTTAGGGTAGAGTAGAGTAGGGTAGGGTAGAGTAGGGTAGGGTAGGTTAGGGTAGGGTACAGTAGGGTAGGGTAGGGTTGTAGAGTACAGTAGTGCAGTACTGTAGTATTTTTTTGTTGGTCTATTCTGATATCTTTCTGTCCATCCCGGGACAGGTATCCCTCCTCTCTTGTTCTTCCTGAGGTTTCTGTTATTTGTGAGATCAGTAAAGTTGATTTGACGGTTACAGGGTCGTCATGGACCCTTTGCTGAGTGGTGCACTACAAGCTGGACTAAGAACATTGAGGCTGTGTGCAAAAAGGGCCAGAACCAACTCTACTTTCTGCATAGGCTTCGGTCATTCAGTTTCAGCAGTACCATGCTGAGGATGTTCTACCAGTCTGTGGTAAGCAATGTTAATATCAGGACACAAATCTTCTACTAAACAAAGTCCTGCCCGTACTCTTAAATACCACTAGACCCACAGGGACGGGAAGGGAAAGCAAGAGACCACAGTGGAATGCAGTTAATTCTACAGCAATTGGGTAAAAAATGGTCTTTGAGATTAGCCTTAGGTGTAAATTAAAAGCTGTGTCTCACCTGAGGAAGTTCTCTAGGTCATCGCGGCTGCAGGACGACCAGGACAGGTCGCTTGGGTTTCTGCCTTTCACCCATTCACCAGACATGATGTGGGAGTGACCGGTGCAGGTGGCGTGGTCGTCGTCATGGGTCATTCCCATACTGAAGACAAGACATGGATGCATAGACACTGTGTGAAAGAGTAGTAGAGCTAGTTTTTAAATAGGAAAACCATCTTCTCAGTACACACAGCATGAGAATATACAGTATGTACATGCACTGCACTGTGCTGAAAACTACTGGACACACACTTACAAGACGATAAAAAAACAGTGAATTCTCTTCAAGCAGCAGAACAATTAACAGTAAGAAACCTAAAAAAGGTGAAATACCCGTCTTACTTGCAAAAAAGATTTATTCAATAGCAACGTTTTAGTAGTAGACCTTCATCAGGCCAAAAGTAGCAAACCGGCTAAATGTAATTAAGAGAATTAATAAAAATCTATTCTTCTAAAGCACTTAAACAACAAACTATTCTTGTAAAAAAGATCAAGTACTTTCTCAAGTTTATTTTGAAAGTCACATATTGTACTAATTTTCATGTTAAAAATTGTTATTTGGTTTTTCTACTATAAAAAAATGTCATAGTGGTGTGTCCAAAAAAAAACTTCATATTTCTCACAGTGCCATTGAAACATCTCCTCTTTTCTTCAGCCTCTGTCTGAAATGCTCCATTTTACAGTCTCTTTAAGCCCCGCCTTCCAAAAAAGGCCTGGTCAGCTCTGAATGTCCCTGAATCTAACTGCTAGTTTGAGTTGTTGAACACAGGTTTTCAGAAAGGTGGAGGTGGAGACAAAGATAGAGGTTTTTTTTCACACACTGGGGACCCAATTACAAAAGCAGGATTAAGCTTTAACCACAAACTGTACATGCCCGGTTACTGAACACTAACTTACTGCCAATGAGATTGATGCTTTTTGACTTTTTTTATTGTATTTTGTATCTTGTTTTGAGTGTGAAATTTTGTTTTTTAATGTAAAACTTTTATGTTTTGTGCTGTCTTCTTGGCCAAGACTCTTGAAAAAGAGATTTTGAATCTCAATGAGAATATTCCTGGAAAAATTTAAGTTAATAAAAAAATATATTAACGTTGAAAAACCATGAAAAGTAAATTGTGCATAAAAGGTGACCCTTAAACTGTCTTTTGAGGCAGTTTCTTTGGTTTTAAAACGTGAATTCATGGGCGTTTTACACTCAGTTTTTACAGCTCTGACAGGAAGGAT
This sequence comes from Ammodytes marinus, assembly GCF_949987685.1. Taxonomy (NCBI): domain Eukaryota; kingdom Metazoa; phylum Chordata; class Actinopteri; order Uranoscopiformes; family Ammodytidae; genus Ammodytes; species Ammodytes marinus. Next base: position 4,123,550 of record NC_137230.1, on the reverse strand, counting down.
CTCTTTTCTACAATGCATCTGTGTGCACACAATGTGTGTCTGTGTGAGAGACACACATAGAGATCAACAGAGTAAGGAGGAGTGTGTGTTGAAACAGGGAAGACTTCACTTGTGTGTGTGTTTCCACCTAGAGCCATGACCTACATTTGCAAATTAAAACCAAAAACCCAGTCCGAACTCCAGGCAAAGACTCAGAACATAATAAATTACAAGTGAAGACTCTCCCCTTGGTTGAAATGAAAGCAATATAGATTTAATTTTAGGCCTCACATCATATTCCTTATCCATTGCAGAGGATAGTCCAGTGCCTTCAGAGCAGATGGTATGGATCAGTCAGAATGTTCACATGTAAAGTTTAGTCAAGCTACGGTTATAGCTCGACTTAAAACATGAAGTTGGACTACTGTCATTGTCCCAATATAATCTTAGCACAAAAAGTAAGGCAATTTGTGTTTGGTCGAGTATTTCTTTGTTGTACACTTACAAGTATTATTTTTTCCGTGAGTACAGGTGGCGGATCGTGATATTCACTGATTTTGACAAAATGATTCTGACAACAAGCTTTATCCCGAAATGTTGACTCCACCTTTCATATCTTAAATATTTTGTTTATGACAAATTACGGCCAAAACTAAGGACATTTTCATCAGCCTAAATTGTCAATGGTGTTTTCTGCTAATTAGTTAATGTTAGCATTTACTGACACATGTCATCATGATCATGGTAAACATTACCTGATAAACATACATATACAATCAGCTAGTATAGGTGTATAAATATGTATATTCCCGTTTTCTATCCATATTATCTAAGTGGCTGTGCCTCTGAAATAAAACTTACATACAAAGCCAGCCTGGGCTCAGAGTTTATATGAGCATCTAAGTGTTGTAATAGCTTCTTGACACACAAAACAATAATTCCTTGTAGTGTTCAAGTTCAAGTTAGTTTATTCGTCAAATGCACAACATAACAGGCAAGCAGTCATAGCTGGCAATGACATGTTTGTGTTCCAAGCTCTCCTCAACAATGCAACAATAAAAATTAAAAAAATAGTATAGAAGATAAGAGTAAAAAGAGTAATGGGTGTGTGTGTGTGTGTGTGTGTGTGTGTGTGTGTGTGTGTGTGTGTGTTTGTGCGCGCCAATAATGTGCTTATGTAACAGAACTTCCATAATGTGGGCATGGGCAGACACAGTGTGTTGCCAGTTTGTTACCTTTCCTGGCCCCAATAGCTGGAGCAGAGCTGCTTGATGAAAATTGTGATAACTCCTGAGGGGCCTGGCACAGTCGCAAACTGCTACAAAGGTTCATACATTTGGCATGATCTTCAGGTGAATTTGGCATTAGCTCTGTGTGTAACTGGGCTGTCAATGAGGGCTTTATGTGCAGACTACATGTTTCCAGCGTTTACAGACATCTTACTGCCACAGAGTGAATAATAATAATCAGGCTTGGCTTGGCTCACTGGATGTCTCCCAGTCGCTTGTTTTGCCCTTACTGCAAATATCTTAATCTATGAAATCCACAACCAATGTTTATAGATGAGTGAAAATGAATAATATGTAAAAACAATTTCAGTTTATTGGCATTATAGTTTCTCTAACTGGTGAATGAGGAAACATTTTTGGAAAAAGTTGCTAACTTTCTCTTTTGTTTGGTAACCTGACTTACATGCATCAGAGTAAATAGCTCAGACTGCAACGAAAAGGCACCATTTCATATCTCTCTATTCATATTGCAAAATGCTCTGAATATGAGTTTATTCTCACCCAGAAACTATAATGTCCCCTGGGATGAGGATGGTTAGACTACTGTATTTTAAATATGAGCAGTTAAAAGAAATACATTTCTAATAGACTCTTGAATGGTTAGCCTTTGGAACACAAATTATTAGTTGTTTTGTTATTATTTATTGCAATTTGCATATATCATACTGTAAATATATATACACTCACTAGCCACTTTATTAGGTACACCGGTTACATTTCGTGTTAACCCATAACGAATCAGCCAATCACATGGCAGCAACTCAATGCATTTAGGCATGTAGACCTGGACAGGACAACTTGTTGAAGTTCAAACCGAGCAACAGAATGGGGAAGAAAGGGGCTTTAAGTGACTTTGAACGTGGCAATGTTGATGGTGCTAGATGGGCACGCACAACCATCTCTAGGGTTTACAGAGAATGGCCCGAAAAAGAAAAAATATCCAGTGAGCGTCAGTTGTGTGGACGTAAATGCCTTGTTGATGTCAGAGGAGAATGGGAAGACTGGTTCGAGATGATAGAATGACAACATTAACTCAAATAACCACTCGTTACAACCAGGGTATGCAGAATACCTTCTCTGAGCGCACAACATGTCCAACCTTGAAGCATATGGGCTACAGCAGCAGAAGACCCCACCAGGTGCCACTCCTATCAGCTAAGAACAGGAAACTAAGCTTACAATTGCACAGTCTCGCCAAAATTGGACAATAGAAGATTGGAAAAATCATCTAGTCATCGTCTAGTCTGATGAGTCTCGATTTCAGTTACGACATTCAGATGTTAGGGTCGGAATTTGGCGTGAACAACATATAAGCATGGATCCATCCAGCCTTGTATCAAAGGTTCAGGCTGGTGGGGGTGGTGGTGGTGTAATGGTGTGGTGGATATTTTCTCGGCACACTTTGGGCCCCTTAGTACCAATTAAGCATTGTTTAAACGCCACAGCCTGCCTGAGTATTGTTGCTGACCATGTCATCCCTTTATGACCACAGTGTACCCATCTTCTTATAGCTACCTCCAGCAGGATAATGCACCATGTCACAAAGCTCAAATCATCTCAAACTGGTTTCTTGAACATGACAATGAGTTGACTGTACTCCAAAGGCCTGCACAGTCACCAGATCTCAACCCAATAGAGCCCCTTTGGGATGTGGTGGAACCAGAGATTCACATTGTGGATGTGCAGCCGCCAGATCTGCAGCAACTGTGTGATGCTATCATGTCACTATGGACAAAAACCTCTGAGGAATGTTTCCAACACGTTGTTGAAAGTATGCCAAGAAGAATTAAGGCAGTTCTGAAGGCCAAAGGATGTCCAATCCGGTACTAGCAAGGTGTACCTAATAAAGTGGCCGGTGAGTGTATATAGCTTATCTTTATATAATGGTTTTATTAGTGAGCTGTGTCTAATTTTGCAATGTGTCTCCGTCATCAATGTGCAGAGTCAAAACAGCAAAGTGAGAGGATGCGGATGAAAAGGAGAGAAACTGGAGTGAGTTAGTAAAATCAGTCTGAAGTGTCACACGGAGAGCCCCCTGCTTGTTGTCATACATAACATCAGCCAGGGAAATCCTCCACTGACTGTTTGTGGACAAAAGACAGAGAAAACCTATCCAGCAGTATCTGCACAGTGTGTATTAATACTTAATACAGCTTGTAATCCTTCGCTGAGTCCCTCCAAGTTGGAAAAAAAAAACGGTCTAAGTTGTGGACGTGGTGGAGATGAACCGAGGTATGTATGTACTGAACTCCACATTTGACATATAGTCTCTAACCTGATGCCTGTGTGTGTATCTTATATCTCAAAGAAGGAACAGATTTCCATTTGGTAGATAAATAGGGTGGGATAAAATAGAATATACCATTATATTTTGCAGGCGATTTTGGATTAGGGGGCTGCTGTTACATGATTCTCCTTGTTTTACCCAACTATCAGGCCAATGCGGACACTTGACACCAAACGAGAGAACTTCCTTACTATTCTCACTAGAGCAAAAAATGGACAACAGAAGAGCAGTATAGTTACACATGATACATTGCCAAAATAGACCGGGTTCAAACTTCAATCACAGTGAAACCTACTTGTGTCCCAGCTCGTGAGCAATGGTGAAGGCCAAATTGAGTCCGTTGTCCTCCGCTAACACACATTTCCTCTTGGTACTGCAGACACCGCCCAAATAAGCAATACCTGTAACACAGTGGCATGACATGACAGTGAGTCGCATATAACAATTACAATTGTGTTGCGTTAAAAAACAGGCCGGGTTATACACGTGCTATACATGAATTAACATATTCAGAACCAATATCAAATGAGGGGATCAGGGTCATACCTCAATTCACTTCAATGTCTATTGGATAACTCACTGTGGCTCAACTGACAACTATAGATAAAATAACCGGAGAATTTAGAGGCTATGCTGCTTTCTTGGTAGGATGAAATTCCTGTAATAGGGCTGAACAATATATGGTGTTTGGTGTTTTGCGCTCCCAACTGAGCCTTCAAGGCAGCGCTGGTTAAGGTTAAGGTTAGGGTTAGGGTTAGGGGATAGGGCCTTCCAGGCAGCACATTATATTTAAAAAGATGTATCATACATACGATATCAACATTACGGTATGTATCCTAAAGGCTGCTTGAACTGCAATAAATGATAGCCTATTCCGAGTAGTGCATGCCATGCATTCACACTCTGTATGGTATGTGAATATTTGGACAATCAGATGAAGCCCTACTGCTCTAATGCCCCCCATGTAGACGCTAGTGGCTGAGGTGGTAAAGTGTGAAATGTGAAAATATAGCTCTTACAATACTTATTAGCCAGCCGGGATTTACATGAAGACCAGTGAGTATATACCACACAGACAAAGCAGAAAGAAATGAACACTGTCTAGTATATTTCTTTAATAATCCTAAATCATATTCACCAATGTAACCGCATATCGCAAGTTGTCCTGATATCGTGCAGCCCTAGTTTAAAAGGTCCAAATTCACCATCCACTTATCAGTTTGGTGTCATTAATGTCTACAAGCAGTCAGACACTTGTTAGTAAATTGAAATGCAGTTAGTTTGGTTGATGGACTGAGGTGATCATTAGCTTGGTCAGATCCCATTTAAATAACAGTGGATTCTAGTACAGAGCGTGCCTTTACAGGCTGTATAAAGCCCATGTAGCATAACACAAAACTTGACAGTGAGGTCAGAGGCATGGCTGAGATTTTTCTGCGGCATCAAAGATACGTTGAAGCCAGCACTTCTGAGTATAAAGCCCCCGGACAAAGAGCTGCGATCCACAGTGCTGTGGTTATCAGCGCTGGGTTTTGACCTGGTGTTAGGGGCGAGCTGGCTGATCAAACAGTGATGTGTTGGCTAAAATAGCTGGCGGCACATCCAGCCAGACAGCCTCAAAAGAGCCCCAAAGCCCCATCAGGCCTCTGGACTCACAGCACTGCAAGCAGCTTCAGTGAGCCGTTTATTTTGCGCTAATTAGCCGTTATAACATGAAGGGCCTTCCATTGAGCTATTGAGTCCTGGTCAGTTGGAAAAGCTCCGAGTGCTGACAACACAGGCCCTGAGTCAGCCTGGAAGAGGCGCTTTGTTCACGCTTTCAAACACATACATGCACACACACATGCTTGCACAGAAAAAACACATGCAAAATACTTGTTCACCGTAAACTGACCCCAGTGAAATCATCAAACTGAATGAGTTCTACTGTCGATTTGAAAGACAATGGCTCAGTCCTGACACCACGCCCCCGTAACTCCATTCACCAGCTCCAATCCCCCCCCCCCCCCACCACAGCCGGGGCCTGGGCCTCTGGATAACAGCCGACCCCATACTACAAGTGGGTGGGCCTGTCTGCCTGTCTTGTGTTACGGACAAACAGCTGATAATGTTGTTACATATTGGAGAGGATCATGTGGGGATATAAAGTGAAAATGGGTCAGATGTGACATGAATGCTACTTGACAGCCTTGTTGTAAAATCAGCTGTTCCAATGTTTACACAGGGCCACAGAGGTTCAGCGTACTTTTTCTAACCCCACCGCTACAATAATGTGTTGAAGGCTTTTTAATGGAGTGGAGAATTGCTTCCTGAAAAAAATATCTGTGATAGGCCGTGTAAAAACATAATTTAAAATATGTCGTGCATATATGGCTGTCTCTCCCATGTGGGTCGTCTTGGCAACATATTTTATAAATCACATAATGTTAAGATAGTTAATCTGATTAGCATATTTCCCACTGGACATTTTGGGCCGTTGATACTTTTTTCTGCTGGACAACTACACGTGATACACGTGAAATAAAACTAAATCCTGAAGCAACTGTCATTGGAGTGAATGAACCTCGTCTTTGAGTCCAAAGCCTCGTTTCCACGACAAGAGTAAAGAGTCTTGTGTTTAGAGAAAAATGACAGTGCACAGCTCTCTGTTTATGTGTGGCGTTTTGTTCTAATTCATCAGCGGGCTACACTGTGGGTGTTAGAGGATGCTCAGTGACTTTTCAGTCATGTGGTGCCTCGTTCATAATCAGCATCCCTTCCAACCCACCTTCTAGTCACATCTCTGCTCCAGCAATGCAAAAACACAGGACACCTCTACACGTATAACTTTAATCCCAGTCCCACCCACCATCGTTGCTTCCAGTACTGTCTGCTTTACTGTTCCCTTTTTAGGTTAAACTTCCATTAGTGTGGTGATGTATGAGAACAAAGTCTGTCTTTCTTGACATATCTTCTATCCCATATGGGCCCATATGTCATCTCCTGGTCCCCATGTAGCATGGAATCCTAGATGACTTTATGTTATGTTAAACAAACTGACAGAAAGGGCTAAAGGAAAAAATAAGTAACGTGAACCAGCAGCTGATAAGATTATGGGAGAAAACCGGTCTCAAATAATGGTAAATAAATGAGAGAGAGGGTGAGATCATAAAACACCCTATCTCTCCCCTCGCCCACACTATTTTCCCTCCCACATCATTTATCTCTCTCCTTCTCATGACCATATCTATCCCTCTCATTTGCAGTATCAGACTTTTCTTTGCTAGCTCGCAGGTCCCCATATCAAAAAGATTGAGAACCCTGCTGTATGGTATGCTACTGTATACTTCTAAAAGAGTTCTGCACTTCCCAGAGGTTGGAGAATACTTACTTAATTACAAAAAGTGAAAATCACTGGAAAACTAAGTTTTTTGCCAAATACACTTTCTAAGACATACATTTGCTGTCCAGATTATGTTCATTGGCTATAGCAATGTTCACTGTAGTCCAGGTAACATAGTCTTGTACCGGGCAGGGATCATAGGGAAGGGGAAGGGTCAAATTCATATTGCACATTCTGTATGCCTCGTTCCCCCTGAGCAGCACAGTTTGGATCGGCACCGCAATTCACGGCACAACAGGGTACGGTAACCCTAGGTCAGCCTTGTGTTTCCACTGCCAACAGCACCCTTACTTGGTAGGCTGGGTTTATGCCGGATTGTGATATCGGCGGTCAGAGTATATACAGTCTGTGGGACAGAGCTGTGGAACAACGCTGGATGCGGTAGGTAGGTAACCATGATAGCAGCGGGACGCAGTGTAGCTCGCCGATTAACTCAATGAAGAGGAAATACGCCACACGATAAATAAAGAGCGGCGCGCAGACATTTTTATCTAAAACACAAGACTCTTCACTCTTGCAAAGGTGACAAACAGCATTTAATCTCCTGCACGGAAATGTGTGCACACTGAACTGATCCGAACCGCACCACTTAGTGGAAACAAAGCTATATCTATTTGACCCAGTGTTAATATAAAACATTGATATCTCCAGCTAGTTTTAGAAAAAACATCCAGATGAGAGAATGAACAAAAGAAGCCAAATCAAAGCCCGTTCTCCCTGCGTATTAGGGATACATGTGCACAGTTGATTATACAGATACACAACTAGAAGCATGTGGGTCAATGGACTCTTCTTAAATGCTGCTCGTGGCCCCGTGTGTGTGTGTATTGTAGGGGCCTATTCAGATGAAAAAGCTTGAGATGGCCTAGAGAGGAGGACCAGGGAGGGGAGATGTGGGTGGTAAGGTGTTCTGAAGCAGGACCCTTTTATGAGTGCAGTGATTACGGTGAAGCTGCTTAAAGTAGGTCACACACGTTGGGCCTGCTCGCACAAAGAGCAGAAGTGTTCTCATTATGCAGAGCAGATTAGCAGGTTGAGAGTATTACGGTGGGACAGAGCAGTGCACACAACACACAGGCTCTGTCTGCATCCACGTGCATTACCTCATAGCTATGTGCATGCTTATAATATGTCATAATGAGTTGGGAGTAATAGTGCTATGTAGGGTAAGAGTAAGATATTCAGCCAATCAGAGCCTGTCTCAGTTTCATCCACCTCCCTTACTTTTTTTATTAGCTATTTATAGTGTAACCGAGCAACACAACTCTGGTTGTCTATGGAAAGCTTCCAACTCTATGATCCTGCAAATGTATATTAGAGAGGATAGCTTTGTTGAAACCCACACAACCCTTGAGATTCTAATTTCCAAAGAAGATAGCAAAAACTGTATTAGTGGATAAGTTTTGGGAAATTTGTATAGTCTCCAAATGAAAAAACAACAACTAAAAAAGAACTATAACAGCTGTCAACATGGTAAATAATCCCTCCAAATCAATATTTGTGTCTCATGGCCTTCACCAAGCATGTATTTCAGTGTTTCTTCTTTATAGGACCATCTGTAGGACCCTTTTCCACCAACCAGGTTCCAGTTCTGGGCCGGTACTAGAGCCTGTTCGCAGCTGGTTTAACTTGGGAGCCTATTAAGAACTAGTTTTTTTTCCACTGCCTAGAGAGCCACGACAAGACGTCACTGTAAAGGTCGGTGTACTTTGCCACTCTCCTGGGTAATGCTAGCGCTAGCTTTAGGCACAACAACGGCGGCGGATACATCATATTTTTTTAAACTTGTTGCCTCTCGCTTTGCTTTGTTAACCAAACACAACCTATCCAGCGCTGGTTGCTTTGATCGCTACGTTTGGAAATTATGTTACATTTACGTCTCGTAGTAGCGGTGTTTTTTTCTTTTTTTTTTTTTAGATATTTTTTGGGCATTTTTTTTTATGCTTTATTGATAGTGCAGAGAGACAGAGGTGAAATGGGGCAGAGAGGGGAGTGAACTGCAGAGGTGTTTTTTAATATGGGTTATGATGTTTTAGTTGGTCTGGTTGGTCAGGATAATCCCTCCCCTGCCCCCTGATGTAGTCGGTTCGCAGTTCCAGACCAGCTCAGAGTTGGTGCAGCTCTGGACCAGATTTTCCGTCCGGGACCCAGTTCTCTCCAATACTACTGATTCCTTAGCCCTACTTACTGCATGTGCCAAATAGAACAATTCAACATAGGAAAAGCTTAAACAATCCAAGCATCAATGAAATATCAAAATATTTCAAAATCAAATTCAGATTTTTACGGATCTGATTAAGCATTATGGGTATTCTTGTAAACGTTCTACGTGTGAACATTTGAGCCAGACCTGCTTAGCTGAGAGAAAGCATTCAACCTACAAGTGCTGCGGCTTCCCTTTTGCAGAACGTCTCTGCACTCTTGGTGTACCAGAATGATCTGTTTGTTTATCAGATGATTCATACATTACAGAAGGCTCCTCAATGCATTTATAAACTTAAACATTAGTTTTTCTGGTCATGTCATACCATCACCAACACAAAAGCAGTTAGACCCTGGATCTGTCCGACAATAGGCCTTCAACGTCACGCAAAACCAACCACACCAACAGATTATTAACTTCAATAACCTGTTTTTTATAATATTATATGATGAATATAATTAGTTCAGATTTTTAGACTTAAGTAGGCTATACAGAACAACCTTAATCCAAAGTGGGTTCTTTCCAATATCACCTTTTCCATTTGATGATACATCCTATATATGTTTTGGACATGGTCAAAAAGTGTTTGTTTTTTTACTCTTAAACTTTTAGGAAATTGCTTGAGTCAGGAAATTAAAAAGACCAAGATGTTTCCTCTCGCTTCTACACGTTTAACCATAAAGTCAATGACATTTTACCTTTGTTTAATTAAAGTTTGAACATACATGCAGGAGCATGACAGTGTGTAAAGCCAGCATTATGCTGTAGGTAGGTGCTAGGGTAAACTAACTTATATAATGAACGGCGCAACTGTTGTGGTACTTTCTGTATCAGAACAATCCTACATGACTCACTGACTATTTTTACCCTACTGCTGTGTGAATGGGTGCATAATCTTAACAGCCCTGATATAGTCAAAAACAGATGCGGATGAGGACAGCAGATGTGCACACATACACAACCACCGGCACATACTGTAGATACTACATACATTCCACTTGGTCATAAAGTACATTTTGGGGATTGCATGGTCATCTTTGTAAAAAAATTGACGTCACAAGGATCCTACACACATGCAAAAATGTGTCTTAAGAACTCCAGCTGACCATCATGTGAACGAGAACCAATATAAGCTATATTCCTAAGAAGATGTGTTCTCAGGATCCTCTGCATGTATTCCAGTGCAAGTAATGCGACTCATAATGCTCCGGTTGGGTATAGCATATACATCTTAATGTGGCTGTGCTTTTAGGTCATTGAGTGTGATGAGAAAAAAAGTTTGAAAATAGTTCCAACATTTATAGAAGTGCTTTGTGGATCATCTGTCACACCATAACAGACTACCTATGAAACGATCCAGGATAACCATCCCTGTTTCTCTCTCTCTCTCTCTGTCCAAACGTCATAAACATCTGCCAGACAGCCTGAAAGAGCCAGGGGAAACTAGAAAAACAATGAACCAGGCAAAGACCATTTGTAAATGATGTCAATGTTTTCAACAAAAGATACCTTCTGGCTTTTGGGGTGCAGGAGTTCCTTGTTGTCTAGGGATGGCAACATAACAAAAGAGTGAGCTGTGGGTCCCTTTCAGGTGAGGTCATTTGACTGCTGTCATCTCATTGGTTAAACATTAAATAGGTCACGGACAAACAAAGTTCAAACTAAAAAACTATTTAGCAGAGCAGCATGGCATCACATCCAAGTGGTGTGCCACACCCCTGCTGAGATGACGCTTGACTTCGCCTCTTTCCAAAGGAAAACAGTTGCTCACACTTGCACAAAGGGATTCAGTTGCAGATCATTGTGTACAGAGGCTTATTCAAATGGGTTTGAGTGAGTTTTTGATGGAAGGCCTTGCCCTGCCTTTGGATTAAAGGACACATTTTTCACTTTGTTTTTGTTGATCACACTTTTTTGTTTAAAGTTCAGTGCAGGGATTTAGGTCCCATCACATAGTCATATCGGTAGGGATACTATCTGAAGAATGATGCGCTATCTGACCATAAATGAGCACCACCACAACTAACAGGAAAGTGAGAGAGATGTTAATTAGATGTTTACTTGGTAAATGTAAGAAACATGGTTGAATCGTTGACTTTATTGGAAGCTTTTTGAGCATTAGGTAGAAAATACAGAGCAGGAACACTGACAGCAAGCAATTCCTAATTACATTAATTATTCATAGGTTATACTGTCATATTATATGAGTGGTATGTTCAAGTGTCCACTTACCTTTATACTACTGTGTGGACATATGCCTGTGTACTTAATATGCTGGATCTGATATGAAGCAAAACTGCTCAATAGAGCAGCAAATGCATTGAAGTTATGGGGCCTTTTTTCAAATCAGACAGCCAATCACACACACAACATACTTAGCCAAATACTTACATAACCATTTCGTGCACACACGCATACGCACATACTGTACAAAGGGGGATTATCCTCAGAAAGCAGATACAAAGTGTCAGGGGGCCCTCTCTTAATTACAGCATCAGGTGCTGGAAACATTCACACTCCTTCCTGATGTATGCAAAAGGGGAATTCCTCTTCCAATGAAAATCTGCAGATATAATGGACTCTTGGTTCCCTTTGACAAACACTTGTGAGGAGCTGCTGCACTCTCTGGAATTAAAATGGCAGTATATTCCAATGAATGACTCAGATTAAGTCAGTGCAGAACTCTCGGTTTGTTTACCTTAAATTTAGTCTCTATGTCATTTACAATTCAAATAAAGTGTGTGCCCGCTGTTTAACCATATTGGGCCAAAATAAAACAAATAAAAACTCTCGCTTTGTGTTGTCAAATGAAGAATATATAACAGAAAATAAAACTGCTTTGACTTTTATGGACTGAGGCCAATTCCTTGACTTCTAAGGGCATAACATCACAACTGTAGGTGGAAGACTTCCAGCATTACATAATACAGAAACTCTCTCTCTCTCACACACACACACACACACACACACACACACACACACACACACACACACACACACACACACACACACACACACACACACACACACACACACATATAATAAATGCCTGAAGCAAAAGGGACAGGACTTCACAGAGTAGATAGTTCTTGAACAACTCTATCTCACCAAGCATATTAAAAAATACATATGGCCATAGTGCAGGGGTGGCCAACCCGCGGCTCGCGAGCCGCATGCGGCTCTTTGCCCAGCTTCGTGCGGCTCTTCAGTTCATATCAAATTATGTGATTTATAATTTTTTTTTTTTTTTTTTTTATACTTTTTTTTTTTGTGGGCCTATGTCTGTGTGTGCATGTTCGCAAACGTTTCATGCGGCTCTTACGTTCGTTTTACATGTTGTCTATTATTTCATTTTTTATTTTATTAATGTGTAGGCCCTATGTGTATGCCTGTTCGCAAATGTTTAATTGAGGACGCAACATAACGTTCGCAAACGTTTGGTGCGGACGCAACATAAAACTGCCCGCTCAGCTTGGAGGGAGGTTTTCCGTGAGTAAACTATTTGTGTCAAGTTCGCTCCAAAACAGAGTGGGAGAGTTCATATTTTTTGTTGAACGTTATGGCAGGCCATTCTGCCTTATATGCCAGGTGTCATTTGCGCATTTCAAGGCTTCAAATCTTCGGCGCCACTTCAGCTCTCTCCATGCTAAAAGTAAGTCCCACAAAGCAACATGCATAGTAAGAGAAAAACGCTATTTTAAATTGTTATATTTTTGTTTGTGGACTTGGTTGAACTGAGAGTTTGTGTGTGAGGCAGTTGTTGAAAATGACTGCCCTGTCGTCTTTAGTACTGTAGGAGTCCCGTCCTGTCATTACCACAGTGGCGGCCTTAACGATCTGGGGGCCCGTTTCAAGTCCTAGTGTGGGGCCCCCTGTTTTTTTTTTTTTTTTTTTTTTTTTTTTTATAAATAATGCTTGTGCATGCATGTGCAAGCTCCCCGCGAAAATAAAAACGCCCCCCCCCCCCGAAATCTTACTGGCCACCCCAGTGCCCCCCCCCCCCAGTTCAAATGTTATTTTTTATTTTTATTTTATTTTTTTAATTACATTTTTTTCCTGATATGTATACTAGTTCAGAGATGATATGTATTTTTTTTCTTTCTTAACTTTTTTTGATAGGTAGTTGCCAAGTTCATCACACAAACACTCCAATCCACTGATATGAGATCAGTTTTCAATTTTCAATTACAAAATTAATGGTAGGACTGTGGCCACTAGAACTGGTCTCTGGTCAGCAAAGGTCTTGAAAACAGCATAAGTGTGCTTGTGACATGCATGCCACCCATGCATGTGTATAGGCACGTGTCCCAGCAGATTTTTGAAATCTGAATAAAAAAATTAAAGTTTGTAGTTAGCGAGTGTAACATGTTCTTAGCAAGGGCAGACTTTCATAAATAAAGGTTTATTTTTTTAGCAAGATATTTGGTCAAAAGCTAGTGGTCATCCGTCCCTCTGTGCAGTTGTTAGGCATCTGGCTGCTAGCAAGTTATGTTGTCTTGCTAATTTTACTATTCATCTGAGCTGAAATAAATATTGACTTTTTCCTTTATTATCTTCGCCAGAATGCTTAGATTACATGTTAAAAACACAAAAAAATCTTCTGGGGGGGGGATGCCCCCAGACCACCCTTCAGGGGTTTAGTTTTCTGTCAAACATTACAATGGATACTAACATGATTTGGGCATTTGGGATTATAAATCATCTTTGAATTAGTTGTACAGCATATCACATGCTATTCATTCAGGGGTGCGATGGCCACCCCACTCTAACTCTGTGGCCCACCTTGGCCAACCCCAGTCAAAATTTCCTGGAATCGCCACTGTGTGTACCCGTGTGTACGATGTGGCTCTTTGCAGTAACACAGTAAAAAATGTGGCTCTTTGTCTCTGACTGGTTGGCCACCCCTGCCATAGTGGTTCACTCATCTTCAGACTCCATAATTGATCATCTTATTCGACCTTTGATTATTATCATCCTCCTCCTGTATACTGCCTAAACATGTCTACACGGACACAACTCTAACATAAAACTGTCCAGATACAGCATGCATTTCCTACTTGTATTTGTTTCTATTTAATTTTATTTTAAGATAATCTTTATTTGTGTTTTTGTTTTTTTAACCTTGTTCAATGTGGCTTTGCTGTATTATTTGTATTGTTTGTGTTTGAAATGAATGCAAAATTGTATTTCTGTTTGAATATTGAAAAAACTAAATTGTTAATAAAGTTATTAATAAAATAGGGGAAAAAACATTGATTTCCCTCAAAAGAAAAAAAAATTGCCTTTTCTAAAAAGATGTCAGTGTTCTCTATACAGGCCGGCTTGTTGTCCAAGTGTACACAAAGGTATTTGTATAAATCACTTGATTAAGTCCTGACAAAGTCAAAAAGCAGTCTTTTCCTGAATGAATCCTACACTCATTTTTCAAGATTACCAGAGGGGAGCTACACACCACACACTCCCCAATCACTCTCATTGTATCACTCATTGGAAAGTTCCGTGATCTGTCCAAATATAGGAGAGTACGAAGACTTTTGTACACCAAATGAATACTAAGTGCTGTATGCAAACTGTGTCCAAACCCCAGTGTATTATGGAGGATTACATCAGCATGACTTTGAGTTTAAAGCATTAAAGAGTGACTTAAACAACCTCCCAGACAATCTTGTTTTTGCTAACCGCCGGATGATTAAACTGCTCACAATGCTACATTGATATACAGGTTCACCCAAGAATCACACTGCTGGTGTGTCATTAAGGTGAGACAAAGCAGTCAAAGACTTGAGATTTTTGGCTATTTTGCTTCCATAACATGTTTTCTTTCATGCTAGTATAAATAAAAAGGTCCAAAATGTACATTTCGGTGTTTATTTGACTAAACCTGGTCTGTTTGCGTCTGTATATTATTATACACACCGCCTAAAATATAAACTATTTGCTCTCCCGCTGGCCACTCACGGAAACACCTCCCAACGTACATTAGAGTAGCCCTATAAGATTCAATTTATAAAATATAACCAAAACATGTAAAGACCGACTTGATTCAACCTACATCACAACTGCATGCCATAGACTACAGTAGCCATATATTCGCAACTATAGGTAAGCTTATTCAATTTATTGACTGACTATATTGGGTGCCAAGCATTTCCCATTTGTCTGTGTTTTTCTGATGACTGAGCTTTATTTCGTGGTGTTGCTATTGAGTGTCGCTGATTCCCCGAGTCAGGAAAACCCTGCGGTGAGCTCTACGCATGGTCGAAAGTTGGCGTGGGAAAACGCACACTTCCCCGCAAAGAATTTTTCTATAAATACCAACGTTTGACACCACACATTTGACCGCACATTTATGCCTGTCTTACGAAAGGTTTTTGTGCGCCGCAAGCTTTATAAATGAGGCCCCAGCTCTTTTCAAGCACAAGCGGACCCTGACGGGGCCCTTAGGGGAAACTGGCCCGTAAGTCTCCTTTGTGAAATGAAGTGATACAAGTGTTAACATACAATAAATAACTATCATCATATGTCACCAAGTGGCTGTCCCTCCCCCCCCCCCACCCATGAAAAATGACAGCAGCAGTCATTTGTTCAAATGCCAGAAAAACTATCTTGAGTTTAATAAATAACAGACCTCTAATGATCGTGTGAATAAAGCCTCTTTCTAGTCTGTCGGAAGGAAAGGTCGGATGTAAGCATGACGTTACACACAAAACCTCATAGGGAGATGGTCCAAAAGCATAGTTAAATCAAATTATTGTCGTTTGTAAAAAAAATAATAATAATTGGAAGACAATGAAAAACAATGTTGTCCTGCTGGAAAAAGGCGGTACATGCCTAAATAGATAGATTAAGAAGGCAATTATAAACAATGTATTTTGTCATTTAGTTCAGTGTACTGGTTGGTTCCCCAGAGTAGCAATGCACGGAACAGATAGATAAAAAAAAATGTATTGCCAGAAAAAAAATATACTGGGATGAATTTCATCCATGGGTGTATTTTTATAATAAAAATAAGAAGCTTCCACCCTGACAGTTTGAGAGACACAGCTGTTCCAACCGACTGTATATATGACAGTGCAGTTTGGATGTAATGCAGCATTCCCCCAATCAGTCTTGGCCATTCCCTATTTCCTCTAATTGATCAAGTTACTATTCGAAGCGTCAACAGTTGGCAAGCGTACCCTCTTTATCTTTCCTCTTTATCAATCCTCCAGTCCTAGTTTGAATGTTTTAGATATGACATCAGACTTATTGCAGAGCATGCAAGAATGCAAAGTTCATCTCAAACCCGAGGTCACCGGTTTTAGCGGGCTTAAAAAACTGAAAACTGAGCTCACCACACAAAGCCATAACATTGTTTTTTATAATTTATACAGACAAAGACAAACATGCGTGTAAGAAGGAGTGGAAGACATAGCTGAACTCACCCACAGTATCACAGGGTTCGTCTTTGTGAACGCAGAAATCTGTCCTGAAAGAGAAACAATACGTTAACTCAGTATGTCTACCAGATTTCAGTATGTTACTGCCGCCAACACTAGACAAGATACAGAAAAAGGTCAATGCTTTTGCTTATCGCATTTGGATCATAAATTCAGCCTAGTCCAGAGCCGAGATCAAAGAGCTTCTCTCAATGTAATAAGCCCCTGATAGGATATTACAACAATAATTGTTAAGTCACTTTTTAATATGCTTCAAATAAACACTTCTGTGTGGAGCCTCAAATGGAGAATACACATAATACCTTCAGACCAAGTTCACATTACTGCAATCTACTACATACAGTATTTGAAAATGTTGCTTTCACATTTTAAGTGGTTCCTACATCTATTCTAAACTGGACCAGGACCAGAGATACCACACAATCAGCCTCAGCAGCATCATAGTGGAGAAGAACTGAGATTGGAATAATCAGTTTGCCAATCGGTGCCGAAATGTTTATGTTTTGCAATCACCGTTTACACTTCCAAAAGCTTAAATTTGACCCGTTTTGACTTCCGTAAACCTCCCTGCCCATCTCAATGACCTCATCGCATTCCCCCCCATCAGACTCAGACAAACATCTGCCCAGGTCCTCACTTCCACAGGCTATACTGTATAGGCCTATAGGGTCCTCCTGAGCAGATGTAGACACATTCACTGACACTTTATCATGTGTCAACATATCTGGAAAAAACTTGAGGTCTGCTGCAACTCCCAGCTCTTTTAAATCAAGTCTGAAGACTTTTCTGTTTCCATTTTAACCTGCAATTTTATTGTATTTAAATGTTCTATTTCTATTCATTAGCTTTTAAATGTTTTATTTCTATTCATTCGCTTTTCTAATGTGAATTATGTATTTTAATCTTGCCCCTGTAAAGCACTTTGAATGGCCCTGTGTCTGAATTGTGCTATATATATATAAACTTGCCTTGCCTTGCCATTAGATAATGTCAAAATACGGCAAATCCTCGTAAAAAGTATCTAATCTTCTCTAATAAAATATTTTGGAGTAGTTCATCCCAGCCAACCCCAAACCCCCCCCCCCCCCCCCCCCCCCACACACACACACACACACACACACACATCAGATAAACATCAAGAGGCATGCAAGGAGATATTTATGACCAAGGATGATATGTCAAAAGGACAATGAGTTTGTAATGTGTTTGGACCTGAACCCCACATTGGAGGCAAAAGTCATTGGAAGTGGAGGAGACTTTGGTGCAGCTTGGAAATGCCTTCATCATTCCTTTCATGCAAGATAGATGCAATCTGTTTTATGATAACCAGCGTGAGCCGTCACCTGACACATGTCACTACATCACACAAAACCCATTGCAACACACATTTTATTTATCTTGTTTATGAATGTCATTCTAACATTTTTCTTTACATAATGTGAAACACTTTAAATTGCCTGGGATTTTAAAACAGTCAAATTCATGACACACTTGTTATTGCATATTGCGCATTGTAAATATTTTTCATCACATTGCACATTTCAATTGAACTTATCTACTTTTTACTTTATATTCTATTCTATATATATACTGTTTTATATTGCACAGACAATTCCTTTGTACTACTTAGTATTTAGAATGTATCTTATGTAAATATTGTTTATGTGTATCTTGTTTATCTTATTTAACTCTATATTTTTATTTTATCGTTCCAACTGCACTGTGGGCCAGAGATAAATGCCATTTTGATTCTGATGTATGTCTTGCAAATATCAGAACTGACAATAAAAGACTTTGACTTGACTTTCACGTATCACTTGCGTGTCTTTCTGTATAGGCAGTCAGACCATGGAACAAGGCACACATGGGTTAATGACTCAACCACAGTTTCAAATGTCATCTCCAAGCTTCAGCATTGATATGTAAGCACAACAAGCTTTAGACACAACGTTGATCTATTAGCACAAACTCAAAGCAATTAACTGAAAGACGCTGAAAAACATCCATACAACGAAGAACTTTTGAAAATATGGGCGACTCTTTTGACATTACAGTCATCTGATAAATTGGTGATATCAAAAAAAATATTGATCCTTGAGTCTTCAAATTCCCTGTCACATCTCTTAGGGATACAGTCCATGTGTTTTTGCAACCATCTACAAAATACAAAAAAAACCTGCTTCAAATAAGAGCTTTTATGAAACACAAGTCATTAGGAGTCATTAAGACCTGTGATTATATTCTAAATCTCCATCTGGGTAATGTATGACTCCCACACACTATAACTGAGTTAGACACAGCCAATTTGTGTGACTCAACCTTGGTCTCGTTGTCTAAATGTCTGGTGACTGGCAGGCAGAGCTTGGCTGCCGGCCCAGACTGATCAGCTGGATGTGGGAGCAACGTTAAGTGGATCTGACGCCTGTTTGGAATGAGTTGGGGATAAACAGACACACGGAGAGATGCAGAGGTACTGTACATGGACAATGCATAGCTATGAATAGAAGATACAAATGGGGTGCAGGATGACGTTATGCTGTTAACTTTTTGTGTGTCGTTAGCCTCATAGCATAATTGCCAAAATCATATTTACTCTACTCTACTTTTACTCTACATCTACTCTATTCTACATCTACTATTGTTTACTTAACAGTATTTTTAATCTTTTAGTTTTTAGTGAATGTTGTACTTGGAGAGTAAATGGTTGCCGAAGTCAAATTCCTTGTTTGTTTACGCAAACCTGGCCAATAAAGCTGATTCTGATTCTGATTCTGATACTATACTCTACATCTACTTTAACCTACTCTATAACCCTTAAAATATGACTTAGGCAATTATGCTATTAGGCTAACGAAAAGTAGATGTAGAGTAGAGTAGATGTAGAATAGAGTAGATGTAGAGTAAAAGTAGAGTAGAGTAAATATGATTTATGCAATTATGTTATGAGGCTAACAATATGTTTGTCGAGCAAAATCTGCACTGCATGGACCAAAATACAACTTTCTATTCAGGATTTGTTCTTATATCTTATGTTTAAACCTTCTACGAGGAACTTTTAAGGTTAATTTAACAGTCTCATTTTTGTTGACGAGTTGTGATGATCATAAATGACCTAGAACAGCAGACGAGACCATCATCAAATATGCTATTCTTTTTATAGCCTATGTATAAACAAGAAAGAGAAAAGAAAAAGAAAAGATGGTGAAAGCAGAAGAACAGATGAGCTGGGCAAAGAAAATTTGAATAAGGAAACAGATGAGGGAGGAAATATTCAAATAAAGCACCTGTACATGGCAAGTCAGGAGGCTATGGAACAAATCAATCCACATGATTACCATCTGCTCTGATAATAACAAAAAAGTATGATTGCATGTTATGATGCTACCCATGTTAACTTTCCATTAAGGATGGGTGGGAAAGTATACAGGTGCATCACATATCATTAGAATATCATGGAAAAGCTATTTTCTTCTGTAATATAATTTGAAAAAAAGTGAAAGTTTCATTTATTCTAGATTTATTAGATATAAAGTGATATATTTCAGGCACTTGTTTCTGTAATTTTGCGAATTCCGTCAAAAATCCAGAATCTCAAAATATTCGAATATTCAAAATGGCCAATCAAAAAAAAGATTTATAACACAGAAATGTCGACCCCTTGATAAGTAAGTTTATTCATCTACCCAAAGCTTGGCCGGGGATCTCATTTTGCATCAATTATTGATTATTAATTCATACTAATTGTTCAAAACAATCTGAAAAAATTGTAATACATAAAAATCATTGTTTTAGTGTAAATAATCAACTGGAACAGTTTCATGATGATATCTATGAATCGAAAACAAAGTTCCCTATTGCCCTGCGGGGTCTCACCGTAAGGTTACCAGAGTGAAGTGTTCCACAACATTTTAGAGCTAAAGTTTAAAAAAATACATTTTAATCAAGTCTAGGGTATTTTGTTCTGATAGGCGATTCATGTAGCAGAGCTCCAGCCTTGCACTGCCCGTTATCTACTATACTTGCCATATGAGTGACATGAAATCATTCAGGGGCCGGGATCAAATCACGTCTAATGTCCACCCAAGTGTCTGTTAATAAGCTGTGAGGGACAGACTGCAGGCAAGTCATCCACATCAACTTTTCACTAGCTACAGTAGAGCATAGCCCCACACACACACTCTCACTCTCTCTCTCTCTCTCTCTCTCTCTCTCTCTCTCTCTCTCTCTCTCTCTCTCTCTCTCTCTCTCTCTCTCTCTCGCTTACTGAGGACACTCATTGACATAATGCATTACCTAGCCCCTAACCCTAACCTTAACCATCAGAACCTACATACCTCACAGCCCTAACCCTCACACTAGCCCTTACCTAATTCTAACATGGACCTTAAAACCGAGTCTTAACCCTCAAAGTGAGAACCGCCAACATGTCCTCACTTTTCAAAAATGACCTCTCTTCGATGGTGAAAAGCCATGGTCCTCACAAAGCTGCATTTACAAGTATGAACACAAACACACACACACACACACACACACACACACACACACACACACACACACACACACACACACACACACACACACACACACACACACACACACACACACACACACACACACACACACACACACACACACACACACACACACACACACACACACACACACACACACACACACACACACACACACACACACACACACAGGGCTGGTGAGTGACTGTGAGCAAAAAGGGAAACAGGAGAGCGCTGTGACACGCTTTAATTTGCCTGCATGCCGCCTCGCTCTCCCCCTGACTGCTGCTGGCAGCATCCCTCTCCTCCTCTTCCAGTGGTGGTGGGGGGGGGGGCTCCAGAACAAAAGGCCACTGTATTCCTGCCCTCCTCCCTCTCCCGGCAGCAAGAGGAGACCGGATAGGATCTGACAGCAGACATGAGTACTCATTTAAACAAAAGGATTCCTTCTACCCCCCCCCCCCTGTCTACCTGGAATTACAGCAGGTAATAATAGCTAATCCTAAAAATTAGGAACGTGTCATGTGGTGCCAGATGCTGCCCTGTTGGGACTGAAGCGTGAGGATGGAGAACAAAGCAGCCTCACTGACAGACTGAGGACAGGAGGGATTATACAGTCATATGAAAAAGTTTGGGAACCCCTCTCAGCCGGCATTATAATTGACTCTGCTTTCACAAAAAAAAGATAAAAGTGGTATGTCTTTAATTTACCAGGAACAGCTAACTACTGGGATGTTTTCCAAACAAAGATTTTTTGAAAAGCAGTATTTGGTTGTATGAAATAAAATAAAATGTGAAAAACTGGCTGTGCAAAAATATGGGTACCATTGTGGTTTTGTTGATTTTAATGCCTGTAACAGCATGTAAAACTGATGACTTTAAACACAAAGTTGGTTGGATTATGTTGTTAAGCCTTGAACCTCATAGAAATGTCTGTTTAATCATGAGAAAATGTATTTTAGGTGCCTAAATGCAAGTTGCACTTCTCTTTGACTCTCTGCTGAAGTGAGACAGAATGGGACCATCAAAACTGCTCCCAAAATATCTTAAAAACAAAGATTATTCATTATCATGGTTTAGGGGAAGGTTACAAGAAGCTTTCCCAAAGGTTTCAATTGTCAATTTCTACTGTAAGGAACGTTGTCAGGGAATGGAAGGACACAGGCACAGTTGCAGTTAAACCCAGGTCTAGCAGACCAAGAAAAGTACAAGAGCGGCATATGCGGCGGATTGTGAGAATGGTTGCACACAACCCAAAGATCACCTCCAAAGACCTGCAAGAACATCTGGCTGCAGATTGTGTATCTGTACATGGTTCAACAAATCAGTGCAATGTTGCCGGCTGAGAGGGGTTCCCAAACTTTTTCATATGACTGTATATGAGACTCCACCCAGTCACCAACTAAAACAGCATTCCAAATCACAAATCACATGCGTTTTTCTTTTCACTATACTACACACTGTGCTGGTTTGCATACTGCAAAATGCAGTTGGATGTCTTTGGGCATCGAGGTATTTTTGGCATTTTACATCTGTGATATGTAATTGAAAAAACCCTAACCTTGTTTTTGTTGCCACTCATTCTTACTTGACAAATATTACCCTCTGTATGTGTAGTAGTTTGGAGATCCATTGCATCCGACCAAGAACTCCCAATTTCAGCCTAATGCTGGGCTTACACTAGAGGACTTTTAAAAGACTTTGAAAAGACTGAAGACTGAAACCCTCTTACATCTAAAGACAATCAACTCACACCTGAAGACAACTAGTCATTAGTTTTCAGTCACAGAGTGAGATTTTGAAAAGACAGGGGGTCTCATATTGATTAATATTATTTCCGCAAACGCGATTGTGATTATTTAATTAAAAAAAAGTTAATTCAATATTCCGAGCGGGGGACATTTAGTTATTTGGCCATCTTTATTTGCTGATCTCGAGATCTAACCCTAAATTTGACGGTAAAGTGTTAAGGTTGCACCGCTGTCAGCCTGGTTCTCCAGCCGAGGCTGCTAGGAAAAAGAATCCATGTCCGAAATAAGTGCCTCACAGGCGGACACAGGTCACGACTAATGCCGCTCCTCCTGCGTCGTGCTTGGTGCAGGAGAGAGTGTGACAGTGTTTACGTAATTTCGCTTGAGCCAACCCCTTAAGACCAACGATAATATCAAACATGTTTGATAATGTCGGAACGTCAAGACGGGGAGAAGACTGGCTGAAATCGGGTCAGAAGACCACCATACACCAAACGACTGAGATTACGGGCGCACGCCACAACTCCAGCACGACTCCTGTGATTTCAGTCTGACATTGGAAGATTGTCTGCGACTGTCAAATCGAGTGAAAAGTCGCGTAGTGTAAGTCCAGCATTAGTCGGTGTTAACAGATGACAATACAAAGAGGGTTGGAGGTATAATATAACTTGGTAGTTTAAGAAACCTCACTATTTATTCAAAATTCAAACAAAAACTTTATACGTGATCATGTATCACTGTTGGTATCATGAAACCAAACCATGTGAGAAATGGTCAGAAGAGGAATTTTGAATCCAAAATCAAAGCTGGAAAACCCTACTGTGCTCATAAACACAGCTACTGTACCTACTCTAAAGAAAATACTTCCTCACTGTAAAGGCTTAATCCAATGTAAGCTTGTCAAACCAAGGTAAGCAACGGATCAACCACTAATAAACAGATCACCGTCAATGCTACAATCAAGTTTCAGATTAGGTTTTGTGTATCCCTTTCAAAAATGATTTGAAGGATTTACTGTGTTAGTTCCACGTTATTTGAACTTGAAAATGAATGCCATGCGTCCATAGTGAAGATGAGAGCAGCATTCCAAGCAAGAGAGCTGACACCACAAATGATTACATTCATCATTATCAAGTTAAGTTACTTTATTAGTCAATGGCTACTTTGACTTTTTCGCATATCTCCTCTCAAGTTACCACACTTCCGAGGGGGTCAGAGCGCACGGTCAGCCATAGTACAGCGCCCCTGGAGCAGGGGAGGATTGAGTGTCTTGCTCAAGGACACAATGGTAGAGATGGTGGGCACCGTAGATGTAATACCAGCTACCACTAGTTTTACAAATAACACCCTCCTGTCTGGCCTTGTGGTTACTGGTCGGCCCCTCTTTCCCTCTAGGCCATCCTACCACCCAAAGCATGTCTTCATGTGTGGAAGTGTTGGCTCCATACCTGGTGACCAGCACAGCAGTGTCCACCGGTGGGATGTCGTCCCTTCCCCCAGGAACGTGGTTGGTGCCGAGGTAGCGCGGCCCCCCAAACTCATGATACTGCCAATGACAGAAGCTCTCCAGAGCCCTCTCTCCATGATGACCCACCTTTAGCCTGGACTGAAGAACCAAGAAAACACCATATTAACTTCATCCTCTGCTTGTACTTTGTCACAATGTCTCCTTCAGCTTTACATTGACCCTAAACGATGAACAACATTTTTTTTTGGATGTTTCAAATGTCTATCTGCCCTATACAGGAACTCTTCACACACCCTTTTTAGGCACCAACGTATTCAGAGAAGGTAGAGTTGCATGAATGATTTTGAATTTAATAAGATACTATACTATTAACATGGAGAAAATATAAATTAAGAATCTCATTCTGTTAGTTGAGGGATGAATTGTGACGCACGCACACACAAAGTCACAAAATCATGTTGTAAGTGTACTGACTAGAATAATAGTAAAAATAAAAGATTCAATCAATCTTTATTAATTTTGTTAGTCAAGGGATGAATGGTGACGCACACACACACACACACACACACACACACACACACACACACACGGACACACATACTCCTATTGTTAGGGTCCACAGAGTGTTAAAGGCAGGCTTACTGGGCGGCTGTGAAGCAACACCAGCTTGGTGACACGAATGTTGATCCTGACACCCAGACTCCGGTGGTGAAACATGTTGTAGACCTGAGAGTGAAAAGAATGGACAGAAAGATGAGCAGAGAGCGAGTGAGTGAATGTTTATTGTCCGGTTTGATGGTTTCATATCCAACAAAACGCAGACACAATGTTTGTTTTGTTCAGTGTCAGCGTAAAAAACATACAGTATGAGCCTTTAAATTTAGAGCGATTGTTTAAATACAAATGGCTGCCTTGGGTTCTGAAAGGGCTGGTGATCTGGGGGTGGTAATGCCTTTAAGACAGAAACACTGGAAGAAGGCAGCCACACATACACACTGCATGTAGTAACACCCAAGACAAGTAAGTTCAGATCAGGGAAACTTAAAAAATGACTTAAAAAGAAGAAACATAGTGAAAATGTGCATTTGACTGAAACAAAAAGACTAAGCAGTCCTGCAAAGTGGGTGAGGATGTATTTGTTTGTGGGGATTTGTTTTTCTTTCCATAAACAATTTTTATTTAAATGTTTTGAATTTTTAAACAAACAAACAATCACAACCCCACCCACCCCACACCCCACACAATCCTTGGAAAAAATGATAATAATAAAAAAATTAATTAATTAAAAAGAACCATAGTAAAAAAATATATAAATAAAAAAAGGTACAAGATAGATATAGCAAATACACACATTATTAACAATTGGGGAGAGAACTTAACTCATTGAAATATGAAATAAAGGGGCGCCATCTACAATCAAATTTGTTGTTTGTTGGGATTCTTACCATGTTCATGACAGTGAGCAGGAACCTCTGTGCGGCCTCGGCCCCGTGGTACTGCACCATGTCAGAGTCAGCCACCACCACAGTCTCCACAGTGTAGGCCTCATGCAGCCGGATGGCGTTTCTCTTCCCACGACCATCCTCACCCACTTTAGACATCTTCGCCTTCTTCTTCCCTGACACACACACACACACACACACAAACACACACACACAAACAAACACACACACACAATCACACACACACACAAACACACACACACACACACACACACACACACACACACACACACACACACACACACACACACACACACACACACACACACACACACACACACACACACACACACACAGAGGAAGACCAAAGGTTATTATGAACACTATACACAAGGAAGAGAAGTACTTGTGTTGTATGCGGATGAAGAAGTGGGAATCAATGTACAGTACACATGTCAGTTTTTTTGCTACTTGTTTTTTGTTTTGTCTTTATATGCTATTGGTTTTGGGATATTGGTTTGATGTCTCATGTTTAATGTGGTCGTATTCTTGGATTGTATAAATCAATTTATAACTGTTTATTTTGCATTTGTTTGGAAGAGATTGTATGTACAGTATGTAAATCCTTTTGGTGGAGGCATGAAAAAGAAAAAATTATATATAGAAACAATAAAATAATGAACACTACGCACCAAAAGGTCAAATAACAAAGAGAGACTTTAATGATGCATTGCAATAATGGAATTGTGTATTAGGTTTTGATATTATATTCAGTGTTAACATCATATGGGCCAACTTCAATAAAGAGCTGGAAAAAGATGATACACAATGCGAGATACTGTTGGGCGGAGTGGAAGGTCGAGCATACTGTATGTACTTGCATTACATTTGAGTCACAGTGGATAGCATCAGTTTCTCTTAAAGACTTATACTAGAAGTTATAGCGAAAAAAAATCCACTTTGCAACAAAATAAATATTTTTTTATTGTTTCGCACAGAGAATATATTTTAATTATTATTATTATTATTTACTCATTTTATAATTATTACAAATGCAGCTTAGGACCAGGACATGGTTGGCCTCGCTTTGGACAACACCTGCATACATGATAAGCCCAGTCCTTTCAAAAGGTGTCATTCTGGCTAACATTTGTAAAGAGGACAAAGATTAGTGAAATACACAATGACACACTTTACCCGTTTCTTCCTGTACTGTAACCCATGTCCTCCTCTCACTCAGTATTACAGGCCTCTACCACATAAGAATGACCATAAAACAGAATAGTAAAAAGTATGCAGGTGTCTGAGGTTGCTTCTACTGCTCTTGATAATGATTCAGCGTCAACTTTATTAGGTACACCCCCTTTAAATACTAGTTAGGATAGCCTTTGCCCTGGAAAAATTCTTCATGGCATGCATTATATAGGATAGCTGGAAACATTTCAGCACGCATGGGCCATGTTGTCATGATAGGAATCACGCAACACATTCACAAAGCAAATCTACCATTCGGTTAATAAGGTAAATACAGTATACCTTCCTAAGATGCTCTATTGCAGGGGTCCCCAAACTTTTTTCACTGAGGGCCACATACAGAAAAATCTACGAAGGGCCGGGCCACTTTGTAAAAATAACACATTTATCAGGACATGTAGCTGCTCTGATGTTTAGTTTCATAGTGTCTTCGTAAATTGTAATCCTTCTTCACGGCAACATTTCCTTGCACATTAAACAGACACATTTCCCCTCTTGTTTATATGCCAATGATACACCCAGTGTTTTCTGCCTTTGCGTCCAATGTCCAGCAGGGTGAAAATAGTATCCAGCCGAGGTCCTGACCCTCCTAGAGGGGTCCGGGGGTATGCCCCCCCGGGAGATTTTTTAAAGTTTTTAAAGTGAAATGCATGAATCTGGTGCACTTTGAGAGGGAAATTAAGAGGCTAAATCTGAAGACTATTGTATGAAAAAAAAATGGAGACACTGTGTCAGATGAATTAGAAGCTATTGGAGAAGGACGCATAGATTTTCCATAATAATATTAATTTAAAATAAAATATTATGCAGGGTCCTCTGGGATGGGCTTGTTGCTCATTTTCTTTTATGGGACATATTTCTCTGTAATATAATGAGTGCATTTAAATTATTTAAAAATTAAAAGCGCCATATTACATTATATTTTTTAAATGTGCCACGGGCCAATCAGTGTTTGACACCCCTGCACTAGTGGGTTAACTAAGAAATGCAAAAAAAAAAAAAAAAAAAAAAAAATTCAAAGGGCCATATTACATTATCTTTTTAAAATCGGCCGCGGGCCAATAAAAAGCGGGCCGCGGGCCGCATTTGGCCCGCGGGCCGTAGTTTGGGGACCCCTGCTCTATTGGATTGAAATGGTGTGGCTATGGAGGCTACTGTAAACCCATTGGTTATTTTGATGGGACAAGCTTGAGACGACTTGAGCTTTTTTACATGGTGCATCACTTGGCTGAAAATAGTCATTTGAAGATGGATGCATATCGTCAGCAACAATACTCAAACACTATATTTGAACACTGCTTTAGCCATCCACTTACAGGGTCATCACGTTATGCATTCACAGATGCTTGTCAGCATAGCACTGCTTGTGACATGTTGTTATTTGAATCTACTCTTGAACCAGTCTGCCATTCTCCTATAACATGTCTCTTCACATGCCATCTTAACAGTGGTTTTCGAACAGAACTGTTGCCAACAACCTATGGACTAGGTGTATAAAAACCCCAGGAAATCAGCGCACACACACACACACACACACACACACACACACACACACACACACACCTACCGGTCTCACACCAACAATCTTCCTTCATTCGGATTTTTGATACGGAGTTGCCGCGACAACAAAGGCTCATTAGATGTTTGCATTAACAAGCAGATGGCCAAAATACGTCAGTCATGTTTCACAGTTGTCCCTATTCCCTTTTACACAGAGATTTCGCCATATTGAAAGAACTACGTTACGCCAATATGCTGGCAATTTGGCGAATCAGTGTGTGAATTTTACACAGCGTTTTATATACCGAAATGAAACAGGGGCGTGTGTGACGCAAAAGCCGCCGTGCTTCTTTTTATTTCTTACCCTCACCTGTGTTATAATACAGTTCACTGGCTTTACCTGCAGCGGTGGAGATAAAACAAAGTGTACAGCACTGAAGTTTAACAAGAGAAACACACAATACAATAAGTCTCTCTGCTCGGAAAAAAAAAACAGACTGTGAGCGCTTCACGAGGCGATTGATGTGTGTAAATCTACCCAGTAGGCTATGTGTGACTGATGACGTTATCTTAATGTGCACAATTGTCTTTGCTGTGTGGAGCAAGGAAGTAGTGGAAATGACCTTTAAATTAAGTTGTCCCACAACAGCATGAGCAGCCCTATCCAATGGGAGGAGAGAGACATACCCATGGGGAGTCAACATCTCAGTGAGCTTCAAACAAACCATTGGCATTTTGGAGGGGGGGGGGGGCTGTTCAGCCTTAACTTTTCCTAAACAGACAACCCAACAACCATGACCACTTCATGCAGTGATGTATAAAGTGTGAAAGTAGGCAGCCTTTTAACTTTTCTCTCAAGCTCTTTCAAACAGCTACCACAAACTACCACATCTACTACGTCAGATTGTTTATCCTAATGCCAGAACAATCTTGATAAAAGACAATTCTCCAAGCCACGGATTACTTTCCAACACCTTTCCAAAATATTTTATGTCTACACTTTTGGTACATGGCAAGCAGAATATCATCTAAGGTTGAAGAAAGGATTAGGCGTTTATGGCCAAAAACTAAATGGTATAGTCGGTCATCTAAAAGACATGAAATTGATTGTGGATCTGATTCAGAAAATGGAACAGAAGTCTGTAGCAGGATGGGAACTCAGCCTTTGTGAGCAGCTTGTTTGTTGATTTGGATTGTGAAAACTCAATAAAAACATTGTATAATGGAAGCCAGATGCACTATCACGCCCATCCACCAACATGACGTCTGCACCCTTTCTTTCTTCTTTTGCTGTGAAGGACAGACTTTTTCCTCCTCTCCAATGTACAAGTCAGGTCGAATGTCGACGTTCAGTGTCAAAAGTTTGACAACCGAGTTCAACACATCATTACAACTCACCCCTCTCTATGATTTATAACCAACTTGCCAAGCGTTTAAAACAGTGAAGCCTTTTTTATATTTAAGTTTAAACTAAAACATAATTTTGATGTCAGTACTGGAACTCTTATATCATATTGGGACATTTCTAGCAATACCTTGCCCAAAGATTTGAAGTGCTTTGCCATTGCTTCTTAACTGAGTCAATCAATAAACCATTAAAACCATGAGCTCTTGAAATGCCTGGCTCTGTTTGAAGCCCACCAATGTTCTCCTTTATCCCTCATATATTTATTTATAAAGAGGTCTTAACATTTAACAATGTCTTTAGCTAACAGGGGGTTCTAGCTAAAGACAATATGTGACTGCTTACTTGTAAAGACAATATGTGACTGCTTACTTGAGGCCGTCAGCAGCAGCCACCTCTACAGAAGCCAAGTTCTTGCATGGAATGAGCTCTGTATTGTTTGGCCCATCTGATGTCTGTTTAGCTTCTTCCCTGGAATGTGAGTGATAGATAGTTTTGTTCTCAGGGAAGTTCTGAAAGGCCTGTGACAAAAACTGACAAACTGAAGGCTGCATGTAGTGGTGTGTCAAGGTAGGCTTTTCTAGAAGTATCATTATAATTAAGCTGCATAATTAACTGTAAAATTACTGGTTCAGAGCCGATGCCCAATCGGGAACCAGTTCTTTGCTTTTCTACCACAGAGAAGAACCAGTTGCTGGCCTTGTTTTGGTTAACGAAGCAAAGCCATAAGGTAACACGTATAAAAAGAACATTGTCCGCGTTGGTGGACAAGGGGTACATGTGGTCCAAAACACCCACTAAGATCAATTATGCATCAGGCTGCTTGTTTGTCGTTGCCTTACCAAACAAGTCATGTGAGTGTTTGTCTGATCTTCTGCTTTTGTGGTTATGGTTTCATGAAGTTTAGGTAAATAAAAAAGAGCATGTTAAGGGTTGGTTGTAAAAGGCTACAGGTTGGTATGTCAGGTATTTCTTTAAGTCCTAGCCAGCCTCAACTGACTACTGTCTACTGCGGTTGATGAAGGAATGTCAGCTGACCATCAATGTCTATGCGGGAACCAGGTAACAATTCAAGCAGACAAACATTGAACAAAGAATGGAACAGATGGCACGTTTCCCAGCGTACACAAATCATGCCTGGAAGTGACAGCTTCTAGAATAAAAAAGCTGAGAGCAAGTGGACTCCTACTGAAATGTGTTCTATATCCCACCCAGGCAGAAAAGTCAAGACTCCCAGCAGGAACCAGAGGTCTGCTCTATGTTTTGGTGGGGAAAATCTTGTAATAAGAAGGGAGAGAGAGGATGTCTTTGAGTCACACAGAGACCATCAATACAGAGCTTTTAACTGTGAGACCAACACAAGCACCACAGGGGAAACATGATTCTGCCTACCCAGCACTTTGTGGGAGATCATTGCCTCATACAATGACTGGACTGCTGCTAAGTACTGTTTTCACAAAGGAAAAAATTCCACTCATGTCTGGCTCACACCAGAAACCAAAAAACTATATATTTTTAAAAATAATATGTATTTATTTTTCCAATATACCCTTTCTTTACATAACTTGCATGACATTGATAATGGATATAATGCAGATGGAGTTAAATCATCATGACACAAACACTTTTGCACAAAGAAAGAGGTTGAGATTACTTTATATATTTCCATGTGTCCGTTGTGAGTTCTGGAAAAGTATAAATGATACATTTTTTCAAACTTCAACTTAAGAATTGATACCAGCATTTTGAGAAAGGAGTTGCTCAACATTATAGGAAAGCCATTTGTTTGCTGATTTGGGACATTAAAAATGAGAGGATTTATTTAATCTCAATTAGGGCTGCATGATTATGGCCAAAATGATTATCTCACTATATAAACCAAGGAAAGTCTGTGTGTCTGTCATTCCTCATTTCTCTCCTTAACGGCTTAAACTATCACGTTGAAATGTCACATGGGCCTTCAGTATACTGTATACCTGGCATGAGACTGACAGAGCCATTTTTATCATCTCTCATTGCAAACTTTGAAAAAAAGCTTGATTTTGCGTGGAGCATTTGTGTTGCGATCGCTGCCGAAAGTCCACACATGGGCAACTTGGCCGACTCATTTCAGCGATCCGTGTGGCTTCTGTCGGGAGCAACAGGAGGGTCGATGTGTGCTGCTTTGTTTTGATCAAGGGAGGAAACCATCTCCTACATGTTGTTATTGTGAGGCAGATTTCCCATATAGTGTATATAAATGCAGACTATGGCTGTGTGACAAAAAATATCTTGATATTTTTGGGGATTTTACACACGCACACACACACACACACACACACACACACACACACACACACACACACACACACACACACAACACACAAACATAGACACTGCCTTAAAAAAAAAGTGGGGCTGATTTAGCACAGACACAATCGCGAGAGTGCAATCGCGTTCACAGGACTATTGAAAGTCCGTGGATGCGCTCCTATAAAGCTAGTGAAATGCATGTCTTCTATCTCATGTCCACATGAAGCAGTATCCATCAGTGACCTGCCCCAACCACACACAACATGCTCCATAATGTTTTTTTACCCCTAATTTCTGAAGGCTACTGATTTCGATAAAAAGAGACGGTAGGCACATGGAATGGCAGTGACTGTTTCATGTAGACATATGATCAGCGAAGTGGTTGGGGGATTGATGGATTTACTTTGCAGCGGAGCATGTTTAAAGAAAATCGTGGGAAGACAATATCGTGATTAAAATTGGATTAATTGTGCAGCCCTAATCTCAAAACACAGATTGGTTCAGGACTAGTGTCGCCTACTGAACATAGAAAAGTAAGGGACCACTTTTTTTAGCCCAACAAGATCCAAGTTGTATAACGACTGTGCACAAACCTTAAAAAAAATTCAATAGCTCTCTTTCACCATAGGAACACAAGTAACAGCTTTCCAAGGAGTCTGAGAGCACAAGGAAAAAGAACATTGTCTGGCTCACACACCAGGCACTGCTAATCACAGCCAATACCAAGCCCACAGTGAAGCATGCTGGTGGCAGAAAGGTTGGTATTGAAGGAAAGATAAAAGCAGCCTAGAGACGGATCCTTGAAGAAAATCTCTCCCAGTTTAAGGACAAGTCTATGACTGGTAGTCCAACCTAAACCCAGACTAGACCCAGATACAACATCTGTGGAGAGACCTGAAGATGACACCACCCATGCAATCTGATGGGGATTAAAGCTAGGGTGGGTAACTTTTTCACTGTAATATTTGGCAAAAATGTCATATTAGCCATTCAGCTACATGTAGGTGAAGTGGTCTGAGAATATCTACTCATCACTTTGCTGTCCCCTGCCTCTGTGTGCCGCCCCCAAAAATTGCCACCGCTCATGTACACTTTGACCAATCAGAGGGAGGCTTGGATTCTCCGTTCTTATTGGCTGTTGGGACTGTCCATTCACTTTGGCAGTTGCGTGAGCGTTCACGACCCAAGCAGTCCGACAGTTTGGCACTATGGCAGCCAACAAACAGCAATGTCTACAATCAACGGCCCCTAAATGTCCTATTTCTCGTTTAACAACAACTGCTTACACCGCTAAGACAGCAAGGATACGAGGAAAGACCAGGAAAGACACTAGTAAAACAGAAATGAACGTGCATGACTTCCGGTTTAGCATGTGAAGAAGTAGGACGTGTAGCGTTGGGGCTCCCAAGCGTTCACTGTTATTTGATATATATCAACACCACACACTACTCGAATATATTTTTGCTTGGTTATTGCGACCACTGACTTTTTGGTGTTAATGGGCCGCAGCAGGCAGAAGGAGAAAGGGCAGAATTCGCCGGAGAAAGAGGCAGCCACGATGTCGGACTGTCATAGCGGAGACGATGCCCTGCCGCCGGACCTCGACAAGCTCCGCGCTGTGCTGCTATCTGACCTCAAAACAACCCTTACTACACCCATGAAAATGAGTGAGTGAAGCCTTGAGGCCCATTTGCGCTGCCTTAGATGCCGTCAAGTCGACCACCGACTCGCTCAACCTGAAGATAACCGCCATGGAGCAGGCCTGTCTGACCACAGCAACCGGATCACTGCCCTCGAGCAGAAATGTGCTCGTTTGCAGTCTGAAAATACACAGCTGATGGCTAAGACCGAAGATTTGGAATCACGGTCACGTCGCAATAATCTACGCGTGATTGGAATCCCAGAGAAGACCGAGGGAGCAGACCCAGTAAAGTTCATGTCTACCTTTTTCACCGAGGTCCTCGGCGCCGGCTTCTTTTCCTCCCCACCGGTTCTGGATAGAGCTCACCGCATCGGCCCAGCGCGCTCGGCGGAGGAGGGCAGGGGGTCCAGATCGAGAGTATTCATTGTCCGATTCCACTACTTCAGCGATAAGGAACGTGTTCTGAGACGAGAGACGGACGCGCAGCAGCTCAAGTACCATGGACGGAATGTTTACTTCTTCCCCGACGTGACCGCCAACATCACTAAGAAGAGAGCAGCTTCTGCCGGTGTGAAACGCTGCCTCTACGAGAAGCAAGTCAGGTTTTCCCTCCTGTTCCCGGCCCGTCTGCGCGTGGAGCACCGCGGGCAGAACAGGTTTTTTGAATCCCTGAAAGAAGCCCAGGTATTCTACGATTCGCACTTTTCTGCTCGCTGAGGATTTTCAGTCTACTGAACTCTCTCATCCTGCAAGGTAAAAACAGACTTTACCCTAGATATTGGCCACTTACAGAATAATTTCCCAGCTGATGTGTGTGAGGTGGTGTTTTTTTTTTTTTTTTTATCTATTCCATCCACACGGGCTTTAGGATACTGTTATAAACCACACTGACTGTTTTAGTGTTGAACGTTAATAGGGTTTCCCAGCTGAGTTGCGTGTGTTTTCCTTTTTTTCTCTCTCTCTTGTTTGTTACACATCGTTTTGTGGATTATTGTTATCCGGCCCCATCAGTCGCCCAGAGTTTAATTTTTTTTAAATCAATTTATGTTATTATATAGGCATAGTTATTTTAAAACTGCTCTCTTATTGGCTGGATATGCTAGACTAACAGTGCTTAAAGATGTGACTTTTTTTTTTTATTGTGGTGTTCATTTGTGTTTTATATGCACCCATGGTGCTCTGTTTGAACGCTTGGAGCCTCTCTGCATGAAGAGAGGATTGCGTTCTTTTTTTCTGTCAAGATGCAACGGAAGTTTAAAGCTGTATTCAACCTGCCGTCTTCATCGTTTGGGGATGAGGACATTGGGTTTGGGGGGTGGGGGAGGGTTATCCTTGGTGTTATTTTATCTTGTTTACATCTATATGCAATGTGTGTTTTTGTCATCTTTCTATGCTTGGTCTATTCATATCACTGTATTATCTTGTAGGACAATGTCTTGTAGGCCCTTTTACCCTAA
Source organism: Ammodytes marinus (assembly GCF_949987685.1). Classification (NCBI taxonomy): domain Eukaryota; kingdom Metazoa; phylum Chordata; class Actinopteri; order Uranoscopiformes; family Ammodytidae; genus Ammodytes; species Ammodytes marinus. Next base: position 4,088,249 of record NC_137230.1, on the reverse strand, counting down.
TGATGTCTAATAACTCAGTAAACTCTATTAGGTTTCTGTCATGGAATGTCAAAGGCATGGGACATCCGATTAAAAGATCCAGAGTTTTGTCACACCTTAAACATTCAAAAACGGATATAGCTTTCATACAGGAGACGCTTATGCGCAATACTGATCGTGTCAGATTGCGCAAATCTTGGGTAAACCAGGTCTTCCACTCTACCTTTAACTAAAAGGCTAGGGGTGTGGCTATATTGATCCATAAGAGAACACAATTCATTCCCACTAGCTCAATCTCAGACCCCAATGGGAGGTATTTCATTGTAACAGGTACCATACAGCAGACACCTGTTTTACTGGTTAACATGTATGCTCCTAATTTTGATGATGCTGGTTTTGCAAACAGATTACTTAGCAGCCTCCCAGCTTTAAATACACATCGATTAATTTTTGGTGGTGATTTGAACTGCGTTATTAACCCCAAATTAGATCGCTCCAGCCCCAGACTAGCTCATCCCTCTTCCATGTCAAGGGCATTTGCAGACTTTATGTTACAAAATGGATGCGCTGATCCATGGAGGTTTCGTAATCCACATGCAAAATAATTTTCTTTTTTTTCACCGGTACATCGCTCCTATTCTAGAATTGATTATTTTTTTGTGGACGTTAGTCTCCTTCCTAATGTGGTTTCTACTGAATATTTGGCGATAGTTATAAGCGACCACTCCCCTTTGATTCTTGACATGCTATTAACATCTCATCCAAGACCCCGTCCTTTGTGGAGACTGGACTCACAACTTCTCTCTAACCAGGGTTTCTGTGATTATGTTTCCTCCTCTATTGACAAGTTTGTTTCTATTAACAAGAATGATTCTACCTCTTACTCTCTACTATGGGAGTCTCTAAAGACATACCTTAGAGGTCAAATTATAGCTTACTCTGCCAATTTAACTAAATTGTATAAAGCTGATCGGACTCGACTCACGGACCTAATCCTCAATTTAGACCACCAATATGCCAGTAACCCTAGTCCTGAACTGTACTGTATAAGGAGCGCTTTAGCTCATGGATTCGTCTTTTATATACTGACCCCCAGGCAAGTCTTTGCACTGCACATACTCGGTCTGATTATTTTCCACTATCACGCGGGACCCGACAGGACTGCCCCTTAAGTCCGCTTTTATTTGCCCTAGCTATCGAGCCCCTATCCATAGCCCTGCGCTCTTCCACCCTACTTCAGGGAATCTATCGCAAGGGAATCGAACATCGTGTGTCATTATATGCGGATGACCTCTTGCTCTATGTCGCAAATCCTGCTACAGCTATTCCGTTTGTTATCTCTATTCTTAATGAATTCGCCTCTTTTTCCGGGTACAAGCTTAATCTGCAGAAAAGTGAGTGTTTCCCTCTTAACGTCCCCCCCTCTGACCTCCAGCAGTTTAATTTGCCATTTAATATTAGCCGCTCAGGGTTTAAATATTTAGGGGTCAATATCACTCCGTCCATCTCAGCTCTTCTGGCTGCAAATTTCACCCCCCTACTAAACCAGACTAAATCTGACTTTCAGAGATGGGGTAACCTCCCTCTGACGCTGACAGGCAGAATTAACTCTGTGAAGATCACATATTTACCCCGATTTCTTTACTTATTCCAATCCATTCCAATATTTTTACCAAAATCCTTCTTTCAATCACTGAATAATCTTATTACATCATTCATCTGGGCAGGAAAACACCCAATAATTAGTAGGAACGTACTAGAAATTAGTAAATTTGGAGGGACAAGGACTACAGCAACAGTTAGACGTAGTAGAACAGTACTGTCAGAACTGGGCCCTGGCAGTAAACATGAAGAAAACCAATATCATGATCTTTCAAAAACGCCCCAGGTGTCATGAGAACAAACATCAATTTACTATTAATAATCATGTAATTGAACACAGTATGAGTTATACCTACCTTGATATAACCATAACAGCATCAGGGAGTTTCAACATGGCAGTGAATGCACTAAAAGAAAAAGCTCGAAGAGAACATTTTGTAATTTCCAAATTCCAATAAAAATCTGGCTTAAAATATTTGATAGTGTCATCCAGCCCATTGCGCTGTACGGTAGTGAAGTATGGGGTCCACTCAGTCATCAGAGCTATACCCGTTGGGACAAACATCCAACAGAATCTCTACATGCAGAATTCTGTAGATACATTTTACATGTACACAGAAACACACCAACAAATGCATGTAGAGCAGAATTAGGCAGATACCCACTTATAATTAACATTCAAAAGAGAACGCTCAACTTTTTTAACCACCTGAAATCCAGCCCCAGAGACACCCTCCACTCCAAAGCCCTCCAAACCCAAGAGCTGAGCCCAGAAAAGAGTCCCCTATGTCAGTTAGTACTGAGCCTAACTGCCCCCTCTCTGACACACTCTGACCAGCCTCACAACAACACTGCTCTCCAAACAGTAATCAGAGTAAAGCAAATTATAGCACAATGTAAAGAAACCTATCTGGACCATTGGGAAGAAACAACTAAAAGCCAAAGTAGATTGGAATGTTATCTCGCCCTTAAAATAAATTATGAATTAGCAGAATATCTCTCTACTGTCAGAGATAGAAAGCAGAGACAGATCCTAACCAAGTACAGGCTCAGTGACCACAAACTGGCAATTGAAACAGGAAGACACAAAAAATCATGGCAACCAAAAGAAAACAGAAAATGTGGTCACTGTTGACAGGTGAGGTTGAGACAGAGATGCACTTTCTCCTACAATGTACAAAATTAAATGACACAAGAAAATTGTATTTGAACAAGTTCAGCTCTTTAGTACCAGATTCCAAAGAGCTGAACGACCTCTCAAAATTAAAAATACTCCTCTGAGAAGGAGACCGGGCACATCTTGCTGCCCAGTATGTATTTACATGCCACAACTTGAGGGACAGTGAATGATTGAGGCACACACACACACACACACACACACACACACACACACACACACACACACACACACACACACACACACACACACACACACACACACACACACACACACACACACACACACACACACACACACACACACACACACACACACACACACACACACACACACACACACACAATTTAATATTCATACAGATGTATATATGGTTCATATTGTAGATTGTTTTATTTTGACACATATTGTGTATTGTTTGAATATTGTTTGAATGTTTGGATTTATTTCATGGTTTGGCAATATTGCTTTAAAAAAAATGTTTTAATTGAATTGAGAGAGAGAGAGAGAGAGAGAGAGAGAGAGAGAGAGAGAGAGATTGTCATGTTGTGAATTCCTCTGGACACAAAGCCGATTCTTAATGGATATAAAGTCTGCTTGGGTTTGCATCTCTCTCCAGAGACGGTGTGGTTTTGGGGAGGAAACAGTGAAAAAGGGAGAGAGCAGAGCAGAGCAGAGGAGAGCATTGGACTGCAGGAGTGGACCGCGGCTTTGTTAAGGGCAGACGTGAATGCAGAGGAAAGAATGTATAACCTGGCACTTCACGACCATCCATCTCACCTCAGAGGACAGCATCCATCCATCCATCCATCCATACATAGGGGAGAACGGGGTAATTTGTCACACGGGTTGGTTGTCACAATCGTTATATCTCGGAACCAGAAGGGGCTGTCTATGAAATTTTGGTATGTAAATATCCAGAATTGGGATCAGAGGTCACCTACATAGTCTTCCTTGGAGTTAGACTGCTGATTTTGAGGTGAGACGACTGTTTGTGTTTTTCATGTCAAATTGAAAATATTTAGCTCCTCAGTATTTTTCTTCTAGACTTTTACAGAATGGGTTTATAACAAAACACTTGTTACCCATAAAAAGTGTGAAGGGTAAACTATAGTTTAGATTGTGGTTAGCAAGCTAATTAGTTGTCAGATGGTTGTTGGCATTGATGCTAGCAAGAAATTCAAGTTGGGGTTGGTCGTCAAATTTTTTGGGGGGTTGGTTGTCACATGTTATCTCAAGGCTGCAGCCAGAAAAGGAACCCAATAACGAAAGAAATTGTCAAGCTGTATCCTCACTGACACCCCAGAGAAGGAAAGAGTAGAGCAGGAAAAGGCAGCTAGCATGCAAAAGAAAAAAGGGCAACAAAATCAAAACAACCCAGTGCATCCCAAACTAGACCAGCTGCCAAGGCTACAGTAAGTTACACTCAACAAAAATATAAACGCAACACTTCACACTACAAATCCCACCTCACAGGTGTGCCACATCAAGATGCTGATCTGACATCATGATTAGTGCACAGGTGTGCCTTAGACTGTCCACAATAAAAGGCCACTCTGAAATGTGAATTTTTTTTGCTTTATTGGGGGTCTGGGGACTCAGAACCAGTCAGTATCTGGTGTGACCACCATTTGCCTCATGCAGTGCAACACATCTTCTTCGCATAGAGTTTATCAGATTGTCAATTGTGGCCTGTGGAATGTTGGTCCACTCCTCTTCAATGGCTGTGCGAAGTTGCTGGAGACGGTTTATGGTGGAGAAATGAACATTCAATGCACGAGCAACAGATTTGGTTGACATTCCTGCTGTCAGCATGCCAATTGCACGCTCCCTCAATGCTTGTGGCATCTGTGGCATTTTGCTGTGAGACAAAACTGCACATTTCAGGGTGGCCTTTTATTGTGGACAGTCTAAGGCACACCTGTGCACTAATCATGATGTCAGATCAGCATCTTGATGTGGCACACGTGAGGTGGGATGGATTATCTCAGCAAAGCAGAAGTGCTAACTATCACACATTAAGACAGATTTGTGAACAATGTTTGAGAGAAATGGTACAATTGTGTATCTGGAATTAATTTTAGATCTTTAAATGGTAAATGGTAAATGGACTTGACTTATATAGCGCTTTCTAGCCGATTTTCTCAGCCCCAAAGCGCTTTACATATCTTACCACATTCACCCATTCATACACACACTCATACACCGATGGTAGAAGCTGCCATGCAAGGCGCTCTCTAAACCATCGGGAGCAATTTGGGGTTCAGTGTCTTGCTCAGGGACACTTCGACATGTGGCGGGGAGACGGGGGATCGAACCTCCGACCCTGCACTCCAGAGGCGATCCCCCTACCGACTTCGCCACTGCCGCCTTTAAGTCCATCTCATGAAAAATGGGAGCAAAAACAAAAGTGTTGCGTTTATATTTTTGTTGAGTGTATGTAGGCCTATTTGTCAACTTGACAATGCAATTAAACTTTCAAATTTAGTTCTACTTTCTTGCCTTCTTTTTAAGATTATTCCCATTAAGATAACATTGTGACAAACAACCCCATAGTAGGGGTGGGAATCTCTTGGCACCTCACGATTCGATTCGATTCCGATTCAGAGGTCAACGATTCGATTCAAAATCGATTTTCAATGCATCTCAATGCAAAACATTTTTTATGTACATACCCATGTGTGAATTTCAAAAATATATTTATATGCACATCTGAGTTTGCTACTCACTTCCTACGTTTGTGATGATCATTAAAGACAATCAACAGATGAATTGCCTTCTCTAATATTGTATTAAGAGAAAAGCTTTTCTTGTCACAAATATGACTTTCTATGAACAGTGCAATAATCAATGCAGCTTGCATTTCAACACAATATGGAAGTATGTAAAAACTAAACCGATTCAGTTTTATTTTATTTCTAATCTCGTAAATCATGTTTCTATAGGATTTCTATTCTATTATCTATTATTTTCTATGTCATTTCAACACATTGTACAAAAAGTATGGCTTGGAATTCAGCTCTCATACAAAAACGTAAACAGAGATAAAGCCGGTGCAGGTCATGGGTTTGCTGCTCTCAGCCCTTTTGAAGCCACTTTGGAAACAACTCGCACATGTGTGGTGTGCATGCGCAATGGCGCAGGAAGTATTAGTGTTTACAAAAAAAAAATTATAAAAAATAAAAAAAATTATAAAAAAAAAAATTATCAACTTTTCTGAATCGATTCAGAATCGTTCGAGAGAGAATCGATATTAATCGGAAAATCGATTTTTTTCCCCACCCCTACCCCATAGTGTTTGACAACCGACCCCTTGATGGGGTTGGTTGTCACAATGTGTAAGGGTGTCTTTGATGATTAATTTCTTCTTTATTACAATAAGATAGAAAAAGTGAGGGGTACATATTTCAAGCCAACACCTTAAGCTTCAATTTAATGTAGGAATGACTATTGAAAGATGTTTAGGTGATAAGCAATTCTCACTAGAGTAAAAAGTGTGCCTACTTACCCCGTTCTCCCCTACTGTACATACATACATACATACATACAAACAAATGCATACATACATACATACATACATACATACATACATACATACATACATACATACATACATACATACATACATACATACATCCATACATACATACATACATACATACATACATACATACATACATACATACGTTTAGTAGAATATCTCTCTAACCAGCCAAGTGTCCCTAGAGCTGCACGACCCCACCCATCCAATTAAAACACTCTGCTGCCCCTATGCTCAAGGTTGGGTCTGGCTGGGGCCCACCCACCCATGCATGCTGGTGTGGGAATGTCCTTGAAGGCTTTCCAAGAAGTTCCCCTCTAGCAGTCTACTCTACGGAATAGTTTAACCTCACTATGATTTAATTCATGAGAAATTATGTCAATTAGTGGGACTGTAGGAAGTTCCACGAGTCATTCAGCAACATCAGCAGACTTTTTTTGGGTACGGCAGAATATGGTATAGTGAATAATGTAAAGCTATCTGGGACAGTGTTTTCAAGAAAAACATATGGAAACCCCTACTCAACCTCTGTACGCACTGCAAACATACGGACTGAGGAGCTGCAGCTCAGCACGCACGCACGCACGCACACACACACACACACACACACACACACACACACACACACACACACACACACACACACACACACACACACACACACACACACACACACACACGGCTCTGAAAGGATTTTCTTCTTTCCCTTCTAAAGAGGAGGTTTCAGTTATTGTGTATGCACCAGTTATGAACATATGGAAAGAATTTATTTATACAGGTTGTCAAAAGTGCTGGTGGTCTTTAGCGCGGCTGGTGTTATATAACTTTTGGGGGGCTGCAGCTCAGTTCTCAAGGTTAAGCTGCTCTGGTTAATGACTGAGCATGGGGGGGGGCATGGAGAATGTCTGAGAGGAGTTTTAATTGTCTGCAAGCGAAACAGAACACCAGACAGATCAGGCGCGGCGCTTGTCTAAATTTGTCATTTTGCCATTAGCCAGGGGGAGCTTAACAAATGCTTTTTCTTTTCTCTCTCTATCTGGAAGGCCTGCCCCGTGAACTCAGTGTCCTGCTGATGTGCCAATGACTCAAGACACATCAGCAGAGGCTCTCACATTGTCTTTTCAATTCAATTCAAAGAACTTTATTCTTCCGTTAGGAACTTCATACGCAGATATTGCTTTTCGTCTCTGAATTCTGAAGCAGTACAAGGAATATTACAGTTTTCTTGTTGTATGATAATATACACTATTTTAGAATAGAGCTTAAAAGCAATACATTGCAGGCACAAGGTAGCTGCTACTGTAAAAAGCTAAGTTAGTGGAGGGCAGCCCCTGATTGGTTCGTCAATCTAGCTTCCAGTCAGACCGGACCCTCCCCACTCTCCGTCTGTTAGTGGAAGGCAACCCCTGACAAGGCTAGATTGACGACTAGACAAAGTAATCATTGTTACTTAAAGCTGAAGAACTTGTCTAATTGACTAACAACAGCATCTGATACCTCCTTCAGCCACATTCTCTCACCAGAATCAAGAGGGGCCGTGTACAACAATCTGTGTAACTTTCCAAACAGACAATTTTCACAAAGCTAAGCAGGTGTGTAAGGTGGGACGGTAGAGGTTGTACTTCTCTATGGAGCTTTCCTCTTCAAATGTTCACACAACTAACTGTGACAACTTAGTGCAACACCATGAATGAGTCCAAAAGTTGGCATATTTGAGTCTTTTTCTCAAAAGACATTCGGAGATTTCACATCAGAAAAAAACACAGGCGTAGTTATAAAATGAAAGATGGCTCCAATACTATATAATTGCAATGCATTTGGACCTGCATTAACATGTGCCTTAGCCTGGTCCAGATAAGACATCCAAACTGCAGCAAACTTTTAATTCAGGATTCTGGCGGTATGACATTGTTCTTTGGTTTCACTCAATGATTCTGCCTACAGAACAGGGGGGTGTGTGGGGAGGGTGTGCTCAGAGAAACCGTTACTCTAATATATGAACATTTTCATGATTTCCTTAGCCAGTTACTACTGCTTTAGTGGATCCTGTGTTCAGGTGGGTGGCACCCAATAATGTAATAACTTGAGCAATGTTTGGATTTATCAAGTTTTTAGCTGGGTTCATTTTTTTTAAAAGAAAAGAAAAAAATATAAAATAAAGCTTATGATGGATGATGTTTGTACCATGTTTGGTATTCAGTCCAGAGTTCTAAAAATGTAAGAATGTCATAAACAATGGATTTGGAGTTGAACTTGGTTTAATCATTACATGAAACTAACAGTGTCATACATTTTTCTATACTTGCAAACCACATTTAAGTGGGGACATTTTTTTTTTATTAAAAAATGTTTCATTAAAAAAAAAAATATACCGGAGAGCAATATAATTTGAGGTGAAAACGTTTTCTTTTCTTTTGATTTAATAATTGTTCAAATGACTACATTATTGGGAGCTACAAGCTGTGTCCCACACTACAAAAACTACAAGCACCAGACCCGCTTTGCTTTCCTATGCTTTGGAAAACAAAATAAAAACTCAAGTGTAAATTCTTCTTCTTTAAAAAAAAAAGGTTAAATCTTGGCAAAAACATGTCGAGAGGTTATGAAAATATGCACTTCACTAGTGTTAAAAACCAGAGAGTGTGTCTGATAGCGTTTAACAGCGCGGGGGGTTTTCGGCAGGTTCTAACAAGAATATTTTTACAGAGAGGAGATACACATTAAATAAGGAAACATCTGCATTCCACACCGCCTCCCTTACAACACACTGGAGCTGAATGAACATCAAAGTCTGATCAGATAGCAGTAAAATGCTGCTGTGAACCCTGTGATTTATTAGCACTGTTTCCGCAGGGATGTTCTACTGGCCCATTTCAAATGGGAGGCAGGCAAGCGCTTCATTCTCACTGCAGGTTGCATTTTGGAAAGATATTTGAGGGTTTTTTTCAGGTTAGTGTAAAGAACATTTGACTGATTGAAAAAATAATAATAATAGTCGCTCCCAATCCCCTCCACAGCAATTTTTTTAATACAAATATGTATGAGGCAAGGTGCTATAGGAAATGTTGAAGAAACCATTTTCGGGAGTGTACTGTATAACAAAAGTATGTGTTTTAAATAATGATTTAGGTGAGGTACAACAAGTTTTCCAAAATGAAAAACAAGAGCATCGCAATAAGTTCAATAGTTCAACAAGGGCATTTGTTTTGCTTGCTGATCAGATGGAAAAAAATTGCAACTAAGAATATTCTGGACAAAGCACATTCAGCAGTGAAGTTAAATTGGAAGTAGGAAGTGGGTGTGTAGTGACAGGGATGGGTGGTTTTTTGTTGGGGAATTTATTTTTAACATTCAACTTGATTTTCCAAAAAAGTGATGTCACCATTTTCCCAGGTCTCAGTTATCAAATGTTATTACAACTGAGGATTGATGGGACAAAACCCAAGCCATAATAATAAACCACTAGAATCCTTAAGCTGTTGTTTGTTGAGCCGGCTGGATGATGAAGCCTACTGGTGTATATCTACCATTTAGTATTATTATGTAGTTTCTGTCACGGGTGTAACGTCTAAGTCTGCTCATTGATTACAGACACACGTTTGCTTTCGTCCCATAACACAGTTCTTAGTAAAGTATTTCAAACTGAACTGGATGAGAATTATGGCAAATATTCTAAAGAGTAAAGTTATGCTTCGTTGTTACAGAAGGATTTGTTACTGCATTTGAAGGTTACAGGATCAGGGAGGGGCCTGTTTGAACACTACACAAAATGCTTTATGTATGGGACAAAAATGAGGGAGGGGTACAGATGAACCGGAAAAAACATCCATGCACACTAAGTTTCATTTTTAAAACAAACTCATTTCAACCTTCACAACTCATTTTTGATACCTTGAGAAAAAAAGCATACAACATAATGTAGGTAGCCCTTGTTTAATATCTATTTCATCAGTTTATCTTTCTGTGTCCCTTATTATAATAATAATAATAATAATAATAATAATAATAATAATAATAATAATAATAATAATAATAATAATAATAATAATAATAATAATAATAATAATAATAATAATAATAAATACATTCAGTATACTGTATATAGCGCTTTCCAAAACCTCAAAGTGTCTTACCTTGTACAGTGCCACAGTATTTGTGCTGGTCGGCATCTGGAGCAGAGGCGGTCCTGTGGGAGCGTCTGCGGCGCTGCAGCTGGTGTTTGAGTCCAGAGAAAGAGTGAGAGGAGGGGGACACGTCCTCACCCAGCGGCCTGATGAACAGGCTGTCCTCCCCCATCTGGATCAGACCAGTCTGTGCATTCAACAGACAGACAGGTACAAGATGAAAAACTGATGGTGCTTTTAGAGTGACAAAACATGGGAGTTCCAATTCCTAGGTGTATGGTAAATCAATGCACAGTGCCTTGAATATAATGTACAGTCCCTCACAGTTACAACCATGATTTAAAGGCTCAGTAAGCGGAATGGTCAGTTTAGTTAACTTCCTGTCAGTGACTGCAGTTAGCAGTCCCCTCCCTTGTCCCCACGTCACCACATTAATGCACTGCGGTCTTCAAGCAGCGAGTTATCTAGCATCATCTCAGATCCATAAGTCTGATAAAACATGATAAAAACCATCAAAACAGACATTGGGAAGGATTTTTACCTGCTCCGCCATTGTAGGCGCATACACATTTACCCCTCTGTCGCTCTGCACGTGCAATAGACATCATTTAGCTATTTCTGATGTTTTCTTTCTTATGATCACCAACTGATTAAACACAACAGTGATTCTGCCAAAAAAAAAAAAAAGACAGCTCAATAAAGCTATTCCATCTCAATTCCTCAATTTCTTTGTATAGGTAGGAATTTGAGGGAGCGCTTACACTAGGCAAAGTTGCCCCTTACCGTGTCCGAAAAAAAGTAAATCAGACAACAAGCATTGTCCAGAATGGCTGACTCCACCTTCAAGAGGTTAATTCAGCATCCGGTGCAAAGCATGGTAATAATCATCAAAACCAATACAGTGCTGTATGTAGCACAGACTGCTCAGATGTATTGTTGTATAGTCAAGTGCAAACAGTCTAAATGTATTCCTAAAACAAATGCAAGAGCCAATAAAGACAGAAACAATACAATGTACACAGGCAGCAGCCACTATGCACAGGCCTGCTCTGATTAGTGCAGTGTGGTGGTATGTCATCAAATAGAGCAGCGACTCTCTGTTCCAACGTTTGCACAGACATTCTATGCTCCCTACTGAGCCCCAGAGCTAACAAATGCTGTTAGCCATCATAACGTGGACTAGACCTTTGGATTAAAGCATTTCTAGCTCCACAAACATTGGTACATGATACTATAAGGCTTTAGTTGAAAAGAAAATGTATATTACAAAGTATATTATAAAATATGTCCTTTCTTCAGTCGGAAGAGTATGAATTCTTTGTTTCAAGTGTTACAGTGAATGAAGTAAGAAATCAAATCGGCATCGTTATATCTGTAATTTGAGGTTTAAAACTGTAGAAGCAATGCTCGTTCCCATACTTTCTGTTTATTGTCTTCGGTTGCTACAATTTATTTATAGGAGAAGACATCCTGTTGGTCTCTGGTGTAATGTGTCTGCTGTTGGAATACTTTCCCTCTGCACACAGATACATAAACCTCCATCTTAATTTAAATTGAAGTGTGTGGGATTATGGCCAAAGCTTCAACAACTGGTTAGAGTTAGCTGATTAGTCTCACAAACATTGCTACAGTATGTACAGACCTATAGACGTGTACAGTGAAGAAAGATGGAGCAATCATGCACACCTACAAAAGGACTTTAAGAGTTTGAAACTGATTCTGTGCCGCTGTCCTCATAGTGGAGTAACCAGGTTTTAGCACTCCCAGTTTGCCTGTGCTTAACTAGGATACACTTTAACTAATCCCTACTAGATTATCTCATCTGACTCTGGATCAGCAAGAAGGTATATTACATTCCTTCCTTTTACAGGAAACACAGTCTTTGACCAAAAAAAATGCAAGTTCTTGGAATTACTCTGCAACTTTAAATGGAGCCTTATTGACATGTGTCCTAATGGATGCTCCTATTAGCAGGTGAACATCTTCTATAGATGCCCTCCAATAGCATTAGGTATGCCTGTAACAAAATGATTCATAACAGTGCGTTCAGAATGCTGTGTTTGGTTAGGATTAGGGTTAGGATTTGGCTCAACATGACTTTCCACTGACATAGAAACAGCCACAATTCATATGAGCAGCCAAAAGATCTACTCTTGGGAGGACAGTCTCAAAATGTCGGAGCATTTACTGTTAAGTTTGGGGGCGAAATACTGTCACACTATAAATGTGTCAACTGTTACAGAGTTTGCCGTATACCTACAGTATATCGGGAATAGCCATCTTTAAACATATCCCCACTAGGCTATGAAGGGCAATGTTGCAAATCAGTGAGTTGTACTGATTGAAAGCAACGGATACGATGATTTCATAGGATTTTTGTCCTCAATATGATGAAGCACATTGATTTGTCAGGTAGGACATTCACTGGACATTCGCTTAACCAAAAAACTGACGCGTCCATCTTGTTATTACCACGACAGAGGTCTTAACACAGAGGATTTAGATGACCAACATCTATAAAGCCAACATGCTATTTTTGGCTAAACTACACTAAATGTAAGACATTTATCAACGATTCCATTGCAAAACGATTCTCAATGCATCTGCAATGTGTTGCATCCTTAATTCTATATTTCTGCTCCAAATACTTTTTCAGGGAAGCTGCTTAAAGTTCTAACCTTTAAGTATAAACAGTAGCACTGTTTGTTTGTTAATCTATTGTTTAGTAGGCAGCAAAACATATATTCTCTGCATCGGTGCAAAATGTTAATCTTATAATGGAGAAATGTTCACACCTCTATTTGGTCACCCAGCAGAGTGTTTTTATAGGGAGGCTCCTTCAGCTTCACTGTCATAAGGATTGGTAGGCTACAGAAGGTCATTTCTGTCAATGGCTTAAACCATCTAACTCCCTTCTGTGGAGGGAGAAGAGACTTCTACAATCCAAAGGAAATGGACTAAGCACACTTTTACATTTGAATAAGCTTTGGATTTTTATTATCCCTTTGGGGATGAAGAACGTTCTATTTCTCTATATATCCTTTTTTATCAGAGACACATAACATCAACAAACATTTTAATACACAAAATATTCATGGTATATAAATATGACAACCGGTGCCACCATGACCATGACATGTGTGTGTGTGTGTGTGTGTGTGTGTGTGTGTGTGTGTGTTTGTGTTCTGAGGGCCGCCTGCATGACTGATATGCAGGGTTAAGGACAGCGGCTGTGACTGGATAGTGTTACATACAGCCTGGGACCATATGGAGATCAGTGTTGCACACAGTCAAGGAAGCCATAATACATTTGTGGTGAGTTGTGTTTTTGTATGGGCAGAGCCACGGGTTTCCCCACTTAAGATGTCACTTATATGACCTAGTTTAGCTCCAATGAAGAGACGTTGCATTTTAAAAACATTTTGTTTTCCAACAAAGTAACATGTCTGGGAAAGAACAATGAAAAAATCAAAATGACAACATCCTAAAAAGTCAAAAGTCTTCTTCCTGGTTGGCAGCCAATCACAATGTTACTCTGAGTTTAAAAGGCATCTGGGGTCTTCACTGTGTGCTTCAATGTCACACTAGTGTTTGTGTGTATGCTTTAGTGTGTGTGTTAGAAGTCTGGACAAATACAGACAGAATGATCACACATCAAACACACAGTTAAGCATGTGTGTGTGTGTGTGTGTGTGTGTGTGTGTGTGTGTGTGTGTGTGTGTGTGTGTGTGTGTGTGTGTGTGTGTGTGTGTGTGTGTGTGTGTGTGCACGCGTGTGTGTGGCTACCAGCTTTACTTTATCTGGCTGCTTCAAAGAGAGCAGTCAGCTTGGAAACTTGGAAGTGGCAACCCAATGTCTGATAGACTGAGTGGCTAATAAAAGGTCTGGGAAAAGCCTAAACAGACACACGCAGCCCTTCATGTTCCAGACCTGAATTCCCAGGAAACACTGCAACGCTTGTTTTGGGTCACGGACTTCTCCAACGTAACCCAAATCCATACACAAAGACATTGTCACATTGTGTTCATGATTATCCCTACCCTAGTTTATCACCACCAGTATGACTGTGTGTGAATGAATAGAACCTGGATCCCTGTAAAGTTGAACAGTTTAATACGTTGCTGAAGACTCACTTTGGTTGCATTGGCCTTTAACACAAGTTGTGACGTTGACACTCCTAACTTTTTTTTTCCATGTATCTTATATGTTATTTTGTATTGTATCTTGTACAGCACTTTGGTCAACTGATGTTGTTTTTAAATGTGCTATAGATTCATTTTAACTTTGACTTTACGCTTCCACCATCACTCACTCATATACAGTTAGTCAAATTGAACTACACCTGTTCCACAGAGTAGCGACCATGGTAAGACTCTTAGGTACATGTATTGTACGACAGAGGAAAAAAATAGTGTCATTGAAATGAAACAACTGGCTTTGTTACAACTATACTTTCAAACAATTGCATTCGACAGAGTGTGTGAAAAGGCCGGTCTTTAAAAAAATGTGATGGATGTTCACAACAGACAACTTGGCTTATCATTTTACCATTCACCTCTGCCTCCCCCTACTCTGCAGTTGGTTTAACCCGTCGGTTTGCATCCAGACCTGTCTCCCTGACCGCCAGACTTCTTCATGGTGTTGCCTTTACAGCCCAAACAATCCCATATTTATGATACTTATACTGATATTCGAGCGGTTAACACAGAACTTAAACAAACATTTTGGAATGAGAATCGACCTCAGAAATTGATTTATCAGTGACCCGCAAAAGCAAGTGAGCGGGACATTTTTACAATGTAAAAACAAACTTGTTAGTGCTTTCTTTCTGCTGGAAAAAAATGATGTAACGGAGACTCTGTTACTCAATGAACTCAAACATGTCTTTGTCATTTATCTACAGACATTTCTTCTTACTTTACGCCAGAAAGGGTGGAGTCAGCAATTCTGGAGAATGCTTGTTGTCAAAGTCACTTTTGGTCAAAATCCGTCTATATCTCTTGATCCGCTTCCTGTCTGTATACTGCATGTGCACTGAAAGTAAACCCCAGTGTTAATGCACAACCTAGGATCTGTAAACGGGCATGTTGCTAGTTTGTCCCCTGTGTTTACATATCCTTTGTTTACATGCCTGTTTACAGAGCCCAGGCTGTGTATTTACACCAGATTGTTTGCAGTGCACACACAGTACAGACTTGTGGGCGGATCGCGAGGAGAAGATATTCACTGGTTTTGACAGATTAAGTGTAATTTTAAAGATATTTTTTTTTGCATTTTTATGCTTTATTGATAGTGTAGAGACAGAGTTGAAATGGGGCAGAATCGAACCCGGGTCCGCTGCTGGCTGAGGCCCATGGGGGGGACGCCCTACCAACTGAGCTAAGGGCGCCCCAGATTAAGTGTAATTTTGATAAAAAAGCATTCACCAGAATCGCTGACTCCACCTTGAGTGTATAGCCTAAAAAAACAGGGACGCATCAAAATCCTCATTTTCCCGAGGACACCCTGAACGCCACTTGAGCCTGACAAGCTGTGGTCTGGGCCGTCTGTTCTTACTGCTGCAGCTTACTGTGGGTGTTTTTTGCTTTTTTCCATACAAACCCCACCATGTGTCTCATGTCTGTACACAGCTGGACAGTGATCAGCTCATTGGTTGTTGTAGGTCAGCTCAATGCTTAAACTGTCGTGGAGGATATATAGAAGGAAATAAAGGAGCTCGGTCTACTTTCAGAGCTGGCCCTCAGCCTGTTTCTGACTGAGCATGAACCCCTACCTACTACCTGCACACTCACTGCACATAAGAGCATTATCCAAATGCCGCGGCTTAAAAATGCGAAACTTCATTGCACACAGTGGGAAAATTCAGATTTTCTCAAAGTTTAAAGGTGGGGTAAGCGATTCTGGAGAATATTTGTTGACAAAATCCCTTGTTGTCAAATCTGTGAATATCTCCTCAAAATCTGCTTCCTGTCCGTACTGGAGTGCTCTGCAAAGGCTCTGTGAACTGGTATGTAAACAAAAGGAAATGTAAAGAAAGGGGGGGCCCACTTTGTTTACTACATTCACCCATTTGACAAAAAGTGATTTTGTCAACAAACATTCTCCAGCATCACTTACCCCACATTTAATTATGTACCTTAAAAAAAATAGTTATCAAAAATTCTCAACTCCCAGACAATTGACTGGCGCTTTCCTTCATCCATGACGGGGAGTTTTGGTATGATCATCAGATGGAAACACTGTACATGTCTTGTGCATGGTTTTTGAACACATTCCCCTACATCTCTGCCAGAACTGACTTATCTTTGACAGCTGGGATGTGAACCAAAAGGCTCTTGTGGCTTTGAAACAGCGTTTGGCTGCACGGTGTGACTTTAAACTGACTGACCCGCTGGCAGGTCGGTGGGCTTTAAGAGATTGAACTACAATGACTGATGAGGCGGCTCCTACTTAAATCATGCTCGGAGGCACTTCAGCAGGAGCCGGTAACATGGCCAAGCTGCTGTAACCCAACCTGCCCTTTTTCACTGCGTTTTAATGGAACGCTCTGGAGCTCCAACTGCTTGGATTGAATTACATGAAAACCTTCTCAACAAGTCCCTCAAAAAGAAAAAAGAAAAGAAAGGAAAAAAGTGAAAGAAGATGGACTTACCAGGCCGCTACAGGTGCTTATAGACGCCAGAGAATCCGTGTGGTTGACGATGGAGCCGGAGTAAAAGCAGCGCTGGTCCGTGGATAAGCGGCTAGTGGCCGCTGCGCTCTGGTCCCCGCGCCTCTCCTCCACCACGAAGTCCCCTGAGAGAAAGGTGCTGTCCCGCGTAAGGTTTAAATACAGGTTCCTTCCAAAGGCGGGCAGTGACACTATGATATTCTCCTGCGGGTCGCCGTGTCCTGCTGGGGAGCGCGCACTGCGGCGCCGCGGCGTGCGCACGGTGTGGTCCGAGGACAGGTGCGCGTCCTGCCAGGACAGCAGCCTGGGAACCACTTCATCTGTGTCCAGCTCAGACTGGGCTGTCGTGGGGAGGGACAGGGTGCATCAAACAGTGGCAACAAGCCGGCAAAAATAGCCTCATATGCTGCCCCTGACTTCTGGTGAACTGACTGAACTGTCTGCTCTAACTCTCCGTACGACTCTCACAGCCACGTTCAACCTCAGAGCTCCACTAGAGCTTTGCAAAAAAAAAAAGAGAGAAAGATCTGCAGCCCACGACTATTAGAAACAGTGTGCACGTCATTATTGCAGATAGATTACTCGTGGCTATAGTCGCTGGCGTGGGGAATCTTACATCAATACACAATGAAATCACAATCTACGCCCTAAAAGTAGCATATTAAGCGGCTCCTACATAGGAAATGGATCGCTTTAACAGACATATCTAAGCGTAACAGACGTCGGCTACACGGCGCAGAGCTGGCACATAAAGGTCCTGTACTTACCAGTCAGTCCGATCCACAGCAGAGAGAGGAGCAGAAGAGAGACATGGCTGTAGTGCATGATCAAGCGAAGCAGGGGAGAAGAAGAGATGGATGCTTTGATCATGAGGGGAACGGAGCGCTTTGCAAAGCACTGAGCGGACTGCGCAACTTTTCCAAAGTTAGAGAAGTCGTATTAATTCAGGCAGGGACTGACTTTGTAGCGCAGGACACGCCTCCACAGCCCCCGGTCGGCCTCTACCGATGTCTAATTGGTCATTTAAACCCTGACCCGAGTAAAGCAGGCCTTCTCATTGGTCGCTGAAGCTGTCCGCCACTGTCGGAGGTTGAAACCCTACACGTGGTTTCAAGTGGAGAAAAAAAAGGGCAGAGAACTGGCGGATTGTGTGTGTGTGTGTGTGTGTGTGTGTGTGTGTGTGTGTGTGTGTGTGTGTGTGTGTGTGTGTGTGTGTGTGTGTGTGTGTGTGTGTGTGTGTGTGTGTGTGTGTGTGTGTGTGTGTGTGTGTGTGTGTGTGTGTGTGTGTCTGTGTGTGTGCGTGCCATTATAACCTCTGTTTTTGGCACTCATGTTTACATTTGTAAGAAAAGCATTTTGCATGACACCAAGTGAAACTTTAGGCCTACATCACTCCCAGGCTTGCACAGATTTGTGCAAGTACCAGACCACATTTATATTTATATAGCCTAAAAATTAAATGGAAACCATCCGAGCCATGAATGAAATCTAAACAGGGGCTAGCTTGGACTCAACCCCCCCACAGAAAAGACCCCACCCAAGTTTGTTATGGTGCTGACATCACATCTTGTTCAGCAGATGGAGTTCACCCTGTTGTCATGGGATTGAAGCCTGGTGAGACCAGACTGAAGCTTTACATTGGTTACATTGGCCTTTCTCCAATCTCCATGGGGAGGAGCCGGGTAAAAAAAATGACCAGGCCAATCAGGAACCGCGTAAATAAATACACATAATGTCCATCACTTGGTAAAAAGGCAGCCCCTGATTCGTTCATGTGGTCGTCGATCTAGCCTCCAGTCAGACTGGGCCCTCCCCACTTTCCATCCGTTAGTGGAAGGCAGCACCTGATTGGTTTTTGTAATCGTTGACGTCAACATGGATCGACGAATAAGCTTTTGAGATATGGCTGGGTTCACAACATGAACCAATCAGGGGCTGCCTTCCATTAAGGGACACAGGTTGGGTCTGAAGGAAGGTCCTTCAGGTCCACAGACCCTTCATCCGAATTGCATACTTTCTACTATTTAGTATGGTAGAAAAAAGATTTAGTGTGTCCCGATTCTTGTGGCCAAATTTAGGATGGTTAGAAAGACCTGGATGTCTTCTACATCAGGCCAATATTTTTAGTGTTGAATACACCATCCTATTTGGGTGATTCTGACCCATAATCCAGTGCGAACTTGAAGTGACGTCACATCGACGGCGCCTCCATATGAAAACAAACGGGGATGCGACGGATATAAAAGCAAAAGGCAAGATCAAGGCGCAATGTTGACAGACCTGAGTCACTGGAGTGGATTCCTATCGACCTCAAGGAGGGAAGATGGAATCAGAGCAAAGCGACGATGCGAGGGGACTGGAGAGGAAAAAAAGGAAAACTACATGTGCAAGTGACTCTGATCAAGCGGAAAGGGACAATGAGACATTTCTGGTCGGAATGGTGTCGGTGACACAATCAAACGGGATTTTTAAGGATGCCCACGAGGTTGGAAAGTTTGTTGGAAGAAAGTTGGGGGAGGTCCATTCTGTAAAAATAACCAGGATTGGATTAGTGGTAATTGAATGTTTAACAAAACGACAGAGAAATAAGGCATTGAAGATAAGTGTGTATGACGATGAGTCTTGCAGTGTTGTCAAGTGTTTCCCACTAGGACCAACAGGAAGGGAAAAAGGAGTTGTGAGTGGAGTGCCGTTTTCAGTGGACGCCAAAGCATTTGAGGAGATCGAAGGAGTGTGTGATGTGTGGAGAATGTCAAGATTTTGTGAAGGGGAGAAGGAAGATTCAAAGTCAGTATGCTTAACGTTTGAAGAGGAGCTGCCAGATCGAGTGTATTTGGATTATGTGTGCTACAGGGTAAGGCCGTATGAAAGAGCACCTACAAGATGTTACTGTTGTCAGAAATATGGCCACTCGGCGGCTGTGTGCAGAGGAGAAAGAAGATGTAGAAGATGTGGGAAGGAGACCTGTGATGACAAGTGTGGGGAAGAAGTTGAGTCGGTTAAATGTTTGAATTGTGGGGGAGGGCATCATGTGGGGTCTGCAAAGTGTCCGAATAGGATAAAAGAAGAACAGGTGAACAAGATAAGAGTGGGAAACACAATGTCGTATGCACAAGCTGTAAAGAAGTGGGAAAATCAAAGGAACATGGTGGCAGAACGCAAGGAGCCGGAGAAGAAGAGAGTTTTGGAAGAGAAGATCTGTGCATGTGGGGATAAGAAGCGGTTCTTGGCGTTTGTGGCAATGGTTATAAACTGTGCGGTGGAAATAAAAGGGAAATCAGAGAGGATTAAGATGGTGTTGGATGCTGCCAATAGATTTTTGGACATTGGGGATATTTCTGGAGAGGAACTGGACACTGTGCTGAGGGAAGGATGTGGAGATCAGCAGTTGGAACAAGTGAAGTAGGGTGTGAAGACAGTCAGGGAATGAGTATTTTTAATTGAAGCAGTTAAAATAAGTTACAGAAGAATCGATCTATATCCAGTAGGTGGCGGTAATGCAACAACTAAGGATGCCAACCGCCATAAAACACCAAAAGAAGAAGAAGAAGAAGAAGAAGAAGAAGAAGAAGAAGGCGCAATGTTATGATGAAATAAAAAAAGTAAAGTATCTCCCAATTGTATGCCTACTGCATGCTAACTTGATTCTTTTTATCGTCAGATGTAGTAGGTAGAATAGAAACAAGAAAGAGTATGCAATTTGGAACGCAGGGAGAGATTGGAGAAAGTCCAGACTGATCTGCAAGCGAAAAACAAATGTGAAGCTTGAGAGATCAGGCTCATGGAATTGTACATGATCACATTTAAAAGCTTTTTGTCTGTACTGGCCCTCAAAGTTGAGACAGGAAGGTAATTTTAGACCTTAGAAAAAGCTGTTGCTCAAGTAAAGAGTAATTCAAAACTCAACATTAATAGTCTTTTGTGAAGTGACCCCTATAAATCAAGAGTCAAAGTGATTGCTGATCCAAGCCTACCCTGGACTTCAAAACCTTGATTCCCGAATATGGTCTGATGGCAACTAATGCTGTGACAATTCTTATTTTTTGGTATTTCTATGCTTTATTAGAAAGTTTGGAGAAACCAAGGTGAAATGGGACAAAGACGGGAATGACATGCAGACGACCACACCCCTCCCCT
This sequence comes from Ammodytes marinus, assembly GCF_949987685.1. Lineage (NCBI taxonomy): Eukaryota > Metazoa > Chordata > Actinopteri > Uranoscopiformes > Ammodytidae > Ammodytes > Ammodytes marinus. Next base: position 4,067,019 of record NC_137230.1, on the reverse strand, counting down.
TGTCCTGGACAATTCTGAGAGAAAGACACCTAAACTCATTACTTTACACGTTATTTAGTATATGCTTTTATCCAAAGTGACTTACCACCATAGCTAGGCAGTTAGCATTAATATAAGGGTTTTGCCCAAAAGGACCCTCACTGGACTTGGCCCACCCTGACCGAGCATAGAAGTCTGGTTTCCTGTATCAAAGTCAGTGGTTTTACCTACTGAGCTATCCAGCTGCACCCTTGAACTTATACTGTCAATGTCCTTCAGTCCACTCTTGGTCTGGGTCTGCTTTCTCTTGTTCTTACTTACTTAGGCCTTTAAGTTCGCTAGGGAACATAGGCCCTCGATGAAAAGCCTCCATCCTCTTCGGTCTTGTGCCATCCGATCTAGTTGTTGGCTCTAGGTCTTCCCCACTTTCTCCTGCCTTGTGGGTTCCACATTAGGGCCTGCTTTGTAATTGATTTGTGTTTTCTTCTGAGTGTGTGGCCTTCCATCCACTTCCATTTTCTCCTCCTGATTTGGGTCTCTATTGGTTCTTGTTTGGTGAGTTCCCACAGGTTGGCATTTGATATGGTGTTGGGCCAGTAGATTCCCAGGAGTCTTCGTAGACAGCGGTTGCTGAATGTCTGTAGTTTGTTGAGTATGTTGGTGGTTGTCTTCCAGGTTTCAGATCCGTAAAGTAGAGTGGATTTGACAGTTGAGTTGAAGTCTGGCGCATGCTCTGCTGCGACATCACTCACCGTACCTCGCTCGGCTGCACGCCACGTCTGTCTACGTCTGTCTACGTCTGTCTACGTCTCGTCTCACTGTCTGTCTGTGTACGTATGGACTGGATAAACATGTCCACCCTCTACAAGTCATTCATCATCCCTGTGACTATTGTATGGCTAATCTGTGATAGCCTCGCACTACAACCTGTCACTGTCAATGGATTACTCACCTATGGCCGCAATGAACTCCTGCTCCACCGTAGCTCACCGCTGTGTAGCATCAAGCCGGCGGTAGCTATCCCACCAGAGCTCCGGCCTAGGAAAAGAGGGAGACGCGGAGGTGTCCGAAGCAGACTACGGAGACGGCCTTTCAGGCCTCCTCTCCCCTCCATCATCCTCTCCAATGTCCTCCCTCCGGAACAAAATGGACCTCCTTCACGCCTGGTGCCGAATGGAAAGGGCCTTCAGAGACATCTGCATCATCGCCCTGACTGAGACCTGGCTGGACGAGTCGGCATCCGATGACGAGGTCAGCCTGGACAACTTCACCATCATCAGGGCAGACAGAACCAGGAAATCGGGGAAGACGAGAGGCGGCGGGCTCTGTCTTTACATCAACGACAGGTGGTGTAGCAACATCAAAACACACCGGAGGGTCTGTTCGCCCGACCTGGAAATGCTCACCGTGTCCCTTCGCCCCTACTATCTCCCTCGGGAATTCCCAACTGTTGTGGTCAGCTGTGTGTACATCGCACCCAGCGCTAACGTCAACGTAGCAGCAGAGCTGGTAGCCGAGGATGCTAACGCCATGGCAGCTAAGTACCCCGGAGCGCCAGTGCTTATTCTTGGGGACTTCAACACCTGCAGACTCGACTCCGTGCTCCCAACATTCCAGCAGTATGTTGACACTCCTACCAGAGGAAACAACATATTGGACTTATGCTACGGTAACATCTCAGACGCCTTCAGGACAACTTCATATCCACCGCTCGGACTCGCAGACCACAACGTCATCAGTTTACTTCCGCTGTACAAACAAGTACTAAAACGCCTCCCCCCACAGTCCTACAGCGCCCCACAGTGGTCGGAGGACTCCACTGCACAACTCCAAGGTTCCCTGGCATGCACCGACTGGACGATCTTCGACGGAGATTTGGACAACAAAGTCACTGCCATATCCGATTACATCAACTTCTGCATACACACCACCATACCAGTGAAAGCAATAAAAAAATACCCCAACTCAAAACCTTGGGTTACCACTGAAATAAAAAAATGCCTGAAAGAGAAGCACACAGCCTTCAGGCTCAAGGACTCAGCTGGTCTCCAATATGCAAACCGCAATATTAAAAATAAAATCTTCATGGCCAAAATACAGTTCAAAAACAACCTGGAACACAAGTTTAGCAGCATGAACACTAAGGAAGCCTTTCAGATGGTCAACACACTCACTGGTTACAAACCCACTCACAGAAAAACAAATTCACACACCACACATGCTCTCCCCACTGAACTGAACACATTTTTCAACCGGTTTGACTCACAGGATTTCACAAACAACTGCATACAAGCACTACAGGCTCTCCCCCCAATAGATCCCAATGAGTCTGCCCCCTTCACAGTGGAGGAAGTTCGGCACCAGCTCAGCCGGTGCAACCCATCCAAGGCCCCAGGACCCGACGGCATCCCAGCAAGGGTGCTGAAGACCTGTGCCGCTGAGCTGGCTCCAATTGCCCACTCCCTCTTCTGCCAATCCTACCTCACAGCCACAATACCCCTTCTCTGGAAAAGTGCAACAATAATCCCGGTACCCAAAAAATCACGACCCACCGAACTAAATCACTACCGCCCCATCGCCCTCACACCCATAATTATGAAATGCTTCGAAAAACTGCTGCTCAGGACCATCCTCCCATTCGTCAAACCTCATCTGGACCCCCTTCAATTCGCCTACAGGGAAAAAAGGGGCACAGAGGACGCTGTCGCCTGCCTGCTGCATGTTCTTCTCCAGCACTTGGACTCCACAGGCAATTTCGCCAGGATCCTCTTTGTGGACTTCAGCTCCGCCTTCAACACCATCCAAAGACACCTGCTCATCCAGAAGCTTCACCACCTCAACACTCCACCCATCCTGATCCATCTCCTGCACAACTTCCTCAGCGACAGACGACAAGCTGTTCGGGTAGGCACATCCACATCACCCACACTCACCACTAACACCGGAGCCCCCCAGGGCTGTGTGCTCAGCCCTTTCCTTTACACACTTTACACCAATGACTGCACCAGCCCCTCCCACACCACCACCTACCTCAAATACTCCGATGACACTGCCATCCTTGCCCTCCTATCAGACAATAACTCTGTATCAGATTACCACAACACTGTCACTCACTTCTCCCAATGGTGCACACATAACTTCCTCCATCTCAACGTAGCCAAAACAAAAGAAATAACAATAGGTACCCCATCAGCCCAGCCCCCCACTCTCATCAACAATGACACAGTAGAAACAGTTGACAGCTTTAAATACCTTGGACTCACACTGGACAATAAACTCACTTTCGACCAGCACACAACGGACATTCAAAAAAGGAGCCACCAAAGACTGTATGCCATACGCAAACTTAAAGGACTCTATGTTGCACCCCATCTCCTCCTTCTGTTGTATCAAAGTATTGTCCAGCCCATCCTGCTCTACTGTTCCACCTGCTTCTTTAACATGCTCACTGTCAAAAACCGGGTCAAACTCACACGTGTCACAAACATTGCTGCCAAATTAATCGGTCTCCCCACACCCACACTGTCAGAGCTCAATGTCAAGGCCATCTCACGCATCGCACTTACAATAGCACAGGACAACACACACCCACTCAACTGCCACTTCACTGTCATGCCCTCCGGACGCAGGTACAGGTCCCTGTTGTGCCGGAGGGCTCGCTATGGCAAAAGCCTGGTGCCTGCAGCCATAGCAGCCCTCAACAAAAGGCCAAGATAAATCACCCCAGTCCCACCCTGTTTATATATCCTGTATGTATGTTTACTTTGTGTCTGTCTATTGTCTGTCGGCGTGCAGCCCATAAATGTACATGTGATGTGGAAAAGAATTTCCCCTTGGGGACAATAAAGTCTAAAGTCTAAAGTCTAAAGTCTAAAGTCTAAAGATTTTAAGTTTGGTCTTCAGTGATATGTTTTTTGTTTTCCAGATTTTATTTAAGATGTTAAAAGTTGTCCTTGCTTTCCCAATTCTGGCTTTGGCATCCTCCTCCGATCCTCCTTCTACAGTAATTACACTCCCAAGGTATGTGAAACTTGTTACATCTTCTAGCTGGTTTTGATCCATGGTTATTGGTGTGTTGTACTTGTTGTTTATTCGCATTACTTTGATTTTTGATGAGTTGATTTTGAGCCCGAGTGAAGCAGCAGTTGTCTCTAGTCTGTGTGATTTTTCCTGCATATGTTGGTGGGTGTGTGCAAGTAGTGCCAAATCATTGGCAAAATCCAGATCCTCTAGTTGTTTGGTCAGGCTCCACTGTATGACGGTTTGACTGTTGTTGGTGACCTGTTCCATAGTCCAGTCTATGCAGAGGAGGAAGAGGAAGGGTGAAAGCAGGCATCCCTGCCGCACCCCAGTCAGGACCTCAAAGGCCTCTGATACGCATCCTTCATGGAGGACTTGGCATTGCATCCCATGGTAGGTGTTCTTGCTGATACTGATGAACTTTGGTCGGATGCCATAGTGACCCATCAATTTCCACAGCATCTCCCGATCCACACTGTCAAAAGCCTTTTCAAAGTCTATGAAATTTACTAAGACAGGAGAGTTCCATTCGATGGATTGTTCGATGATAATCCTGAGGGTATCTCGTCCGGCCCCTCTGCCTTGCCTCCTCTCAGGGCCTTGATGACCTTCCTGATTTCAGTCTTGGTGGGGGGGTTGCAGTTCATCTCCAACAGGTTTGCGGCTGGTGGGATCTCTGCTGCTATTTGAGGGGGGTGCCTGTTAAGCAGTGCTCTAAGCAGGACCCTCACTGGACTTGGCCCACCCTGACTGAGCATAGAAGTCTGGTTTCCTGTATCAAAATCAGTGGTGTTACCTACTGAGATATCCAGCTGCACCCTTGAACTTATACTGTCAATGTCCTTCAGTCCATTCTTGGTCTGGGTCTGCTTTCTCTTGTTCTATCAAAGGGAAATCCCAAGTGTCCAGATTACAATCATATTTGACAATTTTTAAGATATTTTTGGGACATTTTCCATGCATTATTGACAGCGCTGAGAGACAGAGATGAAAAATGGGGTATAGAGGGGAATGACATGCAGAGACGCTCTAAACACTACACCCCCCCCCCCCCCCCCCCCCACACACACACACACACACATTTAACACATTTAATGTTCTTCCAACTTTGTGACAGCAGTTCCACTGTGAAACGAAGCCTAGTCCATAACGAAATGTTATTACCAATTCGGTGTGGGAGAACCTGAAGAAGAACTAGCCATTTCAATTAGCTCTGCAGCTTACTCTGGGCACGAACCGTTGGAGCTCATTAACTATTTTGGATAATTGGATAATTCCGAGTCACCAATCAAATCCTACTATCTGATATGGGCGGGTGTAATCGGATGACAACCGGTGCTGCGCAGGCGAAGTCGTGATAGTAAACAACAAAGATGGCTGCGGATAGGTTGTTTTGAAAAGAGTTTGGCCTCTACTCTTTTTTTTTTTTTTTTTTTAGATAATTTTTTTGCATTTTTCATGCCTCATTGATAGAGACAGAGGTGAAATGGGGCAGAGAGGGGAGTGACATGCAGAGAACGATCACGGGCGGGAATCGAACCCGGGTCTGCTGCTGGGCCCGGCCCGGGGTGGGGACGCCCTAAGGCCTCTACTCTTAACGATTGGATTTTGCTTTTTTCCTTAGAGATTGGAGTGCCGTCTTCGTTCAGAAGACGGCACTCCAATCTTTCATCAGGAAGAAAGGTGTAGGCCTATTTGCTGTTTTTGCCGAGCGGATGCAGCAGAAGTTTAATATCGCTCTGAATATGTCACCTTGTTAAAGGTTCAGTAAGCGGAATGGTCAGTTTATCTAACTTCCTGTCAGTGACTGCAGTTAGCGGTCCCCTCCCTCGTCCCTACGTCACCACATTAATGCACTGCGGTCTACAAGCAGTGAGTTATCTAGCATAATCTCAGATCCATAAGTGTGATAAAACATGATAAAAACCATCAAATCAGACATTGGGAAGGATTTTTACCTGCTCCGCCATTGTAGGCGCATACACATTCACCCATCTGTAGCTCTGCACGTGCACCGGCAATGAGATGGGTGCTGGTTTGTAGCGTTCTCTCTTCTGATTGGTTATCAGCAGTGGGATCCCCGAAAAGTTTATTTGCCGATTACTTGCAAAGCGAATGATTGAGAGATCGGCTTTATGAAACGCGCTCACTATACAAGTGATCACTGTATGAATAAAGAGTGATTTAACACTTATATTAACATAAATATAACATTAACATTAACATTAACATTAATATATATATAGCTATATATATATAAAAAAAATTGTTTGTTTTATTTTTATTTTCTGTAACAGTAACTGTGTATCTGAATCCGAATTTGATGAAAATGGGGGCGGGACCTGATAAGCCTTTGGCTTCTTCCGTCTCCCTTCGGACAACACAAAGTATGATGTATGAATATTTGCAAGAGAAAATTGTGTATTGTGTGGAATTGTCCGAAAGAATAATAATAAATAAATAAATCGCTTAATTCACCTTTAATATCGCTCTGAATATGTCACCTTGTTAATCGCTCTGATTACACTGATTGGTGCCACCCCCTTGAGTAGGGAAGGTCTATAGCTCATGGATATCCAGGCTACATTGTATTGCTCTTGTGGCTGAATGGTAGCAGATCCCTGTGGGTGTGGTGGAAAAGCCTGACACCAGAAGAGTGGAGGCTGGTAAGCTGCTTCTTCACAAGTGCTTGTTGGATGCTTGGGCTGGTTTGTAAAAGCCCCCTTCCCCCCCTACACCTTTCTCTTTGAACATTTCTGTAACCTTCTGAAACCGACAATCACACAACATTCACACCTAGCTCTCTTCTCTCACTACTCACACACAACTTTATTTGTCATCTTTCATAAGAACAACCCATATTTTTCAAACCATAACTCTGTCCCCATATTTAACCGAAGTCCTTTCTACTATTTACTTATTACTTATTGGATCCAATGGGGAAATGAAAGCATTAAAGGTTATCACGAGGAAAATTATGAAAATCATCTTCACCCATGTGTTTTCAAAGACCTTGCCATAATCCCTGCCATAATAGGATAGACTTTTCCAACGCTTAGGTATAAAAATCCTTATTCCTTACTACTTCTTAGAATAGTATAGCAGTGATTCTTGAGAACCAGGACAAAAGGCCGTCTTGCATATGTGACTGCTGTTATCTTTAAAAATAAAAATATTTAAAATTGTAGATGTTATTAGGGATTAAGAATAGAATGTCTGGAGCACAATTATCCCTTTACATTTCATTTTATCATTATTATGTCAAATATATGACACTTGTTATCTTCTCACGACATCCAAAAGAGTGTGCCCACAGAGAAGGTTTCAATCTTTCATATGCAATAAAACCTATTAAACATGTACTCTAATGATTAAAAAGTGCTTTTCTCATCAGAAGCAACACTATATAATCTCTCATATCAATGAAAACAGTTTTTCTTTAACACATTCATGTTTTATAAGGTTTCAAAGTGGTGGAACACTTTTTGTCAACACCGTCAGACAATCCATTAAAATGTAATAGAATCAGGCAAAATAAGGGGCAGCTGTCACTATGAAGGACCATGTCACATTCTACCTCTGCAGAGTACATTAGAGTCAGACAGGCATTGATAAGTGTTGTGGTTTTAGAATATTTTACATTCCAAATCTTGAAAGTCATGCGTCACAACCATGATATGTCAACACCGACTTACAATTTCTAAAGAAGTTATTTGAAATGTTTTGATAATTTTATTTTCCTTAAGTAGTTCATACTAGCACCAATCATCAACAGAAAAACCAAATGGTTTACTAGATTAATTCTATTTGTTTTGTTTAAGAAACGCTAAATATGTCAACACCGTCAGATGTCAACTCCGTCAGATTTCCTGTCTGACAGTGGTGACAGGCCAATGACGGAGTTGACATTCAATGTGAAAGCATCATATTTGGGTGGTTTTCAAGTTATTATAATTATATTAAATACAGAAATAGGGTTTAGTTTTTCTAATACTGTATTTATGGAAACTCTCACAATCTTCTTTTGTCATGGTTGATTCTTCAAAAAGAACAGGATGATATACAAAATGAGGCGATTTGGTGTGAGTCTGTTAGAGTAAGTCTGATTCAAAAACTGTAATGTGAATCTTGAATTAAAGCTCAACCAATACTATGCTGTTATAAAATCACTGTTATTGAATATTCTACATATTTGATGGTTATCTGGGTTTTTGTCACCACCGTCCGATATGTCAAATTCATAAGATATACTTGTCAACTCCGTCAGATATACTTGTCACCTCCGTCAGATATGTGTCCACTCTATCAGATTTATATTATTTTGATAACAATACATAATGATATTTCATAGTTGTTGAGGAATGGTTGGTCATATGTCAAAATCTAACCAGTGAGACATGAGAATGTGTTTTGAAATTTGAAACACATCTTGATTGCTGTTAATTTTAAAGTAAAAATTCTAATACACAGTTCAACTGAAGAACATAGAGGAAAATCGATATAAAAATTGCATACTCATATACATTTTGAAAATATTTTTTGTGGCCTCTGTCAGTCTTGTTGAATACTTGTGATCACAATACATCTCATGGGTCTAGCATAAATTGAGGGAAAATTAATCTGTGTTTTTGGTGTCTGACGGTGTAGACACAAAATAAGGAATGGCAAGGAAAAAAGCCCATTTTGATAAAACGGACAAAAGCTGGGAGGTTGTGTCAAACCTTAGCTCAGTAGCTTAGTATATGTTGGATACATACATGTCATTTAATTTGCCTAAACATAGGGTTTATTTTTTCAACATTGCACCCTGTTTTGTCCCACTTCTCAAGAATCACTGATAGTATGATTTAGTATAAAACCAAATGGATATTTTGGCGGATCTGTTTATAAAATGAACAACACACGCAAAACAAAAATGATGCATTGAATTTAGCTTCAGTTTATAAACCAATAGATTATGTTAAAGTAACAGCTGCTAGTTAAGAACTGGATTGGATTTCAACTACAGGGTAAAAGATAAAACATTACAAGCTTTGGCCTGACACAATTGCACCTTTGGGCTTGACCAGAGTAAAGAACTTGCCACCCCTTTACAACAGTGTATGTTACTGTTGTTAAGAATCCATTCAAACAGGGCCGTGCATTCAGTTTAGCTTCAAGGTCTAATTTAGTAAATACCAGCAGCTTCAGTCAGTCTAAAAACCAAACCCTGCAGGATGGATTACCAGCTGGCCCACAGAGGTTTCTGCCCCTGTGCCCATGGGGGGTTGACCCCAGGGCCAACCATCCGAGGTGCAAAGCTGAATATAAGAGCCCAATCTGCAAGAGGATTTGGTTGTATTTCAACTACTGTGGTGACTACCTATTATATCAGATGGAGAACAACTAATGGAGATATAAACATTCCTCAAAGGCCAACATATGCCCCATACTGGTGAAATGGTGTGTGTGTGTGTGTGTGTGTGTGTGTGTGTGTGTGTGTGTGTGTGTGTGTGTGTGTGTGTGTGTGTGTGTGTGTGTGTGTGTGTGTGTGTGTGTGTGTGTGTGTACTTGTACAACTATTGTTGTGAGGAACAATTTCAGTTTTAGACCTTAAGAGTGAGGACATCTTTGGAAAGTGAGAACATTTTGGCAACTTCTCACTTTTGGGACAGTCCTTTAAAAGGCTGTTTTAGGGTTATGTTATGGTTAGTGTGAGGGTTGGGGTTAGGCATTTAGTTTTGATGGTTAGGGGCCAGGGAATACATTATGTCAATTAATGTCCTCACAAGTATAGCCGTACAAACGTGTGTGTGTGTGTGTGTGTGTGTGTGTGTGTGCGCGCGTGCGTGCGGGTGTGTGTGTGTGTGTGTGTGCGTGGGCAGCAATGTGTTAGAGTGCCGAGGGGGGCTCCGATGGACTGACCACAGATGGCTCCTCATGGAGGAGGGAAGTGATTTTCCGAGCCGATAGAGCATGGCCATGGCACTCTGCATTGAGCTGTCTAATCACCAGTCTACTCACACAATGGACACAGGCCTCCCGCTGCATCTGAAAACTCCATGTTAGTTTGGGTTGGGTTTTTTCTGTCATGTGTTGATTCACTTCACCATTGCAGAAGAATCTACCTCATATCTAAATGTAGTGAATGACTCTGATGGATGGAATGACAGCTTTATTGTTTACAGAGTCTTATCTCTCCCTGCGTTCTGAATCGCATACTCTTTCTTTTTTCTATTCTACATACTACATCTGATGGTAAAAAGAATCTAGTTAGGATAAAGTAGGCATACAATTGGGACATACTTTTACTTATTTATTTCATCGTAACATTGCGCCTTGATCTTGCCTCTTGCTTTTATATTCGTCGCATCCCCGTTTGTTTTCATATGGAGGCTCCGTTGATTTAAAGTCACTTCAGGTTCGCACTGGATTATGGGTCAGAATCGCCCAAATAGGATGCTGTTTTCAGCACTAAAAATCTTGGCTGGATGTATTAGACATCCGGGTCTTTCTAACCATCCTAAATCTGGCCACAAAAATCGGGACATCCTAAATCTTTTTTCTACCATACTAAATCGTAGAACATATGCGATTCGGAATGCAGGGTAAGTATTCTTTCTATATTTGTCAGATGTTTTATAGATTTAGTCTTTATTAGGAACCAGTCGGGGAATCAGGCTGGGAGCCACAAACCACCAGACCTGTGCGACATGAAACATATTGAATAACCCCAAAAACATAAAAAAAGTGTGAATATTTCTATAAAGGTTGATTCATCCCTTTAATATCCTTTTGACCCAGGTTTGTGAGCAATAGTTTCTACCTTGTTTGTTACACGTTTCTACACACATTAAATACATTTATTTCAACTTATTCACAATAATCATAAAGGCCTGAATTGGTTATAATATGTACTATATAAATGAAGTGTTCTTTTCACTACTGTTTTTTTTAGTCATTTTTACACTTCAATAAATGTCATCAGCACGGTCAACATGTTTCCATAAATGTATTCCTGATCCCATTCACTCAGTAAGGAGGGCGTCCACATTCAATCCAGTTTGAAATTGTTTCAATTCTTCTGTTGCACATGTGGCCAAAGCATTCTGATCCTGCTTTGATTTAACAGAGAAGAGCAAGGTGATTGGCACCATCTTGTGGGGAAGAGCGGAACTATGACTGATTCTAAATAGGAATGATAAGTATTTTAACAGGAAAAAGAATTGTTCTTTATTTTCTAATATTATATTGCTCTAGTGTGAGACGAGATCAAACAGTTCAATGTTTAAGAGGATTTCTATTACATAAAGTTTTTTTCAAAATGTGTATGCATTTTTATAATAATGATTTGAAAGGTATAGTAGGCTTTTTGTTGTTTACAACAACATTTCCAGTCCATATATTTTTGAACTTAGCCTAGCCTGAAGTTATTGCTTTTTCCCACTGCGATGTTCATTGTATATTTGCCGACATACTGTATATATTTGAGCATTTCCTTCTGGTGGCCCTAGTAATTGCGATGCTCTTGTCTGGGTAATATTTATGGCTCTTCTTAGGGGGGGGGGGGTTCATTATATGATGTTTAGCTGCTAGTCTATATGTATATTCATTATAATTAATTGTGTTTTTCGGTTTTCCAGTTGCTCAGCAATCAGAGCTGCCCTCCTATTTGGCCTTTGCAAATTGGGACAGCCTCTATACAGTATAATATGTATTTGCATTTTATAAATGTAGCACATATTTTGTATTTAAATTCTGTGGCGTGGTGAAAAAAACTTCATTTGCGCAGAGAATTTTAAGTAAACTTTCCATAATCTGTTTACAAGACTTCAGTTCAATAAACACAGTTTCTGGAATGTGGAATGCCAACTGGTGATGAACCAAAGCCAACCTAGTGAACCTACCCATGTATGAGCTACTTTCACAGGTCATAGCCAGCACAGACCCCGGATACAAGATGCTGCTCTGGAACCCATCAAGGGCTGCCCCCGTCCACTCAGGGAACAAAAAAAACAAGGGACATTTATGTAATGTTTGCTCAGTAATAGTCGTAGTATGTTTGGTCAAATATATATAGAATAAGTATGAAGCTTTGATTCAACATGTTGATGCTTATGATGCAGGGAATGGTTTACACATATCAACTTTTTCTGGGGAACATGAGTTGGTTGTTTGGACTCTATTCATAGGTCATCATCATATTACAGGCTTTGCCAATTGGGTAAAATGCAAGTTGGAATTCCATTTCTGCCTTAACCAGAGTCTCTGTGTGTGTGTGTGTGTGTGTGTGTGTGTGTGTGTGTGTGTGTGTGTGTGTGTGTGTGTTGTTATTATCAAGCTTTAACGACCAATTTTTATTTTTTTATTTTTTTGCAAAAAGTGTTAAGAAATCATTTTAACATTTGTTGTGCTTACGAGCTGCATATTCATTAAACAGTTGTTTTTGACATATAGAAAAAACCTGTAGTCACATAGCACTTTCCCAGCTCAAGACTTTTGTGCTGGCCGTGCATGATAGGAACTTGGAGGTGTCAGAATGCATAGACAAAGGATGGGGGGGGGGGGGGGGGGGGTTAGGTTACCCCAATGAGGACAGGCTAATGCAGCCATGCAAAGTATGTGCCCTGATATACTTCATAATAGATGCAGACAAGGGCAGCAGGGGCAGACCGGGAATGCGTCTCTGTTTATACTGCTTTGGGTGTTGTCATACAGTGCAATAATGGCTGCCCAAATCCATGTCATGCAGAACAACACAGCTATACAGACGCAACCATTATTAACATTACTACAGTAATCTCTCTGTTAGACACAAAGGCATGAATATAAAACTCCTAATAACTGACTCCAAATTAGGGATGTAACGATATGAAATCTTGAGTACGATACGATACGATATTGCGATTGATATCACGATACGATATTAAGCGCGGAATTCATTTCTACCCTCTCAAATTAAATGGTGTACCGCTGATTTAAATAAAACACACACGAATAATTTTCGTATCTTATTATGAAGAGATGTCTGAGAGATTTAAACAACTTATCACCAAAACAAAGACACTGCTTCTCTACTGCTTTTTTAAGAAGAAATAGGAATTTTAAATCTAAACTTAATTTAGGCATTTGTCTGTAACTGTAAAAGTATGCATAAGATAAAATAATTTAACAATAGTGTGATCATTTTCCAATTTTGTAATGTTTTATTTGCCTATCAACTCTATTTTATTCAACACTATTTTTACAAGCCATGCTTTTACCTTTATATGCCTACATTATGACAGGCACAATGAACTAAATAAAATATTAAATTATGATTTTTATTTGTTATTAACTAAAATTGCAGTCTCAAAATCAATGTTTTTGCAGTGCACTCCTCTCCCCCCTCCCTTCCTCACACTTTCGCAACATCACCTATGTTTGACAGTAGTGTCAGCTTGTTTGACCTATAAGGGATTCCATAGTATTGCGCAACCTGCCGGTATAGCTGAGTTCCTATGCTGAATTCACGTGAAGTTGTGGTGAACATATTAAGGATCTTTGGACTTATTTCCTTCATCTGGCTTTCACGGAAGTTCGCCGACTTTACCGGGGATTTAACGCGCGGTCGCGGTGGATGCTTTTATTTTTTATTTTTTTTGTATCTCATTTCCTCCCGTTCGCCTGGATTCATAATGATATAATTCACCCGCGACAACGTTGCTCACCAGACTCTCCACAATGACCGAGTGCATTTACCATGCAAGCTCGCCTCTTTACCGTCACACGGTATTACAAGGAAAAACGTAAGGTTGACATTCGTGGCCTTTTCATATCGCGAACGACCGTTTTGCAGTATATTGTTACATCCCTACTCCAAATGTATGCTTTAGTTTAGATGAATGTACGTCAAACTCATTGATACTGTGCATGATAAAAAAAAATCACATTTTGTTCTTGTTTGTCCAATTATCATAGGCATGGGAACATTGGATGTGTTCGGAAAGCCATACTAACGTCCTCCCTCCTAAATACTCAACATCTATATACTACATTCTGTCTACTTAAAGATTGATTGTGTATGCGAGGTGCGTCGAAACATTCACACTGAAGTATACTCAAGCAATAAAGAATTTATTTTTCTTCTTATAAGATTCCGGCCGTTTAGACGCTGTTTAGCGTATTATCGCCCTCCACAGGTTAGATACAGAACTAGATTTTGACATACAGTCCTGTGTTGTGCAGGAAATTCAGAATTGAAAATAATGAATTTAAAAAAAAACTTCCTTGTCATTTGAAAAGACGCAATGTTGTGGGGCGTTTGAGTAGGAAAAGTATACAATCGATCCATACCCAAAATCTTCCCGGAAGTTAGAACTCATCTGGGCATTTCTCGCCTACCCAAACTCGCATACCCAACTGTCACATACTCAAATTGACGTCAAAATGAGTATGAGTAGGATGTTAGTATGGCCTTCCGAACACAGCCATTGCCAATAGGAGTTCATATCTGAATCTTTCCAGTGACATGGTAGAATTGTTCTCTCTTTCAGCTCTTTCAAACTTCACAGGCAAGATGGAAACAAATGACATGTTATTGGTCAGCACACATCGTGTTGTGTGTATTTTTCCTCTGCTTGTTTGGTCTGCTGGTATCTTTATGACTTGCAGGGCGGTGAAGTAAAGCGCCGCCAAAGTCAACACTGTGGAGGGTTAACAGAGTCACAAACAGCTCAACGTCTCTTATCTCTCCCTATTCAAGTGTGTAGTCCAGACGCACTATAGGTCACGTTCCGAAGAATAAAAAATCAGACTTATTTGCTTATTTTGTCCTTCCGTTTAGGATGAAATGTATTAACGATTGTTCTATTCAACGCGATTTCGGACTCAGATGAATTAGTCATTACACAGAGTTGAACGGGACATGTTCTTAGGTGGATTGGAGCCTCCATAGCAGCCGTTCCTGTCCCCCTTCTCTCCGGCCGCCCGTCCATTGGCCAGCTTGTGGCGTTCCTCTCCTTCGTCCTCCGCCGTGCTGCTCTCTTCATCCTCCTCCTCCTCCTCTTCCTCATTGTCACTTCTCTCGTCTCTGGTCAGCTGTCACATGAAAAAAAACAAAAGGAAAACACAGTCCATGAAGAGAGGTAGAAAGAAAAGCACATATGAGATGAAGGGTGAAAGAGAGAGAGAGGGAAATTGAAGCAGAAGAAGGCTTTTTTAGTAAATACAACAGAACAGCAGCTGGTGGAGCCCAAAGGCAAAACAAAAAGAACTAAACATCCAGCAGAGAGCAGATGAGCTGCAGCAGAAAACAATAGACAATAGACAAACAACCGAGATTTGTAATATTCTGCAAGGAAAAACGGTGAAGCTTTTTCCTTTATGCTTTTGGAGTCATAGTGCTACTGGATTTGTTGTATCACAAACCTATTTCTTCATACAAAAAAAAAAAAAAATGCATATGTCAATGGCAACTGTTAGTCTGAATAGTCTCATAGTCTATTAGGGTGAGTTTGCAAATGAATGTCTGACATCTAGGAATTTGGTGACATCACTGCAATGAAGTCCAACAGGGCAAAAAGCACAATAGAAGCAAGCAGTTGGGATGTGTTACTCTGCTATGATAGAACCGTGTGTGTGATTTGGCATTCTTGAGGCAGCAGCGAGGAAGACGCTGGAGGCAAGATGGTTTTGACTGGTATAGTGAACACGGTTGTTACTTTCAACTATGAAACATGTTTTGTGTATACACTTTTGACTCGAATAACCGAACTGGGGTCAACCTTACACCTACCCCGTCAAACTGGAGAGATTGCAATTGAGGGCTCGTCCGGAACCTGAACCTGGGATATGTCGCACCCGAAAGTGAGAATCATACCCACAATTGGAGCCCACAATTGTTACGCTGCTATGCTTGTCTTACTCGCTCCAACTCGGATCTCCGTATGACATGAACATCAGTACCTGTGCTTCCCTGGATGAGTGCAATCCTACCAGGCCACAGTTTCCAGGAATGCGACCAGCTCTCTTGGGCCCTGCGACTCCTCTTTACCCAACTTTGGGGCAGTTCCATTGGTCCAGTCGTGTGTCATACACAGAAATAGTTTGTATTCAGCCAAAGCTGTCTTGGCGCCCTCCTAGCCTTGACCTTAGCCTCAGAATGCCAAATCCTCTCTCTCTCCACGGGTGATTTTTACATTGCCAAGCAAACAGCTTAAACCAACACAAAAAGATTTGCATATCTTGATATGACGCAGACGATTATCACAGAGCAGACTTACAGTGCCAAATACAAATTTCCGGATCATGCGAAGAATAAGGTAGGCCCAGAATATGTGCAGACAGAGAAGGACCACTAGCATCACATTGAAGAAGTAGTAGCCAAAGAAGGCAGGGTAGTGTTCAAGGGGGTAGACCCATGTACAGTGGATCAGCCTGAAACACAAGAGAACACACACAGATTCGGGTTCAAATGTTTAATATCAATGGTACATTAGATTGGAAGAAATGAATCGATGTTAGAACACTTATGTGAGCAGATGGTGTCGGGATTGGCTAGCTTGGTGTTAACACAACATGAGGTTGGGGACATGCCACAGTTTCTCAGGCGAATAGTTTAATCATGTGTTTTTGGCTAAGGGCTTCTTAAACAAATACCATAAACACTCAGTTAATACATCCACCAGAATTCTGTCAAATCCCTAAAATCCTGAAGGTTCTAATGTTTCCCATTCATTTCTCTCCCACAATCGGTCTGTACTTTCTCCAATCTGTATGGGTCTAATCTCAATGACCTCCGAGTCTAAGGGACAACCTGATCAGGATGGCAGCATATACTCAGAATGTCCTAAATAGTTTGTCCATCCATTTCCATCGATTAGGATAGACAAAATAAGCATCAACATGTAACTCACCATCAACACAAACGAGAGCCTCGGAAATGACAATGAAGCTGTGTCAATAACTTCTTGCAAACCATTCCAGCACAAACTGAACATTAAAACCTTCATTAAACCAGGTTTTTTCACACACGGCTGTTGAATTAGTCTTCATTTGTTTTTGCTCAGTGCCGCTATAATCCGCAGACAACCGAGTGGATGTTTAATACTGCGTTGTATTAGGACAATGCACCAGTAGGGTGGCAATAATGTGCTACGCTCAACAGAAGGTGAATGTCAGAAAGATGTTTCAGAATTTAAAAAAAACAACCACATTTTTCTGTTGATCAAATTGATTTTGTTAAAAAAGTTCAACATAGAACTTTAAACAAAATGTTTCCTTTTGAATATGAGCAGCTGAACTATCTATTCAGTCGTATGCAGAAGTGTTTACAGCACAGTAAAGCAACGATGAATGAAAGAGGCAAATGATGACGTAACATAGCGTCCGCGGTGTGTGATCAACATCAAAAATAGATTTCTCAGTTTATAAGTCCAGGTTTATATAAAGTTTAAATATCAAAATCTAACTGATTTTATGGAAGTTAACTGAATTATACTTCTCAAAGTCAAATATAGACATAAATGCATATGGAATCCTTACACACACCCCCACCCCCACGCCCACGCCCACACCCACACCCACACACACAAACACACACAAACACACCTCACATGAGCTTACCAGAAAGGGAAAATGACGAGTCGGGTTACCATAAAAGTTATGGCAAACAAAACAAAGAGAGTTTTGCAGGCGGTCTCCCATTTGGCATAGTTGAATAATTTGGCAGACTAAAAGAAAAATAAATATGTGTTGTTACTCAACCACATTCAACACAGCACAAGTTTGAACTGAATTACCACTTTTCCATTTCCATTTTTTGCAGCACAACATACACACTACTAGTCATTGTAGAGCCTTATGGTAATCTAAACCAGACAAGTAGCTATTGGAATTACATTAATGTTGGCCACGCAATTTACATCTGATGGCAACATTCATTGCTATAGCTGTGGTCACTTTGGTCTTACCTGGTTGTGTTAACTCACTTAAATAGTGAGTGACTTTTTTTTCTTTTTATAATTGTTGTTGTTCTTTTTAACTCTGCCCTGTAAGGTGACCTGAAAGGCTCCTATAAATAAAATTAATTATTATTATTACTACTAATAATAATAATTACTTTATACACATTAGGAACCATACATTTAGAATTAGTGAGTTACAAAGGGCTACCTTGGGTATATTCTATTAATAATTCTACTACTAGACTTGCTACAATTACTAGTACTACTGCTACTGACAATACAAGAATAATATAAAAATGGATATTGAGGAGCCGCCGCCATTGTTTCCAATGTACTAGTATGTTTTATTAAAGAAGGAGTCAGCGCTTCTGGAGAACACTTGTTGTAAACAGAAAGGCGACTGTGGCTCAGATGTTAGAGCGGGTCGGCCAATGTTCGAAGTTGGTTGGCGGTTAGATCCCCGCCCTGCCACCTGTGTCATGGTTTTTGTGTCCTTGGGCAAGACACTTCACCCACCTTGCCTCGTGTGAATGTCGATAGTTAGCCTGCTATCGGTGTGTGAATGTGTGTGTGAATGGTAACGTGGGAATGGGAACAGGTCTCCCTTGAAAAAGAGTCTCCGGTCTCAATGGGATTTACCTGTATAAATAAAGGTTAAAAAAAAGTGATTTTGACAACAGCATTCCCCAGAATCGCTGACCCGACCTTTAACCTGAACCAGGTACGCTCCCTTAGTTTAATCATACTGCATCGTGTACCATAAACACAATATTTCCCTAACCTTAGCCACAGTTTTCAGTTTCATTGTAGAAAGAAAAATGTTGGCACTGAACATAGTCAAAGGGTTCTACAGGTGTTTCCACTATCAACATGCTATCAGGTGAAAGGGCTGTTTAAAACCTGTGTTTTCTGCGACTGACCTCCAGTAAGACATCGGATGCATCATGGATGAGCATGACCAGTGTTCCTATACGAATGTAGTTGACACACCAGGAGAATGACAAGAGGACCAGCGTGGCCAAATGGTGGATGACTTGTTCTTTAAAATCCTGAAGGAGTGAAAAAGAAATCAAATAAATAACATCAGTCAATTAATTAACATGCTTAACTCATAAAATACTTTACCTGACTATTAAACTATAGTGATTCCCACTTGCACCGCCTTAAATGCTATATTGATATTTCATTTCATTTATATTGATCTTAACAGAAGTGTGGCTAAAACTGTAATGTTGGTAACACTTTACAATAAGGTACACAAAATTGTAGTACCTACTACATAGATATGTGTTACCTTCTAAATAGTTTTTTTTGTGCTACCTAACACATAGGTTTTTTTTTATTGTAAAGGGTTACCGGGATGTTTCTCCTGCGTTGGTTCTAGAGGGCAGGTAAAGGTGAGTGCTGAAATCAAAAGAGCTCATCCCTTCTAGGAAGCTTGAATTTCCCAGCAAACATCACAGCAGTCTACCAATGAGGTGACAAGGTTTCTTGTTTACACATGGGAAACCTTTGGGATAATTAGCATCTCTTTAAAAACCAAAAACCGTAATGTTGGATAAAGCCAGTGTTAAAATCTTCATTTAATTTTGACATATTAGAGTCAAAAGTTTTAACGGAACGGTTTTGGATACGGCCTCATTTCATTTTATGAATAAAAAAATACTAATATACAGATGTGAAAATGCAATTTTTCAGCAGGTTTTTTTAAGAAGAACATTTATCATAAGGGTAGTGGCGGCGGTGGAAACGCAAGCCAGACCTAGCGTAACCGAGCTGTCCCGTGCCATGCTGCTGGAAGCACACCGCTCAGGAGGGAAGCTAGGCATTAGCTGAATGGGACTAGAGAAGAGAGAACCTGAAGAATTGTGCACACCACATCCCTTGCAGTCTAACTTTATTCACTCAAAATAACTCAATAATTGTATGGCAACAAATGCAGTGTGGAAATAGTGGAAACTTGTTTTAGAAAACAATGGAAAACACATTGTAATATGTCTGTAATGCGTCATGACCATGTCAGAGTTGGTCGCCAATTATGTTGCCAAGGTTTCTTTGCAGACTTGGAGAGAATGAGGCAGAGCTGAGATCAGTTGTAATGTGCTGACAGAGGGTCTGGCTGGGATCACCACAGTTCAATCCTAAAGAGATTGAAGACTTAAAAGGTGGTGTGCTGTCATTTATTTTGAGCTGTTACTTGGGCAGGCAGATTTTGTAAAATGATTTAATGAAACAGTCCATGTCACTGGTTAAATGTAACATTGTGTAGGCTTTACATGCCATTCTAACTGTCTTTGCATTTGTGTTGTTTCTGATTCCAAATAATATGGATATGAAAGGTTTTAATGAAAACTTCAAAATATGTGTACATACTGTGTGAAAATGGTATATGTCAATTCTAATGTGGGAATTAAAGAGGAAAATGTTTTAAATTAGAATCACAAATACAAGCAGTGAATGTATACAGCCCTGGAAATAATGAACTTACATTACTTATTGAAAATGCTCTAAATAACAATATTTTCATTCAGATGTTTTGTAGAAATGTTGTCAGTAGTTTATATTATAAAATCAAAATGTTCATTTCCCTTAAATATATGCCTCTTAAGAGTTAAACAAGAGACACTGAACATTTGGAGTGGTCTCTTCATTTTTTCCGGAGCTGTACATCAAAGTTGAAATGTTGGTCCGAAACAGCCACTACACACCTTTCTCTTGACATCAAAGGTAACCACGCTGAATAGCAGTGAGCCATAGAAGCTCATCTCCAGGATATAGTACCAGTACTGAGACTCCAGCATGGACTGAGAGACACAGAGAGACACAGAGAGACAGAGGCAGAGTCATAAAATAGATTGACAACATGTAACACGATAGACAGGTAGAGAAACTGCGCTATATAAACTAAAGGTTTGTCCTTAAGGCAGTGTTCTTTGTCCACACGCCTTTAGCTGCAGGGAAGAAACTGTAGATGTATCTATTGTTCACTCTTAAACATCGGCTCCCATTTTCAATGCCATAGCAAGCTAATATACGAGGCTTGGGATCATATAGACACCCAGCACAGTGTGTTAGATGGAATGACATCACAGCATTTGTAAGGTCCATTTTACATAAAACTGCAGCAAGCACAAGGCCAGAGTATTATTCCTTTCAGTCATGAAAATTGGGCTCTATTTTTTTTAAATAAAGATCTAAGTGTTGCTTCACCTTCAATCAAGGTAACACATCTTTTATGTAATGGAGAAGAATGCTGTTAAATGGCATTTACTTAGCTACTACTTCTAGTATTTTGTAACACCAGAGAAAATGGCGTGTCTAATACGCAACAGGATCAGAGGCCTTTCAGCCGTGAAATAACAATGAGAGACTGAAACAATCCTCTGTATTGATACATGGAGAATGAATTAAGCGCTTTCCTTTCAGCAGCGCTGAGTCGGTTGAATTAATTAATGAGTTATCACCGCAGTTGCAACTTTCAAAGAGGTAAACATGTAACGGAACAGAGCTCTGTCCACGGCACTACAGCTGATCATTCCCTTTGATTTTACAGTCACTGATGTGTTGAACGTAAGAGAAGCACAATATACCGGGAGATACGTTGTCGGACGTAGTGTAGCTGCGCCCGGTCCTAATTTTAGATGCTACAACCGCTGTAAACATTTATCACTAGGCTGGACATAGGTAGGTCCAACGTAGGGCTTACACCAAACAACTTTATTACATCTAGCTGGTGCAACCGGCCCCTGAGGGCTATATACTCTGGTGTCGACAGATGGTCTGTTCCCAGAATCTTCTTACAACACAAAGATTCTGAGTGACAGTGCCGCTGAGTCGTAGGCCTTTGAAAGCAGGTCGTCTGTGACCCTGCACTGAGGCCGGGGACACCTGGCATCTGGCCTCAAAGCCTGATCTGGAGCCCAAATGAGGGGGGCAATGGCAGGCTCAATGGGTGGCATGAGGCCCAGCCCATCCTGCCAAGGTCAGGACATCGGCAGTAGAAGGGCCCTGGTGTCCTTCCAGCACGCATGGAGCTCCTTCAAGTACTGAAGGAGGAACAGAGAAAGAGGTCTGGCCGGGCTGTGCTTGAAGAAGGCACTAGCCTGAGCCTATAGTCTGTCTGTGGAACATGGAGCTGCAGGCTAGCCAGGGCCATACAAATGATGGCCCCATGGAGATATCCTCCACACCCAGCAGAGAGCTCTGAACAGAGGAGTAGGAAGCCTCCCCCAAGGGTGTTCAAGCCTGTGTCCTCTGGTAGATCCTCATTGAATAGAGGTTGAAGCCGTAAGCTACATGGCATCATTCAGGACCAGGAGAGGTATATCTTCCAAGGGAGGGTCAGGCTGTGTGCCGGCCACCCCCACCAAACCCCAGGCTGAAGGCCAGGCTCAGGAACACCCTCATCTTTTCCATATCAGGCGACAAACGATCCACCTTAGAGCATAGCCACCGTTCTATAGCTAGATTCAGTGCCAAGGAGGGGAGGGCGTTGGCTGCCGCCAGACACCACTCAAACTCTAGCTGATCACCTTTGTTTTGTGTCAAAGGCTTAACTACATTCCTCAAAGAAGGTGAGGGATGAAATACATTGAAAAAGCTGCACGCTGTGACACTGTAATACTATCATAGATAGAAGATAGAATAACCCTGGGGCCGGGCCCAGCAGCAGACCCAGGTTCGATTCCCGCCCGGGTCGTTCTCTGCATGTCACTCCCCTCTTTGCCCCATTTCACCTTTGTCTCTTCACACTGTCAATAAAAGCATGAAAAATGCCAAAAAATATCTTCAAAAAAAGCAGCACTGTAATGGAGAAGGTCAAATATACTGTATCACACAGCTTAACACGTTCTTATTTGTTAATACAGCATTCACACTTAAAAAGAAAATCCAAATCAAGATCCATACTAAGGTATACTACTATGTATTATGTAAATGATATCATTCAAATGGTTTATAGAATTAGTATCAAAACTTGAATTCCATTCAAATAGTTCCTCTGATGTTAATATGATGATCATGGTGTATAAGAAGAGCATACAAACCTGCTTTGGAAAGTCTGTCCATACTTCCCGAAAGTCATAAAACCATTCTTTCTGCAAAAAACATGAATTTGTTCAAAATGTAGAAGAGTAATGTTTTTATGAAAGATAAAGTCACACCCATAAGGATTGCTTGTGCCTGTCACAGCTGTTTGCAGTCGCTCTTTACGGTCAAATATTTTCCTCCATAAACTAATTCTAGGTGAAGATGGATCAATAAGCTATACTCACATCGTACAGTGCTAACACTCCTCCAATGGATGCCGACAGATAGAAGACAAACCTCCAACTGCAGGAAGCAAAGGGGAGATTTGTAGATTAGGGCTATTGCATTACTATTATCATCTCCCACACACACACACACAATTGTGGCTCAGGAGGTAGAGCGCGTTGGCCAATGATCGAAGGGTTGGCGGTTCGATTCCCGCCCTGCCCCTTGTGTCATGGTTGTTGTGTCTTTGGGCAAGACACTTCACCCACCTTGCCTTGATAGTTAGCCTGCTATCGGTGTATGAATGTGTGTGTAAATGGGAACAGGTCTCCCTTGAAAAACAGTCTCCGGTCTCAATGGGAATATATCTGTAAAGGTTTAAAAAAACACACACACACACACACAGAGTATTGACCTGGCCTCTCTGAACTTTTTCAGGACTCCAGGACGGTCCTGTTTGTGTCTTCTTCTGAACCAGCGCTCAACTTGTCTCACCGGCAAACTGCTTTTCTTAGATAGCCCATCAATGTCCGCCTTAAAGAGAGTGAACACACACACACACACACACACACACACACACACACACACACACACACACACACACACACACACACACATATATAGAATGCTGCTTTTTGTCGTTTCTCTGAATCAATAAATGCTGTTGTTCATTTAAAAACAGTTAGATTTCTAATTTAACTTAAAGGAATACTTCACCCATACGGAACTGGCGTTCTATCATTATAAAATTGCTATTATAATATAATGAATGCGTTTTTTCTTCCCTCAGTCTTCCCTTGGCCCAGCTGTCCTGTTAATCCTACAGTGAAACCATGAAACACTCTTTCTGCCTTTTCTCAGGCTAAGATGAACCGATTTCTAAATTTTTTTGCACATTTATACTACATAGGATCTCAGAGTTCAAAACAACTTCATATTTCCACCGGTGAAGTAGGTCTTTAAGCAACAGTGTTTTTTTTCCATAGGTGCGCTATAGTGGCTTTCAACTTATTTAAATATATTTGTTCCGAAGCTTTAGGAGTCTTATATTTGCAAGGTTTTTGTGAGGGCAAAGACCAGTTACATGTACTGTTCATAACCAGCATCAAGATGGTGCAAAAGACATAATGGATTGTACTAGGTAATAAGATTAGAGATAATGTGTATACAGGGAGTGGAGCCAGTCCATTGAAAAGCCAAATATTTTGAAATCAGCTCTGGCCTGTATTGTAACCACTGCAAAGACACCAGGACAGGTGAAATGTGATCAGCCTATTAGATCCAAAGTCGACTCTGGTTGCTTCATTATGCCCCTAATGAGAGACCATTGTTGTTGCCTGAGAGAAATCTATTGTATCAATCAATTAGAGGCTACACATGGACAGATCTAAACTATGTAACATACATTTTAAAAGCATATTGGGTAGCATTACGGTTTCTATGCTGTTCACAGCTTTGAGGGGGCTGTGAGTAATGGTGCAGCCATTTAGGGTTAATGTTGAAACTGGCTATCAAAAAGAAACAATCCCTGCATTCCAAATCCCATACTTTTTCTTTTTACTAACCTATATACTAAAGTACAGAAGAGTATTACGGTCACGGGAGAGAAAAGACAATCAGATAAGGCAGATATTGTTTAATTATGTCGAGAAATGTCGAGAATAAAGACAAATACTGCAAAATAAAAATTAAACTAAGTGGGGCATCTAGGTATTCTTGGAATACTGCACTTGACATGCATGTATTGGGACATCCGAAATGTTTTTCTGGCGTACTTAATAGTATGAAAGTATGGGTATTGGAATGCAGGGTAAATGCGGCACCCACAATGTTATTGTATTTTTTTCACGGTTCTGAGCTGCTTGTAAAAAAGCCTGATCCAGTCAGTAGCTCAGTAGCTCTGCTATACTTGGTTACAGAACAGACTGTTTGGGTAATAACAATGATATAAAATATCAATGTTTTTGTTTTGACTTCCTAATATGATCTTGAGATCATTCAGGTATTCAGAGCCAATCAGAGCAGACTGGGCTGTTTTTGGAAGGCGGGGTTTAAAGAGACAGAGGCTCTTAAACGAAGCGTTTCAGACAGAGGCTGAAAATAGGAGATTCATCAATGGCGCTGTGAGAAATATAAAGGTGTTTTTTTTTGGACACTTCTCCATGAAAACAGTTTCTAGTAGAAACCTAAATTAAAATCTTCAACTTTAAAATGAGCATAATATTGGACCTTTAACAGTCAGAAGAGCTGAAGGCCTGCCTGCCTCCATATCCACAACTGAGATATGCACAGTGTAGGCTCACGGTCTCATGAAGTTATTTATTTATTTAATTATTTGTTTATTTGTTTATTTGTTTATTTATTGGTGTTGTCATTTATTTATTTATTTATTTATTTATTTATTTATTTATTTATTTATTTATTTATTTATTTATTTATTTATTTATTTATTTATTTATTTATTTATTTATTTATTTATTTATTTATTTATTTATTCATTTATTTATTTGTTGGTTTGTTTGTTTGTTTACTTATTTTATTTTTTCCGGCTAATTTCCATCTGTAGTCCATTAGGCAGGTTGATGTTACAATAAAGATGACAGAAGATATACAATAGAAACCTTTATCACACACACTCTACACAGCCAGTATTGCCTCTTACCCTCAGGCCACAGATACAGAGCCCCTACAGTGAGAACAAACAGAGCCCTGTCAAGCTTTGTCCCGGCATCCATTAGACTTTTGAAAGGTTAACACCCTTTTTGAACTGTCTCCTCTCTCTTTTTTTTTAACACCTGGACTATTTTTTTAAACTTTTTAAACTTATTTATTACTCCTCCTCTATGGAGGTACTATCTATTCACTAGGCTAAGCAAAGATTGTTTTTATCTGCCATATGTCGAGTATGGGCTGATGCTGTGTGTGTGTGTGTGTGTGTGTGTGTGTGTGTGTGTGTGTGTGTGTGTGTGTGTGTGTGTGTGTGTGTGTGTGTGTGCGTGTGTGTGTTTGTATATTGTATGTAATGTTATACTGTTGTACCCTGATGCTCCTCCACATATGAGGTTCCTAAAGGAAGAATAAAGTTATTTGAATTGAATTTGAATTTGTTATATTCAAATACGGAGAAACAGAAAGAATAAAAGTAAAACAGGATCATTCATTAGTAGGATTAGTAGGTCAAACAAATACACAATTAATACACAACTAATAAGGTACAGCAAGTTAAGTTATGAACTATGAATAGACTGTATTGATATTTGAAGTGTCTTGTTAATCACAATCAGTGCTATTTCAGTGGGACTTTCTCTACCTGAGCAGGGTTCCTACACTGAGTAGTGTAGTAGAGCTCCAGGATGGGGTTGTCCTCTGCTTTCATATGGATTCTCCTCTTGATTCCAGCAGAGAGGGCAAGTGGTGTTGCTATCCACCTGGAACACAGTAAAACACACACGCACGCACGCACGCACGCACGCACACACACACACACACACACACACACACACACACACACACACAATGTTCCTATTTTGCAAAAGATGCTAATAATGAGTTTTTACAAATGTAGATTTTTGTAGTCCATTCCAGAATTATGGATGCAACCGATGTTATCGAATCGCGAAGCCATTTTAAGATTCTCACCTCTACTGTGTGTGTGTCTAGTCTTGTATCGCTTATTTTCTATACAGGTATGATCTGTATGTGTGTAATGTTTCCCTTTAATTGTTATTTATTACAAAAGGGGGAAAAAAAATCTTACAGGCAGTATAATTAACCACGTGGGAAAGTAAAAGAAGTGTGGATCTTACCTTTCAAACAGGAACCTGATGAACAAGAAGGCGAAGGCGTAGGGGACGATGACGTAGAGGTGTGAGGCCTTGGCGTAGACCCGGCCCTCCCTGTCCTCCAGGTCAGCCCAGGTCAGGTTGACAGGCAGCCACAGTCTGTCCCACCAGAAGCACTCACACAGCCGGGCAAACATCCCTCCACCTGAGACAAGACAACAGGTCACACGCACGCACACACGCACACACACGCACACACGCACACATACACGCACACGCACACACACACACACACACACACACACACACACACACACGCACGCACGCAAGAAGAGGCATTTATGAATTAGTATTTTTTCCTCTTCCTCTTTTTTCCATTGTATTGTTGGATTGCTGGATGTTGGATTTGCTTATTGATGGTTAGACTTGAATTGTGATGTGCAGTATGTCATGTCAAAATAAATGCATTTTCTTCTTTTGTTTGCTTTTGTGTTGGTGGAATAAAAAAAACTTATATTTTTTAGATCATTAAAACGAACATGGAAGTTCTTAACTGGCTGAATATAAACATTTTAAAAGTTGAATTTCAATATATACTGTAAATATTTTTTAAACACAATAAGAGGTGACTCCCAAGAGAAATGCAGCACCATCTGTAGCTACAATATTTAAAGGGGCCGGACAATTACACAACAATGCACAGCAAATGTTTTGAGACAAAGAGGTTCCGAAATGATGTCGAATGAAGAAGGCATTATTTGGGCGCTCCGGTGGTGTAGTGGATAGAGCGCGTACCATATTAGCTCTGGCCTTCGTTGCAATGGTCGCGGGTTCGAGTCCGACCCATGGACCTTTACTGCAGGTCATCCCCCCTCTCTCTCTGTCTCCCCATTTCAACTCTGTACTATCTAATAAAGCTTGAAAATGCCAAATAATAATAATAAAAAAAAGAAGGCTTTATTTAGTCTGATTTTATTCCAACACGGTTCACTTCCATCTGAAGAGGCCTTTCAATATTGCCATGGAGCCTGGTGGTCACACAGGACATCTCTGCTTACTTTCTAACAACAGAAAGTTCCATTCCATTCGCATATAAAGGAAAAAGCCAAAGGTCACTTAAATCTAAGTTCCAAAAGGACAATAAAAGTAAAATATGCACAACTACAACTGGTTGGGAACCGAGAGAAACTGTATTGTACGTCCTGGATGAGCAGGTTTCCTTAAAGGTCACATATTATGTTAAATGCACTTTTTAAATGTGTTCTAACATATCCATGGGTCCACGGTGTGCCTAGAGACTGCCAAAATATTTAAAAAAATAACAATCTCTCCTTTTCTCACTCTCCCCCTTTCTGAAACCCCCACCCCTCCCCCCTAATATACTCCAGTCAGAATTCTCCTTGTTTCTGACCTCACAAACTGGAAAGCCAGAAGCTTCCACTGTGCAGCCCACACCCCTATTTCTTATTGGTCCACGGCCCTGACAGACAGAGGGCGAGGCGTATCTGGCTTCGCTTCCGGACAGGGGGCGGGGGGAGCTCAAAGATTGTATACGAGGGGAGCTGCAGCTCTTTTTAAAAAATAGGCCATTGTGAGATTAGCTGAACATCAGCATAGTACAATAAATTATCTGAAAGTTTTTTTCAGCAAACAATTAAAGAAAAACGTATTAGGGACCACTAAGACCTTATAATATGGTGTATAATAGTACCAAAAAGTGTATAATATGGGAGCTTTAAGATGTCAATGCTGCCATTTCTTTTACCCATTGTTTTCTCTTCTGCTGTTCCTTCTCTTTTCTGTTTCAAAATACATTTTAGGTAATGGCAAATTATTACATCATACTGAAAAATTATGAAAGTGTGACGGTTTACCTGTATATGACATTTCTTTCACGACAGAGATGGAGTTAAGCAGGGAGATATTATCACAAGCAGACTGCAGTCACACATGCTACAGTTACTGTAGTGTACATAAAGCTATATCTCCTAAACAAATATTGACCAAGTGATCCCTCCCTTATTCTCATAATACTACCATGCCGTTTTTCAATCGCCCAACCTCTGACACACAGAGAGAGACACAGGGTCAGGTGGGGGCAAAATGCTGACAATGAAAGCCTGGGTTGCAGCCTGGCAACACATCGCAGTACATATAGCAGTTATGCGTGTTTGTGTGTTCTGTAAAACTGACAATTCAGTGTCCCATCAACTTACAGTGGATGCTAAGTTGTTGCGTTTCCCTAAACAGTCCCTTTGGCTGAATACCAAATTTGGGTGATGTTAGGTGGAAAATCCATAAAGAAGATGCCATGATGTGAATGTATTTTAGTTTATTCAAACATTCCCAGCGTTCCAATAGCCATACCTTCTGCTATTTAGTACGGTAGAAAAAATGATTTAAGATGTCCCAATTCATGGGGTCAGATTTAGCATGCTTTAGAAATACCCAGATGCCTACTAAATCTTTTAGTGTTGAAATTAGCATGCTAATTGGGCGACGTGCTGCCCTAAATGGCAGGAACATAATGAAAATAGATTGGAGAAAGCTAGTCATATCATAAGAATGAATGACTACTAAGGAGTGTCTGCATCGGTGTCTCCAATCAGTCCGATCAACGGGGAACAATCCTTTTCTGTGGCTGTAGGTCTTTCCTTATCTTTGTTATCTAAAGTAGGGTGTAAGCATTCCCAGCCACTCTGAAAGCCACACCATAACACAACATGTTTAGCCCGCATGGTGCGATGACCACTCTTGACTGATGTCTCCTCTTGTTGACTAAACACATGAAGAGTCAGCTGCTTTGGGAACACACAATCAGCAGGTGTGTGCACCTTTAAGAAGAAAAAACACTGGGATAGCATACAATGAAAATGGATTGAACATAATAAGTACAGTGTTTCCCTCTGAAATAAAGAACTGAAAAAAAATGAAAGTCTCACAAATATTGAATGTAAAGCACAACTTAAGAAAAATGGCTGTTGTTTGTTTAGAGCCTGGAGATTTGCCTCCAGTCAAAGTTATTTTGAATTCATTCCCACCTTTAGATGGCTGCTGGCCCCTGCAGAGGTTACCCACAGCAGCAAGTCAGGCCCCTTGAAACTGTCAAAATTGAGTTCTCAAACATCTCTATCTAACACCCCACAACTTATCTCAACCTTAAAACCTTTGGATTTCAAGTGGGGCAGACAGACCACACACACACACACACACACACACACACACACACGTCACACACACACACACACACACACACACACACACACACACACCTCACAGGATCAGTGTGTTGATCTCTGTGAGAACAAGGGCCTTTATTCATCCCAACTGAGCCATGACAAAAGCTTGCATTGCCCTACTCAACAAACTTCACTCGTTGTAGAATCTCCTTGGATCAAAGAAGTCCCCCCCCCCCACCTTAGCAGTTAGCCTTGAACCTTTAACCTTAGCACAGCAGATACATGTACACTAGAATACAAAGAAAAATTGGAATAATCCATCCACATTGAAGGTT
Organism: Ammodytes marinus; assembly: GCF_949987685.1. Lineage (NCBI taxonomy): Eukaryota > Metazoa > Chordata > Actinopteri > Uranoscopiformes > Ammodytidae > Ammodytes > Ammodytes marinus. The sequence goes on along the minus strand of NC_137230.1, from coordinate 4,036,546 downwards.
AAATCACACTCCAAGGTCTAAGGAAAAAACGCAGGCTTACCTTTCCACTGTCCCTAGCAGATAGGGCACTGTAAGGGCTTCTGTTTCCACACTGGCTCACCTGTTGTGTGTGTGTGTGTGCAGTGGGAAATGAGCACGGATGGTCAAATCCTCTATTGGGCAGCTATGACAAGCAGCCTCTCTCTCTCTCTCTCTCTCTCTCTCTCTCTCTCTCTCTCTCTCTCTCTCTCTCTCTCTCTCTCTCTCTCTCTCTTTGTTTGACATTCTTTAAGGTCCCACCCAGCACGGACACAATTACCTGGGAAGGTTTTTTTTTCTTCCCTTCCAGGAAGTAGCCTAGAGGTAAGGTAATGGACTGCCACAAAACACACACACACACACAAACAAACAGACACACACGCACACACACACACACAAGCTCTGCCCTGAAGGGATCTAATAACTTTGTTTGTTCTTATCCACCGACCCTTCAGATTTTAAAACCAGTTGAACTGCTTTGAGCACCTATTGTCTGACTAATTATTTGACGTGACTATTTTTTCATTGACAATTCAACTGCTTTTAAATAAACATTTTAGATTAAAATCTGGATTTATACGATCATGTCACTTCCTCCAGACTTATACTATTAACACACACACATCTGATACACAACGGAGAAGATAGCATTATTTGAAAAGGAACACCACATTTTTAGGCAAGCAAAAGTATTGGAACAGATAGACTTTAAATAAATTAAAGTGAATAAAACGTAATATTTTCTCGCAAATCCTTTGCTTGCAATAACTGCATCAAGCCTGTGACCCATTGACATCACCAAACGTTTGCATTCTTCTTTTGTGGTGCTTTTCCACGCTTTCACCGCAGCCTCATTCAGTTGCTGTTTGTGTTAGGGGTTTACTCCCTTCGGTCTCCTCTTTGGCAGGTAAAATGCATGCTCTATAGCGTTTAAGTCTGGAGATTGACTTGGCCAGTCTAAAACCTTCCACTTCTTGCCCCTGATGAACTCCTTTGTTGTTTTTGCAGTTTTTTTGGATCATAATCTTGCTGCATGAGGGAGCATCTTCCAATCAGTTTGGTTGCATCCTTCTTTAACTTGGCAGACAAAATGTTTCTGTAGACTTATTTTACTGCTGCCATCATGTGTTACTGTGTTGTTGTCAAGATGAACCTTTACCAAAGTGATGGAAAGGCGGAGAAAGAAAGGATCTGCTCATGACCCCAAACATACAAGCTCATCTGTGAAACACGGTGGAGGCAAAGTCATGGCTTGGGCTTGCATGGCTTCTTCTCGGATGGGCTCATTAATCTTCATTGATGATGTAACACATGATGGCAACAGCTAAATTAACTCTAAGTCTACAGAAACATTTTGTCTGACAATTTAAGGAAATATGCAACCAAACTGATTGGAAGATCCTCCATCATGCAGCAAGATAATGACCCAAAACACAACAAAGGAGTTAATAAGGGGCAAGAAGTGGAAGGTTTTAGACTGCCCAAAGTCAATCTCCAGACTTAAACGCTATAGAGCATGAATGAACAACTGAATGAGGCTGCGGTGAAAGCCTGGAAAAGCATCACAAAAGAAGAATGCAAAAGTTTGGTGATGTCAAGGGGTCACAGGCTTGATGCGGTTATTGCAAGAGAAGAATTTGGGACAAAATATTAAGTCTTATTCACTTTAATTTATTTTAAGTCTATCTGTTCCAATACTTTTGCTCACCTAAAAATGTGGTGTTCCTTTACAAATAATGCTATCTTTTCAGTTGTGTATCAGATCCAGATGTAAATACCTGGAAATGAAAGCTGAAATGTTGAGCTATTGTCTCCTAATCATATTTTGGTGTCAAACCCAAATGTTTCCAGTCTACAGCAAAAATAAAGGAATTGGACTCACCGTTCCGATACTTTTGGAGGGGACTAATACATATATACACACACACACACACACACAGGCCTACATATACATTAAGTATTACTGTCTTAAAGTCTGACATCATCATTACTGCCAGCTCCATAACTGGATGGTTATGGATGGGTGTGTGTACTGACAGAGCAAACAGTGCACTGGTACGCAACACCAAGCTAAATCAATAAAGCGCTTCAGAAAAAAATTCTCTCCCAATAAATGATTAGCATGACAGACACAAGGGAAAGTTCCTGTTAGGGTAAACAGAGCCATAACAAAAAAGGTTGAGCTATTCATCGTTCATTTGATCCTCAAATGTCCATACATACAGGATATAGAATTACCAATGGGCGACAACTGAACGCTATCATAATGTGATGTGTATTAATAAACGTTTGTTCCACCTCAAGCCTTTGTTTGTTTTTTATGCCTCCGCCCCGCGATAGACGAATGTATTTGAGTCGTCATACATACGCCTGTATGTACTGTATGCTTGTCCTGGACATTCTCCTGAGCGCAATATCTCATGAACGCTTTGAGGGATGATTTCTTCAAACTTTGCACAAATGTGGACTCTGCCTCTCAGGAAAAGTCTTGTCCTGGAGAATCCTAATGCGTTGACCCCTGTGTGGTCTCCACTATGGCTCAGGGTTATGATGGGCAGCAGTAGCCACTGTCTCAATGGTAGCAGACCCTGTACAGGGAGCCTTGGGCTATGGAGCTCACCTTTCTCCTGGCAAAGGAAGGCCATGATGTAAGTGAGGCAGTACAGTTAGTGGGCTGGCTTCTATTCATGTTGTAGACTGTGGCGAGGGTTCAACAAGCCAGCCTCCGACCACAAGCACCCCAACATATGTATATTTTACAATCCCAGGATGTTAACTTTAAAGTCGTCTTCTTAATTTAGTATGTTTTTTAGTATGTCATCCTCTTGTATTCTGGTACTGCTTGTTGCCGTGTTCATTTTGCACAATTGACTAGGGCTTAGTTAGTTCTGAAGGGGTCATAAGAATATTACAGAGATAAATATATCGAAGTGTACTGTCACTTTCTTTTGGGGAATTATTGAATGATTGGACCTCTTAGCTTAGGAGGGAAAATCTCACTTCTGTAATTCTTTTAATGTCTGGCAATTTGTAAATTTGTATTTTATTATGCTTATCACATTTTAAACTATTTTTTTAATCTGTGACGTGTTGAAAACATCTACAGAGAATTTAACTGACTGTGTTTGGAAACCTCTCTAGGTCAATATAGTGCAGCACATGACTAATAAAAGGACCTGCTGGACTCACAGGAGATGGCCAAAGGAATGTTGAGTGCCAACTGGTGATGAACCAAAGCCAACTTACCCATGCATGTTCTAAAGATCAACTGAGAGCACTTCTAACAGAGATTTTTGGCCAAATGATTAGAACTGCTTATCAAAGTCCATCTGTGTCAGTGGAACAACATTAGTTTTATGGACTAATCATTTTATCGCAATACCTTTCCTTTAGCCACGTGCAGGTCCCAGCATGCACTTGGGGGTAAAGGCAGGTAGAGAAACATTCCAAGTCACGGAGTGTGAATCTTTGTTTGTTTGAGTTATTCTAACATTGGACTGGGCTGATCTGTAGAAGGGAATTAGCACAGAGATGTTTGTTAACCTGCCTTAAATCCATGGGAGAACACACACACACACGAAACAAAACACGTTGCATAATCTTTATTGTTTATTAAAATGTAAAGGGATGTGATTGCTGGGAACATTTCTCAACTTGTTCTAAGAGCCTTAGGAGTGAGGCCGGGTTGTATGGGAAGAGTTTCTTGGTGTGCAGCCTGGTCACCAGCGCTGAGAGCTCGGACAGACACAGCACCGCTCTGGCCCACGGCTCAAGGGTCACCCGTCCTGACTGAGTGTTCCCGTTTGGACATAAGGTTTGCCCACTCCGTAACCCCGGCAGAGATGACCCTTCTGGGCTTCTTGCCAACCTGGACTCGGGTGCTCTCGATACGTTGGATACCTGGTATTGTTTCTCTGGGATAGTTGCTGGTGGTGAACTAATCTCTGAGGCACTCAACACGCTTTTCCCTGCTTCACCCTGAGAAACCTCCATGTTCTCTGGATCAGAGTCGTCCGAACTGCCGTACTCTACGAGGCGAAGCCCGGCGGCCAAGACGGTCACTTCTTCTGTTGAGATGACAGCTGTGGGCCGGGCACAGGCGCTCCATTCAACCGGATCTCGCTCACCTTTACGTCTCACTTTAAACACGTCACCGGAGGCGTTTTGTGACGGCCGCGGTGAAAGACGACGGTCCGACGCATGGCTGATTCCCCCAGCCGCGGCGGTGAAGCCCTGCCAGTCGGCCCTCAGGTACTTGAGGTAGCGCACAAAGTACTCCAGGAAGCAAGTCTCCGTGGAGATGAGGAAGTCCAGGAGGATGCTGTGGTCGAAGGAGATGCTCCGGAGCAGCAGCAGGAAGTGGCAGTGAGGGTTACAGCCGGAGGCGCAGGCCGCCTCCAACACAGCACCAACAGACAAGCCACTACACTGTCTGAGAGAGAGAGAGAGGGAGAGAGAGGTTAGCACCACTAGACAAGCCACTACACTGTCTGAGAGAGAGAGAGAGAGAGATAGAGAGAGAGAGAGAGAGAGAGAGAGAGAGAGAGGTTAGCACCACCAGACAAGCCACTACACTGTCTGAGAGAGAGAGAGAGGGAGAGAGAGGTTAGCACCACTAGACAAGCCACTACACTGTCTGAGAGAGAGAGAGAGAGAGATAGAGAGAGAGAGAGAGAGAGAGAGAGAGAGGTTAGCACCACCAGACAAGCCACTACACTGTCTGAGAGAGAGAGAGAGGGAGAGAGAGGTTAGCACCACTAGACAAGCCACTACACTGTCTGAGAGAGAGAGAGAGAGAGATAGAGAGAGAGAGAGAGAGAGAGAGAGAGAGGTTAGCACCACCAGACAAGCCACTACACTGTCTGAGAGAGAGAGAGAGGGAGAGAGAGGTTAGCACCACTAGACAAGCCACTACACTGTCTGAGAGAGAGAGAGAGAGAGATAGAGAGAGAGAGAGAGAGAGAGAGAGAGGTTAGCACCACCAGACAAGCCACTACACTGTCTGAGAGAGAGAGAGAGAGAGAGAGAGAGAGAGAGAGAGAGAGAGAGAGAGAGAGAGAGAGAGAGAGAGAGGTTAGCTCATTGTGAAGACAGGACTCCTGCTCACCCTCGACTGCACCAGCTGATTGCATGGATTTATTTGCTGAAAAGGTAAAGTCGCGGGGGTCCTTGTGGTGTAGTGGATGGAGCATGCCTTCTTTCTTTAAAACATTTTTTTAAAGATAATTTTTTATTATCTTTCTTTATTCTTTATTAGACAGATTGGAGAGACAGAGTTGAAATGGGGCAAAAAGTAGAGAACAGCAGAGAACTGACCCTGGCGGGATTCGAACCTGGGTCTGCTGCAGGGCCATGGGCCGGGGGGTGGAGCATGCCTTCTGATGTTTGAGTTGAAAGTATTTTGAACATGGTCCCTGTTCATATATATATATATATATATATATATATATATATATATATATATATATATATATATATATATATATATATATAATATATATATATATATATATATAATATATATATATATATATATAATATATATATACAGTATCTCACAAAAGTGAGTACACCCCTCACATTTCTTCAAATATTTCATTATATCTTTCCATGCGACAACACTGAATAAATTACACTTTGATACAATGTCAAGTAGTCAGTGTACAGCTTGTATAACAGTGTAAATTTACTGTCCCCTCAAAATAACTCGACACACAGCCATTAATGTCTAAACTGTTGGCAACAAAAGTGAGTACACCCCTAAGAAAAAATGTCCAAATTGGGCCCAAAGTGTCAATATTTAGTTTAGCCATCATTATTTTCTAGCACTACCTTAACCCTCATGGGCATGTAGTTCACTAGAGCTTCACAGGTTGCAACTGGAACCCTCTTCTACCCATTCATGACGACATCAAGGAGCTGGTGGATATTAGAGTCCTTGCGCTCCTCCATCTCCCGTTTGAGGATGCCCCAAAGATGCTCAATAGGGTTTAAGACTGGAGACATGCTTGGCCAGTCCATAACCTTTACCCTCAGCTTCTTTAGCAAGCCAGTGGTCGTTCGGAGGGGTGTTTGGGGTCGTTATCATGTTGCAGTACTGCCCTGCGGCCCAGTTTATGAAGGGAGGGGATCATGCTCTGCTTCAGTATGTCACAGTACATGTTAGAATTCAATGAACTGTAGATCCCCAGTGCTGGCAGCACTCATGCAGCCCCAGACCATGACACTCCAACCACCATGCTTGACTCTAGGCAAGACACACTTGTCTTTGTACTCCTCACCTGTTTGCCGCTCCACACTCTTAACACCATCTGAACCAAATAAATGTATTTTGGTCTCATCAGACCACAGGACATGGTTACAGTAATCCATGTCCGTAGTCTGTTTGTCTTCAGCAAACTTTTTGTGGGGTTTCTTGTGCATCATCTTTAGAATAGGCTTCCTTCTGGGACGACAGCCATGCAGACCAGTATGATGCAGAGTGCGGCGTATGGTCTGAGCACTGACATGTTGACCCCCCACCCCTTCAAGCCCTTCAGCAATGCTGGCAGCACTCATACGTCTATTTTCCAAAGCCAACCTCTGTGTACGACGCTGACCACGTGCACTCAACCTTCGTAAACTGGGCCGCAGGGTGGTATTGCAACATGATAACGACCCCAAACACACCTCCAAGACGACCAGTGGCTTGCTAAAAAAGCTGAGGGTAAAGGTTATGGCCTGGCCAAGCATGTCTCCAGACCTAAACCCTATTGAGCATCTTTGGGGCATCCTCAAACAGAAGGTGGAGGAGCGCAAGGTCTTTAATATCCACCAGCTCTGTGATGCTGTCATAAATGGGTGGAAGAGGGTTCCAGTTGCAACCTGTGAAGCTCTAGTGAATTACATGCCCAATAGGGTTAAGGCAGTGCTGGAAAATAATGGTGGCCACACAAAATATTTACACTTTGGGCCCAATTTGTAATTTTTTTCTAAGGGGTGTACTCACTTTTGTTGCCAGCAGTTTAGACATTAATGGCTGTGTGTCGAGTTATTTTGAGGGGACAGTAAATTTACACTGTTATACAAGCTGTACACTGACTACTTTACATTGTATCAAAGTGTCATTTATTCAGTGTTGTCCCATGGAAAGATATAAAGAAAAATGTGAAGAAATGTGAGGGGTGTACTCACTTTTGTGAGATACTGTATATGGTAAATGGTAAATGGACTTGACTTATATAGCGCTTTTCTAGCCGATTTTCTCAGCCCCAAAGCGCTTTACATATCTTACCACATTCACCCATTCATACACACACTCATACACCGATGGCAGTAGCTGCCATGCAAGGCGCTGTGTGAACCATCGGGAGCAATTTGGGGTTCAGTGTCTTGCCCAGGGACACTTCGACATGTGGCGGGTAGGCGGGGAATCGAACCTCCGACCCTGCACTCCAGAGGCAATCTTCCTACCCACTTCGCCACTGCCGAAGTATATATATATATAATATATTATATATATAATATATTATATATATATATATATATATATATTAGAGGTGGGCATAGATTAATTTTTTTAATCTAGATTAATCTAGATTAATTTTGGAATTAATCTAGATTAATCTAGATTAAAATGGCTCATTTGAATTCATTCATAATATGTGTGTGCTCCCTAAATAATGACTCAAAGTAAGTCTTTGAGAACGTGTTTCTCAAGCCAGGTGGCTTTCATTTCGTCATCAGAACGAGTGTCTAATTATTGCGAACAAATAATATTCTAACAATTTAATCAGATATAAGGCTAAAAATCACAACATTGCACTGTTTTTTGTGCTTAAAAAAAACGAAAAAACTAATTTGTTGGGTAGGCTATAGGCTATAACAGAAAATAAAGCCATTACTTTTGTGCTTCAAGTGAAACATTAAATATAATTTTTACATAAATAATAAAGTCCTTATAAACTTTTCAAGAAGCTGGACTAGAGTGAATATTGGACAGGCTTTATAGGTCCATGGCTTTTACCTGTGGGACAGCGCTTCACCTAACAGCTGGCTGCAACACCAACCTACAGTCTATTGTGCGACGGAGAGCTAGTTATCATTAGCATCAGCGTTAGCCGACATCACGGCAACAGCTGAATAATGTAACACATTACACAAGTTACACTACATGAAAACAACGGGCTGTAGACGCTAGAGTTATAATTTCGTGTAGGAAACATTGTTGAGACTGGAATTTCGTACCACAGCGGCCGTTCCATAATACAGCACTCCCTTTAGCAATGGCTGAATATAAGACCTCCCTCTGCTGTGTATCTGCGGGAGCGAGTGGCATTAATAACTTAAAAACGGTAAACGTTTAACATGATTACGGGCGTTTAGATGCTTTAATCATATGCCGAATTTATAAACAGACCATATTATTAACAATAAATTAAGTTATGTACATGTCAGAGTTACGTACATGAATACATTCATAAGTAAACATTGAATAGACAGATTTGTGAAGGGGGTTTGGCGCTGAGTGTTACATTAGCGATCCTGCAGCCAGGTGGTGTGTGTCGTGGGCAAGTGATGGAGAGAGAGAGCGGCGGGTGTGTGAGAGAAGCTTCGCTCCTGCAATAAAGGCTCCTCAAGTGTCAACAACGGCCCCCGGCTATTATTACCCGACCAGAGAACACACGGAAGGGGGTTCACCCTGACGGCGAACAGCCATCGGCCCTGGAGGGAACCATCTCCCCTGAGCCGAACAGGAGGTGGAATAAGAGATTAACGGCGATATTTTTTTTATCGCCGATAAGAGTTTTGCGTTAACGCAGCACATTAACGCCGATAACGGCCCACCACTAATATATATATATATATATATATATATTAGAGGTGGGCATAGATTAATTTCTTTAATCTAGATTAATATCGATTAATTTTGGAATTAATCTAGATTAAAATGGCTCATTTGAATTCATTCATAATATGTGTGTGCTCCTAAATAATGACTCAAAGTAAGTCTTTGAGAACGTGTTTCTCAAGCCAGGTGGCGCATCAGACCAGGGGCTCATCTCCTGTGCAGGTGCACACCTAATGCATCAAGTTAACTTGCGTGCAGAAAGAGGATGTCACGGAACTCATGTCCGTTAGCTTTTCAATATAAGACTGTCAAAATAAAAGTCCCGCAAAACAATCGTTATTTTGGGGATTAACTTCTCCACGTGAGAAATTTGAGTTGTAGGCTAGCGTGTGAGAGTGTGAGCTGGTTGATATGAGTGTGTCTCACGGCCAAAAGGGTGAGACTTGGCAGCTCTGTCAGTTGTCAAACAAAGCGGACGGACGTGGTCTCTATAGCAACGAGATCAGCTGAGCTATCACTGATAAAAAAAAATATTGTTTCCATAATGATTTCCATAGCCTTAAGCCATAGGCTAGCCTACATGTTGTGTAATTCAGTGATTTTCAACCTTTAATGAGTCGAGGCTATGCATTGGCTTTGGCGATTTCCCTTGCCTCTTTTTTTTCTCTCCACACAAAGCTCTCCCATTGCACACACGCATGCCCCGGCCGCTTCCGAGAGCACAGACTGTTAGAACTCCTACAGTAAACCAATTCCGCATTGCACAAGGTGCAAACAACCTTAGTCTTGTCGAGGTTTCCATTGGGAAGCTTGATGTGGTAGGCTACACAGGTGCGAAGTCGGACTCGTTCTGACTCGTGCACTACAGTGCAATTCGGCCAGGTATACATCCGCGCTAAAATAAGAGGAACAAGAGATTAACGGCGATATTTTTTTTATCGCCGATAAGAGTCTGGCGTTAACGCAGCATGTTAACGCCGTTATCGGCCCACCACTAATATATATATATATATATATAATATATATATATATATATATAATATATATATATATATAATATATATATATATATATATAATATATATATATATATATATATATATATATATATATATATATATATATATATATATATATATATATATATATATATATATATATATTAGAGGTGGGCATAGATTAATTTTTTTAATCTAGATTAATCTAGATTAATTTTGGAATTAATCTAGATTAATCTAGATTAAAATGGCTCATTTGAATTCATTCATAATATGTGTGTGCTCCCTAAATAATGACTCAAAGTAAGTCTTTGAGAACGTGTTTCTCAAGCCAGGTGGCGCATCAGACCAGGGGCTCATCTCCTGTTTCCAACATGCATCACAAACTGCTTGAGGAAGCTGTTCTACTATGATAATTGGTGATGAAAATAAATAATGTTCAACAAGATGTTACTTAGTAAACGCGTTACCGGCATCGGACCTCTTTTTTCAGTAAGTAATCTAACGCGTTACTATCTCCAAACCAGTAATCAGATTAAAGTTACTCATCAAAGTCACTGTGCGTTACTTTTTCTGTAATTTTCCTTAGTGAAACATTTTACATAACTGCACAAATGACTGCGATTGCGATTTTATGTAAATAAATGTGCACGCATGTGTCTCTAAACGCTCCAACTGCTCCAACCGCTCCTCTCGTCTTTTTGGTAGCGCCCCTCGTCTCTGTCATGCAGCGTGTGTGTGTGCGCCTGTGTCTGTGTCTGTGTGTGTGTGCAGCAGCATTACGGCTGAACTGTGGCGCAAAACAAAGTTTCCCCCCCGATGAAATATAGCGTCTGCTATGGGGATATTTAGGATTCGGGTACGGTGACGTTGACGTTGAAGAGATAGAAGTGTTTAAAACTTGGAAACTTATAGTCACGTGGCGACCGGTGGCCACACACACCCACCCTGCGTTCCAATACCCGATTGTGTCGTGGGCAAGTGATGGAGAGAGAGAGCGGCGGGTGTGTGAGAGAATAAAGGCTCCTCAAGTGTCAACAACGGCCCCCGGCTATTATTATCTCCCCTGAGCCGAACAGGAGGTGGAATAAGAGATTAACGGCGATATTTTTTTTATCGCCGATAAGAGTCTTGCGTTAACGCAGCACGTTAACGCCGATAACGGCCCACCACTAATATATATATATATAATATATTATATATATATATATATATATATAATATATTATATATATATATATATTATATATAATATATTATATATATATATATATATAATATATATATATATATATATAATATATTATATATATATATATATATATAATATATTATATATATTATATATATATATATATATATAATATATATATATATATATATATATATATATATATATATATATATATATATATATAATATATTATATATATATATATATATATATATAATATATTATATATATATATAATATATATATATATATATATATATATATATATATATATAATATATTATATATATATATATATATATATATATACAGTATCTCACAAAAGTGAGTACACCCCTCACATTTCTTCAAATATTTCATTATATCTTTCCATGGGACAACACTGAAGAAATGACACTTTGATATAATGTAAAGTAGTCAGTATACAGCTTGTATAACAGTGTAAATTTACTGTCGCCTCAAAATAACTCGACACACAGCCATTAATGTCTAAACTGAAGGCAACAAAAGTGAGTACACCCTAAGAAAAAATGTCCAAATTGGGCCCAAAGTGTCAATACTTTGTGTGGCCACCATTATTTTCCAGCACTACCTTAACCCTCTTGGGCATGGAGTTCACCAGAGCTTCACAGGTTCCCACTGGAATCCTCTTCCACCCATTCATGACGACATCACAGAGTTGGTCGATATTAGAGACCTTGCGCTCCTCCATCTCCCGTTTTAAGAAGCCCCAAAGATGCTCAATAGGGTTTATGGCTGGAGACATGCTTGGCCAGTCCATAACCTTTACCCTGAGCTTCTTTAGCAAGGCATTGGTCGTCTTGGAGGTGTGTTTAGGGTCATTATCATGTTGCAATACTGCCCTGCGGCCCAGTTTAAGAAGGTTGAGTGCACGTTTTCAGCGTCATACCAAGAGGTTGGCTTTGGAAAATAGACGTATGAATACTGCCAGCATTGCTGCAGGTCTTGAAGGGGTTGGGGGTCAACCTGTCAATGCTCAGACCATACGCCACACTCTGCATCATACTGGTCTGCATGGCTGTCGTCCCAGAAGGAAGCCTATTCTAAAGATGATGCAAAAGAAAGCCCACAAACAGTTTGCTGAAGACAAGCAGACTACGGACATGGATCACTGCAACCATGTCCTGTGGTCTGATGAGACCAAGATAAACTTATTTGGTTCAGATGGTGTCAAGTGTGTGTGGTGGCAACCAGGTGAGGAGTACAAAGACAAGTGTGTATTGCCTATAGTCAAGCATGGTGGTTGGAGTGTCATGGTCTGGGGCTGCATGAGTGCTGCCAGCAGTGGGGAACTACAGTTCATTGAATGCTAACATGTACTGTGACATACTGAAGCAGAACATGATCCCCTCCCTTCATAAACTGAGCCGCAGGGCAGTACTGCAACATGATAATGACCCCAAACACCCCTCCGAACGACCACTGGCTTGCTAAAGAAGCTGAGGGTAAAGGTTATGGACTGGCCAAGCATGTCCCCAGACCTAAACCCTATTGAGCATTTTTGGGGCTTCTTAAAACAGGAGATGGAGGAGCGCAAGGTCTCCAGTATCCACCAGCTCCATGATGTTGTCATGAATGAGTGGAAGAGGATTCCAGTGGCAACCTGTGAAGCTCTGGTGAACTCCATGCCCATGAGGGTTAAGGTAGTGCTGGAAAATAATGGTGGCCACACAAAATATTGACACTTTGGGCCCAATTTGGACATTTTAACTCAGGGGTGTACTCACTTTTGTAACCGGCAGTTTAGACATTAATGGCTGTGTGTCGAGTTATTTTGAGGGGACAGTAAATTTACACTGTTACAGTGGAGGAAATAAGTATTTGATCCCCCACTGATTTTGTAAGTTTGCCCACTTACAATGAAATGAGCGGTCTATAATTTTAATGCTAGGTTTATTTTAACAGTGCAAGACAGAATATCAAAAAGAAAATCCAGAAAATCACGTAAAAAAAAATATATAAATTATTTTGCATTTCATTGAGGGAAATAAGTATTTGATCCCCTATCAAAGCATTGCTTAGTACTTGGTGGAGAAACCCTTGTTGGCAAGTACAGAGGTCAGACGTTTCTTGTAGTTGATGACCAGGTTTGCACACATCTCAGGAGGAATTTTGGACCACTCCTCTTTGCAGATCCTCTCCAAATCTTTGAGGTTTTGAGGCTGTCGCTTGGCAACTCCAAGCTTCAGTTCCCTCCACAGATTTTCGATGGGATTTAGGTCTGGAGACTGGCTAGGCCACTCCATGACCTTAATGTGCTTCTTCTTGAGCCACTCCTGTGTTGCCTTTGCTGTATGTTTTGGGTCATTGTCATGCTGGAAGACCCATCCATGATCCAGTGACCTGGCTGAGGGAAGGAGGTTGTCAGCCAGGATTTCATGGTACATGGCCCCATCCATCTTTCCCTCGATGCGGTGAAGTCGACCTGTCCCCTTAGCACAGAAACACCCCCAAAGCATAATGCTTCCTCCTCCATGCTTGACGGTGGGGATGGTGTTCTTGGGGTTGTACTCAGCATTCCTCTTCCTCCAAACACAGCGTGTTGAATTAATACCAAATAGCTCAATCTTTGCAATCTTTGTTTCATCTGACCACATCACCTTCTCCCAAGCATTCTCTGAGTCGTTCAGGTGTTCATTGGCAAACTTCAGATGTGCCTTCTTGAGCAGGGGGACCTTACGGGCGTTGCAGGATCTTAATCCATTACGGCGCAGTGTGTTACCAATGGTTTTCTTGGTGACTGTGGTCCCAGCTGCCTTGAGATCATTAACAAGCTCCTGCCTTGTAGTTCTGGGCTGATCCCTCACCGTTCTCATTATCATTGAGACCCCACGAGGTGAGATCTTGCCTGGAGCCCCAGACCGAAGGAGATTGATGGTCATTTTGTGCTTCTTCCATTTTCTAATAATCGCACCAACAGTTGTCTCCTTCTTACCCAGCTTCTCACCAATGGTCTTGTAGCCCATTCCGGCCTTGTGCAGGTCTACAATCTTGTCCTTGATGTCCTTAGACAGCTCTTTGGTCTTGCCCATGATTGAGAGGTTGTAGTCTGATTTATTCTGTGGACAGGTGTCTTTTATAGAGTTAACGACAGGTGTCTTTTATACAGGTAACGAGTTGAGATCAGGAGAACTTTCTTAAAGTTAAAGGACTGTTCTGTGGAGGCCAGCATCCTTTATTGTTGGTAGGGGATCAAATACTTATTTCCCTCAATGAAATGCAAAATAATTTATATCTTTTTTTTATGTGATTTTCTGGATTTTCTTTTTGATATTCTGTCTTTGACTGTTAAAATAAACCTAGCATTAAAATTATAGACCGCTCATTTCATTGTAAGTGGGCAAACTTACAAAATCAGTGGGGGATCAAATACTTATTTCCTCCACTGTATATAAGCTGTAAACACGCTACTTTACATTGTATCAAAGTGTCATTTATTCAGTGTTGTCCCATGAAAAGATATAATGAAATATTTGAAGAAATGTGAGGGGTGTACTCACTTTTGTGAGATACTGTATATATATATATATATACAAAAAATATTAATATTAATGAACTCTTTAAAGCTCACATATTATGCACTTTGCTGTCAATTTTATATGGTCTAAGTAGTCCCTAATACTTGTTTTTTTAGATGTTTGCTGAAAAACCCGTTCAGATCATTTATTCTAGCAAGCCTCTATACCCCGATTGTCCTCTGGTCTCAGGATGACCTATATTTGTGCGATCTGGCTGGCCCCTCCCACCTCTCTGCCGGGCTTTCTTTATATGTCCATGGGGCTCTCCCACCGTCTCTGCCGTGCTCTCGCGATTAGGGCTGCAACTAACGATTATTTTGATAATCGATTAATCTGTCGATTATTTTCTCGATTAATCGATCAGTGTTTTGGCCCGTAAAATGTCAGAAAATGGTGAAAAATGTTGATCAATTTTCCAAAGCCCATGTTGACGTTCTCAAATGTATTTTTATGTCCAAAACACAAAGATATTTCAGTTAACTGTCATAATAGGATTAAAGAAACCAGAAAATATTCACATTTGAGAAGCTAAAATCAGAGAATTTGGACATTTTCTTTTAAAAAATTACTTGAAGCGATTAATCGATTATCAAAATAGTTGGCGATTATTTTAATAATCGATTAATAATCGATTCTTCGATTAATCGTTGCAGACTCGCGATACTAGAGAGACACTGCGTGACTGCGAACACAGTGTTTACCCGGCCGGAGCTAAGCCATACTTTGAACAGTTTGACATGACCTGACATGATTAAAACAAGTGAAAACAGTAGCTTCAAAGTTTGATTTCTACAGGAATATCTTCCCATGCTTTGTCATGTTAAAAACGAGTCATTTTCAGACTGCTGTGGGGAATATAAACAGCGTGTTATGAGCAAAACTTGGTGCTACAACCGAAGCTACATGGGCGCTAACGCTAAAAATAAGACTCGGACGATAAAATAAAATAGAAATACCACTAAAATCAGTGAAAAAAATATCTTCAAAGTTGACTTCCAAACTATTAAGTTACAATCCTTTGTCCAGTTAAAAACAAGGCATTTCCAGACTGGTGTGGGGAATAGAATTATGTTTTTATGAGCAAAAGCTGAATGCTTGTCCCAAAGCTAAATAGCTATACACCAGTCAGGCAAAAATACCAATAAAAACATTTCTTTCAGTTTCACTGTTTGAAAAAACCCACAAGTAGCTTCCTATCCGTTGTGTTATTAAAAACGAGGCATAGACTGCTGTGGTTAAGGTAAATTAGTGGAGTATGAGCACAAGCATTCTGTGTTGGTGTATGTAACATTCAGGCTGTAGGCTACTATGGGCATCTTGTCGCTTAGCGGGGAAAGCAACATGGCTGTCGCTCGGAAAATTTTCTAGAGGATCTCGGGGCCGTGGACCAATAAGAAATGGGGGGGGGTGGGGTTATCATAGACTACTGCACGGTGGAAATTTCTGGTTACTAATGTGGGGGGGAAGCATGGACATATAAAGAAAATATGGGGATGTGGCTGTGCAGTTTATGACGTCATAAACCGCGAGAATTATGAACGGAGTATATTGGGGGGGAGGGGTGGGGGTTTCAGAAAGGGGGAGAGTGAGAAAAGGAGAGATTGTTATTTTTTTTGATATGTTGGCAGTCTCTAGGCACACCGTGGACCCATGGATATGTTGGAACACATTTAAAAAGTGCATTTAGCATAATATGTGACCTTTAAAGGTTAGTATATTGTGACAATCTCAATGCAGCTTGAGGTAATATCCCATCCCAAGCCACAGAGCAGTAGCTGGGTTTAAATGTGTGTATGCTGAGCGTGGCCCACTGACCTTAAGGTCAGGACACACCGGTCCGACTACTGACCGTCGCCAGAAAATGGAGTCTGCCGATGCAGGCAGCTTCATTCTCCCCGACGCGGTGAAAAAAATGCGAAGAACACACCGAGCCGACTACCGGCTTGCCGTACGTTCTGCGCTTGCGCCGGATGACATTAAGTAGCTGTTATCATAATGTAGGCTGTCATTACAATGGAGAGAATGCATGCTGCAGACACACACAGACACACACACACACACACACCTGTGGCCGCTCCTCGCCCAAACTACCTTGACTATTTCTGAAAACATGTGAAAACGTCATGCACGGACAATCTAATGCTATGTGCTGATTGTGTTGAGCCTACATAACAATCAGAACATTCTCCGATTTTATCGATAGCTTCCTAAATCATGTTTGACAAAAGTGAAACTAATATCTGCTCCGCTGCCGTGGCAGAGCAGAGACGGGCGAGCCCTCCACCAATCAGATTGCTCTGGCTGAAAAAAAGCCTGACGACATCTACGACGGCCGACATCACCGAACACACCAAACAGATTTGTGTCCCCGCCCCCTTCAGACTCTCCGACCATGTCCGACGCCCGATTATCGGGCCGGTGTGTCCTGGCCTTTAAACTGACAGACATGCTGTGTGCACTGGGACACTTTGAGGAGACACTCCCTGCGTTCCAATCCCCATACTTCCCTACTATTTAGTATGCCAAAAAAAGATTTAGGATGCCCCAATACATGCACATCAATTGTAGTATGCTGAAAATACATAAATGCCCCACTAACTCCAATAGTCTTTATTCTTGACATTTCTCGACATAATGAAAACAAATTTTTCCTTATCTGATTTTTTTCTCTCCTGTGGCCCTAAAACTCTTCTGTACTTAAGTATGTAGTGTAGTAAAAAGAAAAAGTATGTGATTTGGAAGTGGGGACTGTTTATTTGACCTTGTTAGTCAGTGACCTTTTGAATGTGCACCCAACTCTAAGAAGTAACCTGAGAGTAGCCTGCACTAACAGCTCATTGTCCATTTAATCTGCATGACAACAAGATTACACGCACTAAAAACCCTTCTAGACTCCTTTGAAATACATTATTCACAAACCCAATTTTCCAGGCATATATATATTAAAAAAATAACTAAATTACAGGTGAAAATCTGCTCTTTTAACCAGACAATAACATTGCACAATGTACTGTCTGTTTTAATTAAAATTAAAACAATCCAGCTAATGTTTTTGTGAACCAATTATCAATGTGGCAATGAAGAAGCAAAACATGCTGCCTTTCTTTCCAGGGTTATAGTGGAAAGCCTTGAGCCGTGTTAATGCTGTTGGAGAAAGGTGTTCCATCACAATGAGAAAGAAGTCTTGACATTAATAAGTTTGATATAATTTGTTATAAAACCAATAACAGCATTTCAGCCCAACACTTTTCCCTATCAACCTTGTTTGCATGTTGGTGACTGCTAGGGCTGTTTCAAAAATATCGATACGGCAATATACTGTGATATTTACTTTGGTGATCTGTATAGTATCGTCAGCTCCAGTATCCATATTTTAGAGAAACAATCCCTGCGTTCCAAATCACATACTCTTTCTTTTTACTACACTACATACTAAAGTACAGAAGAGTTTTACGGCCACAGGAGAGAGAAAAAAAATCAGATAAGGCAGATTTTTTTTCATTATGTCGAGAAATGTCAAGAATAAAGATGAATACTCCAAAATGCTATTGGAATAAGTGGGGCATTTATGTATTTCCAGCATACTACAATTGACGTGCATGCATTGGGACATCCTAAATCTTTTTCTGGCATACTAAATAGTAGGGAAGTATGGGGATTGGAACGCAGGGACAAATTCAGGTTTAAAACGGGATGTGAAGTACAACCTCCACACAAGTAGATGGCGCAGTACGGCTAATTGCTTTTAAAATGTGCGGTTTTTGAATTTGAATTAAAGTTTTATTATCAATATAATGTGAAGTGATGTATAAGACCACACAGATCTTTAAACAGCAACTTGTTTTTCAGCTCTGTTTTTTTCCTTGAACTATGTGGAATATATGGCGTACACAGCCCTACACCTCTGGGTATGTGCTGTACCTGTGATGGAGGAATATGGAGAGCAGAGCCTTGGCGGCCTCCATCATGTCGTCGTCCTGTTCTCCAAACAGCAGACTGACCCAGGAGCAGAGGTGACTGAGAGAGCTCAGCCGGCCGTTGTGAGCGCGCAGGAAGCTCCACAGACTCTGGAGAAGCCCGTAGACCTTTAAGGCACTGTCCACTCCTGCTGCTGGCAGACAAACAGTGAGGGGGTCAGCATAGTATAGAGTGAAAGGTGTGCACCCCGATGTGGAAATGCTGGAATAATGTCTGCTAAGAGTTCCTATGCTTACAGTACTTCCTATACCCATAAGAAATGCTAGTGTGTTCCTGTGTTGCTGCTTGTGTTGGATCTGTTCTGAAAAGCGTACACTTTAGTCATGAAAAACGGACGGAAATCAAGGCACAAATACTCTTAAGGCGAGATACAGCAGGCAAAAACATTGGCCCTCATTTACTAACAGTGCGTAAACACCGGTTTGTGCTTAAAGCATGAGTACGAACGATTAACGCACAAATCAGTGATTTATCATTTTTTTCGTACCTGAATTTCTTCCTATTCTGAGAACAAATTTAGAACTTCCTCAGACCATGCTTACGCACAAATTATACATATTTGACTGTCTTAGAAAATGTAACTACACACTTTTTAACTAAGTGCATATATTAAAACCACATTCATTTAAAAAAGGCTTATAGAATATGTTTGAACTGTTCATTTAATAATGCATTTGCCAAATGTATTGAATAACCATGAAATTGATGCAATTTCATCTTCATAAATTATTTTATTACCGTTTGTCATAATAAAAATATTCAAATAAAAGCTGTGTTCCCAGTCCAAGATTGCATTACAGCATTATAAGAGTTGCCACATTAATATAACAGTTCAGTTTTGTTTTTTTATTGTTCGCGTCGCTATTTTCAAATAAAATGAAAGTGTACATATTTCCTTGTGTTTTTTTCATTATACAAAGAAAAACAGCAATCGAAAATATATATATACAGTCCATTTATCACTTTCTCGCCTCAAAATGCCACTGATGGACGTTTGTCAAATGATCCCAGTTGGGGGGAGGGGGGGTGCTCGTGGCACCGTGGTTAGAGCGTCCCCCTAGAGGCTCACGCCTTGTAGCAGACCCGGGTTTGAATCCGACCAGTACTGCCATCGGTGTAAGAAAGGTAAAGCGCTTTGGGACTCAGAAATCCGGCTAAAAAGCGCTTTATAAGTCAAGTCCATTTACCATCTAAGAACATCAAATGTGAGCATAATCATTCTTTGGATATTGCCATATTTGCATATCTATTCAGACACAACACGTTTTAATGTAAAAAATGAACTGTCAGTGTCAAAGCTTCATGGTGATATCTATAAGTTGAAATGTTTACCCTATTCACCTGCTGTGCCTTATTATCTTGTCCCATGTATGTCAGATAGTCAGATTTGCAAACCATAGTTCTCATCTTACCTATCAGACAACCAAAGCAGCTTCAATCAAACTCTCGACACTTTACATAAGTTAAAAATCCATTCCCAACTCATTGCTTTGAGGGGAACCAAGACATTCAGACTGTTCTCCTGTGAGATCAGTCCTTCATTAAACACAACAGCTTCCCCGTCCCTGCGTTCCAATCCCCATACTTCCCTACTATTTAGTATGCCAGAAAAAGATTTAGGATGTCCCAATACATGCACGTCAATTGTAGTATGCTGAAAATATAAATGCTCCACTAATTCCAAAAGCATTTTAGAGTATTTGTCTTTATTCTAGATATTTCTTGACTAAATTTGAAAAAACAACTTCCTTATCTGATTTTTTTTTCTCTCCCGTGGCCCTAAAACTCTTCTGTACTTTAGTTTGCAGTGAAGTAAAAAGAAAAAGTATGTGATTTGGAACGCAGAGCATGTTTGGGTATTTTTCCACATGGATTTTCACCTGTTCCCCCAGCTGAGTGGAGCTCTGTGGACTTGAGAAGCAGCAGGCTGACAGCTCGGAGCATCACACAGTCGGCTGTCTGACCCTGGGCCCCTCTGGCGCTCCTGCTCCCCCCGAAGGAAGAGGCAGGCTCCACTACCACGCTCTGCAACCAGTTAGCATCCACCGCCGCTAGCACGCTCTCAGCCAGCGTGTTCATATCCGAGCTGAGGTGCTCATGGTCGGGCCCGGGGGACGGCACCTCTCCCAAAGCCCAGTCCTCTCCTGCCTTCTGGAGCATGGCTCTCTTCAGAAGCAGCAGCGCTCGCTTCCTCACAAAGGCCTGTGAGGAGCGGCTGATTATTGAAAGGAGAGCCGGGGCGTGAACGTGGGTGATTCTCTGACTGTTCAGACACACACCACCACCGGCCCCAAACATGGAGCAGGAAGCAGTGAGAACCTCCAGCAGGTCCAGCACTAGGCACAATGTTGTTCCCCACCGTCTGCTACTGCTGGTGGGGGAACCCTGTGTTAACTCTCCCCTCTCTTCATGGAGAAACTTTGAACAAAGCACAGTCAGGCTGGAGTCAAACGCAGCCACGAGATTCCTGAGGAGATCTGGTGGATGATCAAATACATGCATCAGAATGAGAGGTTAGACACAACAACAGTGAGGAACACACTGCAAGCAACCTGGGTTTGCTCTATCAATTCCAGGCCCGCAATGTTGGTCACAACATACATATACAGATGCTGATACGCAACAATTTTAATAAGTTATTCATCTTTTAGGTATGTAAATAAAAACAATAGGTTTTTTTTTGTTTTCCTTTCCCACGTTACCATTCACACATTCATACACCGATAGCAGGCTAACTATCGACATTCACACGAGGCAAGTTGGGTGAACTGTCTTGCCCAAGGACACAACAACTCTGACACAGGTGGCAGGGCGGGGATCGAACCTCCAACCCTTTGATCATCGGGCGACCCGCTCTACCAACTGAGCCAGTCGCCCCCAAAACATTTTACATTACAAAAAAAGGCTGCTGGTCAGAAATAAACAAAGATGCCTGTTAAGGAATTGAATATCTGCCCATGTACCCATCATTATTATTTAAAGGTCACATATTATGAAAAAAAACTTTTATATTTTTCACAGTGCCATTGCGGAATCTCCTCTTTTAGAGCCTTCTCCTTAAGCCCCGCCTTCCAAAAAGTTAATATATAAATAAATAAAGTTAAATTATAAAGGACCAGAGTCACCAGACACAGACAGTGTTAATCACCAAACTGGATTTACCTGGATGAGCTCCTCTGAGAAGCCTCTTTAGGATCTCAGTCAGTGACCACAGACAGGCATCCAGTTGAGTGCCGGGGCTGGAGCTGTGAAAGGCCTGCACACACCTCTGCTGCCACACTGGGCTGACTAAACCCTGGAGGAAATCAAGTGTTTATTATAGGACGGCACAGTACTTGAGTAAATGTAGGGTAAACCGGGGTAAGAAGCCCTCCTGAGGTATGAAGCCCCCTGTTATTCCCCCCTATGACCACTAGTTGGTGCCAATTTTCATTTCAGCTCTTCAGTATATTACTCACAGATTTGAGTAGATGGTAGAAAACACACGTGGTGACAGTCTTGGCAGCCAGGTGTGAGATGATCTGGTCCTCAGCCTGGAAGTGCTGGACCTATCAGGTGCGATTGGGTTTTTAAGAAGGCAGCACAACATGTATCACTTTGAAATGACTTGGTGCTTTTTGTACTAAGGAAAAGTTTTGCACTCACGAGTTGTTGCATGAGATCCAGGTCTTGAAACAACAGCCCGAGGATCTCCACGCAGCGTGCAGAGACTACTGTGGGGGGGATCTGTGACGTCAGGCTGAGGGGAATCTGTGACGTCAGGCTGGACGCAATCTTCTCCACCAGAGTCACGCTGATGCAGATCAACTCCACACTGTCAACATTGCAACACTGTCTGCCCGAATGCGGACCCAGTCCACTCACCCCGGAGGATATCACAGCCGCCAGCTCCGCAGCGCTGTGGCTGTGACGTGCTCCCGTCACTAAACATCTGTACGCATCTGTGACACGGTCAAAGCGCTCGCGGTGTTCGCAGCTCGCTGTGCGCTCCATCATCATGCGGCCTCCTCTCTTCCGCATGGACCGGGACCATGTGACCCACGCGGAAGCAACACTATACAACAGCTGGCTCAAGATGTCAAGTCTCCGGGAGTTCACAAAATAAGACCAGATGTATGTCACACAATCCTTCACAATAAAATAAATTGCAGCTACTTCCGTTCGAGGGGACTAACTAAGGTTGCGTTCCGAATCGCATACTCTTTCTTTTTTCTATTCTACATACTACATCCGACGATAAAAAGAGTCTAGTTAGGATGCAGTAGACATACTATTGGGACATACTTTTCTCTCTTATTTCATCATAACATTGCGCCTTGATCTTGCCTCTTGCTTTTATATCCGTCGCATCCCCGTTTGTTTTCATAACATGGACCTATAGGCTTCCTCGATGTTACATCACTTCACGTGCGCACTGGATTGTGGGTCAGAATCGCCCAAATAGGATGCACTTTTCAACACTAACAATCTTGGCCGCATGAAGTAGACCATCCGGGTATTCTAACCATCCTAAATCTGGCCACAAGAATCGGGACATCCTAAATCTTTTTTCTACATACTATATAGTAGAAAGTATGCGATTCGGAACGCAACCTAAGTGTAGGCTACATAACGGCTTTCATTAGCCTAGGCTACATTTATTTTTTACTTACAACATTTAAAGAGGAAATGGTAACATTGCATTTTATTTTGATAAAAACATTCGTCAATAGGAATGTATAGTGGTGACCGGATGCCAAAATGTTTCTTGATTTATTTTTGAACAGCACAAAAAGTCCAAAAATAAGTCAATGAGCCACAATAGAGGCTGAGTACATGTTGCCAGTTACCACGTTAGCAGCTTTTATATACAGTCTATGGTTACCATGCTTAAAGAAAATGTCAAACAATAATACAATCCCATACATAGGCTAAAATACTACCCAACATCAAAAGGGGCCCACACTAATTTATGGAAACATCATTTAAACATAATGGTGTCACAGAGTGAACACTGAACATGTCAATATGTGTTGAATCTATATTTTCTATGTATGGTGAATTTTGCAAAATGATCCATCCATTTTTCGAAGAAAATCTAACTGTGGATTTAAAAAAATAAAATTACTTAAAATTACACGCACGCACACACACACACACACACACACACACACACACACACACACACACACACAAACCTAACTGTTGTTTTTAAGTCAGAATGTTTTTGTATGAGTGCAGGTAAAAAAAAGCAGTAAAAACGCAAAAGGTCTGGTAGCGAAAAAGGTTTATAAAAATCACTTACTGGATAACTAAAGTTTTCCTTCACATTTTCTTAAGTTACCTGAGATGAGGTAACATTAGCATTATCTTATTTTTAAAGGAAAAGCCTCCCAGGAAGTCTGGACATCATTGGATTATATAGAACTTTCCAAGGTGCTAAATCAGATGTGGGTAATTTAAGAAATGTAGGCCTATAGCAAAATCCCCTTCAGCTGCAGAATTTTAGAGAATAAATTGGATTATTGAAACATTTGTTTCATTGTTACTGAAAAATAAGTTTACCCCTAACAGCTGTAGGTGTAAGAGGTGTCTTTCACCATTAAACTAATGGTACACAGTGATGTCCAAATACTGTCCTTATGTCGTTAAACAGTGCACTAAACTAAAGGGTGGCAACAATGAGAGGTTGTGCCCTATTGGCTGCCCTTCACATGGGAAAACATAGCAAGAACATTCAATAATGTGTTTTAACGATGGACAAAATGCCACACTACATGGCAGTTTTCCAAAGGGTGCCCTTTCCAGTAAACACATTGGGATGCATTGCTATATAAAGTATATCCCTACATGCGTGAGAATGATTGAAGGATTCCTAATAGATAAGAATGTGATGTGATGCCATACAGTAGGTGCCCTTACAATGTGATAAACACGTGATATGTGATAGAAGCCTACTTTCTGAAGTAGGCTTCTATCTTAGCTGCCCTTCAAAATAAGAGGCAGAACAATTGAGTAAAAATATTAAGTGCCCTCTGTGCCACTTCATGCAATATATTATTATGATGTGCCCTATAAAGCAAGAAAATTTGATAAAGTGTTTTTACAAGTGCACTTCTAATATAGAAAATGTGATGTAAGGTGCCTTAACAGTGGTCCAAACTTTTCCCTAAAAATGAAAAGGAGAAGCAAAGTGTTTACAGGGCCTGCTGGATCGCCAAAATAAGAGAAAGAGCTTCCCGAAAATCTACATAGTTTTTTGTGATGTGATTCGTGTCAGGTTGCTCTATAGCAGTTTTTAACAAGAAATTAAGACCAGAAAAGTAGTATAATAGGATCTCTTTAAGTCTATATGACTCCCTCTGCCCTTAGACCTTAAGCTCTACTGAGGAACTAAGCTACACCAAGCAAAAAACACCTTATATAGTTTTTTAAATAAGCCAAGTAATAATAATAATAATAATAATAATAATAATAATAATAATAATAATAATAATAATAATAAAAATAATAATAATAATAATAATAAAAATAATAATAATACTAATAATAATAATAATAATAATAATAATAATAATAATAATAATAATAATAATAATAATAATAATAATAATAATATATTTTATTTGGAGGCGCCTTTCAAGACTCTCAAGGTCGCCGTACATTTTAAAACATACATTATAAAAAGCAAGGCCAGGACACACCGGCCCGATAATCGGCCATCGGACATGGTCGGAGAGTCTGGAGGGGGCGGGGCAAAACAAATCTGTTTGGTGTGTTCGTTGACGTTGGCCGTCGTAGATGTCGTCGGGCTTCTTTTCAGTCGGGCAGTCTTTCAGTCGGAGCAATTTGATTGGTGGAGGGCTAGCGAATCAGTGAAGCCCGGAAGTGAGGCGGGTAGCACAAACAGCTGACAACAGTATCGCATCGCTAGCCATTGTTTTTATGTGTTTGTTTGTTTGTTTGTTTGTTTGTTTGCGAGTACTCACATGCATCAACACTTCTTGACTGCTCGACACTCTCTGCTAAAAATGGTGCTCTTTATGGTCCATAAATATAAATACGTATTTCTATCTATGTTTATGGTCTAGAGAGCTGTCCCATCATTTCCGGCTTCCGTATTTTTTTGGGCCACAATACAGATTAGCGCCGCCTGCTGTTATGGAGACATTACGTCCCGCGCAAGCGCAGAGCGTACGGAGAGTCAGTAGTCGGCTCGGTGTGTTCTTGGCACTTTTTTGGCCGCGACGGGCAGACTGGAGCTGCCTGAATCGGCAGACTCCATTTTCGGGCGACATTCGGTAGTCGGACCGGTGTGTCCTGGCCTTTATATGATTTAATGAAGACCAAGTATTCCATACAAACTAAAGAAACATTAATGACAATCAAGACAGACAAACACTGCCATGCCTCTTTCTGTGTCAGGACTTGGCTTTTCTGTAGTTCCCAGAGCACTGAATGCAGATACCACCTCCACAGGACAGCTGTTTAGTGCTGGCCAAGGTTAGCTTTCCCTTGCCAGCACATGGTCCTGTCTGGTCAGCTCCAGATAAGGCATGGAACCCTGGTAAGGCTGCAGCCATCCCCTTACCAAGTACATGCACAAGTGCTTCCTGTGAGGTCATCCATTTTTTGAGTGAGGAAGTAGGAGTCCTTGCAGCTGATGGGACCGTCGGATTGCAAGAACAAAGAAATCAGCGTCAGGAGACTCAATAGAGCGTATTGATGCCCGTCTTTGAACACGATCCAGACAGTGCAGGATTATCCACGTATCGGCCTGTTCTTGGGAGCTGTGTAGATGTTGTACCTCCATACAGTTTGAGTGGACATCCTGCCTTGAAGTGATATGAAAGCATTGGGTTTGATCCATTATGGCTTTCCCATTCCCTGTTCTATTACCGTTACATCTATGACTTATGACCATAATTATCTTTTTAGTTGGCAGGGGGAAATGTCAGTGGCAACATTCTGTGGTTGTTGATCAATGTCACCATAGTAATCACCAGTCCTCAGGTTGGGAAGCTCCTTATATGGTCAGGAGCTTGCTCTTGTCTGTGGTGGCAGAAGGTCACTGGTCACTGTGAAGAAGGCATGTGGTTGGGACTGAGGTAAACTGGTTCTGGCCAGTTGCTTCTTTAAGGTATGATCAGCATACCGGTAAACAGAGACCTGTCATCTTTCCAATCCACCACCTGCTCTGCCAGCTTGTGTTTCAAAACTTTCCGTTAACTCTTCCACAACTTCAGTTGAACCTTATTCATTCTGGCCCACCCAATTGACATTATTGTCAATGTGCTCATCCACAAAAGCAACACACTTCTGCTGGCCAATCTTCTTCTTGGCTGCATTTCTGCAAATGGAGTGGGATCACAACCGTTGTGGTGATATTTGGCAGGTCTTGAATTAGTTTTCATTGCGTTTTGCTATGTTAAAGGGAAAATTCGCCCATTTTCATGTGAATGGTATATCAGGGCCGAGTATATTAGTAGTCTATTGAAAAAAGCCCCCCAAAAATTGATCCGAATTGGCAGAGAGCACAATGATTTCGGATTTAAACTGATGACGCGGGGCTGACGTAGCCGTTTTTACAGTTCCTACAGGCCCCAGGATGCATTGCGCGGGGGGGGTACGCTCTGCAGCCTGCCCAGATTCCGAGCTGCTCGCGTTACCATGGTGACATAAACACAGCACGGACCTGACCCGTGTAAGCAGTACAGTAATAGCGCGCTTCGTATTATTTCACTGTTGGACTACTACCACAAAGAAAACATGCCGTCCTATAATGTGCCTAGATGCGCCAACTTTAGGAAACAGAAAAGAAGCAGGAGTAAGCGTAAGCTGAAGATACTAGGCCCTACCTGTTGCCTATTCACCGGCTTGATGCATAGCCCCAGCCCCGGGAAAAAGAATCCGAATAAAGGTAAGCTAACGTGAGCTAAATTGCATAGTAGCCTACTGTAGTTAGTATCAGTGTTTCCCCTACATTAATAACTGTGCTGCCCACACCGCTGTTGAATATTGTGTCCCGGTGTAAGGCTGATAGATGGGGCAAGGAGGAATTAGTCTACCGGTTGTAGCTGTAGCCAAGTTACCTTAGCCGCTAAGCTAAAGTTAGAAGTGAACTCGTGAGGGGGGCAGTAGGCCCCTCTGTGTATCCTTGAGGAAGATTTAGTTGCATTTGCAAGACTGTTTGTGTGTGACTGTGTGTTTGTTTTCCATGTGCATGGTTATTAGCGATGTCGTTAAAATGATCAGCTTTCCAAAACCATAAACAATTGCTATGCTGATGGTGATGGCTGGGTGATTAGCACTGATGTCCCTAGTCTTGTGTCGTCTTGGCTCTTCCTAATGCAAATGCATAGCCACACCCTGGCATACAGTATGCTTGGCTGCTAATATAAACATGATGTCTTCTTAGACAAAAGACTACTATTGTGTTAGTGCACTAACTGACTGACCTATCTATGGTTACATAGTGGTTTGTCTGTTTTATATATTTATTGCAACAGCAACATTATCTTTACAGTATAACACATTGATTTTTCTTTTGTCATCTCTTCAGTGCTGGCCTTGTGATACAATCATAATTTGTCATTTCAGGTGAGGTCCAAAGGAAGATGGTGTATTGTACGAGGACCACGCACTCTGTTGTGAAGACTGTTTACATCCCGCACACACGCACCACTTCAGAGCATCCCTCGTAGAACTCGTCATCACATGAAGAAGGGACTGCTGCCTGCAAAGTGCTGACATCATCACTACAGCTCCCTCAGCCTGCCCTCCCTCACAACATGTCCAAAACCAACTACAGAAGAAGCTGCTGCTAAACATCACTCAATATTTCAACAGTAACTTGACGAAGGAAGCATTATGCTACAATTGTTTTTCCCAACACACTGGAAACTCAAAGCTTTTGAAAATGTTATTTTTCTTTTTTACATTTGTATATGTACATACTTTACAGTTGTGTGTAGAATAATGCACATCGTTTTACTTGCTTGTTATATTAAACTCTATCTATGCCTTATAAAGTGTTTGATTCTCTGAAACTATTTCACTTTTAGTTGATAAGTCAAACCTATGTATTAAAATGGTTACCTATGCAATGACAAAAAACAATCATGTTTATACAAAATTATTTTTATTTGTAAATACAGTCAAGGAGAATTGACACATTTTCACATGATTAAATCTCAATCAGTGTCCATAGTTAGCAGCAGTATTTACAGGTCAAAATATTTGATCATAGCTCATCCGTAGCTTCTACGTAGCGTCTTCTTCAGCCTGTCGCCTGTAGTGACCATTTGGAGATGGATATTTGGCTCTGATGCGCTGTATGACACAATCAGGTAAGACGATGCGGTCCCCTTGCCAAGTATCTCCCCTTTGGAGCACCCACTCAATCAAGAACCGACGTGTGACAAGTCGATTATGTCTAAAGAAATTAAAACACAAAACAAGTGGTTACTCTCCACAAAGCTATAATGTAACAATAGCAGCCAATGTAAGAACAAAAGACTGGTCATTTTATTTGACCTGTTGTAAAGGGTTCTTCTGAAAAGTGCTATAGACATGCTAAGTGCAACATCAGTGCAATGGCTCAGACAACACAATGTGACAAAGATAACATTACAACATGCTAGAAAAAAATAATGTTACTCACTCAATGATCATCTGCCCTCCCGGTCTTGCTGGTATTTGTTGTCTTTTCCAAATTATTTTTGGGATATTGAAAATGTCTCTCGGTTTCTAATGGTGGTCCAGTTGTATTGTCTTACAAGGCTAACCCTAACCAAGGCTGAAACAGCTGCAGCCTCGGCCTCTCTGCATACTGTATTTCCTCGCTGAATTTCTTCAGCAGTGTAGGCTTCTCTGGCCCAACTAAATACCCTGCTGGTTCATTCCAGTCAGCCAACACACTTTTTAAAGTATCCTCATCCATATCGTCTGTGCCCGTGTGAAAAGATGCAATTTTCAATGCAGGAAATGATACAAGTAAACTGTCACGGACCATGGGCATGGACAGACGGTTTGTTTTGGTTCGCACGTGCTTTTAGAGCCCGCCCCCTGGATTCACAGAGAGGGGGGTTGGTGAGCTCGGCTCCAAGAGTCTGTAGTCTGCACGAGCTCTTCCTTGACACGGAAACGTCACAGAAACGTCACCGGTGAATGGATTTTTGAAGCTCGGCCCCCGCGAAACGGACGATGTTGAAAAAATACACGGGGATATAATGCAACCCAAAGGATATTATGGTAGATGAGTTAAGGTTGAAAATCGGCGAATTTTCCCTTTAAACACACGCTCACTGAGAACAAATGCACTGCAAGCAAAGATTGATGTGCTTCAATTGACACGTCTCATTTAGATTGAAGTCCATAGAATAAAAATCTGTGTTCTAGCATACATGCTAGTTCTCAACACCTGTCCACAGGAAGCTATTTGATGCTTCTATGGTCAGATTGGATTAGAATCTTGGAGTGGTAGCCTGACGTCAAGGCAGTGAGCTGCCATTCAAAACACTTTTGGTGCATGTTCAGCCATGTATTACAATAGGCCTACTTCGAAATACCAGCGTCAAATTCCTCAAATGCTATAATAAGACTAATACTTCGTAATATATCTCAGATAGCCTATATAATAATAATATATGTGCTTTTTGGTAAAGATATCGGCCTAACCATAGCCTACTAGTGGAATTCCAATCGGAAGGCAGGATTTGTGGCTAAAACACAATTTCACATCACAGAGACAATCTTTATTTGACTAACTTGGATCCACAAGAATCTAGATATAACAATTTTCAAAAATAAATCTAAATGGACTCATACATTGGATTGGAGACATTGGCTCCTCCAGGGAGAATGACCATGAGAATGGCAGAGGAAGGGATCCCTCTCCCAGGAGTTACCAACAGGAAATAGATGTCACGTCCAGGTCCAGACTCGCTGACTCCACCTTTTATCGAACAACTTTCTGTAGCTATATCCCAATCCAGTCTACGCGGTCTATGAAGGCTATAGCCTGTGAAGGCCGATTCGAAGGCCGAACAAGCGTTGTTAAACAAGACGGTCTCCGCAGGTCTCCGTTTACGAGCATTTCCGGTTTGCGTAACAAGCCGTTACTTTTCGTGATGACTCGCCGCTCCTGTGCTGCCTAGCAACCCTGATTGCTGCCAATGGAGACAGCTTTGTCAACGGAGGAAAAAAGAAAAAGAAGTTGTCTACCAGACGAAAAGAAAAAAAAGTACAAGAAAAAAAGAAAGGAAGATAAAAGTTAAGAAGATGGAGCAACACGTTGCTGTTTTGTTATTTTATTTTCATTTTATGCCATCTCTGAAAAAAATGCAATGAATCTTGGGATATGTTGGGCCGCGAAGGATACATCTGTTGCAGCCTTCAAAACCGTGAAACGAAGGCTGCATTTCTCGGCCGCATATGAAGGAGCCTTGCAAATCGTTGTAAATGGAATAAGCCTTTGCGCACCGCTATGACGCAATCGGTCTTCAAATGCAGCCTACGTAGGCGGCGACCCCTGAATTGAGATCCAGCTCATCTGTTGCAGCCTTCAAAACCCTGAAACGAAGGCTGCATTTCTCGGCCGCATATGAAGGAGCCTTGCAAATGGAGCCGCCGCTATGACGCAATCGGTCTTCAAATGCAGCCTACGTAGGCTGTTACCCCTGAATTGAGATTCACCGGCTGTTTGTGTGCCCTCATATCGCTAGGGGGAAATATGCTTTTATTGTGAAGGATCGAAGGCGGAAGTTGTATTGTTTTCCTGCTGGGGTCAAACTCACTCAGACACTTTGTTGTCAAAACTGATTGTTCAAAAGCGAAATGATGCTCAACATGGCTGAGAGTGACATTTAGTGAACTTTTAATAGATAATACTAGAGT
Organism: Ammodytes marinus; assembly: GCF_949987685.1. Classification (NCBI taxonomy): domain Eukaryota; kingdom Metazoa; phylum Chordata; class Actinopteri; order Uranoscopiformes; family Ammodytidae; genus Ammodytes; species Ammodytes marinus. The sequence goes on along the minus strand of NC_137230.1, from coordinate 4,005,073 downwards.
TTAGAGTAGGCTTTAAGTGTAAGGGGACAGAAATATGCTGCTTTGACAACTCACATTCTTCCCGTCTGGAAGCTGATTGGCTCAGTTAACCGTTGGCTTAGCGTCTGTCAAGTAAGTCTTTGTTTTGTATCGTCAAAGCTGTTGTTTTCAGTTTGGTGAATATGTAGAATTATTCTTACTATCGATACACGCAGTTTAACGAAGTGTATTTGTGTGTGTACCCAACTCTTCAAATACAAAAGTCCACACAAGCTAGCAAGCTATCGCTACTGAGTTAATTAGCTTGCTGGCTAACCAGCGTTAGCTAACAGCCTGGGTTAAATAAAGGCTCAAATCAAAGGCTTTTTATCCACTAATCTCGCTTTCTCTACATGTTCTATATGCGTGACACGTATAGTCTTCATTTGCCTCTCTGGCTGCGTTGGGAGTTGTTCGTTAACGTTATTGTTTACTTGTACGGGTGTTGTATTGTTGATAATGTTAGCAAATAAAGCCTCCCTATTGTCCATTGTTTCATCAACCGATTAAGCTAACCAACTCAATGATGAAAAGTTTGTAATGTGACGACCCAGACTATCTTTCTGCTTTGTTTTATTCATTTGCTTTTTAATAATTCGGCGTTAACTCATTTGAAACCTGAGCTATCTGTGTTAGCAAGGTGTGCATTTACCATTCCTCTCATGTGACATTACTGTCATAATTAACCTTTATTTACAGTCTGAATGTAACCTAATTAAAATTATTATTATTAGTCTATTCGACGCACTATATCCCTTAATACAACTTTATCAAACAGCAATATATACAAACGAGTACCGACATTATAATTACATTGAAAACATAAGCTTATCTCAGGACAATACAAGTATTGACAAACAGCAAGCGACACTTTTTAAGTATTGTGTATTTTAGCTATAATTAGGCATATCATATTCAAATAATAGTATGCCTGATTTGAATTTTTTAACATTTGGATTTGTAAATAAATATGCTATTTTCTCAAAGAGAATACACTTGTATTCAATATGAACTTGTTTCGTGGCTTGGCGTTGTATAAAGTCCTCTAAGTCTTTCCAAAACTTCATGGAATAATCACAGCAATTAATGAAGTGTAACACTGTTTCAGTGTCATTCCCCCAACAAAAAAAAACTTGGCATCTATCTGTGTGTTTTTAGATTACTGAATATATCCATAACAAAACCCTAATGTTCTGTGATATAGTCCAATATAAGTATTTGATCATATTGGTATTTACAGGCTCCTGATAATGTTTGTGTGTTGTGTTGGTTGCAGGTTAAACTATTGAGGACGTTGTTCTTTCTCGGTCCTCTCTCTCAGCCTTCCTGAAAGTGCAGCTGTATATCTACAGGTGCAGCTCCGATATGACTAAGAGAAGCACGTCTCTGCAGCTTGTCAAAAGGTAATTTTATTCATTCATTCATTCATTCATTCATTCATTCATTCATTCATTCTGTCTGTCTGTCCCCGAGAGTGGTCATCGAGAGGTTCAAATATTTAAACCAAATAAGTGATTTCTCTCAACAAGAGAAATTCTCTGGTGGTTACATTTGTACGGTGGCCCTGAGAGCTCACAGCACTGCAACTTAAGAAAACACATGCACAAAGATAAGATTGTAATGCAGTGTTGTGTTGTGAACTTTGCAGCGCTGTTTTGTAATGTGTTGTGTTGTGGTCTTTGCAGCGTGTTTTCTAAATGCTGCGCATGTGTTGTCAAATTGATGAAGATGTTTTCTTAATTTGCTTGTGTTTTATCTCTGTGCTTGTGTTTTTTCTTAAGTTGCAGTGCTGTGAGCTCTCAGGGCCACCGTACATTTGGCTCCATTCAGTAATGAACCTGTGTTCTCTTCCCCTCACTACACTGTGGTCTACAGGCTGGATGTACTCTCACACAGTGGACGCTTCAGTTCATACTAAAACTGTCAAAGTGAAAGTGTTGACAACTTGACATAGTCAGGTCCATACTTGGACATTGACACAATTTTCATAATTTTTGGCTGTGTTCACCAGCACAGTGGATTTGAAATGAACCAATCAAAATGCATTTCAAGTGCAGACTTTTAGCTTATATCGTTTTAGGGTTTCAACATCTAAATCAGGTGAACAATAAAGGAATTGCAACTGTCTTTAGACGCGGTTGCCCCCTTTTTAACAGACCAACCGTAATTGAACAAAGTAACATAATCATAAATCAAATCCTCACTTTTTTTCTATTTTGTTGAAAGTCTGCACAACATCGGGTTGAGAGTAAAATATGCCAAACAAAGTAAAGCTAACCTAGCACTACGAGTAGGCTACGATGCGTCAACATAGTCTGTTAGTGAAACCTAAAGAGACTGTGGGGACCGTGTCAGCTGTTTTCAACTGTGATCCGGACCATGCACAACATGGATGATCATTCTAGAGAAGCTGCATTGTTATCCTGGAAACAGATTTGTCTAAAAGTAGATTTTATAAAAAGGAGTACTCGATCAGTCCCCGAGGAATACATTCGATCCCTCGAGGTCTTGGAATACACTACTCCTACGTCCTACCCATCCCTAGATAATGTTCAATTTAGGTTGAAGTAGCATCGACAAGTTTGTAAACATGTATATATTTGGACGGCAAAGCATTTTCCATAGCTGTCAGGTTTGGCAGGCGAGTCAGAAACTTTCACTTCAGATACACTTGAACACACCAGACTCACATAAATGCATTCAGGGGCGAAGTGGGTGAGGAGGTCGCCTTTGGAGTGCAGGGGCGGAGGTTCGATCCCCCGTCTACCTGCCACATGTCGAAGTGTCCCTGGTCAAGACATTGAACCCCAAATTGCTCCCGATAGTTAGCTTGCACCCTGCCTGGTAGCTGCTGCTATCGGTGTATGAATGTGTGTGTGATTTGGTTAATGTGTACAAAACAATGTAAAGCACTTTAAGTCTGTGAAAAACCAGGGAAAAGAGCTTTATAAGTGGAGTCCATTTACCATTTCCATTCCCTTGTCTTGTGTCAGGATGCTGAACCACCACTGCAGAAGGAACCCTGAGCTCCATGAAGAGCTGCAGATCCAGGCGGCGGTGGCAGCGGGGGACGTGTGCACCGTGCGCAGGATGCTGGAGCAGGGATACTCACCCAAGATCAGAGACGCCAACGGCTGGACCCTGCTCCACTTCTCTGCCGCCAAAGGCAAGGAGAGGTGTGTCCGCGTCTTCCTCGAGCACGGAGGTGAGAGCCCTTCATCTCATTTCATTTAACCGTCATTTGTACTCCAAAGATCAATTGTGTGTGTGTGTGTGTGTGTGTGTGTGTGTGTGTGTGTGTGTGTGTGTGTGTGTGTGTGTGTGTGTGTGTGTGTGTGTGTGTGTGTGTGTGTGTGTGTGTGTGTGTGTGTGTGTGTGTGTGTGTGTGTGTGTGTGTGTGTGTGTGTGTGTGTGTCCCTCATTTGCAATGATGTCTAGTCAAACAAGTGCAAAGCAGAAACAAACAACAATATACAGTCCCAGACAAAAGTCTTGTCACTTATCCATTTTGTAGAAACAACAGCTTATAACCTGACTTTTAATTAATCCATTGGTTTTAGAAATGGCTCATATGAAAGATAAAACCCTCCCAAATGATGTTTAATTTACTAAAATACATTTGTTTCACTGAAGAAATATTGATCATTTAATGAACACAGAAAGGTCAGATGTTGGCAGGACAAAAGTTGTCGCCTACAGAGAGTAATGTGAAAATAAAACAAATAATTTACTTCAAATACAAAAATATGTTGCATAACATCAGTGAATTAAAGGTGCTGTAAGCGGAATGGTTCTTTGTAAAAAATATTGAAATCTTTCAAATGATCTGGGCTGGGGGTTATTGTTATTATGCCATGACAGGTCCAAAAACTAGAGGGCATTGTTTCACTACAAGAGACCGCCTTTCAGTCAGTCACTTCTGTGTTGGTTGAAAGCCTTTCAAATTAAAGTACATAGGTTTCAAACAGAGTCTTCACCTGGTAAGGAAGTAGACACATTCTATTTACATACAACAGTCTGACAGATATCCCTGAAAGCACATACTATGCCTTTCAGAAAAAGCGATCCAACTCAACCTTTTATGGTAAATCTATATATGCATACTGGATGAATATAGGTGTATATATGAAACTGTAAAGCATATTACTTTATACAACATTCCGATTTAACCAAAACTGAAATACAACTCACAATGTGATACTAGTTTGTAAAAGGTTGTTCATGTAACTATTAACCAATTTAATATTCATATGAAAAGTCTAGGGAGGGTTTAAGCTTTAAAGCTCCCATATTATACACTTTTCGGTTCTATTATACACCATATTATATGGTCTTAGTGGTCCCTAATACGTTTTTCTTCAATTGTTTGCTGAAAAAAACTTTCAGATAATTTATTGTACTATGCAATATGATGTTCAGCTAATCTCACAATGGCCTATTTTTTTAAAAAGAGCTGCAGCTCCCCTCGTAAATATACAATCTTTGAGCTCCCCCCGCCCCCTGTCCGGAAGCGAAGCCAGATACGCCTCGCCCTCTGTCTGTTTGTAAACAATGATGACGTATAGCCTGTTAGCTCAGTTAGGTTTAGCCTACCCATGAGAAGAACCAAGTCTAGTGCTAGTAACGCACTTTTAACAGTTTGACATGACCTATCCTTGTCTACATGAAAGACTATGTTCATACAGATAGACAGCCACACGCTAATGGAAACGGCATGTTCACAATAAAAATGCTGCAAAAGATGGTGGCTACTGCGAAGCTAGCTCGGGAGCTAGCTGCTAACAGTACCACTAAAATCAGTGAAAAAATTATCTTCAAAGTCAGACTTCTTCAGTATACCTTCCAATCCTTTGTCCTGTTAAAAACGAGGCATTTCCAGACTGGTGTGGGGAATAGAAATATGTTTTTATGAGCAAAAGCTGAATGCTTGTCCCAAAGCTAATAGCTATACACCAGTCAAGCAAAAATACTAATAAAAACATTTATTTCAGTTTCACTGTTTGAAAAAAAGCACAAGTAGCTTCCTATCCGGTGTGTTATTAAAAACGAGGCTGCTGTGGTTAAGATAAATTAGTGGATTATGCAACATTCATCATGTTTTGCCGTACTACAGGCATCTTGTCGCTTAGCAACAAGCAAACAACATGGGAGTGAAGGAATATGTTTCGAGAGGATCTCTGGGCCGTGGACCAATAAGAAATAGGGGGGTGGACTGCACAGTGGAAGCGTCTGGCTTTCCAGTTTTTGACGTCAGAAACGGGGGGAATTCTGACTGTATATTGGGTGGAGAGGTGGAGGGTTTCAGAAAAGGAGAGCGCTTTCTTTTTTTTGATACTTTGGCAGTCTGTAGGCACATCATAGACCCATAATTATGTTCTAAAACATCGGAAAAGTGCATTTGCACAATATGGGAGCTTTAAGGTTTTCATACTGAGGGAATCCGTGTTAGGCAATAATTTGTGCAAAACGGGCCCAAACCAAGTACTTGGTACATATGCATTATTATGCTTTCTAGAGGGCCGACATTTCTGTATTTAAAAGCCTTTTTTTATTGATTTTATGTAATATTCTAATTTTCTGAGATTTTGAATTTGGGGTTTTTATAAACTGTAAGCCATAATAATCACAATTATAACAAATAAAGGCTTCACATATCTCACGTTGCATGTAATGAGTCTGTATAAGATATTATTTTCACCTTTTTAAAGTTGAATTACTGAAATAAATGAACTTTTGCACGATATTCTAATTTTGAGTTTCACCTGTATCTGTCAGAATTGTGAAGTGTAACATAGAATATAAGCACTAGAGGGCACTGTATGTTCATTTGGATGAACTGGTGAAGCGCTTTCTTTGTGGCAGATTAGAGTTTAGGAAGAGACACACAACACAAGCCCTGCTGTATCTGACTCTCTCTCTCTCCACTCATTTCCCTCTCTTTGTACGCAGCCGACCCCACAGTGAAGGACTTTATCGGAGGCTTCACGGCGCTGCACTACGCCGCCATGCACGGCCGAGCGCGCATCGCCCGCCTCATGCTGGAGTCTGAGTTCCGCAGCGACATCATCAACGCCAAGAGCAACGACGGCTGGACGCCCCTGCACGTGGCGGCGCACTATGGCCGTGACTCGTTCGTGAGGCTGCTGCTGGAGTTCCGGGCGGAAGTGGACCCGCTCAGCGACAAGGGCACCACCCCCCTGCAGCTGGCCATCATCAGGGAGCGCTCCAGCTGCGTGCGCATCCTGCTGGACCACAGCGCCAACATAGACATTCAGAACGGCTTCCTGCTGCGCTACGCCGTCATCAAGGGCAACCACTCGTACTGCCGCATGTTCCTGCAGCGCGGCGCAGACACCAACCTGGGCCGGCTGGAGGACGGACAGACCCCCCTGCACCTCTCCGCCCTCAGGGACGACGCGCTGTGTGCCCACATGCTCCACGCCTACGGAGCAGACACCAACACCAGGAACTACGAGGGCCAGACGCCTGTAGCCGTCTCCCTCAGCATGTCGGCCATCAGCAGGCCCTGTCTGGACTTCCTACAGGAGGTCACCAGTGAGTCTCAGCCACACACACACACACACACACACACACACACACACACACACACACACACACACACACACACACACACACACACACACACACACACACACACACTACAGTGTTACATGGAGGGGCCTGTTCACAGTTAAAGGTGGAGTCAGAGATTTTTTGGAGAATACTTGTTGTCAAAATCACTTTTTGGGAAGTAAGCAAATATGTCCTCACAATCCGCCATCCGTCCATACTGTGTGTGCAAGCTCTGAAAACAAATCCAGTGTTAATACACAGCCTAGGCTGTGTAAATGGCCGATTGTCTAGCTACGGTGGGCCCCCTTTGTTATCATGTTGTTTGTTTGCATACACGTTTACAGAGCCTAAGGCTGTGCAACAACTAGTTATTATCATTCAGAAAAAGTATTCAATTGATTCTCTTAATTGATTTGTCTTATAAGTGTGTAACAATAATAGTGACAAAATGAATACTAATAATACATGTTGTTATCTGACAAACATTTAACAAAATCCCAGAGGTTTTCAGATTGACCTTATACAATCAAAATGAAACTCTCTGAAAAGTTTTAACCAGCAAACATCTGCTGAAGAACTTAACTCTTTGGTGTTTTGGAACTAGTTTTAAACCTCGGATAAGGTTCAAAAAATAGTTTGAAACAATTCTGAATGTATTTACGTCTTGTGGACTTATACTTTAATCACTGAAACTTTTCACAGTATTATTTAGCTAGCCAGAGAGATGCTCAAGCGATGGGATACATAGTGCCTGTACTAAGCCGTCATGCAGTTTCCATGGTTCTTTACACATTATGTGATGGTAGAAGAAATAGATAGTATAAAGATAAAGTTGGCTTTTATGCACTTATTTTATTTGAGCTATACTTGAAAGATTTGACTCAATCTGAGTCATTGTGACAATATGACTGATACAAGACATTGAAGTACTGCATTATTATACTGTAGAAACATCTTTGTCATGTTGGGGTGTATTCACACATGCCGTGTTTAGTTCGGTTGAAACAAACTCAGGTGCACTTCCGCCTTCGGTGCGCATCTTTCAGGTAGGTGTGAATACAGCAATCGCACTCGGGGGCGGACCAAACAAGCGCTCCGAGACCCAGCTGAAGAGGTGGTCTTGGTGCGTTTCCAAACGCACTCTGCTGCAGTTCGTTTGTGGTGTGAATTTGTCCGGACTCAATCCGACCCAAATGCAGGAAGCACTGTGCCTTTTCTTTTTTAATAAATTGCAGTCAGCTTCACATTATGGGAAAGTGTTGTTGTCGCCATTGTTAGGACGATAAGTTGTGGTTTGACCGGGAGCCCAGAACAATATATTACATTTGATCGAGAGGACGCGTAAAAATGCTGAATGTGTTAAGCGATCAGATGAAGGAGAGGGGAGCGTCTCCCGCACATTGTGTGTTTTTATTTTGCTTCCCATTCCCATGTACGGGACCGTCAATACCATCCCCGTGTCAGTTTGGAGCTGAACTGCGCCGAACTGACACCCAGCTGATACACAGCTTAATCAGCTGAGTGTCGGCATGAGCCTATAGGCCCCTTATCAGTCTACGTCACAGAGTGTCACTCCCCGCTCTACTGCGCATGTCGGCCGCAGAAAGAGACGAGAGCGACACAAGCCACAATCATGTCTTGTTGTGCTGTTGGATGCACAAACCGTTTATTTTTTGTTTGAATGGTGATAAAGCAAGAAATGCCCAAATGCACCGCTGTATAATTACATAAATGAGTTGTGAAATGTTTACAATAAGGACAGTGACCGGAGACGAGGCTATAGCAATGGAAAACAATGGAGGCTTATTTACAATGACCCAGACGTTATACATCTCCGTCCTCTTCCCTTGTGTTTGACTCTATGGTTTGACTAGGCAGTAGGGGTTTGCACGTGTACACGTGTAGCCGGTAAGTAGGCTAAATCATACCATTTAGGAAAAATCAATAAACGAAAACCGAGTGGGGTCGACATGTGCTAGCCTACTGTAGGCTACTAAAGCAGATAACGCAACACATTATTGTGTTTGGTTACAATATTTATTTAACTATTTAACTGCTCCACCATAAGTTTCACTTTCCTTTTCATCTCCGTCTCAAACAGCTGGTCTGATAAGCTGGTCGGCTCGTGAGCCCAACGGCCCCGAAAGCAGGAGTCAGTCTAAAAACAGATGATCACTATAGGCTAGTTATGATCACTTTTAAATCAAAAAGCAAAATCATGAAATAAAGGCATCTCTGCCTCTCTCTGTCTATCTGTCTGTCGGTCTTTCCCACTGCACACTGTCACTCTCCAACAGCATCTGCAAAAAAAAGTCCGGCCACTGAAGTCGTCGGGGCCATTTCTTCTCATCATTTATCTACTCAACTGCCGGCAACGCGTATGGGTCATTAAGACGTATCTCGTTCAATAGTGTTAATGTTTCCGCATAACCAATGTTATCACTCGCTGATAAACTGTTTTTAGTAAGCTGACAACATCGCTATTTAACACCATGGACCTATAAAGAAACACCGCAACTGCCATATAACCAAACGGGTAACCATGGCAACCAGTCAAACAATTATTCTTTCTGTAGATGGTCTGCGCGCGCATCCGCCGTGTTGGTAAACAAATAAGCCCCCTATTCTTCTCTCACGTCCAGCAGCAAAAATACAGTAAAATGATGTTTCACATCGTAGACTACTAGCCACATAACGTGGCATTGTCATAGGGCTTCATATTGTAACCATATGAAACAACAATAATTAGATGTTTTTCTTCTTTATTTATAGGCTAGGCCAGGGGTCACCAACACAGTGCCTGCGGGCCCCAGGTAGCCCGCAAGGACCATACGAGGCGCCCGCAGGCCTTTTCTAAAAATAGCATAATAATCTGTTTCCCACCTTTTTTAAGTCATTGTTGATAATTATTGTGAGAAATCATTAACATGATCAGTGTCTTCACATAGATGAATATCATTAATCATTAATAATAATATAGAACTAAAGGCAAACTGAGCAAATTTGTTATTTCAGAAGAGTGCATCAAACTGGGTGCCCTTCGTATGACTCAGTACCCATGAAGTAGCCCTCAGGTTCAAACAGGTTGGTGACCCCTGGGCTAGACGTAGGCCTTTTTATTATGTTTAACCCCATATTATATCAATGATATATTTCGCAGTTTTTACTTTGTTCTTTGTGTTTCTCTCCACCCCAGAATGTCTGTCCAATGAATGAATGATCTCAGATCACGTGTGGTTTTGCTTCGTAATGCTGGTTCACTTACAAAAGGGGCAATATGAAAGTGGACCACAACAAACAAAAAAAATCTAAACTCTATTTGGTCTGGACCAAAGCAAGTGAACTAGCGGACTTTCCCTGTGTGAATACACCCTTAGATCACCTTGTGTGAATAGGGCAGCTGTGGTATGTTCCTGTTTCCACCTTTATTCCTCCTCTGGGATTAAACAGCCTCATTTCTCTTTCAGACTGAACCACACTCTTTACCTTGGTGCGTCTGACTTGTAATGTAAACTGCAGGTTTTTACTTTTTTTGTTTTTAGCGCTGGCATTGACTTATATGTGATGTAAGAAACATTGTTGAAAATCCAAGATATCTTGTGGTATAGAAGCATTTTGGTTTCTGTGTTCAGTGTGATATTTAGTTTTTTAGGTTAACACTGTATTTATTGGTATTGATACAAGCAAAAGGTTTCATGTAGCAAGGCACAGCGTAAAAGCTTTTGTCCTTAACCATGTACAGAAATCAGTGAAAGTGAGCAGAGTGTTAAGCACGTGATAGAGCGGTAATGTAAGATGAAAGGAGGATTTTTTTTGGGAGAAATGTATAGAGTGAGAGAGGGCTGCTTGCCAACACACGGTTCTAATGACCAGTGTTCAGAACAATCCCAGGCTGGAGAAACAGGAGAGCACATTACCTGAAGCATTCTGATGTGGAGGGGAACAATGGCTGCATTCCTCCACTACCCCCTGAACTTTGATATCAAAGATATCAAAGAGCTGTGCTCTGACTCAGACAAGCCCTGTCAGAGACACCCACCCTCAGCCAGATCACATATCTGCTGGCTTATTGATTACACCTCCACCTCCCTGGATTAACTCAAAGGGCTTGTCCCACACAGAGTGACAGGCACCCAGCTCTTTTCAACTCCTGCACACGTCACTCTTGCTCCCTGTAGGGTTTTCTCATGTCGGGATCAACGTTTCCATTATTTAATTGTTTTGGTAAGCCAGTAAATAACTTCATTAAGTTATTGGTTGTCTTTCATGTTTATGTGAATTTGAGGGCGCTTTCATCCCTGCCTGGTTTGGTTCAATTGAAACAAACTTAGGGTGTATTCACACATGCTGTGTTTAGTTCGGTTGAAACGAACTCAGGTGCACTTCCACCTTCGGTGCGCATCTTTCAGACAGGTGTGAATACAGCAATCGCACTCGGGGGCGGACCAAACAAACGCTCCGAGACCCAGCTGAAGAGGTAGTCTCGATGCGCTTCAAAACGCACTCTGCTGCAGTTCGTTTGTGGTGTGAATTTGGCCGGACTCGATCCGACCCAATTGCAGGAAGCACTGCGCCTTTTCTTTCTTTTCTTTTTTAATAAATCGCCATCAGCTTCACATTATGGGAAAGTGTTGTTGTCGCCATTGTTAGGAAGATTAGTTGTGGTTTGACCGGGAGCCCCGAGCGAAAATATTACATTTGATAATGATGCGTGCGGATCAGCGATCAGATGGAGAGGAGCGTCTCCCGTAGCCTACAGTGCCAACAGGTTCACGCTGCGCTTTGCATGAAGTGTGTGTTTTTATTGTTCTTCCCAACGGGACCGTCAATACTGTCCCCGTGTCAGTTTGGTGCTGAACTGCGCCGAACTGACACCCAGCTGATACACAGCTTAATCAGCTGTGTTTCAGTTTGAGCCTATTCTTCACGCGAGTCACGCGTCCAGCAGCAAAAATACAGTAAAAATTATGTTTCACATCGTAGGCTAGAAGCCACATAACGTGGCATTGTCATAGGGCTACATATTATAAACATATGAAACAACAATAATTAGATTTTTTTCTTCTTTATTTATAGGCTAGATGTAGGCATTTTTATTATTTTTAACTCCATATTATATCAATGATAAATTCGCAGTTTTTACTTCGTTCTTCCTGCTTCTCTCCACCCCAGAATGTCTGTCCAATGAATGAATGACCTTAGATCACGTGTGGTTTTGCTTCGTAATGCTGGTTCACTTGCAAAAGGGGCAATATGAAAGTGGACCACACCAAACAAAAAAATCTAAACTCTATTTGGTCTGGACCAAAGCCAGTGAACTAGCGGACTTTCCCTGTGTGAATACACCCTAAGGGTGTATTCACACATGGAAAGTCCGCTAGTTGCTAGTTAGTTCATTGGACAGACATTCTGGGGTGGAGAGAAGCAGGAAGAACGAAGTAAAAACTGCGAAATATATATCATTGATATAATATGGGGTTAAAAATAATAAAAAGGCCTACATCTAGCCTATAAATAAAGAAGAAAAAAATCTAATTATTGTTGTTTCATATGGTTATAATATGTAGCCCTATCGCAATGCCATGTTATGTGGCTTGTAGCCTACGATGTGAAACATTATTTTTACTGTATTTTTGCTGCTGGACGTGCGGCTCGCGAGAAGAATAGGCTCAAGCTGACACACAGCTGATTTAGCTGTGTATCAGCTGGGTGTCAGTTCGGCGCAGTTCAGCTCCAAACTGACAGCGTGAACCTGTTGTCACTGTGCGGGAGACGCTCCCCTCTCCTTCATCTGATCGCTGAACACATCAGCATGTGTACGCGTCTCTATCAAATGTAATATTTTCGCTCGGGGCTCCCGGTCAAACCACAACTAATCTTCCTAACAACGGCGACAACAACACTTTCCCATAATGTGAAGCTGACGGCGATTTATTAAAAAAAGAAAAGGTCGAAAAGGCACAGTGCTTCCTGCATTTGGGTCGGATCGAGTCCGGACAAATTCACACCACAAACAAACTGCAGCAGAGTGCGTTTGGAAACGCACCGAGACCACCTCTTCAGCTGGGTCTCGGAGCGCTGAGTGCGATTGCTGTATTCACACCTGCCTGAAAGATGCGCACCGAAGGCGGAAGTGCATCTGAGTTCGTTTCAACCGAACTAAACACGGCATGTGTGAATACACCCTTAGGTTAATTTCCACTTTTTGCTTTGGTTGTTTGGTGCACACCAGAGTACAATCTAGGCCTGTACGGTATGGTCTTTATCTCTGTATTATTTGAAGCATAGACGGTAACGGTATTATATTACGGTATATTCATTTATCTTTAAATGAATGCTTGTGAAGGGGTAAAATACTTGCTATTACTGTAGGCCTATACTCTTGTATTAATAGGACATATAAAGTTTAAAGTTTAAAGTTGTGTGATGTCAATGGGTCACAGGCTTGATGCAGTTATTGCAAGCGAAGGATTTGCAACAAAATATTAAGTCTTATTCACTTTAATTTATTTCTGTTCCAATACTTTTGCTCACCTAAAAATGTGGTGTTCCTTTACAAATAATGATATCTTCTCAGTTGAGTATCAGATCCAGATGTGAATACCTGGAAATGAAAGCTTAAATGTTGATCTATTGTCTCATATTCAGTTTGGTGTCAAACCCAAATGTTTCCAGTCTACAGCAAAAATAAAGGAATTGGCCTCACTGTTCCAATACTTTTGGAGGGCACTGTATGTGTAAGGTTAGGGAAGGCTTAAGCAACACAGCAATTCTATACAAAAATGCATTAAGGTTTATCTGAACTGCGTTTGAATACAGAAGAACATCTAAACTCAACTTTTAAATTGCCAAAACATTTCTAATGTGTGCTAGATCACATAGCCATGGTCTCAATTATTATTTTTTTCTTTCATAGTTAAAATAATTGAAATTTATATATATATAAATATAAAAAAGGGGCAACACACTGGCACAAGCCTTGGATGTAAATGTGTTTGAGCCTTCATGGAGTCCAAGAGACGGTTTCCTGTGGTGAAGTAGCCGTGGTGGAGGAAAAGGGAGTCATATTACCCACATCTGTCTGATAACAGCCACGCAGATCACTTCCTGTTATCAGGGGGATTCTTTCCAACTATTTGCATATGGCCGATAACAGATATGGATACTGAGTGATAATGGGAACTGATTGATGCCGTTGGGTGTCTGTCTGTCTGAAGAAGTGTACCACTGAAAGAGGCACGTTTCAGCTCCATCATGGAGCAGCATGATGGGGTCATTTCAGTCAGACCTTTCTCATGACGTCCATTGATTTGCTTTTCATACTGTTTCTTCTGCACACACATGTCAAATATCACCATCTCTTGAGCGTCTGTTTCCGATAATTATAAGTTCCTTTTAAAAAAACGGTCTTGACTAATCAGACTTTGTTCAGTACTTAAAGGAATACTTCCCCCATATGGAACCGACGTTCTATCATTATAAAATCGCTATTATAATATAATGAATGAGGTTTTTCTTCCCTCAGTCTTTCCTCAGTCTTCCCTTGGTCAAGCTGTCCTGTTAATCCTAACCCTACATTTTACCAAGTGTGATGTCACACATGGGAAAATGCAGGGTTAGACAGTAAGACCATAAAACACTTTCTGCCTTTGCTCAGGCTAGGATGAACTGATTTCTAAAATGTTTACACATTTATACTACATAGGATCTCAGAATTCAATACACCTTCATATTTCCACCGGTGAAGTAAGTCTTTAACTACAGACTTAACCAACTTCCAATGAAATTCACCATTTCATCTGTGAAGTAAACTAGCCTTTTTATGTCTGTCCCTCTGCTCACATTCCCATGTTCCTTTACACTCTATACAGCATACACAATGTTAATAACAAGTATTTTTCCGTTGCTCTTTCAGGACAACCTCGGACTCTACAAGACTTGTGTCGAATAAAAATCCGCCACTGCATCGGCCTTCAGAGCTTGAAATACTTGGAGGATCTACCGATCGCAAAGGTCATGAAAGACTATTTAAAACACAAGTTTGACAACGTGTGAAGGCAACACAAAACAGTGTGACTTTAGAACAAAACACTTGTCATTTCTAAAAGACTATGCAATCACTAAAGACAGGTCCACAGGTGTTTACTTTACACGTCAGGTCCAGGCTGTTCATCCATCCATTCTTGGTCTCCATTTCAGCCTTTTTTTAATATTTAGAACATGTTGCTGAAGAACACGAAGATGATCAACTTCATGTGAAACCACGCTTCTGTTTTGTGTGGCTCAAAAGGACAACCTCAGTTCGCTTGGCAGGAAGCATCGTTACTACACTCAGCATTATTGCCATTAATGTTGTTACATGATGTTATCCTTGCTGGGTCAAGATTGTCACCAAGTGCGTACTTGCCAATGAGTAGATTTTAACCCCCCCCCCCCCCCCCACCCTTATATTAGGTATTCCTATAGCCTATTCATTATTCTATTGTATTAATTACACTATAGGAAGCTAAACTCAAATTGCTAAAATGATGACCATTATTCTCAATCTGGCTCAATCAGCAAAAATATTCACCTCCTTTGGAAAATGATAGCTAAAATAAAAACCTACAAGGTGCACTGCCTGATTTTTGTTGTATTACCAAAATACCAATAGTGAGTCTAAATCCATCAAGTAGCCTTGCTCCAATCGGGCTACACAATGTACTTCCAGCTGTTTCAACTCTGCACATTGAAAACATTTTTGAGGTTTGGGGCTGCTACACGGTGTGTATCTAATAAAATATAGACGGGATTGGATTTACTCAAACATTGCTTTAGTGTTATTTTTCGAAAGTAATCTGCAGTGATCGACTATGAACCCATATGCTTTTATTCATGTCTAAACTTTACGTGGTTTACAGCTGAGTTTTAAGTGAGTACTCTGATTGAATTGTGTTTAAAAAAAACTAAGCACCAGGTTTACTCACTGAAGGCAAGGCAAGGCAAGTTTATTTATATAGCACAATTCAAACACAAGGCCACTCAAAGTGCCTTGTGTTTGAATTGTGCTATATAAATAGCAGGAATCATGAATTATAAGGTCTTTTTTTGCGTTAACACTGACACACAATCAACATGAGCTATAAACAGTCAATGTAAATATGTTACATGTACAACAGATATTTTTGTAGAATTTATTTAAGCAATGATCTCTGGTATTCTTAATGTATTTAAAGTTTGGAAAGTATTGTGATCTGTTTGGTGTGTACTCAAGTATTTCTTTTTTTGTGTGTTTGCGTGTGCGCACGCCTGTGTGTGTGCGTGCGTGCGTGTGCGTGTGTGTGTGTGTGCGTCTTAAGTTTAAATGCTATGTTGTACAAGAATAATTTGGAATCGAGTGTCCTTTGATTTTTTTATGGCAGAAAACATTGGGTGCTTTTTCTCAGAATTCATCATCTCTTGCAGGCTACTCTGTTGTGGAGATTATACTGTGAATTTTTCATTTTGACAATTAAAAAATAAAAATGTAGGATTTGGGTTTTAAATACTGCCCACTCCCAACAAAATCTATATATTTTTGTCTTTGACTCTGCATGTGTTGAAAATGCTTAGTGAAATGATGTGGCACCTCAAGTTGGTCTCCCTTCAAATGTTTTCATAAATCCATTCTAACAATGTTTACCTGCATTAACAAGTAAGTGTTCTTTTCATATTTAGATGGGCGTGTTTGTCTGCAGTTCTGTACAACGTCTGTTTTAAACAGCACATTTTGAATGCAGGTAAACAAGAAATGACATAGAAAATGTGCTAACACTTTACAATAAGGGTATATGAATTAACTGTTACTTAATGCTAAGTGAATGCTTATAAGGTTAGTCAATGCGTAGTAAATGCCTATTAAGCAATAAGTAAGTGTTAATGCTTAGTTAGTTACAGTTAGTTAATGCTTCATTAACGAATGCTAAGTTAAGCATTAACTAAGCATAACAGTTAGTTAATGCTTAGTTTACATTTATTAAGCATTTACTAAGCATTCATTAACAGTTAGGTAATGCTTAGTACAAGCTTATAAAGCCTTAAATAAGCATGAACTAATAGTTAATTAATGAACCCTTATTGTAAAGTGTTACCGAAAAATGTTGATAGTCTAAGAAGAGACTGTAATTGGGCAGTGTGTAGGTTAACATAATACAATTGAAAGAAAGATGTCAGGGGAGTTGCATTGAATACATTATTTCTTATGCAAAACTTAAGGCCGCACTTTCAAGATACACTTGTGTCACATTTCAGGGGATGCATCCATCAGGGTCTGTGTTCCATAATTAACCTCCTCACTGCAGTGTAACACAAATGCAGCCTTCTTCTCCCCTGAATGGAATGGACTGCCAGTGGGTTCCATATGGCCCCTTTACACTGTGTATACCTGCAATGACCAACATCGGGAGAGAAATGTTATACACTCTTTGGTTCTTGCAGTTAACCCTGTTGGGTTTCCTTGTGGACAAACAAGTTATGTTTACATGAAGTCTTACTCTCACACACACACATACATACATACATACACACACACACATACATACATACACACACACACAAAACTGATTGTGTCCTTGAGTTTTCGCAAACATTTCTAGTGCATTTTGTTTCTTAAAAAAAACGGTTGCAAAGCTGATCATTTCCAATGCTGCATTGTTAAAGGCGAAGACACACCGTGCCGACTACCGACTGTCGCCAGAAAATGGAGTCGGGCGGGTTAGTCAGCTTCAGTCTGGGAGACGCCATCGAAAAAGTGTGAAGAACACACCGAGCCAACGTTCTGCACGAGATGTAATGTCTCCATAACAGCAGGAGGCGCTAATCTGTATTGTGGCCCAAAAAAAAAAAGAAAACCTGAAAATGACGGGACGGCTCTCTAGGCCAAACACAGAGCACAGTCAGTGTTGTAGTGATATGATACTGTTGTCAGCTCTCGGGCGTCTTCTTCTTGTGGAAGAAAAAAGATGTCGCAGGCGAAAAAGAAGGAGAAATCGCTGTTTAATCTGGTTTGTTTACCATCCTCACTGCCGGGCTTTACTGATTCGCTAGCCCTCCCTCCACCGATCAGATTGCTCCGGCTGAAAGACTGGCCAACTCCCGATTGAACATGTTGAAGCGGCTGAAAAGAAGGCCGACGACATCTACGACGGCCAACGTCACCGAACACACCAAACACATTTGTGTCCCCGCCCCCTCCAGACTCTCCGACGATGTCCGACGCTTGATTATCGGGCCGGTGTGTCCTCGCCTTAAGATCCTAGGGGTTGCCTAGCTTTGCAATCATCATCTTCTTTGTTCATTACTGCGTTTCCCTAGCGGTACTGCCACCTGTCCATCAGTGCAATAGTGTGGATAGAACCACACAAAAGAGAAAAGAAAACGGGATACCCACTAAAACAAAAACAAAAACTTGTTCCTTGAATCCAAGCAGTGATTGAGAACTGAGGACCAAATTCTCACCCAACTCTTGGCATGCCAACCAATGAGAGTACAGTACACAGAATACACTGTCTGACGCAACTTTCCAAGCACCCATAGAAATACACAAACACCACCTTTTTTTTCTGATTTCTGATTTGGCTGAATTTTGAAACCATATAAAAAAAGGTTCATCAATCTTCACAACTAGATACACCAAAGCTTCATGGCACTTCCTCAGCCCCAAACGTCCAATCTGATTAGCTTGAAATGTCTCACACAGGAAAATGACAACTAAAACAATCTCCCACAGTATCACATGAAAATAACCTGTAAAACCCATTGATGTTTCACAGTTTATATGGGGCCTTAATTCTTTGAATTTCAGCATGGACATTGTTGTTTCACGGTGCCAAATTGAAATGTCTAGCAATGTACTTGTGTGACCACTTTGTATTTACAAGCCGTTAGGGTCCAGTTTTGGCCATAGCCATTTCCAGCAGTTATGATATTAATTCCTCAATCTCTTTAGAATCAGAAAGGAATACTTTGACTTTTCTGGTGGCCCTCTGGTTTGTGTTTTATCGCCATATGAGGTTTCCTAACGATACACTTTTGATTTTGAAGAGAATCACCTGATTTAGTTTGGTCTTTATGTGCTTTTGGTGCACAGGATCAGCACAGGAGCCTTTAGTCTTACTCTTTAGGCTGTATCCTCAGACGCATGCGAACACATGAAAACAAAACCAGGAGTGTTTGCTAAACTCTGCCTTTTATTTTTTCGCTAATTTCAATTTTAAAGGTGCTCTGAGGAACTTTCCATTTGTGTTCATTCTTGCACCCCCCTTTGGACAAAAGCGGTAGTGTTTTTACTATGCCAGCTGTTGTTCCTGCCTGAGCGTACCCATGACAAAGGTCTTAAGAAAAACGATAGCAAAATAGCATTCTTTGCACTGATGGTCTCGTTTGCTGTTACATGTTATTTATGATCATCAGAGGGGAAAAATGAGACCGTTTCAGAAATATTTCAAAGTTCCTCGTAGCACCTTTAATGAATGTGAGTTTTGTAATTTTGCATATTTCCCTGGGTCTTTGATGTATGTCTAGAAGTACTCTTACCTCAATCTAATTGAGTCAACTATTACTTTTAATTATTTTACGTTACGTTCTAAACACTACAATTCATGACGCAGCTCCCTACCTTTTTGACCCTTTTGAATGCAGTATTCCAACATGAGTGAAATTAACCCCTGAAGGTTATTTTGTGCCACAATATCCTCCGATACACTTTTCAGTCCTCTTCCATGTTCCATACTGCCCAAGCTTTCTGTACCTGTATTCTGGGTTTGATAAGAGAGAATGCCATTTTTGCAGCAGCAGTTTTGTACAGTGTGTGAATAATAAGTTTTTCTGTCATCCAATTGACTGCCTTCTCCAATGGGTTCCTCAGCAGACTTTTGGTCGTCACAATCAGGGAAACACTTCATACTTGTCTTACAGTATGTGGCTCTCAAATGGCTGTGTATAGTCTTCCACACCATTAACTACTGAATGTACAAAATATGCAGGTTTTTTTTAAAAGTGTAAAATACAAACAAGATTTCTGGCTTGTCAGCGTTTTTTCTGCTTTATTTTTTGTTTGTTTGTGTGATGCATTTACTGCAAGAGATGACATCATAGGCTGTCCCAGTTTTAACATAACTACTTTATAAGTTGTGTACTTATTGGAGATCAAAGTCTGGTTTTATACAGGATGCATTTACTTATGTTTCTGACTATTTGCATTAGACCATTCAATACAATACACCAGGGGTTTTCAAAGTGTGAGACAGTGAGCCCCCCCTCAGAGAACAAATTTCAGCGGAGCCCCCCCCCCCCCCAAAAAAAGAAATTATTTTACAAATTTAAACATGTTTTTGAAACATTCTAAACATTTTTGTGCGTTTTTAAACACATTTAATACATTTTAACATCTTAATCCAGTGTGTTTAATCCTGCTTCCTTTAAGCATGGATAGTAGTGACTGAGTGTGCATCGGAGTGAGAAAGATAGGCAGACAGACTTTCCCAAATTATTGACTAGTTAAATGTCATTCACACACCCAGTGTTTTTTCGCTAGTGCCTCCAATGTCCTGCTGGAGGAGAATAGCAGCCAGTGGAGAACCAGACCCTCCTAGGGGGGTCCGGGGGTATGCCCCCCCGGGAGATTTGTTTTCACCTTTTTAAAGTGAGGGGCACTTTACACGGCCACGCAAAACGGTGCATACGCAGAAAAATTTCTGCGGTTGCACTATATCATTTACAGGAAAACAGCAAACGCAAACGCAAACGCAGGCATGAACCGCAGATTTTTGAGATCACCTCCGAGGGAGGATTTTTTGGAAAACTTAACGGTTTTGGTTTCCTGTAAACACCGAAACCATTTCCCCTGATAACGCTGACGTCACGGCTCCACCCTCACACATGCGCATTGCGTTTGGATATAAATAGGCATGCGCCGTCTTTGTAGGTCCACGTGCGCCAGTTGGAAAACAACAACAACAATGGCGGATCACCGAGCTGTATTCATTGTGCTCATGGACGTTGTGCTGTTGCTGATGCATTTGTTATCGTGCCACCAATCGCTCCTACAAGCAAATAGGGAAAGAGTTGTGCTCTGCCTGTTTTTCTAGCTAAATAAACGTGTGTCACTTCTATATGCCAGGGACACGGCTCTACATTAAAAAAACACTATCAGCGTGCAGCGGTTAAGTTAGGCTACTGTTCAACAAAAGGAGCATTAAGGCTATGGCTTCACAGTAAAAGCATTTCACTGGCTAAACATTCATAGCATTTCCCTGGACACACGTGAGTTGACTTTTATTTTGAAGTACGCCTAACAGGAAAATATCCGCTCACGAAGCCCCTTCACTATCAGCAAGTCTGCTGTTTTTCCGAGTTCAATGCGGTGAAATAAGAGGACAGAAAGCTTGTCTTTTACAATATTTGTAACCCCAAGCTTACACCAACCGCTTTATGAACGTTAGTGGCATTAATTTTCGGTTACAGTAAGGTTTTATGCATCAAATTGTACCGGAAGAGCTATCTACTAGGCTGTGTCACCGCTGACTATTGGCTTGGCATGGCTGCTACTTCAGCGATTTCGGCCCGTTTCCTCTGAAAACTTTGTGTACGGGTGAAGATGTCAGATAAATTGTGTCTGAACGGGGTTTTTTTTTTTAAACCAAAAACGGGAAAACTCACGTTTTCACCGTGTAAAGTGCCCCTGAAATGCATGAATCTGGTGCACTTTGAGAGGACAATTAAGAGGCTAAATATGAGGGATTTTGTGTGAACAAATAATTTGGAGACACTGGGTCTGATGAATTAGAAGCTATTGAAGAGGGACACATGGATTTTCCATAAAAATATTAATTTAAAATAAACAAAATGTATGCAGGGTCCTCTGGGTTGGGCTTGGTGCTCTTTTTCTTTAACGAGACCTATTTCTCTGTAATTTACTGAATGCATTTAAATGCAGTGAGGGGAACGAAGCAGAAGAACTTGTGTCCAGCTATGCCGTGATCTTAGTATAAAAAAGAAAAACTAAACTAGTCGAAATTGACAATTGAAACCTTTGGGAAAGCTTCTTGTAGCCTTCCCCTAAACCATGACAATGAACAATCTTTGTTCTTCAGATCTTTTGGGAGCTGTTTTGATGATCCCATTCTGTCTCACTTCAGCAGAGAGTCAAAGAGAAGTGCAACTTGCATTTAGGCACCTAAAATACATTGTCTCATGATTAAACAGACAATTATATGAGGTTCAAGGCTTAACAACATAATCCAACCAACTTTGTGTTTAAAGTCATCAGTTTTACATGCTGTTACAGGCATTAAAATCAACAAAACCACAAGGGTACCCATATTTTTGCACAGCCAGTTTTTCACATTTTATTTTATTTCATACAACCAAATACTGCTTTTTAAAAAACCTTTGTTTGGAAAACATCCCAGTAGTTAGCTGTTCCTGGTAAATTAAAGACATACCACTTTTATATTTTTTTTGTGAAAGCAGAGTCAATTATAACGCCGGCTGAGAGGGGTTCCCAAACTTTTTCATATGACTGTATGTAAACTTTTACTTTTACTCGACTACATTTACATAGGACACTGAAAGTAGTAAGTACTACTCGCTCCAAAAAAATTAATTGGAATAATAAATGTCTCATGGTTTTGTTTCTAGACTGAATGTACGCGTGAACAACTGCCACTCGTCAGGACAAGTCGGGGGTATCCAACAAGACCACACATTTGACAACAAATGTAGCCACCTCGTCCACTGGCACTCTTGGTGAAAGCATCTATGTCTGCAACGGCCTCTGCTATAGCTCAGAAGTAAGGCCAATAAACAAGGGAGTGTAGGAGTGTCTCTTCTTGAGTTTTGTATCGTTTTACAAAAAGGCATTTTTTCCCCTGTTTTCTTCCTTGATTTCCCCTTTCCTGTTTTTTTTCCCTCCACCTGAATGCTGTCTTAAAGGAGGTGGTTTCTGCTTTCGCCCTGCATTTGTTCTCAGCAGGCCTCAGTCAAAGCACTGAGCTAAGGTGACCTAATAGTGGCTGTGATATACCCTGTGTCTTACTTTACCAAACATAGCAGGGTGCTATCATTGTAGCAGATCGCTGGTTAGCATTACATGATAAAACAATGCCATCCCTCTGTGGGGGCTAGCAAGCCTTCAGACAGTATGGGAACAATAGCAGCTTTGTCAGGAGTCTGCAGCTCTGTGTGCTTGTTTTATCAAATATCTTCATTTCTGCTTCCTTTCCTATACCTGATACGGCACCACAATACTGTCCTATACCAATACCTTTAACAATTCCCCTATGATCATTTCTTGCAAAAAATATAAATTCAACTCCATTAGATTTATAGTTTGTAAATGTAGAAGCACTTGAAGCAGTTGAGCATATTTGATGAAGTTGATGTACTTGAATGGTGCTTGCTATGGTTGCATCCACATTGTTGAATGCACTTCTTGTTTTAAGAGGAAGTAAGCAATATATTTATGTTATTAAACGTGTTCAATCGCTCTATATTCATACAGTGATCATCACTTATATAGTGTGCGCGTTTTCATAACACAGGTCTCTCAGACACCCGCTCTCTGCATGTATCGGCAGAGAAACTTTTCTGGTATCCCGCAACCTGATATCCAATCAGAAGAGAGAACAATACAAACGCCCATGCACACGCGGAGAGAGCGACAGAGGGGTGAATGTTTATGCGCTTACAATGGCGGAACAGGTAAAAATCCTTTCCAATGTCTGTTTTGATGGTTTTTATCATGTTTTATCGCACTTACGGATCTGAGATGACACTAGATAGGGGAGAACGGGGTTATATGTCACACGGTTGGTTGTCACATTCGTTATACCTCGGCACCAGAAGGCGCTGTCTGTGAACATTTGGTATGGAAATGTCCAGAATTGGGATCAGAGGTCACCTACATAGTCCTTTTTGTAGTAAGACAGCTGAATTTGAGGTGAGAGGACATTTTGTGTTTTTCATGTCAAATTGAAAATATTTAGCTCCTCAGTCTTTTTCTTCTAGACTTTTACACAATGGGTTTATAACAACACACTTGTTACCCTAAAAAAGTGTGAAGGGAAAGCTATAGTTTAGATTGTTGTTAGCTGGCTCTTTGGGGTTGTCACATGTTATCCAAAGGCTGCAGCCAGGAAAGGCACCAAAAAACGTTATATCCTCACTGACACCCCAGAGAAGGATAGAATAGAGCAGGAAAAGGCAGCTAGCATGCAAAAGAAAAAAGGGCAACAAAATCAAAACGACCCAGTGCATCCCAATCTAGACCAGCTGCCAAGGCTACTGCAGCCCAGTGCACTCCACCCCATCTAGGGAAGAAGAAACAGAAGAGCAAGAGACAGGAAGAGGAGTCTTCATCAGATGAAGAGGATAGTTTTAGTTTGGTTTACGGAAACGTTCTCCAACAGCTGTTCAGGGGAGGTATGGGAGAAGTGTTGTATGTGCAACCAGAGGGCACACAAGCTCTGCTTAGTGGGAGTGAGCAGACCCTACATTTGCCATCACTGTAACTCAGATAGTGAATGTGTGTAGTCACACTGGGGACCCATATTCATGTTGAAAGTTCAATTTTGCACAATAAATAACCTTTAAAACTCACAAGTAAATATTCAAACTTTGATCCGGTTCCAACAAGTCCCACCAAATTGACTTTGAAGAAGGTTATGTAAGATTGCCTCATTTCAGACACGTACACACAGGAGCCTGTAGGTTATTGTTGCGAGATGAATGAAACATATTGGTTCTCCCAGGAGAGCAGAATGCATTCCTGGGAGCTACCATTGGCTCCTTTCCACCAAGCTTTTCTCAAGGGACTCTTTATCTTATTGCTTCGCTCTATTAGACAAGCAGCAATCAGGGGTCAGCTGTGTGACGTTGGGTCGCCTTGTGCCCAACGCTGAGGAAAAACAATGAGGCTCTTTCTGATGATAGCCATCCCCATCACCACAACCAGCTGTTAGCCCACACCGTCTTATTAAGACTGGATTTTGTGGTGAAAGCATTTCACCTTCTGGCCAAATGCACCGTCCACTCAGGCAGAACAGAGTGAGAGAGAGAGGCCAGAGAAGGAATTCCCTGGCATCCAAAACCCTCCTCTGTCCCGTTACTTGGGTGTGGTAGGATGTCCTTGAGGAAGAGGGGCCGACCAGTAACCATGAGGTCTCTGGTTGGATCCCCTGCACCGGACAGGAGGGTGTTAGTAGTATAACTAGTGGTGGCTGGTATTAAATCTACGGTGCCCACCATCTCACTTACCCCAAACTGCTCCGGGGGGGAGAGAGGGGGGGGGGGGACAGATTTCAATGTAATAATAAAGTAACTAAAGTTAACTCACCTCAACTCCAGCGTTATGACAAATCACAGTTGTCTCCAGGTAAAACATAAGGGCTGCTGACAGTTCACCTGTGGGCTGAACTGAGATTTGCTTCTGACCTGCACTGATAGGAATGAATGGCACAGTGTAACATAAAGGTCACACAATCACACACCATCATTACACACACACAAAACCATAGTGAAAATATCTGCCCACACACCCTTTGCATTTACAACTCTCTGTCCTTCATTTTTGCAGTTCTTAAAAAAAAACTTAAGGTTAGGTTTCTGTATAAATAATATCCAAACATAGTTTGAACCAACTGGCCCTTGGCACTATAGATGGTCATGCTTTACTAGTAATAGCGATTATGATTCTGGTCACTTTATTTGAGCTTTCACTTGTGTAATTAGTACTTTTTTCCTGACTGGTAGTTTCCAAACTATTTTACGTACGAAACAATGCGTAAACTACTAAATAGAACACATGACAGTTTGAGCCTATTTTCATACCATACTGACCTACTGTATATGAAGGACTTGTGCCAGGTGATAAAGTGGGGCAGGTTATGCAGTAGCTATCTAAAATGTTTTGTAATGATATGGAATTGGAAATGTATTGTGGCAATTTATCAGATGTTTCACAGAGTGATGCAACCAATCCAAGGATTGTGTCACTATTTGTCCCAACCTACTTTCTATAGGAATTGTCCTCTTGTGCATTAGCATGCACTTCCCTTGCTTTGCTCAGTTATATCCTATACTGAATGCTATCTACTGTAGGGGTTTTCAAAGTTTGAGAGAGTGAGCCCCCCCTCAGAGAACAAATTTCAGCGGTGCCCCTCCCCCCCACAAAAAAAAGTATTTTAATTATTTTACAAATGTAAACATATTTTTTTTCACATATTCATCCGCGCCCCACAGTTTGAAAACCACTGATCTACAGCAACACTGAAATACACTTAATTCACTTAAAAGTACAGCATATTTCCCTCTACAAAAGGCATTGATGCTTTTTCTATTGCACAACCTGTTTTATAAATAAACTGCAAGAGGCTTCTGAACAAGGGCCACAGGAAGCTGAATGCCTCATATGCATGAAAACAGTACAGGTTTGATTGAGTGTGGTAGAAGTTGCCTAACATTTTTTTGTTCAAGTAAAGCTAATTTAAGCATAGCCTCCTTTCCTTCACATACTGTAAAATCAGTGAACAACAGCCTGCTTTAGAAGCTAACAAAGCAAAGGGGCATGGTGGTTTCAAGTGGTAGATGCTTAAAACTGTTTCAAATAGACTTACTCAGCTATTTACAGTTCGTTTGAAGTACCAAATGCTCACACGTGACTTATGCTTAAAATAGAAACTTTTCTCCTTCCATCTCTCTTTCCATTAGGAGCACTCAATGCTTTCTGTTTAACCCTCTTTTAGCAAATAGCTAATCGCTCTCATTGCAGTTGTATTTTTGGGAGAACAATGTGATGTTTTCGTCCAACTTGATTAAATCAATTCGATTTATTCGACGATTTCTGATTTGACATTTTCCAACAGTTAAAGCTGGGGTATGTGATTTCTGATTGGTCAAAGTTAACATGAGCTGTACACTTTGACCAATCAGAGCGAGGCTCCGATTCTCTGTTCTTATTGGCTGTTGGGACTGTCCATTCACTTTGGCATGACTTTGTTGGTGTGGAGCATGTCAGGGAGGGACCATAGGGGAGGGACCAAAGAGAACAAGTGGAGCGGTTGAGGTATTTGGATTCAAATCTCTATCCCAACTGCTATTTTCTCCCCAAATCCTCCGTCCCAGCTTTAAGGTTAAAGTTCAAGGTGAAGTAAGCGATTTATTTATGTTAATATTTATGTTAAAGTGTTAAATCGCTCTTTATTCGTACAGTGATCACTTATATAGTGTGCGCGTTTCATAAAGCCGATCTCTCAGTCACCCGCTCTGCATGTAAGCTGCAAATAAACTTTTCAGGGATCCCACTACTGATAACCAATCAGAAGAGAGAACGCTACAAACCGGCGCCCGTCTCACTGCCGGTGCACGTGCAGAGCAACAGATGGGTGAATGTGTATGCGCAAACAATGGCGCAGCAGGTAAAAATCCTTCCCAATGTCTGTTTTGATGGTTATTATCACACTTACGGATCTGAGATGATGCTAGATAACTCTACGCTTGTAGACCGCAGTGCATTAATGTGGTGACGTGAGAACGAGGGAGGGGACTGCTAACTGCAGTCACTGACAGGAAGTTAGCTAAAAGAACCATTCCGCTTACTGAACCTTTAAGGTTACGTTTAGATACTAAAAATAATCTTGTTAAAATCGCTGCTTGGTCAATGTTGGGTTTACCCATCAGATCCCCACCTTTCACTTCATTCATATTTCACGCTGCTGTTATATGTTCTTACAGGTAAACATACGTCATATTAGACCTTTAAATCGGTAGATGAAATAAAAAATGAAATTAATTTTTAAAGGTGTCTTCTTGTGGTAATTATCATTTCTAAACTAAGAGCCCTTCATTTCACCTTTCTGCCAATTGAACGCTTCATAGTAAGAAACATTGCAAGGATGAAGCTGGTTACTTTGGTGGAAAACAGTACATCGTGTGATCATTTGTATTTATTATATTTAATTATTTATTCATGTTTTCTCCGGCCCATCTGCAAGTACAATAACTTCTTTGTGTCTGCACACTTGATTTTGTCAATACAGTGCACTTAATGTATGCACTGCTTACACACAAAGTTTTCAAGGCAAGGCAAGTTTATTTCTAAAGCACATTTCGGACACAAGGCCATTCAAGGTGCTTTACAGATGCAAAAACAAAATACATCAAGAATAGAGCACACATTAAAAAAAAATACATAAAAACATAAAATAATTAAAACATTTAAAAAGAATAAAAAGAAATAAAAATTTTAAATGACAGGTTAAAACGGAAACAGTAAAGTCTTCAGACCTGATTTAAAAGAGCCGAGTGTTGAAGCGGACCTCAAGTCCCCTGGAAGTTTATTCCAGAGCTTGGGTGCATTAAAACTGAAGGCTGACTCTCCCTGTCTAGTCCTTACTCTGGGGACTGTCAGTAGCCCAGTGTCAGACGATCTGAGAGCTCTGACTGGTTTGTATGGGATCAGCAGGTCAGCAATGTATTTGGGGCCTAAACCATTTAGGGCTTTATAAACCAACATCAATATTTTAAAATCAATTCTTTGTGTGACAGGAAGCCAGTGTAAAGACCTAAGAACTGGGGTAATGTGATCCACCCTTAGCATTTCCCATTTGTTGATGTAAACATTTGTTTTTTTCTCAGTCTGTGTTAAATAAGTGACGGATGTGAAGAGAAAAATAAAAAGAACAATTTTCTTTCATTCTTTTGTCCACACTTTTTTGGACACACGCCATGTCCATGGGTACAATAGGTTCTTAAATCTGTCCAAAGCAAAAGTGTGTACTTGCTAGCTGATACATTTTTGTTTAAGGAAGAGCGAGTAACAGGTAGAGAGAGAGAGATGACTGTGTGTCCAGACAGAACACACACTGTGTGCACTAACCCAAGATCCACTCCATGCTTCCCTGAACAGCAGAGCAGAGTAGGCCAAGCAGCTATCCTCAATGCTGTGGGAGTCTCTCACAGAACTGCTCTGAGTTTTAACCACACAATAGAGCGTATTGATTCCACATGTATCCAAAAAGACTTCTTCCACTGGAGCTGTGTGCTGTGTACAGGTGGGCCTCTGAGAATGTCTCTGCAACAGGAGAACGGGTGATAATGTCCTTGGTGGCACTGCCATTAAAGCATTGCATTTCTCAGCGGAGTGTGTGTGTGTGTGTGTGTGTGTGTGTGTGTGTGTGTGTGTGTTGTGTGTGTGTGTGTGTGTGTGTGTGTGTGTGTGTGTGTGTGTGTGCCTTCATGGTAAAATTGTTTTTTTTAACTGGATTCTACAAGGAACAACTTGTCCTTGACAGTAAATTTAAGTTTGCGACTGTGTTTAGGTGTTTTTAGTATGCGGGGAATCCGAAATATTTTTTAGCAAATGTTTAGACCAGATTAGTATACATTCATATTTAGATTATCATTGGTCTGACACTGCAATTCATTTTCAGAGGCTCTTTTGAGGTGATGTGTACTGTGTGATCAGTGGGGTCTGTATACAGCATCTTTGCGTGTTTGTGTCATCACTTTAAAGGTGTACATTAACAATTGGTCTGCATTTGGACTTTATCAGTTTTACAGTGGCTTCATCTGAGCTCCTTGAACCTTCAAGAATTATCTTTATAGATTAGTTATTGTATCATTTGAAAAGATACCTGCAAATCAAATCAAATCAAATCAAATCAAATCAAATCAAATCAAATCAAATCAAATCAGTTTTATTTGTATAGCCCAGTATCACAAATAGACATTTGCCTCAGTGGGCTTTACATTCTATACAGTACGACACCCTGCCCTTGGACCCTTAGCCCGGGTGAGAAAAAACTCCCAGTAAAAAACCCCTTTATCGGGATTAAAAAAAATTGAGAAACCTCAGGGAGAGTTGCCAGAGTAAGGGATCCCTCTCCCAGGACGGACATAATGCAATAGATGTCGTAAGGACCTATGGTTATGAATGTTGGTTACTGTGTCAAGCATGTCAGCAGAATTGTCATGTGACACAAATCTCCAAGACCCTCCAGCAAATAAAAACATCCATCTTAAAGTTAAAGACACAAGATGAAAGAGATGAGCATCATGTTCGGCAGTGTGAATAGAGGACTATTTCAACCAGTACAACCCTGGACCCGCCCACCACCTCCAGGCCATAAGGGAGATGTAAACATTGTTCTGCCATTCAATCCTGTATATCAGAACAGAGCCTTTTGCATCCACTCACAATGCTGCTACATTCTTCAGTCAAGGGGCAGGGATGTACTAGGCTATGTCTGCACTCTGACACACTATCTACCAGACCTGCCTTTCATCTCAGCAGCCCCACCATGACAACACACACTGGGCAGAAAAGACAGCCTGTGTGCATGGGGTTAAGGTGGCATGATGATTTTCAGTTATGTTAACCATAATCTTAATTTAAACAATTAAAAAGCGTAGTGCTATTTGTGGTCTGGTTTGATTTTACTCAGTGACTCAAGTTTTAGGAAGTTATATTTCCTTCAATGTCTATTTCTAAAAGAATAGCATTAATGAAAGTGACAATTCTCCGAGCTGTAAAGTTAAAAAATGGGCTTTTCCATGATATCCCACTACTACGCAGCCGTGTGTGCGAGTTTGTTTGTATGTTTGTGTGGCACCACTGCATCCCATGCTTCCAAACTTTGCCAGAATATTCTCTAGGGGTCTGGGCAGGATTTGCAGGATTAAAACTGTACATACTGAACCCCATATTACTGATTAAGATTTATTTTTAACTTGGTATGAACAGTTCTTAGTGACTTTAATAACTGTTGATTCATGTGAACAACAGTAGCTCAACATGGGTCACAGCAGAACCAGGGCCCACAGAAACTACACATGTGGGGGCCAGAATTACACATCTCTCTTGCATGTCCGTCATGGGGCCTTCACACCAACAACAAATGACAGACATACACAATATAAAGTTGGAATTTTGATGCATCCAGCTTTGTTTGGTTTTAATGGGTCTGCATTCAGAACAGGTAATGACATGCTACACATTTAATTCTGCCCATGCACGGAATACATGCAAAAAACTATAACATTTCTCTCATTGGCTAAATTGGGTCTAGAATGACACACACACACACACACACACACACACACACACACACACACACACACACACACACACACACACACACACATTTCTTTTTTATAATAACAATTATCAAGTGTTAAGAACTCAACAACACAACCATGATCATTTCTGTTCCCAGCCACTTAACATTATTATTCTAGGTTATTATTACACCTGCATTTTCACAGATCAAAGTTATGGCAGTAATAATACCAGTAACAATTTGTCATTCACAGGACAAACACAAACCAACTGTTAACGAAAATGTGGACGGCCGTGGAAGGGACACTAGCTCCCAGTAGGAGAAAATGGCGCCATGGAGGCGCCTCTCCATGAGCGGGCCTAGGAGTTCCCATTCACTGTGGTCCAGAGGTGGTTCCCCCTTTGCTTGGCCTTTGCTGTCATAGTCAGTAAAGGAGAGATACAATCCATCTTGTATTTTCACATTTTCTCATTGCACTTTCTTTTGATTAGTAATAACCTGACCCTGAGTCTTCTGCAGGACAGGAGAACAAGAGAGTTGGTGTGTTCCTGCCCCACAATGTGTTGGGACACAGCCAGCTGTACACTGACTTCAGCAGAGACAAACCAGCAACAAGTGTGAGAGTGTTTGTGTGAGACAACCAAGATGGACAGACAACATTGCTATTTAACAACTACAGTATCTTTAAATTAATAAATAACTCAAACATCACAAACCTTGCAGCTCCGGAGATCCTTTACAACTCCCTCATTCACCCTCTGCCACATAAAGTGCACACTAAAAGTGATGATGCTGACAAACTCAATGTACATATAAAAAACATCATATTTCCTTGACCACTCCTATGTAACAACAAACTTGCCACCGACCAGAGGTTGAGCGCGCGCAGCGCACTTTGATCTAGTTCTTATAATATGAGATGCACCTGTATATCGTGGTGTCCGGCAAAGCTGCTCCCTGAGCCCATTGCTGTTTGCCCTATGCATAGAACCTCTGGTTATTGGCAGAAACAACCCCATAATCACCCTCGTACAGCTGGGTAAAATGGATCACCACAGAGCCCTGTATGCTGATGATATAATCTTTTGATTTTTTTCGCAGTCTGAAGAATCTGTTCCGTCTCTACTGGACCTTCTAAAAAAGTTTGAAGGGCTGTCAGGTTATACCATAAACTGGCGGAAGTGTGAATGTATGCCTTAAAGTCAGGATCTAGATCCCAAGTTTTTCTTCGAGTTAAAGTGTCTGACCATATAAAGTACCTAGGAGTCACTACTGCTTTACAAATCGTTAGCCTCATAGCATAATTGCCTAAATCATACTACTTTTACTCTACATCTACTCTATTCTACATCTACTCTACATCTACTTTACCCTACTTTATAACCCTTAAAATATGACTTAGGCAATTATGCTATTAGACTAACGAAAAGTAACTACAGTGCTATGACTGATAAACTTAAACATGATATTGAATTTTGGCAAAAACACTTCCTATATCCATGATTGGTCGAGTCAACACCATCAAATCGGGGACCTAGGGTTTTGTATTTATTTCAAATTTCAGGCCAAAATCCTTTTTTTAAACATTTGATTCAATTATTTTTCCTTTTGTCTGGGGGGCGCAAAGCACATCGTATAGGTAAGAAACATTTAGGCGGCCCTACCCAGTGATCATGCTGTTTCTCCCTAAAAAATCCTGTTTAAATATCTTCCTCAACTGTGCAGTTAAAGACCATCAAGCAGGAAAGGTAATCCACAGCCCCGCTCAATACGGCGAGGAGAGATTCTATATCTAAGCTCCTTTTGTTTAACGCTGTTTCATGAATGAACTTGCAAATTGCTGTGATCTGAAAACACAAAGCACTCTCTCACTCACTTCTAACAGGGCCGGTGGATGGAGGCCAGACTGATTGGTGAATTGGTGAGAAACAGCCAGGAGTAAGAGTCTCTTCCCTGACATCAAAAGACCTGCCGTCTCCCTTCTGTCAGCTTACTGAAGGGAGGGTTGACAGAGGGCCGCCAGGCAGACACACATATCCCTTTGGAAGACGAGCCCTACAGAGCGCTTTGCATTGAATGGATGTTGAAGCAGAGGGCTCTGCACCACTGATGAAACCCTGGGTAAATGAAGTGCCAAAAAGAAAAATGAGACAATGGTCATGGGTCGTCCTTGCCAGAAAAAAGGGTTTTTATATCCAATAACTAAACTATATTGTATTCAATTAATACCTACAGTCTTCTTAAAACAACAACTTCCAAAACAGGTTTATATCAGTGTTATATTAATGTAACACTTTACGGTTTTGTTGTTGAATATCTTTATTCAAAATATTTTCTACATTTAATTATGTTAAACTATGTTAAACTTTTCTGCAATTTATGTCAACATTCTCTATCATCACATGAAGTTGTGATGTTATTTTTCGTGCAGTGAAAAGTGTGGGGCATCCCAGGGTAACATCCTTTATTCTACAAGACAGCATTGTACACGTTTTAGTCTTTCAGTTGTGATTAACAGCGGGGCAAAGACTGATAAGCCATGCACAGAGATGAATTCACTGTAGCAAGACTATATTTGAATATTTGGAGGAGCATTCACTCAAGTGGATTGTTCAAGGGAACAAAAGGACCTCTGATATGAACCACTCACTGTGTTTACACGCAGACTCATAATCGGGTAAATAAACGAAGAAGACTTCAACAGAGGCCTGTTTCAGGTAGCTGGTTTTACATACTCTGAGTTTAATCCTGCACTCTGAGTTGGTCAACTCAGAGCGCAGGGTTGACGAGCAACTCTGGGTTTTCGGTTTCAGAACAGTGGATCAGCGTTGGGTCAATCAACTCTGAGCGTGTTCACTCTGGGTGGAGCGTGTGCGTAAAAGCCATTGTCAATGGATCGCTGATAACATGATTCACCATGGAAACAGAAGAAACAAATGATTGATCCTCCCACTTCTCCACTTCTCAAAAAAAAAAAAAAAACTTCTCCGCTCCTCCCACTAGAGTTAGAAATATTAACGAATGAGTTTATGGAGAAGAATTAACGGGGATATTGTCTCATAACTCTGATCTAATCACCTCGGCAATTCAGAAAATAAATGGTGCAAACATGTTTTGTCAAGAGCATCATTGCTTCCGTATGAGAAGCAATCTATTTTAAGAATTAAGTTACGCATATCAGCAACAACAAAATTATTAAGCTGCCGCTGCACGGCATTGCTGACAGTGTTTTATATTCGCTGTATTATGTAGGCAAGCTATAATAGGCCTAGGCCTACTGTGCAGTAAACAGACTTTCGCTTCTTTTAAATGGGGAGTGAAAGATATTAACGTTTGACACATAAGGTGACAGTTTCCATTGCAGATCCTGATTGATTTATTACCAGATCCCTTGTCCTCTAATGATCACAGTTTAAATTATTATATCATTTCTATATTCATATTAGGCTATTTAACGAGGCTCGTTTGTGACTTTGTGATCACGCAAGTGAACAGTAACGATCGCGTGCAGCCGCAGAATTACATTTCAACCAGACATAAATAGCCTATGTTCAGTGGCACGGAGTCCTGATAATAATAAAAATAAATAATGAGATACATACAATACAATAGGTTTATTAATCTGAATGTAAAGCATGTTCACAATGTGTAAGGTGGACGCATATGAACGGACCGAGGGCTGAGAACAAGGCTACTGATCAGATAAATGATCGATCAAACGTAAAATCATCAGGAAATGATAAAAACACCCCGATAGAGATTTCTATGGAGTGATTTTGCTTTAAACTGTACAGGGTCGCTTCGTGGCAGTCAGTACGTTTACATGCAGACTCATAATCCGGTAAATAAACTAATAAGACTTCAACAGGACTTTTAAAATGCATGTAAACACCTTTATCCGATCTACTTCGCACACAAATCGGCACATTAACGGACAAACGAAGTCGGATAAGAACACCTAGATAACTCGTTCATTGTCGGCATTCTCTCTGCATGTAAACAGGGATTGGACATCTCATGTCGGGGTTCTCGTTCTGTGCTTGCGCGAGAATCCCTGCGGAGGATTTAACAAGGAAGTGGAAGGAGACGACGTAAACAAATAGTAGGGTTGCTATGGTTGCTGCCGGAAGGCACTTACCAGACGTGGCTCTAAAACCACTTGTTGAAAGGGCTACAGCGCCACCTAGCATAGTGGAGACAGCCATGCATCGGACATTTATCCGATTCCTGAAAGGCCATGTATACTCATACAAGTGACACGGTCCATTCAAGTGTCTAGTTCGGTATACGTCTTAATCCAATCTAGTTGTGCCATGGAAACGCACTGACTGACACTCTTTCTTCAGTCGGAGCTGCAGCGTAAAGTGAAAACAAACTCAGGGTAGGTCTAACCACCTCCCGAGCAGGTTAGACCCACAGCGTATGTTGCCGCAGTAACTGACTCTTGGTTGCGCTGAACCTGCTTCTTGAAACGGAAATCCGAGAGTTTCCACTAACTCAGAGTGAACAAACTCTGGGTTGCCTCAAAACCAGCTACCTGAAACAGGCCTCAGGACTTGTAAAATGTGTGACAGCTCCTGGCACCTGGCTTCCAGGAGCTAATTGTTAATTGCATGCACCCCTGCTGGCTGATCTCGTCAGCTATATAAGCTGGAGTTATCAGCCACATGGTTCTCTCCCTGGCCTGCTGGTTGGTTTGGTTCGCTTTCCTTAGCTTTGCTTTGCTTTGGATTTGATTTGATTTGATTTGCTTAGTTAGTTTTGCTTTACACATACACTACATTCTTCACCCACACAGACACCGCACCCATTACTGATTACTGATATTCATGCACCATTTAGTAGGTTACTTTATACTTTGTTTAAATAAAGTATTATTTGGTTAAACTAATTATCTTGTGTGGTTTCCTCCTTGTCCTTCCCTGGAGCCGGGGTGTGGCATGGGGGCTCGTCAATAAGTGGTTGGATTAAGTAGTTGAACAGTTTGGAGGAATATCACATAGGACAGGTTAGTAGTTGGTTTGGGAGCAGGTTCTTTTCATAGTGGGTAGTCGGCTGAGGCTAGGCTAACAGAGTTGATTGTCTGGTGAGCACATGTCTGGATTTGAACTTTCCCTGTTAGGCTTCAGTTGCGTTGCCCCTCTGGGTTGCGTGAATTTTTTTTCTTTTGTTGTTTTTCCCTTTTGGTAGTGCTGTGGGGCGTGGTTAGTGTCAATTGTTCAATGTCAATTGTCTCGGGGGCACATCCGAAGGATCTTGGGGGTTGTCTGCTTGCAGGTCGCCTTTCAAACCGGCTGGTTTACAGTGCATAAATACCCACCGCAAGCTGCATGAACACTAGGGTCAAGATTATTCAGGTTTGGATAGGCAGTTAGGGGGGAAGTTCTAATTCTATTTGCATCCCAGTGATCAAAGCTGTTTTGGCATGGCTTCTTTAGTAGAAGCGTTTATTCAGTCTCCTTCTGAAACCTTGCTGGACAGCTGTACAAAGGACCAACTGTTGAAAATTGCTGATCATTTCAAAGTTGAAATTGCAGCTACACGTCTGAAGGACACAATCAAACGTATCCTGAAGGCGACTTTGATGGAAGAAGGGGTTTTGGATTCTGATGAAGGTAAGGGTTTACCAAGTATGGTGGTTTCACCAGGGGGGAGTCTCACCTTTGATCAACAAAAGGAACTGATGTTAATACAAATGGAACATGACAAAATAAAGATAGATAAAGAATTGGCCCTTGAACGTGCAAAAATAGATAAAGAATTGGCCCTTGACCGTACAAAAATGGATAAAGAGTTGGCGCTTGAAGCAATGAAACAAAAAACAGAGCAGGCAAAACTGGACATTGAACAATACAAACTAGATCTAGTTAGAGAAGGGAAAATGGCAGGAACTGATATAACTAGGTCTGCTGGTTCATCTAGAGTGGATTGTACTAAGAATCTCAGATTGCTGCCTAAATTTGATGAGGGAGACCCAGATACGTTCTTTTCCTTGTTTGAGCGTCTCGCTGATTCACAGGAGTGGCCTGATAGTGAACGTACGTTGTTACTACAATGCGTGTTTAGAGGTAAAGCCCAAAAGGCATATGCAGCTTTAACAGCAGAACAGTGCAAAGAGTATAAAATGGTTAAAGAAGCCGTGTTGAAAGCTTATGAATTAGTTCCTGAAGCCTACAGGCAGCTCTTCAAAAATTGGAAAAAAGGGGAAAAGCAAACGCATGTGGATTTTGAAAGGGAGCTGGATATACATTTTGATCGGTGGTGTTCTGCGTCCAGTGTTGGGTCATTTGAAGAGCTGCGTAACCTTGTTGTGCTGGAACAATTTAAGCAGTCGTTGCCTAACCACATATCTACTTATATCAATGAGAGAAAAGTTAAAACTCCAAAAGAAGCCGCTGTACTTGCGGACGAATATGGTTTAACACACAAACGTGTCTTTGGGGAGCAAGGTCCACAACGGTTTGGATTCAAAGACAGCGGGGAGAAAGGTGAATCGGATTTCAGTTGGGGTTCTTCAAAGGGAGAGCTAGGCAGAGCTGGGAACAATGATCCTAATTCAACTTGTAATTATTGTCAGCGACAAGGGCACTGGAAAAAGGAGTGCCCCTTGCTAAAATCAAAAAAGGGTTTTAGTACAGGGCCTGTCCAATCTGTGGGGTTAGCTGTTCCGCTTAGTAGCTCAGAGCTAAGTACTGACAAAATTGTCCCTCCTTTTCAGATGCGACCCAGAGTGTTGAGTGCAGCTGATATTGCTTTAAGGTATGCTCCATTTATATCAGAGGGTTTTGCATCCTTAACTGACCATAGTAAGAAGGTGCCTGTCAAAGTTTTTAGAGATTCTGGGGCTCTACAAAGCTTTATTAGGGAGTCAGCCTTACGTTTTTCACCAGCCTCTGACACAGGAAGGTGTGTTCGAATCAGAGGAATGGATTTAAACACCATTGTTGTGCCTGTCCATACAGTGCATTTGTCTTGTGGCATGATACAGGGGGATGTAGAGGTGGGTGTGCGTCCAGATTTGTCAATGAAAGGGGTTGATATTATTCTGGGCAATGATTTGGCAGGAGCATGTATGTGGCCTGATGCGTCCACCTCTGATGGGTTGTGTGTAGTGTCTCCTGCTAAAGCGAGGTCTAAGGTCCCTGAGCAGTCGGTGGGTGCAGTGTCCCGTTCTCTCAGTGTGCTGCCAAGAGTTGACGTACAGATATCTGATCTTGGGTCTGTTTCTCATGCAGAATTTGTGAGGGACCAGAAAGAGGATCTCTCGCTAAAAGAGCTGTTTGAGCAGGCCGGGCACTCTATTAATGGGGGAAACAACTCGAGAGGTTATTTTCTCCATCAGGGCCTGCTGATGAGGAGGTGGGTCCTTCATGGGAGAAATTTGCCTGGGGGATCAGTGGGGAAGATTGTGCTTCCTGTGAAATATAGACAGCCGGTAATCACAGTGGCGCATGTAGCTGGTCAAGGGGGATTGAGGGGAACATATGGGCGGGTCCTTCAGGACTTTTTCTGGCCTGGTATGAAACGGGATATTCAACAGATCAGAGGCCAGAATAATGTAGCTGCTGATGCTCTTTCCCGGGCGCCATCGCCTTAGCTATACCCTCCCGCTTAACATTCGTCCTCGTGCTGTAGGGTCTTAGTTGCTGGGTCTCGGGGATGCCGGAAGATAAAATGTTAAGGAAAAGGGAGATATCTGGTCAACGTGTCAGTTGTTTGTCATGTTTGTATGTTCCCCGTAACTAACTGTGTTTGTTTTGCAGGTTAAGTGTTGAACCCTGTTTCTATGGAGGGGGGTGTGACAGCTCCTGGCACCTGGCTTCCAGGAGCTAATTGTTAATTGCATGCACCCCTGCTGGCTGATCTCGTCAGCTATATAAGCTGGAGTTATCAGCCACATGGTTCTCTCCCTGGCCTGCTGGTTGGTTTGGTTCGCTTTGCTTAGCTTTGCTTTGGATTTGATTTGATTTGATTTGCTTAGTTAGTTTTGCTTTACACATACACTACATTCTTCACCCACACAGACACCGCACCCATTACTGATTACTGATATTCATGCACCATTTAGTAGGTTACTTTATACTTTGTTTAAATAAAGTATTATTTGGTTAAACTAATTATCTTGTGTGGTTTCCTCCTTGTCCTTCCCTGGAGCCGGGGTGTGACAAATGCATGTAAACACTTTTATCCGATCTACTTCTCACACAAATCGGCACATTAACGGACAAGCGAAGTCGGATGAGAAGACCTAGATAACTCGTTCATAGTCTGAATTCTACCTGCATGTATACAAGGATCGCATATCGCATAACGGAGTTTGCGTTCTGCGCTTGCTCGTGAGTTCCCTGTCTGGGATTTCACAATCCATGCTCCGGCCATTTATCGAATATTTGAAAGGCCATGTACAATCATATGAAAAAGTTTGGGAACCCCTCTCAGCCAGCATTATAATTGACTCTGCTTTCACAAAAAAAAATATAAAAGTGGTATGTCTTTCATTTACCAGGAACAGCTAAGTACTGGGATGTTTTCCAAACAAAGATTTTTTGAAAAGCAGTATTTGGTTGTATGAAATAAAATAAAATGTGAAAAACTGGCTGTGCAAAAATATGGGAACCCTTGTGGTTTTGTTGATTTTAATGCCTGTAACAGCATGTAAAACTGATGAATTTAAACACAAAGTTGGTTGGATTATGTTGTTAAGCCTTGAACCTCATAGAAATGTCTGTTTAATCATGAGAAAATGTATTTTAGGTGCCTAAATGCAAGTTGCACTTCTCTTTGACTCTCTGCTGAAGTGAGACAGAATGGGATCATCAAAACTGCTCCCAAAAGATCTTAAAAACAAAGATTATTAATTATCATGGTTTAAGGGAAGGCTACAAGAAGCTTTCCCAAAGGTTTCAATTGTCAATTTCTACTGTAAGGAACGTTGTCAGGGAATGGAAGGACACAGGCACAGTTGCAGTTAAACCCAGGTCTAGCAGACCAAGAAAAGTACAAGAGCGGCATATGCGGTGGATTGTGAGAATGGTTGCACACAACCCAAAGATCACCTCCAAAGACCTGCAAGAACATCTGGCTGCAGATTGTGTATCTGTACATGGTTCAACAAATCAGTGCAATTTGCACCAAAGCATCTGTATGGCCAGGTGATGAGAAGGAAGCCCTTTCTGAGCCCATGCCACAGATACAGTTGCATGGAGTATGCAAAAGCTCATTTAGACAAGCCAGATTCATATTGGAAGAAAATGCTTTGGACTGATGAGACAAAAATTAAGTTATTTGGTCTTTATAAAAAGCAGATGTTTTGGTGCAAATTGCACTGAATTGTTGAACGATGTACAGATACACAATCTGCAGCCAGATGTTCTTGCAGGTCTTTGGAGGTGATCTGTGGGTTGTGTGCAACCATTCTCACAATCCTCCACCTATGCCGCTCCTGTTTTTTTCTTGGTCTGCCATGCCTGGGTTTAACTGCCACTGTGCCTGTGTCCTTCCATTTCCTGACAACGTTCCCTACAGTCGAAATTGACAATTGAAACCTTTGGGAAAGCTTCTTGTAGCCTTCCCCTAAACCATGACAATGAACAATCTTTGTTTTTCAGATCTTTTGGGAGCAGTTTTGATGATCCCATTCTGTCTCACTTCAGCAGAGAGTCAAAGAGAAGTGCAACTTGCATTTAGGCACCTAAAATACATTTTCTCATGATTAAACAGACATTTCTATGAGGTTCAAGGCTTAACAACATAATCCAACCAACTTTGTGTTTAAAGTCATCAGTTTTACATGCTGTTACAGGCATTAAAATCAACAAAACCACAAGGGTACCCACATTTTTGCACAGCCAGTTTTTCACATTTTATTTTATTTCATACAACCAAATACTGCTTTTCAAAAAATCTTTGTTTGGAAAACATCCCAGTACTTAGCTGTTCCTGGTAAATTAAAGACATACCACTTTTATATTTTTTTTGTGAAAGCAGAGTCAATTATAATGCCGGCTGAGAGGGGTTCCCAAACTTTTTCATATGACTGTATACTC
This sequence comes from Ammodytes marinus, assembly GCF_949987685.1. Classification (NCBI taxonomy): domain Eukaryota; kingdom Metazoa; phylum Chordata; class Actinopteri; order Uranoscopiformes; family Ammodytidae; genus Ammodytes; species Ammodytes marinus. Next base: position 3,964,362 of record NC_137230.1, on the reverse strand, counting down.
AGACAAGTGACGCGGTCCGTTCGAGTGGCAAGTTCAGTATATGTCTTAATCCAATCTAGTTGTCCCATGGAAACGCACTGACTGACAGGATGGGATCATTTAAAGGTAATGTAATAAGTTATCTTTATTGTGCACAACATAAAGTATACAAGTAAAGTACAAGTAAACAATAATATCATGTTTGATTATTCACACGTAATTTATATGTTAGGATATATAAGTTTAGGTTAGGACATGAATTTTGAGATAAATTATGCTTTGTCATAAAGGAGTTGTACAATGACTGAAATTCTACGACTTGTATGTTTTCAGTTTACAACACAAGTACAACATTTAGTCTTTTATAATGTTGATTCTATATATTTATTTCGTTTATTAGTCATAGGTTTAAGGTGAGACTGGGAAGGGGGAAAAATATTTTTTTCAAGCACTGGTCAATTTTGAAATTATTGGCTATTTATCTTCCATAACTAGCCTTTTTTCATACTATAAGTAAATGGTCCAAATGTACATTTGTGTGTTTATTTGGCAGGCAAGATTGGCAGTATGGATAACTATAGGCCAATAGCCTTAGCCAGTGTAGTGTCAAAAATCCTGGAGAAGATTTTACTTGATCGCCTTAATCAATATCTGAGCACTAGTCAAAATCAGTTTGGTTTCAAAGCAAAGCTTGGTACAGAGTTGTGTATTTATGCCGTGAAGGAGGCTACACATACATATATGAGGCAGAATTCCTCTGTTCTAATTGGTTTTATTGATGCCTCTAAGGCATTTGACAGAGTTAATCATTTTAAGCTTTTTAACAAATTGAAGCAAAGGGGTGCACCTGATAGTATTATAAGAATTCTGACCTATTGGTATTCTAAACAGAGAATGCATGTTAAATGGGGTAACAGTGTCTCTACTCCCTTTGGTGTAAGTAATGGAGTGCGTCAGGGGGGGATACTTTCTCCTGCTCTTTTTAACTTGTACATGGATGAATTATCTCAGCAACTAAATGAATGCCAAACTGGTTGTATGATTGGGAACACTCTTGTAAATCATGTCATGTATGCTGATGACTTGGCCATTCTCTCTCCCAGCAGTGCTGGTTTTCAGCAGCTACTGAACATTTGTTCTGATTATGGGATGAAATATGATGTGCAATACAATGCTAAAAAAAGTATTGTTATGATATGCAGAACCAAAGGGGACAAAGAATTGTGCTTTCCAGATTTCTATCTGTCAGGACACGTGTTGGGAGTCTGTAGGAAAACAAAATACCTGGGTCACTACATCACAGATCAGATGTATGATGATGATATTTATAGACAGTGTCGCATGCTATATGCCCAAGCTAATATGTTGATAAGAAAATTCCATATGTGCTCTGAAAAAGTAAAAATCCAACTTTTTAAAGCATACTGTACTCCACTGTACACTGCAGCCCTATGGGCAAAGTTTAAAAAAAAGGCCAGTCTACAGAAGCTACAGGTTGCTTATAATGACTGCTTCAGGATTCTACTGAGGAGGCCTAGGTGCTGTAGTGCTAGTGCCCTGTTTTGTAATGCAGGTGTCAGCACTTTCAGAGCATTGTTGAGGAACCTGATGTATAAATTTATCTGTCGCCTTAATACGTCACAGAATTGCATTGTTGTTGTGCTGACTAATCCCAGCTACAGTACAATTCGTTACCAGAATGAATTATGAATGTCTTTTATGAAAATGTGTGTAGGCCTATCTGTGGGGTGGGTTTTTTATGTTTTGTGTGTTCTTTTTATGGACCTTGAGTCTGACAATAAAGATGATGATGATGATGATTTGACTAAACCTTGTATGTTTGCATCTGCCATCATCTCAACATTAGTTTTTTTCAATACTCTTGAACAAACAATCTCAACTTCTGAAGCACTTACATCAATCAGTCTTTCCATATTCATTCTTAGCACTAGTCTGAGGGTTAGTACAGAAAGATTTGCTAATATGTTGTCATTTTATTCTTTAAAAAAATGCTGAAAATGCATTTTTAGGACCTGTACATAGTATTTATTTATGAAACAAAAAAAGTTGTGAAACAAAATATTTTTTTTTTCTAATGTAAGTAAACAACTGGCAATGTTGCATATACTGTATCTATAAGAACACTTTTTTGTACACACTATTTCTCTGCCTTATATTAGTTTGTATTACAATCAAATACTTCAGTACTGTATAGCTTTTTAAAAAGTGTATTAAAATAAAGGCTTTAATTTTGACACCTCATTTCCTCTTTCTCTTTTTTCATCTCTTTGTATTTCTCTACCCTGTGTGAGACTTTGCATGATGTCACCGGGCCTTTCCTGTCTCAAGCTCCTCCTCAACTTGACTTTGAAACTTGAGGCACCAACCCTCATACTGATGGAAGTCAATGACTTCTGTAAGAAAAAAAAACTCTTCCATCCATTGTGGCCTTTTTAAATCCATATTGTATCTTCTGTTGTGTGAAGTTCTAACCCTGTCTCCCTGGAGCCTGTATGGTCCCATCTGTAGTTAGATTGAGGCTACAAGGTTAAAGGTTTGGTTAAATAACAATGACAATTTGTCTCATGTTTCAAGTGTTTCTACACAGAAATGTTCTGTATTCAACCAAGATCACAATATGTCCCATAGCTTATAAGGACTCTGACTACCTTATTAAACCTATTTATTCAATTAGTATCAACATTTTTGCAACTTGGCAGATACTTATGTGTGTGTGTATGTCGGTGTGTGTGTGTGTGTGTGTGTGTGTGTGTGTGTGTGTGTGTGCGTGCGTGCATGTGTGTGTTGTGTCTGTATTTAAAACGATAAAGTAGTTTAAATTAAAAAATTCAAAGTGAATCTTGTGGACTGAATCATGTCACATGTATTTGCTGTTCCAAATGAATTGTATATAAATGTGAGACAAGGATAGCTGGTCTGTAGCCATGCTTGCACATACCCGCTCTCCTTGCTGAAAGGATTTCTGCTTATTATATGATAAACTTTCAAATATATGATACTTAATGCAACGGCAATCTAACACAATTAACGTGTCACTGTTCACAGTTGTGACCTCAGCTCTTTCTCTCCCAGCCAATGCATGCCCTTGTTTACTGGCAGCAATGAGGGCTTGTGTGTAATTGGGGTAGGCCTCTCCCCCTTTGCCCATATTTTTTTGCAACGGTAACAGAATACAAGCTTGTGTCTGAGTTATGCTGTTTTTTTTTCTCTTTCCTATCTTGTATATTTTGCAACAAGTGGAGGAGCGGTGCGTTCTCATCGGAGGCTGAAAAGAGCCTTTGTTTGCCTGTGAACACCTGGACAGAGTTATCTCCCTCCCTCCTTCTCTTTCTCTCTTTTTCTATCTATCCATCTTTTCAATCTAAATAGCCCCCCCCCCTCCCCTCTCTCTCTTTTATGCTCTGTCTGTGTGTGTCCAACTGCAACAGTTTGACTCAAAAGTACAGACACAAAATAGACGGGCATGGGAAAGTTTTTTAAGTTTTTTGAAGAGAGAGAGAGAGAAAGAGAGAGAGAGAGAGAGAGAGAGAGAGAGAGAGAGAGAGAGAGAGAGAGAGAGAGAGAAGCACAATGAAGAATGATATTAATAGTCAAGGTCAAGTCCTCCTGTGTTTGATTCTAGACCGGGTTCAAGATTTTCTCAAATAAATCAGGAATCAGAATCAGAAATACTTTATCGATCCCCAGGGGGGAAATTCACTTTGTGACAGTTGCCACAAGGTATAAAATCTAACAATATAATATAAGAATAAGTAAATCATTAAATAAGTATGAACATTATTCTACAATATATACACAGTGTAAGTACCAAAATAATTGGAGTATATGAGATATGTAATATATGCAAATATTGACATCAGAAAAGTGTAATGTCTAAATAGAGCAGAAATAATACTAAAACAGCGCTGTAATAATATTTAGTGATGTGCAGTTCAATTATTGCACTGAAAAAATACTGCACCATATAAGGATAATTTTTTTTGCAAAATGCAGTCGTTTAATTTTTTTTAATGCATTACTAGTGCTAACATAAGACAAAAAGACGTACTAAAGGTTTGCAATTTATTCAATTCTATTCATATTCAGTGTGAATGTACAAACTGCAGTAGTGACTGCAGATATATTTTGGTGACCAGGCTTTTGTAAATGAACACAAATCTACTGTACATGTGTGATTTTTTTGTCTTTTATATCATAGAGATTTTTCCTCTTTGTTTCAATATTTCCTTCTATTTTTATTTCAGAATTCCTTGCAAAAATGTCATAATTCGCATATGAACTTCATGAACCACACACATGTTTTACTCGTAGACTTCCACTCAATCTACATTTGGACTATTATTAGATCAATTGCTGTTCATTTATAATTCCCCATATTAACTTGGATGTTATATTAATATGAAACTAACCAGAGATCACTTTCACATATTTAACCTCTGGCTTCAATTCAGTGTCCTGAATTAATTTTTTTATTTATTTTTTGGCTGAAATGAATAAATAAAATGTTTGTGTTTTTCTTGTGAGATGCTACATTTTACACATAAAAAGGTCTCAAGCAAAGATAGAATGGTATAATGAGCTATGTGGGTTGTGACAGTGATTGTCCTTGAAGGCTGCCTAAGACTTGCCCTTCATTAAAAGGTGTGCCGTGCTTATTAACCGGAGCAGCCAAGCCTGGACGGAGAGGTCACCTGGCTCCACTTTCCCACGGCAGGACGCTCTCCTAAATCACAGTCAGATAGACGCTTCAATCTTATAGACCCTGCGTTCCAATCCCCAAACTTCTCTTCTATTTAGTATGCCAGAAAAAGATTTAGGATGTCCCAATACATGCATGTCAATTGTAGTATGCTGAAAATACATAAATGCCCCTCTAACTCCACTGGCATTTTGGAGTATTTGTCTTTATTCTTGACATTTCTCGACATAATGAGAAAAAAAACTTCCTTATCGGATTTTTTTTTCACTCCTGTGTGACCCTAAAACTCTTCTGTACTTTAGTATGTAGTGTAGTAAGAAGAACAAGTATGTGATTTGGAACACAGGGAGAGTGTATTAGGGGTGGTCTATTTATACTTTACCTATACAGTATACTGTGACAACTTCCTTCTGTTTTTCAAGCACAACTCTACAGTAACTTCCCTTACCGTGCAAGTTTAGCCCACCTTGTTTATTTTCTGTTTAATTGATGTGTTCATTCGTTTTAATACGAACATTTTACTCAATCCAATCTGATTCATGGTGTACAACTAGGCTTTTTATTCAAACCATTTAGCTGTTTGCTGTTTGATCTCATGCTGATTAAATCAAATCTACAGCTCTGGAAAAAATGAAGAGACCACTCCAAATGTTCAGCGTCTCTCATTTTACTCTTTATAGGCATATGTTTGAGTAAAATGAACATTTTGGTTTTATACTATAAACTACTGACAATATTTCTACCGAATTCACAATAAGAATCATGTCATTAAGAGCATTTCCATTAAGTAATGTAGAGATGAAGATTTAAGAAAAATCCAGACTGTTCTCTTAATTTTTTTCCGGAGCTGTATATGTTTGTAGAGGCAGCCTCTGGTTCCAGTTCATCCCTGGGTCTCAAACTGAATAACGCTCAGTCACAATTGACCACTTTGAGCTAGAGCATGCAGTGATATCATCCATAAAGTTATTTTGTTAAAATGATGTAATTTAGAAAACTTTTAATATTTATGCACTGCATCACTGTTATGATATGTACACATAATGCAATCTAAAATCTTTCTTTCTGTACATTACACTGCTCATCATAAATGTATGCTTGTATGTGACTGGGAATACAATAGTATAAAAAAGAAATGTTCCATAAACGTTTTTTATAGAATTTTTAGACATTGTTAAACAAACAAACAATCACAAGCCCCACCCACCCCTATTGGAACATTTTGACATTAAAAATAAGCAAAAAGAAATGCATTCTAAAGATGAAGTCATTAGCAGGTTTGTATACTATTGATGGAGGGACAATTCTCAAAATATAAAGAAATAATTGCAAAGTCAATGAGGCATTGATACATAGTGCTCCCGTTCTCGATGGTTAAAGGCTGATATGATGTTGCTGGATGATCAGAATTGAGTGTGTGCTGTAGTTTGAAACACTGCATTGTTCTGTTCACAGGAAAAGGCAAGAATTTGGAGTAAGTAATTTTTTTTTACTTCCGATTATTAATCGGTTTGGCATTTTATTACTGCTGTAAAAATCTGAATTGAATTGTAGAATATAATGAAAAAAAAAACCTATATAGGCCTACATATTTTTTAAAACTCCTGTTCATATTCATTTTGAGAAGATCTCATGTGTTGATCCAAAACAACAATAAAATGATCCCACTTACAAATAACATGACAGTGTCCATAGCTCATATCATTTTCCTGCGCTATAATGCTCAATTGTTGTGCCGGGACTATTTAAAAACATATCAGTGAGCCACACTGCTGCATTTTGTGACATATTCCTTCATCATTAACACAGACACTGCATTTTATTTTTTCAGTCTTACATACACTGTATTGCTGACCTAAAATACCCACTAGCGCACAAACTCTGTATTCATCCACAGCTGCAAATAGTCCCCGACAAATACACACATTCTTCTTGTTTGATAACAAACTTAAAGGCCTCTGTTAAACGGTCTAAAAAAGTCTGTCAGCTCTTTAGCTAACCCAATCTATGGTATATTAATGTAGGCCACGGGGACTTATCACTTGTCCTAGCGATCGACTCATCCCCTCCATAGCCGGTTCCTGCTTATTTGCATGGGTCTGGGCCCATGCTTTGCATTTCATATTATTTCCCCTGACTTTATCTTGCCACCCCCCCCCACACACACATACTACACACAGAAACACACACATACTACACACAGAAACACACACATACTACACACACATACTACACTCACACACACACACACACACAGACACACACCCGTCTTATTCTCTCTTCCCCTCTCCATTCCGTCGGTCCTCTTTGAGTCTCTCTCCCTCATTATGAAGTAAAAGTTGCTGGAGTGAGTGAAATGGGCCCTGGCCAAATGCTCATTGTGCCTAATTAAACTTTGACACAGAGAGTGACAAGAGGCGACAAAGGGGGAAACAATAGCAAGACTGTGTAGTGAGTGTGAGTCCCGGAGCTTTGTCCTCCCGTGGAACAAAAGGATTTGTTTGCATGTGTTCAACTCCATTCAACTTCAACCAGGGCCCAGGTGCAAAAACCAACATCACAACTCACAACAACACCTTGGCACGGCTTGACCAACAAACATGGTCCGAATGGGGCCGACATGCACAAGCAGATCAAGAGCTGCAGGGCTGCAATATAAATATTGTGGCTGCGGAATGAATGTAGTCCCATTACTGTCACCGCCTGGACTGAAAGACACACAACCTTTAATTGTAATATTTTACTCGTCTCGACCCTTCCTATGACATTTGAGAGGTCCACACACACACACACACACACACACGCACACACACGCACACACACGCACACACACACGCACGCACACACACACGGGGCACGCACGCACACAGCAATGTATCCACCATCATCATGACATGTAATTCTAGTTGCTGCATGATTTAGAGCCTTGCGTATGCTGCATGCACACTAAGAAGGTAACAACAGATTAACCTAGGTGTGTCACATAGTAGACAGAATATATATACTTTTGTTACAGGATGTTTGAAAGGTGCATCCAACCCTTTTAGATGTTGGATTACTGACAGCAGGGGCGGAGTTGAGCTGGCTCCCCCTCGACTGTTTGTGTGAAGAGGGAGGAACTAACTTACCCACAGTCTTATAAAAAGCACTGTGCATTGGGCTCTTAGCAGTGCTGAACAGACTGTGTACTTGGACTGTGGACTGTATAAGTGCTGCTACATTAGAATGGCACTCAACGGAACCACAGAGAACGGAGTGGCCAAAGAAGAGAGCCCAGCTTTGCCTTTTCCTCAACCTGTCAAAGTCCAGGACATCACACACACCAAGGTAAGAGAGAGAGAAAAGAAAATAGTTGCTGATAAAGTGGCACTATGACCACTTTAAACATAATGTAATGTAACTTTATTTAAACAGGCACAGTGCACAAAAGAAACATTAAGCTTGTTTAGAGCAAGGAGAGATGCATTGTACCAGGTTTTAGCAAACTGCTATTTTCCACCTGTAGTCCCTGTAGTTAAACCAACCATATTGAACTGTCCATCTAGTTTTAAGTTTTAAGTTTATATCTGGTTAAAATACTCTTCATCTCATAACTACTGGACCTACTACCACTCAATATAACCTCCATTAAACTGTCATTGTATTTTATTGGTATCTATTGCATTCCCTTTTTTTTCTATTTTATTTCATTACATTTTTTATTTTGAATTTGCACAGAAGTACAGCACCATGTCACGTCAACAGTTCACTCGCTTCCATCCTGTATGTGACAAGTAAAGAATCTCTTTTTATTTTTTTATATATTATTTTTTTGGGCATTTTCAAGCTTTATTAGACAGTACAGAGTTGAAATGGGGAGACAGAGAGAGAGAGGGGGGATGACCTGCAGTAAAGGTCCACGGGTCGGATTTTAACACGCGACCACTGCAACGAAGGCCGGAGCCAATATGGTACGCGCTCTATCCACTACGCCACCGGAGCGCCCCAAGAATCTTGAATCTCTGTAGGGGTTTGTAAGAGTGGAGGCAGTCAAAGAATATGCTCTCTTTTTTTTTTACTTTGTTGAGAATATAAATCCAGTGTCATATGAGGCACACACACACCTAAGCCATCCAACTGTCCAACAGATTTTCATCAACAATGAATGGCAGGCCTCCAGCAGAGGAAAGACATTCCCAACCACCAACCCTGCAACAGGTGTCAAAATCTGTGATGTGGAAGAAGCAGACAAAGTAAGGCTGGCTTCACTTTGCTATATGGAAATATTCACAATAAGAATTAAATCAACTTTAGTGTGTAGACGATGCCTATCGCTGAGTATGTACAACCTTTAAATGATTTGCTGCTTAATTGCAATATGCTGAACGTATTGTACACACTTATTGAGATCACTTTTTAATGCAAGGTTGTTGTGGTTGTCAATGTGAATATCTTTGAAATGTATGAAACCAAATCAAATGTATAAGTTGGGTTTTGCCATATTTGCAGTATTTTTAGCCTATATGTTATCTACATGACAGTGATTTAGGTTATATCAGCACAATCGCCGTGACAGTATTTTACACTGTAAAAGTGTATGAGTGATATGAGGCCAAAATAATTCTTCTTTTGCCTATCACCTCCAGTCCTCTGACCACGTTTGCCTATAAAGCCTACTACTGTATGGGAAACTGGTAGCCTAATGAAAAGCTCATTTGGTGGGTATGTGCCTACTTGAGTACAGCCTGCTTGGTAGATTCTAACTTTTCTCATTGAGTGTTTATACTGTAGACCTGTCCCTGCATTCCAATACCCATACTTCCCTACTATTCAGTATGCCAGAAAAAGATTTAGGATGTCCCAATACATGCATGTCAATTGTAGTATGCTGAAAATACATAAATGCCCCCCTAACTTCAATAGCATTTTGGACTATTCGTCTTTATTCTCGATATTACTCGACATCAAAAAATCTTAATTAGGCATTGATTTTTTTTCTCACGTGGGCGTGGCCCTAATACTCTTCTGTAGGCTACTTTAGTATGCAGTGTAGTAAAAAGAAAAAGTATGTAATTTGGAACGCAGGGTGTGTGTGTGTGTGTGTGTGTGTGTGTGTGTGTGTGTGTGTGTGTGTGTGTGTGTGTGTGTCCGGATATCCCACCGCTGTCTCCTCCTTCTTCTCCCCCTGGTGTAGGAGGACGTGGACCGGGCGGTGAAAGCGGCGGCCGCAGCCCGTCAGAGGGGCTCCGTGTGGCGGCGTATGGACGCGTCCAGCCGCGGCAGGCTGCTGCACAAACTGGCCGACCTGATGGAGAGGGACCGCGCGCTGCTGGCGGTGCGCTCACTCTATAGTTATCACTTGTCTATAAATCATTACCCCCAAATGAAGAAGCTTTATGAAATTGAACGCAGTGATTTGCTCTACAGATTAATTTAAAATCGAGATTTTGAAAGATGCCTTCTGAGTGTAGGCTATCATCCTGTTGTTTGTTAAATTACCACGACAAACGTTAAGTGGTAGGCTTTTAATCAGGCCTACGGGGCATGCGTGGAATAAAATCAATGTGATCATACGATTGAGTTAACATATTAGGCAAAGTTAAAGTAACAATACCACTTAATTAGAAAGTTAGGGCTTACATTCAAAATGTCAATTTAGGTTACAGAGATAAATGTTCTTAAATAATCAAAAGTATAGTCTGGGCTATATTTAGGCCTACTTATTATGCACCAATATGCTTTTTGTCAGAAATGTATAACTAGGCTATTTATAGTATATTGTTTAATTTTATTGTTATCCCTGAATCTGGAGTAAAGGTGCAACTTTAGTGATTCTGGAGTATACGCTTGTTGACAAAATACATTTTTGTCAGAATCAGTGAATGTCTCCTCATGATCCGCTACCTGTCTGTATAGGCCTACAATGTGTGTGCATAAAAAACACAGATAACTTGTGCAATATGTTTTGAGTCAATGACAACAACAGATTGTATTCATCACAATAGATCTTAAGAAGCAAATAGGCCGACTGTTCTATTTGCAACAACGTTTCTTGACAGTCTCATTCAAGAACTTGTTTTTTTCCCCTTTCTCGCAGTTGAAAAAATGTCCATGTGCTCATAAGATATTGTCTTCTTCCTATCAAGGATTGGCCTATATTTTACCATGACATCATGATAATGTGAACCCCACACACCCATACTCTTCCATTGTGTCCCTCCCTTGTAATAACTGCTTGATGTTACTATTGTTTAGAGAGCAATGCATTTTACTCTGTTTATCTGCCAGCTTTCATTAAGACCTAGATCAGTAAATGAACCTTAACAGATGTGAGTGAAGTAATAATACCAGATTGCATGTGACGGCTAATTGCAAAAACATGGCGTAGTGAGTGGTATAGTGTGCATGCAGGGTATATGGATAATTACGCTAAACTCCCAGATCGCTTTTGGGGAGCGGGGGGGGGGGGATAAGGACCAGATTCGGGCCATTAAAATGTACAGTAAAGTGGTGCAGCAGTGGGTTCACTATCTGGTAGAATTGCAAAGCCTGACTTCATCTTATTTTCTCTCCAGTGAATATGGTTTGGAAGTTGGAAAGGAGTAGGATACACAATACACAATAACATTATCATTACTATTATTATTATGCCTCTAAAATTGGTCCAGGCATTGTACATTTGGGTGGACCACTGTGGCTGACATCACACTTGCACCACCCTTGGCTCCAAATAGTAAACTTCCTCGCTAAGCTATACTTCATCCTCATTCAACTCACTGCCCTTGTAAGGCCCGAGATTAATTCACCGTTATCATAGAAGTATTATGTTCATATAGTTTACTGTAAAATAGATGCATATCAAAGTTACAAAAAAAAAGATGCATGGAATGTACAATGGGATACACTGTAGTAGATATTTATCACATCATAACACTGTATTTGCCAACAGTGACAGTTGAGATCTGTGTTACTAGGTTACGATGAATTCCAAGAATTCAGATGAGTCAGACGCGTTGGAAAGAAAGATAGCACCAAACTGAAAGGGACTGACATGTTTGTTACCATCCGTCATGGCACAGGAAAACTGTCCCTGTGTTCCAAATCACATACTTTTTCTTTTTACTACACTACATACTAAAGTACAGAAGAGTTTTAGGGGCCACAGGAGAGAAAAAAAATCAGATAAGGAATTTCTTTTTTCAAAATGTCAAGAATAAAGAGGAATTTTGCTAAATGCTATTGGAGTTAGTGGGGCATCTGTGTATTTTCAGCATACTACAAATTGACGTGCATGAATTGGGAAATCCTTAATCTTTTTCTGGCATACTAAATAGTAGGGAAGTATGGGGATTGGAACTCAGGGTGTGAGTACAGTCGGTCAATATCTGACCAGGAAGTGAGTCGTAGACTCTGATTGGATGCTTTGGCTAATTATTGAATAAATGCCCTTCATTATTTCTTACAAATATATATTTTTGTTTTGTCCAAAAATAATGCCACCCCCACCCTCCAAAAATAAAAACTCAATTATGTTCATTTTTAGTTTTGTATCCTTTTCAGACTAAACATTGGTCACATCAAGAGGCCAAATCACTCTTTAGTTGAACCACTATACCCTGCTTTATACCCTGCTTTAACTTATCTAATTCATTAACTAGAACAAAGTTATTATAACTGATAGGAACTATAACAAATAGGATTTGTCATGTTGTCATACACTTGTGTTACCTTTAAAGTCAAACACTTGTATATTTGCACGCCCCTGCGTCTTTTACAGGTACAGTGACACACTAGAAGTTAATACAAATCCAATCTAATTAAATCAGTTTTATTTGTATAGCCCAGTATCACAAATAGACATTTGCCTCAGTGGGCTTTACATTCCATACAGTATGACACCCTCTGCCCTTAGACCCTTTGCTCGGCTGAGAAAAAACTCCCAGTAAAAAACCCTTTATCGGGATTAAAAAAAATTGAGAAATCTCAGGGAGAGTCGACAGAGTAAGGGATCCCTCTCCCAGGACGGACATACTGCCATAGATGTCATAAGTAGAGAAAATCATGAAGGATCATTGACCAGATGTTTACATGGTAATACTAAAGTATACCTTTCTTTAGTGTTTTAGATACATGTTGAAAAGTCCAATAAGTGATGGTGGTGTGTGCTGCTCCTTCAGACCCTGGAGACACTGGACACAGGCAAACCCTTCCTGCAGTCTTTCTTCATCGACCTGGACGGCAGCATCAAAACACTGCGCTACTACGCAGGCTGGGCCGACAAGATCAGCGGCAAGAGCATGGTCGTGGGTGAGTGAAAGTGTGTGTGTGTGTGTGTGTGTGTGTGTGTGTGTGTGTGTGTGTGTGTGTGTGTGTGTGTGTGTGTGTGTGTGTGTGTGTGTGTGTGTGCGCGTGCGTGTTTGTGTGTGTGTCATCTTCTTTTAACTGATGAGAGGAATTCAACAAACCAAACCACCTTGGCCAACACAGATGTGGAATATCTTGTGTGCTATTAATTCAGGTTTGAACAAATTTGAACAAAACTATAATGATATATCATCCATGCACACACATGTTTTATTCTTGGTATTATTTATTTGTTGCCTTGACAATTTTAAAATGTTTTGTCCTCAACGTTCTGCTAAATGAATGCCATGCTTAATTAAATGTAAAAGTTGTGTCCAGTTTGATGAGTTAGAGTTAGTAAGAATCTACATTAGTCTCAGCAACATGACTTTTTGTATTTTGGTGGCTATAATTAGCATACTGAAGTGATTCATTCAAACATACATTTGAGAGGATTTATTGATCATTTGTGCTCACAAATTAAAGGTAGAGTAAGCAATTCTGGGTTCACTCTTTGTCACTTTGTCACTATTTGTGATCATTTATGGGAATATCTCCTCATGATAAACGTGTGCACTGTGTGTGCACTGAAAAAATAAAATGCTCTTAATACGCAGCCTAGGCTCTGTAAACTGGTATGAAACAAGGGGTACGTAAACAAAGGGGGCCCTGCGTAGCTAGCAAACAGTCCGTTTACACTGCCTAGGCTGTGTATTAACACTGGATTTTTTCTGGAAAATTAGTTCCTTACAAAATGACAAAAACATTAGTAAATATCAATAAATAGATGAACATAGTCAGGTATGTGCACAAGATTACCAGTTCTGTACATGAGATATACGTTTCAAGTGTGCACTAGAAACATGGAGGAACTTTTTGGCACATGTTCTATCAAATCAAGTCAACTTTATTCTCAATTTCTGCATTGAAATGAGATAAATTAACGGCTTAGAAAAGTAAATAACTGATGAAATGTGCAATATGAAGAACATTATTTACAATACGTGCAATATGCAGTAAACTGAAGAAATTGAAAGTGTACAATGTAAAATGCATGACAAGGTGCAAGACTGAGTTTAAATAGATAAATGTAAAGGGGCTAATTACTCCAGAAGCAGTGTGTTTGTCCTGTCTGAGCCCTGGGTGGTTGCCTCATCATCCAGTCTCTTAATCCTTCCTCCTCTTGTCCTGAGGGACGGGCCCATAGACAAAACAAACGCTTTGCCTCTTTCCCCTCCATTAGATCCTAATAGAGTGCTGAGAGACCAAAGGCAGGCGGCAGCACAATGGAAGAGGAAGAGGTTCTGTGATAGTGATCAGTGAGGTGCATCAATCTGGGAGGATTAACAATGAGCGCTTGGCTCAATGGCCACCACCATGCAAAGGCCTAGGCAGCAGCCGCACAGCAGCCACTAAGCCACCACTCTACCAGTCTCTAGCAAGGCATCAAGATGAGACACACACAGTAGTGTAGTAGTAGTTTGATAAGGAAAACTGAACGTAGCTATACACCGTGGGAAATGCCCAATGGAATTTTTTTTTTTACAAATATTCTTGCTGAGAAGACAGTTTGTGTCATTGGATACAGATGCAGCCAAACATAATTAAGTCATGATCAAATAATCACTGTTGTGTGGGTGGAAACTTCAACAATGCCCAAAACGTTTTCCTTTAGTCTAAATGAACTTGCTTTAAAATAAAGAAATGTACATTCCGTGTGTCCACCAGCTCATCCCTACAGTACTACTAGGGATGAGCACCTGTAGTCAAGTCCAGGATTAAGGGATCACATTGAGTCTGTGAGGATCACTCCAGTCATTGTTTATCTAATAGAACACATCCGTCTGTGCAGGATAACAACATATTGCCTATCCAACGCTTAATGCTTATTGCCAAATGAAAACAAACAAAAAAACAGCGGCAAGTAAATGCAATAGTACTCTAGCGGTGAGCCACTAAATAGTATAGTTGAAATAAAATATATATTATTAACTCACCAAAACAGCAGAACTACAGTCCGCCCACAGAACCTAATGCTCAGCTCCTGAAACATTACTAAATCAGAGGCAGCATCTCTGGAAGAATGATCAATGCTATTAGTTTAGTGATTTGTATAGCCTTCTAGTAGTGCTATATTAGCCTAACTTTGCTGGGCATTTTTTACACTACGCATTTCCTCCTATTTCCACAAGCTATAAACAGACCTGGCTGTGCTTAGCTTTAACAGATAGAGGGAAACAAATGTTTTATTAAGTTTTCTTTTGGCTTTAGGGTTGAGTGGTGTGGTTCATATTGATATTGGTATTGCATCAAACAATTTTGGGAACATTTTGAGCTATTTGACTTTTTTTTATCTATAATTGTAAGCCCCTCCCACATAGTTATTTTTTTTTCTTTAAGATATTTTTTGGGCGTTTTTATGCTTTATTGATAGTGTAGAGACAGAGTTGAAATGGGGCAGAGAGGGGAGTGACATGCAGAGAACGACCGCGGGCTGGAATCGAACCCGGGTCCGCTGCTGGCCGAGGCCCATGGGGGGGACGCCCTACCAACTGAGCTAAGGGCACCCCCTCCCACATTGTTTTTTTAACATAACTCATTCAGCAGTACAGAGTGATTGTTCTGCCTTGTATGCTGTAGAACCAAAGAATAGCAGTGTCTCAGTGTATTGAATGAAGAGTGTTAGCATAGCAGCAGTAGCTACATTGGCCTTAAGGCTGCCTCTCTACTTGTGTCACACCGATAGCGTGTTGAGTGAATGTAACCTTCAGTGTGCTGTGTTTGAACATGGACTCACCCACTGACTCACAGATAAATGCAGCAGGAGATGAGTGGCTGTCATGGGGGGGATCTCCCATTCTGTACCCAGGAAAACACAGGAGAAACTGGAGAAGGTCAAGGTGTAGACTTCCAGGTTGTTGGCCCTTGTATCTGCTCAGCCTCTGACACACTCTCACTGTTAGTACTAGTGGGACATTCATTGTAAAAGGATTCTCGTTAAAACAGCCTAGTAATATACAAGAGAAATTTTGCAAATTAAAAAATGTTAAAAGAGAACAATGCAATAATCCAAAGGACACTTTGCCAAAATGTGGTTCATGTTAGTTGATTTTCTGTATTATATGCCTCTATTAAGGGCCGTATTAAATATTAAATGCTTATTAAAAGGACCTTAACCTAAAGCGTTTACAAAAAACCTCCGCCTAGAAACCATTGTATCAGGCTGATTTGTGCTGTTTTCTGTTTTTCACAGACGAGAGCTTCGTGTGTTTGACCAAGCACGAGCCTGTTGGCGTGTGTGGAGCCATCATTCCAGTAAGTCCACAATAGGGATCTGTTTTGGATTTATGAGCAATAATGTATAATAGGAAATTCTTATTACCGTTCGTATAATTTTTGGCATTACGTGAAAAAGGGATTTTTTTCTGTGGAAACTAAACACACACACGCACACACACACACACACACACACACACACACACACACACACACACACACACACACACACACACACACACACACCATATACACTGGGCTATGCACACATAAAACAAAACAAACTGAGATCCATTTAAAGTCACGTCAGGATGTCTCACCTTTCTGCTGTAATACAATCTGTTGTATTATCCGTTATAAGCATTTTTTTTCATTCAGAAGAAGACACAATATCCTATTTGCTCTTCCCCCTTATGTGTGTAGTCTGAATGTTGCTGTCGTTATATTTGGAAGAAACAGTAGGAAGCATTTATCTACCTGCTGTACATCACTGTATACAGATGCAGTCTCTTTTATCTTAATGTATAGCTTGAGGATGTACACATTCAGGGCCGCTGCTATGCTTTTGGGTGCCCTAAGTAGAAATTGTCAGTGATGCCCCCCCTCACACCCCCCCCCCCCCCCCCCAAAAAAAAAAACACCCAGAAGCTCGCGTCCGCAGGGCGCGAGCGAAATTTTTTTGCCCTTGCAAGATCTCTGCGACTGCTTTTTGGCACATTTGCCAGCATTTACTAACAGAAAGAACAGCTTAACTTGTGAAAAAACTGCCTTTGCAAAGGAATTGAGTGATAGGATCATAGACTGATTATGAGATAATGGGCCCCTGGGCTTACACTCTTAAGGGGCCCCCCACTTGTCCCTATCCAGTCAGGTACACTGAATTTTCTACACGGATACATACAATTAATGGCAAAAACATATTAAGGAAGTCAGTGTTTCCCACAGGATTTTGGGGTATTGTTGGGGGGTGGGTGGAATTTTTTTAACCTTTTTAAAGTAAAATGCATCAATCTGGTGCACTTTGTGAGGAAATTTTAGAGACTAGAGAGATATCAAATCCTGAGATGCAGAAGGAACATTATTTTTCAGATTTTTCTTAAACAGGTAGCACTCTTTACTCTGCAACTGTAAAAACAGTAGATTGGTCTGCAGACCCATGTTCTATGATGGAGGGGCCCATTTCAACAGATAAAGGGTGGATATGAACAATTTAGAATTCACACATATAAAGTTTATTTGTGTATGTGTGAGGGGGCCTTCAACCCCCTTAGACAGAGCTACTAATGCTGTTGTTTTTAACTTTCTTTTGTATTTCTCCCCTACTAGTTGAGGGGCCCATGATGATTTCTATCTTGTTACATTTTAATGAGTATTTATATTTAGGCTATTCCTTTTTGGACCCTGTTATTGACATGAGTGACTGAGCTCTTTGACTATGCAACATGAAAAGTTACTATCAGTATCTCTGGCTAAGGGCCCCCCTGAGCCCTTGGGCCCCTGGGCCTGTGCCCGGTGTGCCTGTGCAGTAATCCACCCCTGGATAGGTTACACAATTAAGAAAAAACAACGATGGGCCTGTTCATAACTAATTTATATATTTTTTGTAATGTAATGATTATCATGAACTTTAAAAAATATATATATATATTTTGGGGGGCCCCCGGACTATCTCTTTTTACTTTTTAATAAAAAAAAAAAAAAAAAAAAAAAAATTATAATTTTTTTTTTTTGGGGTGCCCCCCCCAGGAACTTGATGCCCTACGCAGTCTGCGTACTCTGCGTATAGGGAGCGGCGGCCCTGTACACATTGTTCCTGATCTTGAATAAGCCTATGCACGGTGGCTTTTGGCTATTCAACCTAAGGATAATAATAATAATAATGTTTTGCATCAGGGACTTAAAGGTGGAGTCAGCTAGGCTAACTACAATCACCGGAGCAGGTCCAGCTGTTTTCAAAAGCATCTGTCATTTCAAAAGCAACAACAAACACATCGCACATATCCTAACAACAGAACGGACCAGAGAAACGTACTGTACACATCCCTTTATTTACGGCGTTATATTGTGATATAGTGTCAATAAAGACCAAATATATATAGCTTTACATTTACAGCGATACTTGTTGTGAAATTATAGGGTGTGCCGGTGTGATGTAGGGAGCAGAAGAAGCCACTAGGGGTGCATTGTTGGGACCGGCATTTACCGTTACTGAGCGGCAGATGCCATGGTGTGTCAGTGGTCGCTGTGGCACATGCCACCGGCCGATAAGCGACCTTGGCGTCTCTCGATTCAGGAGAAAGCTTGTTGTCAAAGTCCCTTTATGTCAAAATCAGTGAGTATCTCCTCATGATCCGCTACCCGTCCGTACTGTGTGTGTGTGCTGAAAAAATACACAGCCATACGCTCTGTAAAGTGGCATGTTGCTAGCTTCGGTGGGCCACATTTTGTTCCTTTGTTCACATACTCGTTTACAGAGCTTAGGCTGAGTATTAACAACAGATCATTATTTTACACACACATTAAGTGTGTACAGGTAGCGGATCATAAGGAGATATTTGAATAAGCATCCTCCAGAATCGCTGACTCCACCTTTTACCTGAGGTAAAATATGAATGTGACATTATGTGACATCTCTCATATTCAAAGCATTGTCAACTGGTGTCCACAGGCTAAACAAATTCCAGGTTTATCTTTTTATACTGGTCCATTTATTTATTATAACTAAATACAGGACTCCAAGATGGTCCCCATTCATTCATATGCTAGTGGTCACCCATTGCATAGGCCAACAACTATTGTGTGTCTTCCTTGTTTGGTTTGCTAGCTCTATGCACTGGCATACAGTATACTCATTACAGCCTCTATCCCTGGACTGGCCCTTTTGTCCCTGTTGGAATGACATCACATTTATAAAAATATATATTTTTTTTGCTTTGAGAAATAATTTAAAATATTAAATATATAAATACAATAAATTCCTGTTTGCAATTTGAGATGTCCATTCAATAGTCTTACAGGCGTCTTTGTGCAAAAAAATTTTGGAGTCACGGGGATGTTTGTTTTGCAATGACTCTGTCTCTATCAAATCATTCATATGCTGTAAAAACATATATTTATATAGTATACCAATCTTCTCATCCAACACAGCATGGACAGATTTATTTCCTATAATGTCACTGTGTACTTGTAACGCAGCCAGGCCTTTAACAGGTTACTTTTGAAGTGAATGGCTCTATAATATAGCTAACATCTCTTTTGCTTTTCTTGGAACTACATTGAAGCTTAATTGAAACCACTAAAGACTAGGATTTTAACTTTCAAGTAAAAAGCCCTGATCATAAATGTGTAGTGCTGCTGCTACGCTAGTAAGACAACTGCACTTGATTTAAAAGGCACTGTCTGAGATGTGAGGAATGGATGAAATGAAATCCTGCCAAGTGTACCAGAAACTTTATCTTAATCTTCCCCTCTCTCTCTAAACAAGAGCTAATCCCCTCAGGGCCTATTCTTACAGGAACACACATCTCCTATTCCGTACTGCTTTTGGATCTAACTTCTAACACTGGAATATATGTTTTTTTTTTCTTTTGATAATAACTACATCAGATTTAGGGTGGAGCAGTGGTTTGGTGTTTCACTGTATTGTGTTGCACTTTGTCATAGCTCCAGACTAACACACCGAGTATAATTTTTTTTTTTCCTACATAATAACAGAACACAGTCATTGAGTTTTTTTTCATTTTTATATCTGTGAGTATATAAGCCTATAACCTCTAATGTTGCTTTGGCAACAAAGGAACAAAAAACGGCTGTTGTTTGACATGGGAGATTATATCATAAAAAGTGAAATTTATACCAAAGGACGTGGTGTAATTACTGAAAGTACTTACTGGCGCGCACACAGCGTGAGTCATTGTCAGAGGAAAACAGGAAAGCCCTTTTCTTCTCAATTTGTGAATCCCAAGATCCCTTAACGGCGCTTTGCAGGAGTGTTTTCCAAAGTGTTGTAAAAAGTTCACAATGCCCAAACAATAAGCATGCAGCGCTCACATGTATTGCTGTCTAATTTGGGTTTGAGTGCCCAATTATTTTTTATGTCAGCATGGTAATGAGCAACTGGAATTTTTCAAAATGCCTTCACTTTGAATCAACTCCAGTCTTTATGACTTAGCTCCTTTGTATTATTATTATTATTATTATTATTATTATTATTATTATTATTATTATTATTATTATTATTATTATTATTATTATTATTATTATTATTATTATTATTATTATTATTATCATTATTATTATTATTATTATTATTATTATTATTATTATTATTATATATGTGTTGTCCTTCACTCTGGACAAACATTCCTGTCATAAAAGGTATTTTGCTACAGTATGAGTTAACTTGGAAAATCCTCAGCACTTTTAATGTGTCTGTTGTTTGGATTATTAGCATAAATTACATATAGGCAGGATTACCTGTGACAAAGCACGCAACTGGTCCATAGGCCAAGCACACTCACTGTATTCCAATGATTGTTCATCTCCAGGTATCAAATAGGCAAGCTTAATGTCCTTACCAAAATGATCTCAGGTCAGATTGGACTTGTCATCCCGTCAGTGGGCTCTAGCGCACACCATTATAGACATCCACAGTAAACCTGTAAAGGAAGACATCCAGGTGTTTTCCCTTATCAGATGCCTGAACCAACTTAAGTCGACTTCTGAAAGGTGTGGGGGGAGTAGTTCTTGTCAATGTAACTTAACACAAAGCAGTAACAAGCAATATAGACAGACATTAATACTTGCTGATCTGCACCATGTTCAGCCTCAGCTCTCAGACTTGAACCAATAGGGTCGTTCTCTGCGTGTCAGTCCCACAGATAGTATATAAAATGTATATAAGTCCCCTCTCTGACCCATTTCATCTCCGTCTCTCCAAAACTGTCTAATAAAAAAATAAAATAAAAAAATATATAAATGCACAGGTACATAAACAATAATTTAAAAAAATTAATGTTTGAAAAAAACACATAGCATAAATCTCATTCATCTGACTTTTAGCATTTCCTATTGAGAGCAGTCAGCTAACATTGTTCTTTTTGTGTCCATCTTGCAGTGGAACTTTCCTTTGTTGATGTTCATGTGGAAGCTAGCTCCAGCTCTGAGCTGTGGAAACACTGTGGTCATCAAGCCAGCGGAGCAGACCCCCCTCACGGCCCTGCACATGGGAGCGCTCATCAAAGAGGTCTGATTCTAAAGGGCTCAACGTGTACAGCCAGACTGATCCAAGCCCTGGGCTGCCTAGGAGAGCTTTTTAGACTTTAAACCTATGACAGTCCTCTCCTTTAACAGATTGTGGGACTGCAATTCCTATAGAAAAAAACCCCGTTTCTTATAAAGTCAAAGTCAACTTTGCACATTCAAAAACAACATCAGTTGACCAAAGTGCTGTACAAGATACAATACAAAATAACATATAAGATACATGAAAAAGAAAGTTAGGAGTGTCAAAGTCTCAACTTGTGTTAAAGGCCAATGCAACAAAAGTGAGTCTTCAGCAACGTATTAAACTGTTCAACTTTACATTATATTACTTTATATGTGACCTTTTTGCCTCTATTATGTACAGTAGATGACAATGATCATCATTATTTTTTACTTCTGATAAACAAAAATAGCAAATCAACAGGAAAAAATCACAAACTGTATTCCAGGAAATATTGGATAGAAGAGTCATGTTGAAAAGGACCAGGCCAACTATACACTACAACTGCTTTGTTTGAACCTTTTGACAGATGAAGGCATTACATTTATTTTATTGACTGGTAAGGCATATTTTCTGTAAGTTGTATTTGCTTACATGAACATCCACATTCTATTCCAATGCCTTCTCTACACAGCATAACATTTGGGTGGGGGGAAATACTAAACCCTTTATAGTCATTCTTTATATTCCTTTAGTTGGCCAAAAGAGGTAGTTTGTATGCATAAGTCAGCCTGTAAACTGGCTACCAACATTCGTTAGCCTCATAGCATAATTGCCTTAATCATAATTACTCTAGTCTACTTTTACCCTACATCTACTCTACTCTACATCTACTCTACTCTACATCTACTTTAACCTACTCTATAACCCTTAAATTATGACTTAGGCAATTATGCTATTAGGCTAAC
This sequence comes from Ammodytes marinus, assembly GCF_949987685.1. Taxonomy (NCBI): domain Eukaryota; kingdom Metazoa; phylum Chordata; class Actinopteri; order Uranoscopiformes; family Ammodytidae; genus Ammodytes; species Ammodytes marinus. Next base: position 3,941,891 of record NC_137230.1, on the reverse strand, counting down.
GAAAAGTAGATGTAGAGTAGAGTAGATGTAGAATAGAGAAGATGTAGAGTAAAAGTAAAGTAGAGTAAATAAGGTTTAGGCAATTATGCTATGAGGCTAATGATGTGTAGGTTGGTTCCCTCGTCATGTCCATTTGTACAAGAGTCTTGCAAGACACTGAACCCTCAATTGCAACCGATGTTCAGGATGAGTGGTGTTTCCTGTGTTAGTGAAAAAAAAATATTCTAAAGTGCTCTATAAATGCAGTTATTTATCAGTGATTCTTGAGAAGTGGGACAAAACAGGGTGCAATGTTGAAAAAATACAAACCCTATGTTTCGGCAATTTAAATTACATGTTTGTATCCAACATATACTAAGCTACTGAGCTAAGCTTTGACACAACCTCCCAGGTTTTTTTTTTTACCGTCATTGGCCTATCACTACCGTCAGATGTCAACTCCGTCAGATTTCCTGTCTGACGATGTTGACATATTAAACGTTTCTTAAACATAACAAATGGAATTTATCTAGTAGCCATTTGGTTTTTCTGTTGATGTTAGGTGCTAGTATGAACTACTTCAGGAAAATAAAATGATAAAAAAAATTCAAATAACTTCTTCAGAAATTGTAAGTCGGTGTTGACATATCATGGTTGTGACACAGGACTTTCAAGATTCAGAATGTAAACTATTCTAAAACTACAACACTTATCAGAGCCTGTCTGACTCTAATGTACTCTGCAGAGGTAGAATTTGACAAGGGGTCCTTCAAAGTGACAGCTGCCCCTTATTTTGCCTGATTTTATAACATTTTACATAATGAAATGTCTGACGGTGGCTGTGTCTCATTTAAGGGTCCGCAGCCTGCGAAGGCTGCATTTGAAGACCGATTGCGTCATAGCGGCGCACAAAGGCTTGTCCCATTTGGAAGTCTCCATCATATGCGGCCGAGAAATGCAGCCTTCGTTTCACGGTTTTGAAGGGTCCAACAGATGTATCCTTCGCGGCCCAACATATCCCAAGATTCATTGCGTTTCTTTCAGAGATGGCATAAAATAAAATAAAAAATAACAAAACAGCAACGTGTTGCTCCATCTTCTTAACTTTTATCTTCCTTTCTTTTTTTCTTGTCTTTTCTTTTATTTCTTCTTGTACTTTTTTTCTTTTTGTCTGGTAGGCAACTTCTTTTTCTTTTTTCCTCCGTTGACAAGGCTGTCTCCGTTGGCAGCTATCAGGGTTGTTACAGGTAGCGGCACAGGAGCGACGAGTCGTCACGCAAGGTAACGGCTTGTTACGCAAACCGGAAATGCTCGTATATGGAGACCTGCGGAGACCGTCTCATTTAACAATGCTCCGTCGGCCTTCGATTCGGCCTTCACGGGCTATGGCCTTCATAGACCGCGTCGACCGCGTCCTTAGAAGGATGCAGCCCCTTAAATGAGACACAGGGGCTGTTGACTTACAGTAAAGTGGTCCCACTTTTTTTATTGATATGAGAGATTATTTAGTGTTGCTTTTGATGAAAAAAGCACTTTTTAATCATTAAAGTACATGTTTAATAGGTTTTATTGCATATGAAAGATTGAAACCCTCTCTGTAGACACACTGTTTTGGACGTTGTGAGAAGATAACAAGTGTCATATGTTTGACATAATAATGCTAAAATTAAATTTAAGGGGATAATTGTGCTCCAGACTTTCTATTCTTAATCCCTAATAACATCTACAATTTTAAATATTTTTAGTTTTAAACATAACAGCAGTTACATATGGAAGACGGCCTTTTGTACCGGTTCTCAAGAATCACTGTTTTACAACTGCATTCATACAGCACTTTAGAATTATATGTTCAACTGCTTCAGCTGTCGCCACCCCGACCAGGATCAGAAAATGGATGGATGGAGAGATGGATATATGGCTTGATGGATGGAGGGATAGATAGATGAATGGATGGAAGTTAATTATATTAAAATTAGAAATATCAATATGCCATCATTTGAAACCCATTATCTCACACTATGCACTTAACAAGCTTTTTGGGTTGTCATTTCAGGCCGGGTTCCCTCCTGGAGTTGTGAACATTGTTCCAGGGTTTGGTCCTTCTGCAGGAGCAGCCATAGCCAGTCACATGGGCATCAACAAAGTGGCCTTCACCGGCTCTACAGAGGTATGCTAGAGAATGACAATGCACTTCTGCTACATAATCATTAAACAGTCCAGAGGCCAACCCCCTTAACATTTATTTATGTTAATAAACATTGCCAGATATGTCTTCCCCTAGACACAGGCTGTGTTGTAAGAGCCCTACTAACGTCCTCCCTCCTACATACTCAACATGTATATACTACATAGTGTCTATTTCACGATCAATGTTTATGCGGGGTTCGTCGGACCACTTACACCGAAGAAGCAATAAAGATTTTTTTTTTAAACTTCAGTTTCTTTTGAAAAGACGCAATGCATTGTGGGGCGGTTGAGTAGGAAAAGTAACCTATCCATCCATACACAAAATCTTCCCGGAAGTAAGTACTCATCCGGGCATTTCTCGCCTACACAAACTTGCGTACACAACCACAAAATATTCAAATTGACGTCAAAATTAGTATGAGTAGGACGTTAGTAGGGCTTTTAATATGAGTAGGACGTTAGTAGGGCTTTTCGAACACAGCATTAATATTGACTCCAGCCATGATGTCGATGGTTGACCAATCCGCAATGGGCAGAATCTGCAAACTCTCCTTCTCCCAAAACGGACTACTTATGAGCTATTCATCCACATGTCAATACATACTTATGTCCTGTTTCTGAGCATACGTAAAGGAGCTCTAATTTGTCCATTTTACCCAGTATTCATTGACATTAGACATGTAATTTTAAATCTGCCAAACTCTACTTGCAGCTGTTTTAAATAGGCTATGTTGTAGACTACATATTAAAATATCTATGTTGGAACTTTTGGCCACGTCATTTTCATTGCAGACATTCTACATCATTGTCTATGGTTTTGGCTTTTTTTCATCAGCTTGTTGTGTATTTGTCACTTTTGCGACTGACTTCATCATTCTTATGTACTTTCGAGCATGTAGAAAGTGTCTGTTTTTAGTTTTTTTTTGCAGTTTCTTATTTATTTATTCATCTATTACTATTAGGGGAGAACGGGGTAATTTGTCACATGGGTTGGATGTCACATTCGTTATATCTCGCCACCAGAGCGCGCTAGCTCTGAAATGTTGATATAAAAAAGGTCCAGAATTGGGATCAGAGGTCACATACATAGACTTCCTTGGAGGAAGACAGCTGCATTTCAGGTGAGAGGATGTTTTGTGTTTTTCATGTCAAATTCCAAATATTTTGCTTCTCAGTATTTTTCTTCTAGGCTTTTACACAATGGGTTTATAACAAAACACTTGTTACCCTCAGAAAGTGTGAAGGGTAAACTATAGTTTAGATTGTGGTTAGCAAGCTAATTAGTTGTCAGATGGTTGTTGGCCTTGATGCTAGCAAGAAATTCAAGTTGGGGTTGGTCGTCAAATTTTGTGGGGGGTTGGTTGTCACATGTTATCTCAAGGCTGCAGCCAGAAAAGGAACCCAATAACGAAATAAATTGTCAAGCTGTATCCTCACTGACACCCCAGAGAAGGAAAGAATAGAGCAGGAAAAGGCAGCTAGCAAGCAAAAGAAAAAAGGGCAACAAAATCAAAACAACCCAGTGCATCCCAAACTAGACCAGCTGCCAAGGCTACAGAACGTTATGTAGGCCTATTTGTCAACTTGACAATGCAATTAAACATTCAAATTTGGTTCTGCCTCCTTGCCTTCTTTTTAAGATTTTTCCCATTAAGATAACATTGTGACAAACAACCCCATAGTGTGTGACAACCGACCCCTTGATGGGGTTGGTTGTCACAATGTGTCAGAGTGTCTTTGATGGTAAATTACTTCTTCATTACAATAAGTTGGAAAAAAAGAGAGACACACATTTCTAGCCAACACCTTAAGCTTCAATTTAATGTAGGAATGGCTATTGACAGATGTTTTGGTGATGAGCAATTCTCACTAGAGTAAAAAGTGTGCCTACTTACCCCGTTCTCCCCTACTATTTTTTTTTTTTTTTTTTTATTGCTTGCATGTTCGAAATAAAGACAATCAATCAATCAATCAATCAATCAATCAATCAATCAATCAATCAATCAATCAATCAATCAATCATGTGCGCAGGTGGGCCAGCTGATCCAAGAAGCAGCAGCCAAAAGTAATCTGAAGAGAGTGACTCTGGAGCTGGGAGGGAAGAACCCCTGCATTGTGTTTGCTGACTGTGACTGTAAGTAAATAGGCTCTATGTCTTTTCTCTCATCTTAGATAATAGAAATGCAACATCAAAATGTTGTATTTGGTGGTATCAGGGGGGCTGCAGAGAGCATTGCCTGGGTAGTAGGCCAAGCTGTAGCAGTGTAAAACTGGCAATACATCCAGCACCATGTGTACCAGTTAACAGAATTGTTAAATGGGGTAAATGGTATGCTGCCAGGATCAAGGTTTTCTCATATTGTTAGCCTCATAGCATAATTGCCTAAATCATATTTACTCTACATCTACTCTATTCTACATCTACTCTACTTAACATCTACTTTTCGTTAGCCTAATAGCATAATTGCCTAAGTCATATTTTAAGGGTTATAGAGTAGAGTAAAGTAGATGTAGAGTAGAGTAGATGTAGACAGTGGCGTTTTCTCCCGGAGGCCAAGGGAAGCCAGGCTTCCCTGTTTTTTAGGCTGTAGTTGTCATCCAATAAAAACATTTATATTAACAGTTTCGGTAATCTTTGGTGCTGTGTTGCTGTCATTTCTTCCCCATTTCTCTCCTCACGTTGAGCATTTCACAATGCGCGAAACAGCGCCCCTTTACATTTAGATTCTGAAGACGCGGCGAAACACGACACTGCACACTGTATGTCTGCGAGGAAGCCAAGGGAAGCCAGGCCGAGCTGGCTTCCCTTGGTAAAAAAAAGAAAAAGAATTGACCAATCAGGTGAGGACACTGCCCTCCTGTGATTGGTCAGGAGGGTGTCATGAGGGTGCCAAGGGAAGCCACTCGGCCTTTGGCTTCACACCAATCAAATCAAAGCATCATTATCAACGTCACTGAAATTTAACAACAATAACAATAGCGGGAGATTAGCGTGTTTGCATTGTTATCATATTAGCAAGAACAGTTATGGAGGGTGGAGATTTTGAGTATTTAGTAACAAATTATTTTACCAAACTGCCAATTGAGAAGCCATTAAAAATCAAATCTGACGGCAGGCCAATGCGTGTGGAGAGAAAGAAAGTTTATCGCACTTTCCGTGAGGAGAACTATGTCTGCACCGAGTGGCTAGCTGGTAGCGGCAAACTTCAGCTAATGGCCTTCCTCTACTAATAGTGAGTAAAATACACACTTTCTCCCGGCGCGGGTTAACTGTTCCCTTAACTGTCTGTGTAGCTATGTGTGTTGTGTTATTTTATTGCTAATTGTGCCTTGATTGCCTGGATTAAGTTGCATTGGTAGGCCTACTGTATATCCACTGAAGTTGTTCTGGGTTGTCTTAAGTAGGCTATAGTGTTGTAATGAATATTTGGCTTAAACGAAAAGGATGTCTCGAAAGTGTGTATGTCAAGCACCTACAACTGATTGTGTGAGTCGTGTCTCACGTGAACGTGAAACTTAAAATAGCCTAAAACGTCCCCTAATTATATTGTGAATGAATTCGAATCTGCATTGGGCATTAAGCGGCTAGTTGTGCATTCCGGTCGGGGTGGGGGGGTGCATTTATAATAAAATGTATAATTTAATAAGACGATAAGGAGGTGTGTGAGTGAGAGAGAGAGTGAGAGAGAGAGAGAGTGAGTGAGAGAGATAGAGAGAGAGAGAGAGCGAACGAGCGGTGTCGGACAGATTACAGGCGTGTAAATCCTGGTAAAGTGACCAGGCGCTATAATAGCTCTTGTAGTTACATTAAATACAAGCTGCGACGTAGCCTACCCTTTTCTGTCCCCCACCTTCCAATAAACATGTAGATTAAAGGTGTTGTCTCACTTGGCTTCCTCAAAAAAAATCCCCACGCCACGCCACTGGATGTAGAGTAAAAGTAGAGTAGAGTAAATATGATTTATGATTAAGGCAATTATGCTAAGAGGCTAACAATATTCAGAGTATAGTTTCAACTGGAATATTGTGGTGTTTTTGAAAAGGTTTAGTATCCTGGTTCCAGCAGGCAAAGGCAAGGGTAATTGTGTATATCAAAAAAGTAAATGACAACCTCTTTAAATTACAATCAGTTCCCGAAATGCAGCGAACCTCCCTCTCTTATTGTACATCATGGAGTAGGAGAGAAGGCGCCATCTTTCTATTGAAAAAGTGTTTCTTTAAAAGTGGAGTCAGCGATTCCTGGACACTTGTAGTCAAAATCACTTCCTGTCAAAAACAATGTGAATATCTCCACGCAATTCGTATACTATCCGTAAATGTGAATGCGGTGAAAAAAAGCTGGTGTTAATACACAGCCAACAAAGGGTATGTAAACAAAAGGGGACCCACCGTAGCTAGCAACATGCCCGTTTACAGAGCCTAGGCTGTGTATTGACAACAGAGGTTTTTTTCAGTGCACACTCACACATTACGGACAAGTAGCGGATTGTGAGGAGATATTCACTGATTTTGACAAAACGTGATTGTGACAACAATCGTTCTCCAGAATCATTGACTCCACCTTTAATGTGTGTGTGTGTGTGTGTGTGTGTGTGTGTGTGTGTGTGTGTGTGTCTACAGTGCAGCTGGCTGTGGAGGAGACCCAGAAGGGAGCTTTTTATAACCAGGGTCAGTGCTGCACGGCGGCATCGCGTGTCTTTGTGGAGGAGAGTATTTATGAAGAGTTTGTGCGTCGCAGCGTCGAAAACAGCAAGAAGATCATCATAGGAGATCCACTGGACCCCCAGACGTCACACGGGCCACAGGTAGGACACACACACTTTTAAGATATTTTTTGGCATTTTTATACTTTATTGATAGTGCAGAGAGACAGAGGTGAAATGGGTAAGAGAGGAGAGTGACATGCAGAGAACGACTGCAGGCGGGAATCGAACCCGGGTCTGCTGCTGCGCCCGGCCCGGGGGGGGGGGCCCTACCAACTGAGCTAAGGACGCCCCAAAATATTGATTATAGTAGCTTAGTCTAACATCGTAATGAAATGTCTTTAAATGCTCTGGGCCCACTAGAATCTATTGACACTTTTCAACATCTTGAGATATTCACTTTCTTTCTGCGAGTGAGATGAGAAGATGAGAAGAAGCATTGAGCAAAAGCTGAGCCTAGCCGAGTTCAGTCTGTCAAAGTTCGAAAAATACCTCTTCCTTTCAACTCATAACTCACTTATTAGAATGCTTTTACTTGTTTGTTCAAATCAAATCAAATCAGTTTTATTTGTATAGCCCAGTATCACAAATAGACATTTGCCTCAGTGGGCTTTACATTCCATACAGTACGACACCCTGCCCTTAGACCCTTAGCTCGGCTGAGAAAAAACCCCCAGTAAAAAACCCTTTATCGGGATTAGAAAATAATATTATATACTAAATTAAAAGTAGAGAAAAATCACGAAGGAATTCAATCATTGACCAGATGTTTATATGGTAATACTAAAGTAAAGTGTGAATAGTGTGGATGCAGGAGGACTTGTTCAACCCATTTCAACTAAACTTTGGCTGAAATAAGATGGTGTGTGGGGGCTGATTAGACTGTCTGAATAAATAAAGCTGGTGCAATGTCTTCACAGCAAAACAATTGAATGTCCCAGCTATGGGATTGTTCCCCCTGTGTTCTTAAAGCATGGGTCCTTCCTCCAGATTGACAGGCAGCAGTTTGATAAGATCCTGGCTCTGGTAGAGAGTGGGAAGAAGGAGGGAGCGCGTCTGGAGCAGGGAGGAGCAGCCGTCAGCGACAAGGGCCTCTTCATCCAGCCCACCATCTTCTCCGGGGTCAAAGACCACATGCGTATCGCCAGGGAAGAGGTGACCACACAACAACCTTTCACTTTACTTTACTTTACTTTACTTTAGTTCAGTTCAGTTCAGTTCAGTTCAGTTCAGTTCAGTTCAGTTCAGTTCAGTTCAGTTCAGTTCAGTTCAGTTCAGTTCAGTTCAGTTCAGTTCAGTTCAGTTCAGTTCAGTTCAGTTTAGTTTAGTTTAGTTTAGTTTAGTTTAGTTTAGTTTAGTTTAGTTTAGTTTAGTTCAGTTCAGTTCAGTTCAGTTCAGTTCAGTTCAGTTTAGTTTAGTTTAGTTTAGTTTAGTTTAGTTTAGTTTAGTTTAGTTTAGTTTAGTTTAGTTTAGTTTAGTTTAGTTTAGTTCAGTTCAGTTCAGTTCAGTTCAGTTCAGTTCAGTTCACTTTAGTTTAGTTTAGTTTAGTTTAGTTTAGTTTAGTTTAGTTTAGTTTAGTTTAGTTTAGTTTAGTTTAGTTTAGTTTAGTTTAGTTTAGTTCAGTTCAGTTCAGTTCAGTTCAGTTTACTTTAGTTTAGTTTAGTTTAGTTTAGTTTAGTTTAGTTTAGTTTAGTTTAGTTTAGTTTAGTTTAGTTTAGTTTAGTTTAGTTTAGTTCAGTTCAGTTCAGTTCAGTTCAGTTCAGTTCAGTTTAGTTTACTTTACTTTACTTTACTTTACTTTACTTTACTTTACTTTACTTTACTTTAGTTTAGTTTAGTTTAGTTTAGTTTAGTTTAGTTCAGTTTACTTTAGTTTAGTTTAGTTTAGTTTAGTTTAGTTTAGTTTAGTTTAGTTTAGTTTAGTTTAGTTTAGTTTAGTTTAGTTTAGTTTAGTTTAGTTTAGTTTAGTTTAGTTTAGTTCAGTTCAGTTCAGTTCAGTTCAGTTCAGTTCAGTTCAGTTCAGTTCAGTTCAGTTCAGTTTAATTTAGTTTAATTTAGTTTACTTTAGTTTAATTTAGTTTAGTTTAGTTTAGTTTAGTTTAGTTTAGTTTAGTTCAGTTCAGTTCAGTTCAGTTCAGTTCAGTTCAGTTCAGTTCAGTTCAGTTCAGTTCAGTTTAGTTTAGTTTAGTTTAGTTTAGTTTAGTTTAGTTCAGTTCAGTTCAGTTCAGTTCAGTTCAGTTCAGTTCAGTTCAGTTCAGTTTAGTTTAGTTTAGTTTAGTTTACAGTAGTTTAGTTTAGTTTAGTTTAGTTTAGTTTAGTTTATTTCGATCACACATAGATTCACAACATTACATACATAAGTAAAAGAAAAAAAACACAAAGTTGTCATCTGGATGTATACATTGACATTTCTTATCAATAGAGTTGATCGAAAAGAATCTGATTGGAGGACAAGCCCCTTGAAATTTCTCGCAGCATTTCGTAAAAATGTAGTTATAAAAAATATGATGACACAAAACAAACTATTACGAAGACAAGCACATACACACACACACACACACAGGCTCTCACAGTATCCCCCCCAAAAAAACACCCATTGCTATACATCAACATTGGTATAAATTAGTCAAATTTTCATATGTGGGCTACATTATTAGGAAAGTAGTAAACCAACCCAATTCACAATATATGAGTAAATGAGTCAATTGGGGCTAGACCATACCCCATCCCACAGAGTCATTCCAATCACAGACAGGACATTCACAAGAACAACATTTTTCACTGGGTGAAAGTAAAGCCTTGACACCCTGTGGAACTAAGCTTAAAGGAACACTGCACCCATACGGAACCGGCGTTCTATCATTATAAAATCGATATTATAATATAATGAATGAGGTTTTTCTTCCCTCAGTCTTTCCTCAGTCTTCCCTTGGCCCAGCTGTCCTGATAATCCTAACCCTACATTTTACCATGTGTGATGTCACGCATGGGAAAATTTAGGGTTAGACAGAAAGACCATAAAACACTCTTTCTGCCTTTTCTCAGGCTAGGATGAACTGATTTCTAAAACGTTTGTTCATTTAGGTCTTTAACTTACACCACAGACAGTTAGAGAGACAGGCTACACACACTAACAGTTTTAGTTATGAGCATTTGAAATGATTGGGTAACTAACTACTAACATAAATTACCCACAATTATATCAACGTATTATTGTTTTAAGTCATGATCTCATCATTCTGATTCAATGAGAAATGTTTTGTCTCTATCATACAAGATGTTGACTTCTTTAGTTTTTTTGATAGTCATCCCTGTGTCTGATATTCCACTTTGGTGACACAGTGACACCTAGGGTTCACTGTTTGTAACTGCTTTTTGATGTAGTCACTGGTGCCAAATACAATGAAGTTATCAGGTTGCTCATCGCCCATAAGCTGTATAGCCCTAGTCTAGACAGTCCTATTGTCATATCTGTATGTGGGTTACTGGCCCCATTTGGTTGTATGGAGCAATAGAGCAATATAATAGAGCAACTATCAACTGAAATTGATCATTTTTGTCCCGTAAATGATGCCTTATGCGTCTCTGTATACATTATTCCATGCAGTAAAACAATCTCACACAGACCCTTTGACCTGTGTGTAAATGCTCTCGCAATTCAATTACTGTTTCATACACACTAATAAGATACAGCATACATTTAGGGGTGGTTGCACCTTTGGGTAGTTCTTAGCCATACCTTTACTTCCCTCTTAAAGGTGGCCAGAGTGGGACATTCCCTTATAGTTGGGGGTATTGTGTTCCATAATGCACTATACCTTTAATAGATAGTGCATTATGGCTGAAGGCAGTTTTTCTAAAAGGAACCTCACAGTCCCTGTTTACAACAGCTCTGGTGATCCGAGTCTGTCTGTTCTGTGGATGAAAGTATTGGGTATCATGTGAGCTCTTGCAGAATTAAAGGGATGTCCCAATCCAGTGCAGTTTGGCCCGGATCAACCCAGGTATCAGTTCTTTTTTTTTTTACAGGATCAGGACATCAGGAGTTCAAATCAGATTCAGTTGGGGTTCAACAAAACTTGTCTCTATAACATTTTTACACTGATGAAGCCGCACAATAAGAATATGTGCTGCTCACTATATCTTTATTAGGGATTTTAAATAGGTAAGACTTTATTTGTGTTTACATGCAAAGTGATGATCCTATTTTTTAGGACTTTACTACGTATTTGCCAGAATACTTTTTCCCAAATGTTTGAATTTCACGTGGTATTGATTTCACCAAAATAAAAAAATACACAATCCTTAGCCATCAATGTCATCGCCTGTAAATGTCAAGTAGCAGTGTGTTTCCCTATTTACACAGACCTTGTTATAACAGGTAAAAGAGAATTCAATTACAACTCATAGCTAAGCTTGTCCAGTTCTTCTCTTTCTCAGTTTATATTCATGTACATTATACATCCATAGGAATAGCAGAGGGGTCAGCCAACAAAACCATTTGATTGCACAGTGTGTCTCACTTCTCTGTACATGATGTGACTGGGCTTTACTGATATCGTTAGCCTCATAGCATAATTGCCTAAATCATATTTACTCTAGTCTACTTTTACTCTACATCTACTCTATTCTACATCTACTCTACTCTACATCTACTTTAACCTACTCTATAACCCTTAAAATATGACTTAGGCAATTATGCTATCAGGCTAACGAAAAGTAGATGTAGAATAGAGTAGATGTAGAGTAAAAGTACAGTAGAGTAAATAGGATTTAGACAATTATGCTATGAGGCTAACGGTATGCGTGTACTATATACATCTGTCCCCTCAGATCTTTGGTCCGGTGCAGTGTATATTCAGCTTTAAGAGCCAGCAGGAGGCGATAGAGAGAGCCAACAGCTCCCAGTACGGCCTGGTGTCAGCCGTCTTCACCAGCAGTATGGACAAGGCTCTGTCTGTGTCTGCAGCCCTGGAGACTGGCACCGTCTGGTAAGGCTCCGAAACCAACCAGGCCTTTTGATTTATCCCTTCATAGGCTACATTAAAATCTCATTGACATTTTCTGTTTTTTTTAAGATAATTTATTGGCATTTTTGCTTTAAAAAAATGCATTAGACAGTCTGGAGAGACAGAGATGAAATGGGGACGAGAGGTGAAGGATATTCAGAGAGAATGTATTTGAATTTGATTGTGTTGGAACATTGTACATTTATAAGAGCTGAAATAATCAAACTTGCTTTCTCTCTCTCTCTCTCTCTCTCTCTCTCTCTCTCTCTCTCTCTCTCTCTCTCTCTCTCTGTCAGGATCAATTGCTACAATGCCCTTCATGCCCAGACTCCATTTGGAGGGTACAAGATGTCAGGCAACGGACGAGAGCTGTAAGAAAACCATCACTGTTTATTGTTTCATATTCTTCAATTCTTTGCTGTTCAATGTGTATCCCCTATAACCTGCCTCCTGTGCTCTCTCTGCTGTGTGTGTGTGTGTGTGTGTGTGTGTGTGTGTGTGTGTGTGTGTGTGTGTGTGTGTGTGTGTGTGTGTGTGTGTGTGTGTGTGTGTGTGTGTGTGTGTGTGTGTCCTCTCAGTGGAGAGTACGCCCTGGCTGAATACTCTGAGGTGAAAGCAGTCACTATCAAACTGAGTGAAACCCTGTGAGAAGAAACCTGTGAAAAGGTCCAGCGCTTATTCCACCAGCAGGGCCACATCATCACAACTGTCTCCAGCCTACACACATACTCACTGCTCTGGCTTTAGTCGCACTCGTGCTGTTCAGATTGGTGTTGTTTTGGCCCACTTTATGCAGCTTTCGGTCCCATCTGGTGGCCTTCATCAGTGGGTTCACTCGACCGCCGAGGAGAAGGTCCAGTCACCATCACATGACCATACCCTGCGTTCCAAATCGCATATTATTTTCTTTTTCCCATTCTTTATACTACAGTTGATCTAACGAATCTAGTTAGTGTGCAGTATAGGCATGCAATTGGGACATACTTTTACTTATTTATTTCATCATAACATTGCGCCTTGATCTTGCATCTTGCTTTTATATCCGTCACATCCCCTTATGTTTTCATATGGAGGCTCCGTCGATGTGACGTCACTTCCAGCGCGCACTGGATTGTGGTTTAGAATCGCCCAAATAGCATGCTGTATTCAACATAAAAAAAATCTCCACCGGACATAGAAGACGCATCCAGGTATTTTTTAAGCATGCTAAATCTGACCACAAAGAATTGGAACATCCTAAATCTTTTTCGACCCTACTAAATAGCAGAAAGTATGGGGGATTGGAACGCAGGGTAAGTGTTGTATGGGCAGGGAGAAGGTAACCCAGTTGATGCTGTGTTTTTGTCTGGTTTTCACCAAAAAGCTGATGTCTGTTGGGGCTGTTCACACTGGGTTGTCCAGGGTCTCTGCTTTCTAACACTGTGTTCCTAGTTCAGTCCTTTTCCTTTCAGTATGGTGCACTACTCCACCCTGGACCTGCTGCCCTGTTTTTAAACTTGTCTTGCATTTAAGGTGGAGTCTGTGATTCTGGAGAATGCTTGTTGTAAAAAAATAAATAAGTGCTTTTTGTCCAAATCAGTGAATATCTCCACGCGATCTGCTACCTGTCAGTACTGTGTGTACGCTGAAAAATTAATTCTGGTGTTAGTACACAGCCTAGGCTCTGTAAACTGGTTTGTAAACAAATGGAGGCCACCGTAGCTAGCAACATGCCTGTTTACAGAGCCTAGGCTGTGTATAAACCATGGGCCAGAATCCTCTTCCCTGCATTGGAGATTTTTTTCAGCGCACACACACAGTACGGACAGGTTGTGGATCGTGAGGCGTTTGCTCACTGATTTAAAAAAAAAAAGTGATTTTGACAACAAGAGTTCTCCTGAAAAGCTGGCGTTAAGATACTGTAGGTTGACTCTCTCTGTTCAACATACAGTATACAAGCACATAGCAAGTGACAGAAATTCTATTGGAGATGGAATCTGATCAATCTCCATGACAATCGTAGATAATAAACACCACTTATGATGCCACTGCAGACCCACAGCTCAACTTTGAGAAGATTCATTTGTTTTATGTTGACTTCTGCTAGAAAAGTTTGTTTATTTATGTCTGTCAATCCAACTCAGCTTTCAATTGTGCTTTTGACTACACAGACAGACAGTGGAAGGAGATGAAGGGATATCTCCTTTGGTTGTATGTGATTCAAAATAATGATCTAGATAGTTCTAATGACACATACTGCACACCTAGTCCACTCCTTTAACAGATGAATTAACTTAATGAGATTCATGAATGCACAAACCATAATGATTAATCAAATAATGATGGATTTGGCCTACATTTTCCATTGATCACTTGTTGTATCTGTTCATTACTTTTCTGCTCATGGGACTATATGGGAAGGTCATAGTAAAAATGTATTCCATTATTTTTTGTAATTCTACTGCTTTTTTTGCTCTCAACAGCGGTGTCCTTTCTAATCTCTTCACTCACTGTCCTGATTTGTTCTGCGTGTGTTGCTCTTCTTTTTCCTTTATCTCCTTGTTTATTTGTATTTTTAAAAACCTTTTTTAACATTGAGGCCATGGGGACTACGGATGAAAAGTAGCCACTTAGCTTATTCTGGCATTTTAACCCATGTATAATGATGTTTTTTTTTTAAATAATTTGCACTGTCCCCATCCCCAAACTGAATTGAATTGTTGAGTATAGCTGAAATATATATACTTTGTCTAAACCCAAGCACTGATTCTCACCTGGTGTGATCTTATATGACTGTGGGACTGTGAGACTGTCCCTGCGTTCCAATCCCCATACTTCCATACTATTTAGTATGCCAGAAAAAGATTTAGGATGTCCCAATACATGCACATCAATTGCAGTATGCTAAAATACACAAATGCCCCACTAATTCCAGTAGCATTTTGGAGTATTCATCTTTATTCTTGACATTTCTCGACATAATGAAAAAAAAAAATTCCTTATCCGATTTTATTTTTCTCCTTTGGCCCTACAACTCTTCTGTACTTTTGTATGTAGTGTAGTAAAAACAAAAAGTATGTGATTTGGAACGCAGGGTGTGAGACTCTTTTAAATGCTGGAAGGAACTCTGTTTCCTATCCCAAATAAGGTAACATTTACCTTGCCAGTAACATTCTAGTACTGTAACAATGTTATCATTACATGGTCCACTTTTCTTTCTTTTTTCAACATACTGAATATGTGTGGTTTATTATCACACATTGGAAACAAGTCTGCCTGCTTTATAGAAATTCTAAATAAAGAAAAATCAAATTGACTTTGTGTCATTTGCACCTGATGTTGCTGAATGTTGTTGTAAATCTACCGGTAACTTAGTGGCAGCCATCGTACTTCATTTCATTTAGGCGGGCGGAGCCAGGCTAGTGGCAGCCGGCATGCCATATAGGTTTGTGTCATTTCATGAGCGGTATCATTGTCATTGCTGTACTTCATATTTGAATTAAAGTATTATTACTGTAGTTTCAATTGCAATTTCAGTATTTATATTATTCACATTTTTAGTGAAAATGTTGTAGCAATGTGTTACTGTAAAAAAAGAAAAGAAAAAATAATCCAACAAAAGTAGGGGAGAACGGGGTTAATGATTGTGACAACCAACTCACACGGGTTGATTGTCACAATCATTATATCTCGGAACTAGAAGGCGCTGTCTGTGAAATTTTGGTATGTAAATATCCAGAATTGGGATCAAAGGTCACCTACATAGTCTTCCTTGGAGTTAGACTGCTGAATTTGAGGTGACTGTTTGTGTTTTTCATGTCAAATTGAAAATATTTAGCTCCTCAGTATTTTTCTTCTAGGCTTTTACACAATGGGTTTATAATCAAACACTTGTTACCCTAAAAAAGTGTGAAGGGTAAACTATAGTTTAGATTGTTAGCAAGCTAATTATTTGTCAGATGGTTGCGGGCCTTGATGTTAGCAAGAAATTCAAGTTGGGGTTGGTCAACCCCTTTTTCTTGGGGGGTTGGTTGTCACATCTTATCCAAAGGCTGCAGCCAGAAAAGGAACCCAATAACGAAATAAATTGTCAAGCTGTATCCTCACTGACACCCCAGAGAAGGAAAGAATAGAGCAGGAAAAGGCAGCTAGCATGCAAAAGAAAAAAGGGCAACAAAATCAAAACAACCCAGCGCATCCCAAACTAGACCAGCTGCCAAGGCTACAGTAAGTTATATAGGCCTATTTGTCAACTTGGCAATGCAATTATACTGAAAGATGTTTAGGTGATGAGCAATTCTCACTAGAATAAAAAGTGTGCCTACTATTCCCGGGCTCCACAGCACTGATACCCACAATTTCTATCTTTAACTCGTGACCATTTCTGCTTACAACATTATTTTTAATTGTTGGACATATAGGCTACTTAAAAAGTACAGAATACAAATATGTTAAAATATAGGCCTACCCTATCAATGTCTCTCTCTATATCAAAACTTTCTATGTAGGCTATTGCATCATAAACCAAATATCTGTAAGTTAAACATTTTACCTATTCAAGTTAAACATTTTACCTATTCAAGTTAACATTTTTACCCAATTGAGCTGTAATCTCTCATATTAAATGGTTGTTGAACAATCCTGCTTTGGTTTATTGCAGAGCCTCTGAAAGGGCTTGTACGGTAACCACCAGCTTTTATTTTTTTTATTCATTTAAAATGAGCGTTATTTTGAAAATGATCACCGGAAATACCTTGGTTATCGAGTCTGACTTTACGTAGCGTTCGTCAGTATTGGAAAGTTGGCATCGTTTAATCAGGAAGTCCAGTGTTGTCGAAAAGTAGGTCCATGGTACCTGCTAACGCTGTTGTTCACTGGACGGCTCTGCCATGGGGTGAGTTGGCAAATAATAAATGTTACTTATTTCTAATTATTTTATGTTCGCTGTTTTAGCCGTGACTTTATACTCTACAAGTGCTCACGTTTGGAGCTGGTGCGTGACGTTGTCGTTAGAACAAAACAAACCAATGCTATTAAAAAAAATCTTATTTTCTTTATTTCTGGATAAAGTACACTGTGATGTATAATACAGTATCCCCCCCCCCCTCCCCCCTCATATTCTCAGGAAGCACCGTTCCCCCTGTATTGTTCTAATTATAGCCTACATGAGTTCAAAAACATCTCGGTTCCATAATTACTAGTGTGCTTTTTGGTGAGTTGAATCAGAAATTAAAGGTTTTTTGCATTAGTTGATGACAATTAACGGATTTGCTGACAATGTAGCCTACTGTCATGCCGAGTCCTGAAACACAGACAGACAGACAGACAGACAGATAGACAGACAGACAGTGATTTTGAAATTATGAGATTTTGTCAACAACCATTCTCCAGAATTTAATGACTCCACCTTTAATGTGGCAATATAGACATATAGTGCTTTTAAATTGATTTTGGCTGGCAAATCTGGACTGAAGATTTCATTTTGTAAGCCCCTCCGCCTTATGTTAGCTGCCCCATCTCAACCCTGTATTATACATTTCAGATTTGTAAACAGACTTCATGATATTGTGCACTGGGGCATTTGTAAAACATTGTACTTTACTCATGAGACACTTTAAATGATTCCCCAGCCCTACTGAATTGTCCTACTGATTTTCAAACCAATTTCTTGTATTTAGCCTTAGACCATTTCAATATTTTAAAACGTTATTAGATAAATAAGTAGCGATGCACCGATCCACTATTTTTATAATATTAATAAGTGATATATATCAAATAGCTATGGTCTTACAATTTACATTTCTTTCATAGTTTTTTTAAATTGGAGTTGTCAGTCTGATATCTGATACGTAGATTGCATCATTAGCTCATTCTAATGTATATATTATCATAACTGAATTAACAAACTTTCCTCACTGTAACATTGGACCTCTGGAACACTGTCTGAAGTTAGAAAGCTTTTCTGAAAAGTTACTGTTTCACATTCGCTGTTTACAGCAGCAGGGCCCACAGTTTTGTTTTCTAAACATATTCTAGTCTTATGTTTGGTTCCTGGTTCCTCCAAATGATTTAGTTTGTGTTTATTATACATGTATTCCATTCTAACACTTACTAGAGTAAAACATGTTTTGTAAACTAACTTCAGAGTCCAAATGTAAACAAAATCCCCTCCCCTGAAACTGCATAGTGCACCTTTTAAACAATAGTTATTATGTCAATGTAGTACCATTTGGACTGTAGATACACAGTCTGTTTGACTGTTGTACTGCTATGTCTTTGTGCAGAGTGACAGCTGGACCTCCTCTGTGTGATGGAACTGAGTGAGGAAGCAGCAGGGATGTCTTACTGGTCTGTTGGCCTTCCCCAGGACTCTGGAGACACTCCTAGCAACATGGAGCAACAAAGCAGTGAGTAACCCCCCTACATGTCATCCATCCAACCTGTTATGTGTTAGGGGCTGCGCAGACACACAACCTTTTCTTTACTTGCTGTGGTGTCAGTGACATCAGGCAGGTGCCAACTGTAACGCATTGACGTGTGCAGCGCCTTGCAGCAGCACTGCTTTATTTTAGCAAAAAGAGAAGTGAAACCATGTCTGTTTGAGAGCCCCAGGCCTTAGCTGTTGATGTTTAACCGTATGCATGCATGACCAAGGCAGCTCTCACCTAACACAGGGTAGCCTGCTATCGGTGTATGAATGTGTGTGTGAATGGTAACGTGGGAAAGGAAAACAGGTCTCCCTTGAAAAAGAGTCTCCGGTCTCAATGGGATTTACCTGTATAAATAAAGGTTAAAAAAAATAAAAAATAAAAAAGTGTCTAAGGCCCAATCTTCAATTCACCCCAAGGCGCTTGGGCCACTTCAACATGCTCTTTTGTGATATAATACATGCTTATGTATGGCGCTTTTTTTTTAAAGATTATTTTTTGGCATTTTCAAGCTTTATTAGAGTTGAAATGGGGAGACAGAGAGGGGGGATGACATGCAGTAAAGGTCCACGGGTCGGATTCGAACCCGCGACCACTGCAACGAAGGCCGGAGCCAATATGGTACGCGCTCTATCCACTAAGCCACCGGAGCGCAACATTTTGGGTTTTACACCCTCTTTCCAGGGGTTAGGGGTTAGGCCAAAAAGGGAATCTGGATTTGTTCTACTAGTAGATTACTGTGGTCAAATAATAGATGATGAAGGATTAAAGTAGAAGAAGTACAAGTACTGTGTAGCATGAGAGAATAGATTATAGAAGGTTGGCTATCCAACTTTTTTTCCCCCCAGCTACAAGGTAGGTGTTGTGTTGACCTGTTTGTATTTTGTCTTTTAAGTTGCTGTCCTATCAGAAGTTGGGACATGTCTTGTGCTGGTTGACCTTCTTCTAAATCAAATCAAATCAAATCAAATCAGTTTTATTTGTATATTACAAATAGACATTTGCCTCAGTGGGCTTTAAATTCCATACAGTACGACACCCTGCCCTTAGACCCATAGCTCGGCTGAGAAAAAACTCCCAGTAAAAAAACCCTTTAGCGGGATTAAAACATTGAGAAACCTTCTGCTTTTAACCACCTGGTGCTTGGATTCTAACACATATTTACCCCGTTTCACAGACAGCTTAAGACTTCCAGATTTAGTTTAGTTAAGATTATTCACACATCATCATCTCACAGTTAAGAAATCATTTCATGATACACCTAATGGCAATTTAGGATGCGTGAAATGGGGAACCCCAAATAAGCTACTAAAAGCTTTTCGGAGGGGGCCCAATAACGTTGAACGTTACAGTGTTTCCATTAGAACTGTTAGTAGGACCACTCATGAAACCTTTATAAACTGACAGAATGTTGTGAGAAATGCACACACAAGTAAAAAAGAATGAACTATAACTATCCCCTACCTTCCCCATTTCCCCTTTCCCAATTAAAGGAGAATAACTAAAAAGCCCATTATAGTGGAACTGCTGGGCAAAAGGCCTAGGCCTACACATCAACCCAGTGAACTACTCAACCTATACACTAAACTTCAGTTCCACACCACCCTCACATAGTGAGCTATAAGTATTACGTCGCTCCGATTACAACAATTTACAATGATATTGTCAAAACCCCTGACACTAACAGAATACAGGCAAAGGTTCAAAAGAAAGTGCTGGTGGGAAACACCAGAGTTTAACAGCACAGACAATGGGTCGCTTTGGGCCCATGTGTGTTAGCTTTGAATAGCAACAGTATAAATGAGTCAAAATGACAGCGTCCTGGGAGTCGGACCATAACTCTATTCAAAATATAACATTAGTCCAACTCAGAACACAAAACAATTACACAGTAAGAGTATAGTATGCAGTCTTAAACCTGACTGCTTCCTTGATCCTTAATAACGTAAAAGAGGAATCAGTTTGGTTGGAGATGAGAGACCTTATCTCTAACCATATTCAGTCAGTTAAGCCGTAGCTCTGGCTGCAGTGGTTTGGATGTGTGTGCTGATGTAGCTTGATGCCTCCTGTGATGAGTCCAATATTTTAGTGAAACCTCCGTGTGTGGAGATCAGCCCGGGAAGGAAACAGAAAGCCGTGGTGGATGCCAGCCTCTCTCAGCCTCTGCCTGGTGCTGTCAAACTCTCTGTGGTCTTTGATCACGTCTGCTGTGAGGTCTGGGAAGATGCTGATGCGCAGTCCCTTGTAGTTTAATGGACACTTGTTGCGGACTATTTGCATTATCTTTTCCTTCACCGGGTCGTGGTGTATTTTAGCGATCATGATACGTGGCCTGTCGTTGCTAGGCGGTCCGATTCGGTGAGCCTGGTCCACTTTGAACCTGTGGGGGAAGCCCTTCACAATCTCCTCGGGCAGACCCACAATTTTGATGTTTTCTCTTTGCGATCGCCCTTCGAAGTCGCACACTTTAGAGTTTGTTCTGCGCCGACAGCTCTTGAGCTACTTTCAATCCATTTGCCTGATGTGATTATCGGCCAATACAGGGGGCCACTCAATGAATTAAGCATCTTCTGTATTTGATTCTTGGCCTTTGTATTTTGAAATTGCGTTGTTCTCATTCTTGTAGGCCCACTTGTGGTGGTGTTCTTTTGTTCTTTTTCTTGTTTTTTGTTGCATGGCAACTTTTGGTGAGGTACCGCCCCCTTCAGGAATAACTGAAGTGTGTATCAGATACTGTGTGCTATAAACTGTATATATCTAGGTTAGAAAATGATTTATTTGTCGCTGCAAAAAAAAAAAAAAAAAAAAGTATTATGTTTGTTTAACCTAAAACCTGTCCCGACCTCTAGACAGTATTTTTTTAAAGTTCAGTCAGGGATTGCAGTGGTGTGTGTGTGTGTGTGTGTGTGTGTGTGTGTGTGTGTGTGTGTGTGTGTAGCAAAAAAAGGGCATCATCCCCCGCTGTCTCTCCTTGCTACCCCTCCTCCTCTTCCACCATCTCTCTCTCTCCTTATCCCTTTCTCCCTGCCTCCACATCCTGTCCCTCTCTCCTCCGCCTGTCTCAGGGTTAGGGAGCAGGCAGATTATAGAGTGTAGCTGAGGATGCTGGGTAAGAAGCCACACAGCAAAAGCTAAAGGCAAAAGCCATGGAAAGAAAGCGCACGGCTGTAGATGTGATCTTTGAGGCGGGAGGAAGAGGAGGGTTGGCTGCCTGCGTATGAGCAGGTTAGTAGGAGAGAGAAACCACATGCTGACTGGAGCCTTGTTTATATGCTGCACATGTTTTATAGGCTGACTGAGCCCTAGAGATTGCACTATGCAGATTAAAGTGGTGGATATGAGGACTTGTATACTGTAGAATGTTGCAAGTCACGTGGCTGCTGATATTTTTCCACACCTCAAATGATATATTTCACATCTCAAATGGAAGAGACACAGGTACTTGAATTTGTCCACTGGCTATGCTAAAGGTACAGTAAGTACGAAAATATATTTAGGAGACATTACGGCTGCATCTGCTGCGCTTTTGCAACTTTGCAGCTGCCGCTGTTAGCGAAATTTGATCCCAACACAACCTATATGATATTGTTTCTTTAAGTGGCTTATATGCACTTACTAAAATCTCATCGTGTGCATGAACAGACCAGGTTGTAGCCAAGGATACAGTAGCTTTGTAAGTCTGTCCTGAAGCATTACTCGCAGCACACCATTTGTAAGCTGAAAAATGTGTGCTTGATTTGTAGTCAGTTCCTCTCATTTGTATTAATGTTAACCAAACACATCCCTTTACAGATCTGAGGGCATCCTCTCTTTAACAGCAGTGTTTCATGTTGTTTCATAAAATGAGGAAGCCTGTGGTGTGGTGGACAGCTTCCCTCTTACTTTGAACCACTACAGGACATGCTATTTTTTACATTGTTGTATTAATGCTTTTACCAAAGTGAATGTTCTGAATACTTCTTCGTCCATTGCTGGTTGAGTGTGACAACTGATGTTGTTTGGCTTGCAAGTGATTGTGATGCATAATGTCCACAGTTGATGTGAAGCTGGTTCCTTCTTGTGGTCCAGAACCTCACAGAGGGAAAGTGAAACAGTTCAAGGATCAAGGTGGAAATTCCCTTCCCAAAGGGAACAAATTAATACACAGTTCCTTACTGTACAGGGGCTGGTTTCCCGATAACGTCCTCTCTTAGCGAGCTACGAAGACTCCTACGTTATGACTTACCAAAGTTGTTTACCTCTGTAGTCGTGGTTCCCGAACGGTCTCTTAGGAGAAGCACTCCTTACGTCGTTCGTACACTGCTGAAATTGATTGCTCAGAGTTCGATTTTCCATTTCCTGCTCATTTCATGCGCAGCTGCATGACAACACTAGGCTATATTATAAAACGTATTGCAGTGCGAATAAAAGATTGCTAGAAATCCTTCAAGGCAGAAACATGTATTTAACACTAGAAGCGCCAGCGTTCTCTTTATATGCTGCGTAATCAAATCTACCCGTGCATTTCTAGTGTAATATAAAGTCATAAATTAGTTTGTTTAACCATCATCTGTGTTTTGGACCTCTTGTTTTATAATCTAAGTATCTTTAAGAACACTAATCACGTTTCGTGGTGGGTCAGTAAGGAAACTGAAAGTAGATATAATATCGCCAATAGCCTATATCAATAAAAACAGACGGCCAAAACAGCGTCCAAATGAGCTAAAATCCTAAATACAATAAACATTAACATGGCAGACTTATTTTAAGGTAAACTTTAATTGATTATTAATCATTTTTTTCACATGTTTACATGTTTTGAGCCAGAGGATCCGACAAACTCTGCCCGGCTGCTGTCAGCTGAGCCAGACGAGCCGTGTGGAACACAGTTCGGAGGTTCTCAATAGTATCCAGCTGCAGCCCCGGAGACAACATACTACCATAGCCTATACTGATTTTAAAAAATATATAGAAAATATAGAAACAGCGGAGGAGATTAAGATTAAGATTGTTTCCAGCAATTATTTTCTTCATGAATGTGTGGCAGTTCCATGCGCAACAGGGATGTCACTTGTGTCCGTTTTACGCATGGTGCATGGTGCTTTAACGGAAGGATATGTGGGGGTCTGTATCTCTGGCGATGCCACAGCGATCGCAGGGACTTTCACTTGTGTCATTAAACTTATACATCTGACTGTATTTCATATCAAAGGGACACAGCAATGACTGTATTAAATATCAAACTGATAAAAACGATCCGACTGCAGGCTATAGTGTATCACGTATAAAGTATTTTCATATTGACGGACATCGCATCCATTTAGTTAATGCAAGTCAGTTAGATGACTAAAAAGTACTTGTTCATATAGTTTGAACACTTTGTGAATGGTATTCTGCTAAAATATCAAATAGCCTACTTTAAATATACGTGATATACAATACAGTTGGATCGTTTTTAACAGTTTGTTATTTAATACAGTCATCGCTGTGTCCGTTTGATATGAAATACAGTCAGATTTATTAGTTAAATGACACAAATGAGAGCTGAAACATCCCTATGGTAGAGCTAAGAAGGCTCTGAGGGCGCTCCAGACCAACCTTACCAACGTATGACGTACGAAAGAGATTCGTAGCAAAGAACGTTTCGGGAAACAGGCGAAATGTTAAGTAGGAACTCTACGTAGGGGTTACGAATGACGTAGCGTTAAGAAGGCTCTAAGAAGGCTTCGGGAAACCGGCCCCAGATGCATATTAACACTAATGTGCAAAGCCAAAAAGACATATCGACTTCATCCAGATTTTCTGCAGTCCTCTCTGAGATGGACTGATGCAAAGTGAAACAGTGTGCTGTGGTCTGACGAGTTCACATTTCAAAAAGATGAAGGAAAGCATGGACTTTGTATCCTCTTGCCTTAAAAGGCAACCAACCAGATTGTTACCAGTGCAGCATTCAAAAGCCAGCATCTATGATGGAATGGGGAAGTGTTAGTGCCAATGACGGGGTAACTTGTACATGTTTGAGGGCACAATTACTGCTGAAACGTACATACAGGTTTTGGAGCAACATATGCTGCCATCCAGGCATGACAAGCCAAATTCTGTACATGTTTCAACAGCAAGGCTTAGTAACATAAGCCCGGGTACTTGCTAGCCTGCAGTCCAGACCGGTCTCCCATTGTAAATGTGTGGCAGTTAGAGATTTGTACATCTCTAACTGGTACATTGGTTTTCCACTGGAGTGCTTTATGTCTCTATGTTATGTAATGTAATGTAATGTAATGTCTTTATGTCCCTGGCCTGGACCTTCTGTAACATGATCCTGCATTCAAGTCTCTCATTTGTCTCGGATAAATGCTCCTCCTCGTCTTTCCTTAGCTCCTTTCTAATCACATCCCATGCTGAACACACTGGTGTGTTTAGTCTCCACTATTGTTTGTCAGGACTGTATTTTTCCTTTGATCACTAATTAAGATGAGAAGTAAAGGGGAAAAATCAACAGTGTAGGAGATTTCGAAAGCCCCATCACTATCGATGTCTTATATTAGCTTCAGTAGCTTGGTCCTTTAAGGCTCTGATAGGGGAGTACTGATGGTGGATGGGAGGCATTTGGGGTCTAATGGTTTTACTCTCTTGGGCTTTCTCATATAACCTCAGCAGCCCAGTCAGACTCAATCCATTTTAATTATTCATAGAGAACCCATTGTAGGAAGTAGGCACAGCCACAGCTGAAAGAGGAAACAGAAGTGTTTGCTGCAGAAATAAATACACTCCCTGACAAACATTAACATAAATAACCTGACTTATAGTCTGACTTATTGTTTGGACTGTGAGGTCCAAATGCCCCAGCATTGTGAGGGCAGTTTTATTAGATATTTGTGCGTGAGTTCAGCTTGAGTAACAAACTGAGATTTTATTTTATTTACCAAGAACATTGGTTTTCACACTTTTTTTACAGTTCAAAACCAAGATACGCTTGCAGTGTCTGATTAATGGAGCTTTTCCACTACACAGTTCTGGCTCTACTGTACTCTACTCACTTTTGGTACTGGGGGTGCTTATCTGGATGTGGTTTTCCATTAAAAAAAGAGATCCATGATAGCACTGCAGCGCCTCTGTGTAGCTGGTTGTCATTGCAACATTAGCGGCTAACATTAGCAGCTAATGAGTTTCTACTGTCTTCATCAGAGCTATTTCTGCACATTTAGTTTTTAGATGGAATAACGTTAGGTCCTTTACCACTTATTGTTTGATATATTTTTCACATTAACAAGTATCCCTAACCCTTGGCCATAGCAAAATGGCAGCTGTGAGATCTCCTCAGCAAGAGCCCTGATATCCGTTGTGCACAAATGAAAGTGCAGTTGGATTTCTACCTTTGGCCTGCAGAGGTTGATTGGCTCATGCATATGGTGAGATCATAATTTGCCGTGCGCAGTTGGTGGGCTGGAGAATCTCAACCACTGCCATTTTTACATACTGTAACTGGTGGGGCACAAACCAATTAGGTTATAAAGGCTAATTAGATATGCTTCTGTAGAGTTTTCAACATGTCAACAAACAACGCTATCCATTGCTCAAAAAACAGGGGTTCTCAAACTTTTGATAGCTGAGGGCCAATTTAGGAACACAACATTGGGTTGCATCCAGTAATGTGTAATTAACACATTTTAATTAATTAATTTAGCCTTGAGTTTGACACATGTGATCTAGATAATTCATTGGAAATGCAATTAAAACAGTAAATGTAGCTATGTCTGCCGCGTGTGGATGGGCTCCCTCGGGGGCTTGGGGATGGGAGCACAGACCTTTAGTAAAAATAACTTTTATACAGAAACCTGAGCTTATAAACTGCTAGAATACATCACATACACAGGGAACACAGATGCCAATCAGCTGTGGGAGTACTAACTCAGCTTAACAAAAGTAGTATATATTATTTAGTATATAACATTATTTATTCATAATCATAACTTTTTCAGTAGCACACACTGCCTACACAGCAAATCGTTTGTTTTCTCAGGAAGCACTGGAAGTCATAGTCGACAAGAAGAAACGTCAGTCAACATAAGTAGATGATTTGGCCAATCTGACAAAACAAAGAGAAGCACGCACTGCAAACTGTGTCAGTACAGTATCATAGTTTTACAGTTTAAAATGCACTTTAACTATGCACCTAAATGTACATTTCATGCAACGCCACTCTTGAAAAAATACAAATGTACACTTAATCCCACATAATTGAATGTACATGACACACACTGTAAGCTATATTTAAGTTGTTCATTCAACTTTCAGTTTTCATGAAATGTCTAGTTAAAACCAGGGAATGCTTACTTGATCAAATGTTGACACAATTTCCACTATGTCATCCCCAGCACTGCAAACTCCATACAGGAAATAATATAATACATGTGAACACATTGTTCATCATTGATGGAACTTGCACGGGGGTGTGAGGGCCCATTCATCGCTGCTTCTTGCTCTAATGTGTGTAGTTATCCTGGGAAACCGATGACAGATGCTGCTTCTGATGCTTTTGTTCAAAATCTTGACCCTAAATCGAGCTGTATTTTATTTGAATGATGTATTCCTTTTAACATCAATTGTGTGTGTTGTATTAGCAGTAATAGTATATTTTTATATACATATAGTATACCTGGCGCCACCACCACTGCTAGAGTTTATTAGGTACAAACAGACTCGGATCACCAGAGCTGTTGCAAACAGGGACTGTGAGATTCCTTTCAGGAAAACTGCTTTTAGCCATAACACCCTTTCCGTTACCGGTACTGCATTATGGAACACACTACCTCCAACTATAAGGGCATGTCCCACACTGGCCTCTTTTAACCCATTGATGACTATGGCAATCTAGGATGCATGTCCTTAATGCCTGAGGGTTTTCTGAAAAAATAGTACGAATTGTCAAGTCTACCAAAACCTTAATATCTAAGCCTGTGTAGCACATAGAAACATGAAATAAAATACATTTAAAAGTTAAGGTTCACAGGTTTTATTTAAACGTGCTCCCTTAGCGCTTACAAACCAACAAATATTTCTAAAAATCGTCAAAATGAGATGAATTAGAAAATTATTAAATATTGTTAATAAATAGATGCAATGTGTTGTGTGATTTTCGTCAGTAGTCTATAGTAGACCTTGATTCTGCGCACCAAACGCCACTAACTGTTCTGTCGCCGACATAGCTGGCGTATTTTTTTTATTATTTTGTTTTATTTTATTTTTATTTATTTTTTTGATTGACATGATTTTCGGCAAACCACACAACTTTTGGCTGGTCACGTGGTCTTAAAAAAATCAACAAAACCCAGCTCATGTGTATTTGAACCAATGACAGTGCATTCTATGCTGGGAATGCCATGAAAATTAGATAAAGTAATAATGCTGCGCGACGCAGCATCAGGCAGGAGAGCCAATGTGGCATCGCGCAGCAGCCGTCATCAATGGGTTAAGCGCAAAATAAAGACATGGCTTACTGATAACCAAACATGTAACCACATATAACACTGCACTGTATCGGCCCACTTTCTATTGAATTGTATTTCCTTTTTAACCAATACTTATGTTTGTCCTTGCTTTTTATAGAACCTTTTCATGTTATGTATTTATTGTATATCTTTTGTATTGCTTTTACTGTAACATCCACCTGCCTATGGACAACAGATGGAAATTAGCCCCTGGGCTACAATCTGGCACATTTACATGTTGGAATGACTATGTTTATCAATGTGCATTGTCCTGAAATAATTAAATAAATAAATAAATGAATAAAATAAATAAATAGATAAATAAATAAATAGTTGAAGTCACATCGATCCGGTTAATCCATATTGCACATTGTTTTATTGTGTATCACTTGCCCATTGCACTGATGTACTAATTCTATTTTACACTTGAATCCTCAAAAAAATGGAAGCATTCACTACACACGTTTGAAGCCTTAATACTTCAAGACTGTCCCATTTGCCTCATTTGTGCATCTCATCTATCAGTAGTGTTTGCCTTTTTCGATTTTTTAAATTTGTGTGTTCCATGAATTCAGTGTCAAGCGTTTATTCCACCTGCCTCCGTAGGCTATTACTCTCTTTCACAGTGTGCACTAATCCACTTAGCTGTGTGAGAGTTCTTGTTATGAGACCGAGAGCGTTCTTTAATTGGGTGACCTAGTTCTAGGCATACAGTATGCTGCTGTTAACAGAGGACTACACAGTAACACGGTGTGTTTCCACCTGCAGCATGCTAACAACAGCCTCGTGCCATTCCTCCTCACAGGTACTCTTTTTAACCCACTGTCTGAATATTTTCCCCTCTGTGTCTGTGCTGTCAGGCCCTGAGACAGACATGGGGGCCAAGGCATCTTTAGCGGAGGATCCAGGGCCCGGCTCTGCTCTGGTTATGTCTCCCACTCTGGAGAACATCCAGGCAGCGTATGAAGAGAGAGAGGAGGAGACTGCCAGGGCGCTGATCCAACAAGCCTGCCTCGGGCAGAGCAGCAGCACGGGGATGCCTCCAATTGATGGGGTAGGTACAACCAGAAATACACACAAGATGGTTCATTTTTCAAAAGCACCACCGGTTGGGGCTATGTGCGTCACTGTAACATTAAAGTGGTATGCATGATGGAAACTAGGGTCTTACATTTCCCCCCCCCAAAGAAGCATATTTATCTTTGTATTAATCTGTTGCATGACTGGCATGACATTGGTGATTTAAAGATGTAGTTCCTGAACTTGGCATTGTGACCCCCCCCCCCCCAAAAAAAAATAAGGTACAGTATAGGAAAGCAGAAAGAAAACCTTACCAAGACTTTACCATAAGCAATAATATTTTTTATATTTTTATGTCTCAACTTGAGACATAAAAATAGGACATCTAGCAATGCGATGCTATAACAGATCAAGGGCATTTTTTCCATCATCTTGGACCAAACTGGCAGCGTTAAAGAAACAAGCATGAACAGTGCCGTCCTCGTACAGAAGATGTTGTTTTCCTACTACATCTCTTTGTGAATAAAGTTTGAACAAGAAGAAATAACAGCACGACCCTTTAGAAGTTTAGCCGCTAATCTAACTTGATAGTGAGCCATGTTAAAAAACAGTCCTAATATATATAGCCTATATATCCTTGCAAATGATCCATGCCTGTTCAAGGGTTGAATGTGTAGTATGCAGTGAAAATAAAGTTGCATCTAGGCTATACCATAACAGTATTGTATTACCTGGATCAACATCACAGGCAAAAACAAAAGCTTGATCAGGAGGATCTCTTGTGAATAATTCCTATCCCTGCTAGTCACCAATATTGATTTTCTCATTGTGTGTGTTTTTGTGTGTGTGTGTGTGTGTGTGTTTGCGTGTGTGTGTAGGTCTGTCTCCTGTGTGTGGCCACTCAGCACGATGACCTGCAGAGTGTGTGTTACCTCCTGAAAGAAGCCCGTGTCACTGTGCCCCAGCAGGAGCTGTCCAACAGTAACCCAGCCATCCTGGCAGCATACCACGGCCACACCAGCCTGGTCAAAGAGCTGCTGGACTCTATTCCTGGTAGGAGTGGAATAAACGCCACAACATTTACTATACTATACAGTGTCGTGCGAAAGTTTGTGAACCCCTTGAGCCTTTTGGAATTTTATTTATGTTAACCATTATTAATTCATTTTTATCAATACCAGTATTTTTTATATGAAATAACAGATGTTTGTTTATCAATTCAACATTTTTCTTTTCCAGAAATCAATTGTTAAAATAGATAAAACAAATTATTTGACAAATGTTGTATGTGCAAAAGTTTGTGAACCCTAAGCTGCATTGCTTAAATCGAGCAGGTGAACACAATCAGGTGGGCCAAAATGATTGATGAAATAGACCAATGTAATGAGAGATCTTTAGGGAAGAAATTGGGCGGCACTAGATAAAACAAAGATAAAACCAAGTCAGTTTAGGCCCACCAAACTGAACCCATACAGGTCAGACATGCTCAAAGGGGAAAAAATCTCAGAAGATCTCAGGAATAGAGTTGTGATGCTGCACATTTGTCTGGGGACAGCTATAAATTAATTCAAAAAAAGTTTGAGCTCAATCGGTCCACCGTGAGGCAAATCATCTACAAATGGAGAGCTTTAAGAGTGACTAAACATCTGCCTAGAAGTAGACTTCCTTAAAAAATATCTTCAAGCGCCACAAGAAAAGTATTTTTTTAGTTAAAAGCCAAGCCACACATTACATCTAGTGATTTGCAGACCTCTCTTGCAACATCTGGGACAGATGTGCATGGTTCCACAATAAGAAGAAAACTCAGTCAACATGGCTTTCAAGGGAGGGTTGCTGAAGAAGCCTCTGCTCTCAAAAAAGAACACAACTGCTTGTCACAGCTTTGCCAGAGAGCACCTGGAGATACCTGAAGTCTTATTCTGTGGACAGATTAGTCCAAAATTTATCTGTTTGGTCATAACCAAAACCACCATGTTTGGGGAAAAACGCAACTCTGCCTACCACCAACAGAACCTTCTCCCAAGTGAAGAATGGTGATGGAAAATGGTCTGCAAATCTCCAGATGTAATGTGTGGGTTGGCTTTTACCTGAAAAATCCCTTTTCTTGTGGTGCTTGAAGATATTTTTGAAGGAAGTCCACTTCTAGGCAGATGTTAAGTCACTCTTAAAGCTCTCCATTTGTAGATGATTTGCCTCACGGTGGGCCGATGGAGCTCAAACTTTTTTATACGAATGTATAGCTGTCCCCAGACAAATGTGCAACATCACAACTCTATTCCTGAGATCCCCTGAGATTGTTTCCCCTTTGAGCATGTCTGACCTGTATGGGTTCAGTTTGGTGGGCCTAAACTGACCTGGTTTTATCTTTGTTTTATCTAGTGCCGCGCAATTTCTTCCCTCAAGATCTCTCATTACATTGGTCTATTTCATCAATCATTTTGGCCCACCTGATTGTGTTTACCTTGCTCGATTTAAGCAATGCAGCTTAGGGTTCACAAACTTTTGCACATACAACATTTGTCAAATAATTTGTTTTATCTATTTTAACAATTGATTTCTGGAAAAGAAAAATGTTGAATTGATAAACAAACATCTGTTATTTCATATAAAAAATACTGGTATTGAAAAAAATGTATTAATAATGGTTAAAATAAATAAAATTCCAAAAGGCTCAAGGGGTTCACAAACTTTCGCACGACACTGTATATCGAGCAGGCCTGACCTTTTATTTTCTTAATAAACATGTATTTATTAATGACATATGACATATGTAATGATGCTACTGATACTGCCGTAATGGAATGCTCTAATTCCTTTTTTCTTTTTTTTAAGATATTTTCTTTTGGCATTTTTATGCTTTATTGATAGTGTAGAGACAGAGTTGAAATGGGGCAGAGAGGGGAGTGACATGCAGAGAACGACCGCGGGCTGGAATTGAACCCGGGTCCGCTGCTGGCCGAGGCCCATGGGGGGGACGCCCTACCAACTGAGCTAAGGGCGCCCCCCTCTAATTCCTTTTAATAAAAAAAAAAACTTAATTTAAATAATCTGTCCAACTTTAAGACTCTTGCCGTGTTGGTCATCTCTGCAGTGCAGTCTGTGTGGTTGTTCTGATGCTGATGTCTCACTCCCCTCTCAGGTCCCTGTCTGAGGAGAGAGCTGCTCAACTGGATGCTGGCCACATCCTGTGAGCAGGGTCACCTGGAGGTGGTGCGCCTGCTGGTCCAGGGCTATGAGGCTGATGCTAGGGACTGTGCCTTCCACAGCCAGGAGTTTGCGGTCATCACTGGGCTGCCATTGTATGCAGCTGCACGGGCAGGTAGGCAGTGGACACACACACATGAATACACTAGACATTGGGCCCAATCCACTAAAGGATTGCACTGCTCTTGCAGGCCACTAAACCTGTGAAAAGATTTTAAAAAATAAAGCGTCTTAGGACTGGGCGATTTGACCTCAAATCGACATTTTACCTCGATTACCATTATTTAGTTTTTTTGCCCTCATAGTTCAGTGACAAGGTTTGTGCTGTAAACATTCTCAACTATTATAGCTGGGGTATTTTATCTAATGAAAAAGTACATATCTTAACTTTGTGACAAAATAAAATGAAGGAAATACACTGATGAACTATTTATGGTTATTTATTAAATATTTCAAACTGAAATCAAAGCTTTGCTTGAAATGAAAATGTCACATTTTTGGAAGAAAAAATAAAGTTCCCTAAAACAGTAGAATATATAACTTGCATTTCTTGCAAATCTTTTAAATATTTCCATGTGAAAATAACTTAAATCTCTAGTAAACGAATATTTTAAATATAAATGTCATATAAAGAAGATTCAATAAATCTCTGCTGACTAAGAGTAACAAAAGAGGAGTTTGGACAGGGCTCAAATCGAAATAATCGATAGTTTAAGTGGATTACAGAGTCTGAAAGAATGTCAGTTCTCGATTCATTTTAGATGAATTGCTTTGCCCTACGTCCATTTTCACAAAGCATGTGGGTGTGTTAGCGCTGGCTTATATTTGGTGCAAATTCTTTTGTGGATACGGTGCTAGAAACTGGGCAGATTGCGATTACAGATGAAAAAACTCAACCCAAACAAACATTATTTCTATAGTTCCTTCAAAAGGTATTCAACGTATTGTCCTGAAAATAAAGACTGTGTAACAGATGTGGACAATTTGTGTTGTTGCTGAGAAGTAAATTGGTCAATTGACCAAGATAATGGTTGGTTTGTTTGGAGGCTTCTGAAGGAATCTTTGATGTTGTTTTTATCGAAATCTGATCAAAACTCAGAACCACGTAGATATGTCTGATCATCCTTTGGACAAAAAAACCCCCGCTACATTACAATATGATGTATATTGTGATATATTGAGATATTCCACATATAATTCCCTGAAAATGTAAAAGAGATGTATTACAAGTTGCTGTGTATGCTATGGGTGATCTTAATAAATCAAATGGCCTTCTATTATTAATAACTAGGCGGACCAATTGATTTAAAACAATTTCATTCAAAAATTAAATTTTAAAAACCCTTACTGCAACATCTATAGGAGCGGAGGTGTAGTTTCAACCTGTTTTAAAACTTTAATCTTCTTTTTTCAAAATATCGATTTTTGGAGCATACGATACGATACAGATATCACGATGCTGTATGGTATTTTAAGCCCAGCCCTAGTTAAGAGTGAAGGATGGAGTCAGTAGTGTGTGTTGTGTTGCAGGTAATGAGGAGATAGCTGGCTTCCTGCTGCAGAGCGGAGCAGGGTTCTCCTCCTACACCCTGATGGACCATCCGGCCTTCAGCAAACACCTGCTCCGGCTCAGACTACAGGAGGGCTCCAGCACAGAGACACAGGTGCTGTTCAACAACCTTATTCTAAAACAATCACTGTGAACCATGGTTCATCTGGATTTTATATTTAAAAATCTAGAAAATGTAGAGGTAGGACTGGGTAAACTATATTGTTCACAGCTCTCTTCTTGGTTGTCCTGCCCTTTCACGCTTTTCCTTATACATTTTCCCACCCAGAGGTTGAAACATTGGGAGCTTAGCCCAGCGCAAAAAGTAATCTACGGGGGTACGGGTGCATGCCCCCCGGGAGAACATTTAGCAATTCAGGTAGTTAAATGCATCAATCGGGTGCAGAACTGAATGGTTATAATAATAATTATAATATAATATTTCAGTTCTCAAAATGCCGGCTGATTGGATGCAGAGTGCAACATTAATACTGACATTTTCCTGAAACTCCATGTGGACTTGACAAATATACTGTACGATTCCTTTGCAAATTAGCCCGTTCATAACTTTCCTCACTGAGATGGTCGCTTTGGTGAAAGCTCAGACCCTGTACGTAGCTGTCTTTTCCATTGCTGGGGCAGAAACTGGACAGACTGATCTAAATAATACATGACTGCCTTGGAAATAGGCTTGTTTTCATGAATAGCGAGTGCCATTCCGGGGCCTTATTTTATTATTCAAAATGTTGTATTTAAAAAAAAAAAAAAAGTGGGGGGAAAAAAAAGTGAAAATATATATATTTTTTAAATGGAGATATCCGGCGGCGCTATTAAACATGTGGGACTGTAGCCCGGACTCCCAGGTCTAACGACGCCACTGTTCCCACTTAAATCACTTACATTGATCTATTTATATTTATACTCAGTCTGCACATGTTTCTGCCCTTATATTGTACAATTTCTTTAAGTTGCTGTTTATTTCACATATTGTCAATAATCTTCTTCATATTGCACATTTTCAATTGATTTACTTTTCTATGCTGTTTTGTTTTGCCATACTAGAAGTTATTTAATGTGAATATTAATTATAATACTTGATCATTTTGTACTTATTGCACCGTGGGTCAGAGAGAAACGTATGTTCCATTCCTCTGTATGTCTGGCACATAATGCAGAAATTGAACAAACTTGACTTGTGTGTGTGTGTGTGTGTGTGTGTGTGTGTGTGTGTGTGTGTGTGTGTGTGTGTGTGCGTGTGTGCAGGCTGTGAGTGTGTGTTGGAGTAACCTCCAGCTGCCCTGGTTGGAGCTGGATTGGTTCATGGACGTGTCCTCTCGTATCACCCACCTGGACCTGTCCTCTAACAGCCTGTGTGCCCTGCCCTCTGTGGTGCCCTGGGGCCTGCTCCGACTGCAGACCCTGGATCTGTCTGCTAACCTGCTCAAAGAGCTGCCTGCTGCCGACAGCTCCCAGGAGGTCATCTGCTCCAGGTACACACTGGCCCTGCGTTCCAAATCGCATACTCTTTCTTTTTTCTATTCTACATACTGCATCTGACCATAAAAATAATCTAGTTAGGATGCCGTATGCTACACTTGGGACATACTTTTACTTATTTATTTCATCCTAACATTGCGCATTGATCTTGCCTCTTGCTTTTATATCCGTCGCATCCCTGTTTGTTTTCATATTGAGGCTCCATCCATCGATGTGGCTTCACTTCCGGTGTGCACTGAATTATGGGTCAGAATCGCCCAAATAGGATGCTGATTTCAACACTAAAAATATCGGCCGGATGTAGTAGACATCCGGGTATTTCTAACCATACTAAATTTGGCAATAAGAATCGGAACATCCTAAATCTTTTTTCTACCATACTAAATAGTAGATAGTATGGAGATTAGAACGCAGGGATGCTCTACATCTGCAACTGCATACAAGCTTATGTGTCAAAATGTCAGTGTTTAAGAGCGCTTATAGCCCTGCCTCGTTTGGTTTGGTTCTGCCGGAACTGTGCTTATTTTGAAACTATCATCGGCTTAAAGTAATACATGTTAAAAATGTAATAAACGATTACTAGAGCCGAGGACAACGGCCTAGTCGTCCCTCCATTTAGAATGTTGGCATTGTAGCTATCTTCTTTCTCTTGAACAGAACAGAAGTCTGCTCTTCTTTTCCTTTTTTTTTTTTTTTTTTTTTTTTTTTAACTTTTGGGAGTTTTCCCTGTGTGGAGATTCTGACCAACCAGAGAGAAGTCACCTCGCAGAATATGTGGTCATCCTATAGCCTACAGGTTTTGAATATCATGGAAAAGTTCATTCAAAAGTGAAACATTCATATATTCTAGATTCATTATACCGAATGTGAATACATTTTCTTTTGTTTTAATTTCAGTGATTACAGCTTACATATTGAGAGCTCAAAAATCCAGCATCTCGAAATATTGGAATATGACATGTATGGACAGTATTTGCTCATTAAAGGCTTCTCCACAGACACGTTTAGTATACACAAGTGGAAGGCAAACCCTGTTCACCTGAGTCCTAAAGGCTTCTTGTATGATAGTTATCTGGCTCCGCCCGCCTACCTACTTCCGGTCAAATTTCATTTTCCCTTCAGTAGTCAGTCTGGGGCTGCGGCGTATTCATGGGTTCCTGCTCGAACAGATTTCTGCCGGTCCAATCAGCGAACAGAGGGAGTGGCTGAGAACAATGACTTCGAGGTTGTGCGCCAGTTTCAGTCGTAGTCACAGGAAGACAATGGATAAGGATACGAGAGAAGCTATTCAGCCTGTTGTGGCAACACTGCCGAATATCGATAAATTAAAGCCGGAGCAAGAACAAGCTTTGCTGAGTTTTGTTGGTTTCCGGCCAGTCCCGGCACAAGACATACATCACGACCAAACGTTGTGCAATTGGTTGGCAGATCCGTAGTGGCACTGGGCAGATCCAATCATTTTAAACCTGAACAGACACCCGCCTCTAAGTGAGTGAACGTTTGTCAATTGAGCAGTTCCAGACCTTCTGTACAAATTAAATGAAGTACGATGGTCTGGTAGAACCAGGCTAAGGAGTAGGTGCGTGTCCCATAAAGATTGGTTTGTCAGCTGTCTCCCTCTCAGCCTCTCTGTTCTGTGCTTCAGTTTACTACAGGTCAACCTCTCTCACAACCAGCTGAGCAGCCTGCCTCCTGGACTGCTCCATCTCACCCACATCCAGAGACTGTCTGCTGCAAAGAACCAGCTCTCCGCCCTGTTTGACATCCCCACTGGTATGTATCAATTCAGCTCATTCACTATAGAACTATTGTATGGTTCTCACGGCTCATGATGGGCCTTTTGTGGGCTTTTGGAAAAATCAGCACCATGTTATCATACATTGCTGTTGACTATGGGTGAATCTCAATACAGGGGTTGCGGTCTACGACGGCTGCATTTGAAGACCGATTGCGTCATAGCGGCGCACAAAGGTTGTTCCATTTGCAAGGCTCCTCATATGCGGCTGAGAAATGCAGCCTTCGTTTCACGGTTTTGAAGGCTGCATCAGATGTATCCTTCGCAGCCCAACATATCCCAAGATTCATTGCGTTTTTTTCAGAGATGGCATAAAATAAAATAAAAAATAACAAAACGGCAACGTGTTGCTCCATCTTCTTAACTTTTATCTTCCTTTCTTTTTTTCTTGTACTTTTTTTTCTTTTCGTCTGGTAGGCAACTTCTTTTTATTTTTTCCTCCGTTGACAAGGCTGTTTCCGTTGGCAGCAATCAGGGTTGCTAGGCAGCACAGGAGCGGCGAGTCGTCACGCAAGGTAACGGCTTGTTACGCAAACCGGAAATGCGCGTAAACAGAGCGAAACGGAGACCTGTGGAGACCGTCTCATTTAACAACACTCGTTGGCCTTGGAATCGGCCTTGGAATCGGCCTTCACAGGCTATGGCCTTCATAGACTGCGAGACCGCGTCCTTCCAAGGATGCGGTCTCTGTAATGGGATACAGCTTGTGTCTGACACAGCCTGACAACTGGTGGGAACGTTACTCAAAAAAAGTCATATATTACTCAATACTCTTTTCAAAGTAATATTATTACTTTACTCGTCACTCCATGCCGAAAGTAATGCAATACCGTTACTCGTTACTTTCCGTTTCATCACACACGACTCCTCAAAATACGGACCTTGTATGTGTGAGTGGGCTGGCTTTAACCCAGTCATATGCTCAGCTAAAGCTCTATTCTCACGGCCCTAGTATCAGTGCTGTCACAAGGGCTGCAGCCAAGTGAGTCCTCGCACCTATTATACAGAAAAGAAACGCCCCTGGGTTTAAGCCTTCTGACACCCATCACTGTAACAAACAGCTGATCAGAATGATGCTGTACCAGTCCTCTCTTAATATGCCAACAACACACGGACTGGCCACAATGTGGACAGGGCAAATAGCCTAATAATGCTGCCCCGCCTTCAAGGATAGAAATTTCAACTTGACCGTATCAACAGGTCTGAATGGGGGGCGCGAGAGCCCCATCTTAATTACTAATCCCAGCGCGTAAAAGCGTGCCATCTATACGCATAGAGAGAACGGGTAGATAAAGCCCCGGCACTATATTGTCTAGTATAAACTAAAGTCCAAAACAACTTGGTTTATTAAATAAAGAAAGTGTAGCGGAGCTTAAACCAATAGACCAACGCAACAATACAATGACAGTGAACAGTGTGCCATAATAGTGAGTGGTGGTGTTACCTTGTTAGAAAGTCAATACGATGATCTTTTTTCATCTCCGCAACGCCACCGATGTAAGTGTCTTTCCCTCTGATGTGCTTGCACTGCCACAGCAGCATTCTCGTGGCGTGATACTTACAAAAATGGGCATTTCTTTACACCTGGATATCAGCGCTTCCCTCTCAGCTTCCAGACTAGCGGCTGCTCTGTGCGGCTCGTTGTTTTGCATCATGTCATGACTCGTTTTGAGACAATTAGTTTACAAACAAAATCCCAAAGGATCAATAAAAATAATGTAGTAACGACTTCTTTCATTTTGTAGTAACTTGTCTTATATTACATTGATTCTGATTGTAACTAGTTAAGTTTCTGGAAAAAAGTAATATATTACAGTAACTAGTCAAAGTCAAAATTATTTTTATAGCACATTTAAAAACAACATCAGTTGACCAAAGTGCTGTACAAGATACAATACAAAACAACATATAAGATACATGAAAAAAAAAGTTAGGAGTGTCAAAGTCTCAACTTGTGTTAAAGGCCAATGCAACAAAAGTGAGTCTTAAGCAACGTATTAAACTGTTCAACTTTACAGGGATCCAGGTTCTATTCATTCACACACAGTCATACTGTTATGGCTGGACAGGGAGGACACAGGTGCGGAGACAGTACCAGTTTAAGAAGGTTTATTTTGAACGAATCAGCTGGGGGTTAGGGCCGTGATCCGGGGGGAATCTTGCTGTCATGGGGCTCCAGGGGGAGAGCAGCGGGGAAAGTCCAGGGAGCAGAGCGAGAGCAGGCTAGAGCAGGCAGGCAGAGGGGTCCGGGAGGAAGTGCTGGCTAGTGAGGGCTGGAGCTGGTGGTTGGAGTCAGGCTGGGAGAGCTGTGGCAGAGAGAACAGCAGTTAGCACGTAGCAAAATGCAAACGGAGCTGCAAACAGGTAAGTAAGCTAGAGAGAGACTGACTGTGAGAAACAGAGTCTACAATCTGGCAGTGTCTGGAAGGTCGGGCCGGGTATATGAAGAGCGGTTGATTGGTGATTGATGGCAGCTGTGAATGCTGGTGCCTGACTCCACCACACCTGACTCCAACCCTGCAATCACACCAGACACAGACAAGGCAAACGGCAAAACAACAGAGTAGAGTCCAGCTGCAGCCCCGGAGACAAACACCCTGGCGTGACAACAACACCCTGGCGTGACGGAAGTACTGTGGTGTGACGGACGTGATTTTTGACTATTTAGCTTCCATAACATGTCTGCTTCGTCACTCATTTGCCCTAACCCTAACCACCCAGCTGTGATGCCTGAACCTAGTCACCAAAACAATATAAATAACACAAACTTAGTAGCGTATCGGTCTGCGGTCTTGTTATTGTTTGACGTGATCTACTCAAGATGGCCGCCGCGGTGTTCTGTCAGCCGAGTGGAGCTCAATAGCGCCGTGGCTAATCTAATGTTCTATCTATTATATTCTAACCTCTCCCTGTCCCCTTGCCCTAACCCTAACCACCCAGCTGTGATGCCTTAACATAATCTAATGTTCTATCTATATATATTCTAACGTCTCCCTGTCCCCTTGCCCTAACCCTAACCACCCAGCTGTGATGCCTGAACATAATCTAATGTTCTATCTATTATATTCTAACCTCTCCCTGTCCCCTTGCCCTAACCCTAACCACCCAGCTGTGATGCCTGAACATAATCTAATGTTCTATCTATTATATTCTAACCTCTCCCTGTCCCCTTGCCCTAACCCTAACCACCCAGCTGTGATGCCTGAACCTAATCGTCAAAACAATATAAATAACACAAACTTAGTATCGGTCTGCGGTCTTGTTATTGTTTGACGTTGTTTACAATTTATAAGTTTATGAGGTAGCAAAAATAAAATCTAAGATACAGGTAACGTCCGTCACACCACAGTACTTCCGTCCTGCCAGGGTGTTTGTCTCCGGGGCTGCAGCTGGATACTATTGAAACAACACAGGGGCAAAGAGGCCTAGGCAGGATCATGACACATAGTGGTGGTGGTAAACTAGGGTAGTAGCCACAGCTGCCCTGAGAGGGAAGAGAGACAAAAGGAGCCTTGGCCAAAGGTTCCCTTTTAAAGGCAATTCAAATCAAAATAAATGTTTGTGTGTCTAACCAATAAGTTCAATGTGATATGACAGTATGTAAACCCAATTACAAAATAACAATGAACAGTTCAAATCAGTAAATATACATTCCAGGTAAAATAACAATACTCTTAGCCATGTGCCCTTTTAAGCTACCTATCTGCCCAGCGGTCAAATACGATACCAGAAGTTTTTTGAAGATCTGGTTGTAGCAGAGTTGCTGTGAAAAACAGTTGAAGTTGGCAGAGTTTGGGGGTTTCAGTTGGTCTGGTCCTGTCTCGATGCAGTTCAGATGAACTAGTGCTTTCTGGATCTTCAGTAGAGCCGTGCTTAGTAGTTCTTCTTGAGGATCAGGCCTTGTTGCCAGCTTGGTTTGTTCCCTTGGTTCTTCTGGTTCCTCCTTGGTTGCTTGGAGCAGCAGAGAGGGCCTTCACTGTGGAGGGGCTGATGGCTGTCTCCAGAGAACTTGGCGGATTCCCCCCTTCCAGTATGGAAGTTGGGGCAGAAGAGAACGTGCCTCCTTTTTGGTAGGCCAAGCGTGAGAGTTCCTCCACCTCCGATGGTGGTTGAAGAGAAGAGAGAGCAGCACCACCACTCCGTTTAGTAGGGTCAGGAGAAGAGAGCAACACCACCTCTCCGTTTGGTGGGGTGAGTAGAAGAGAGATTGCTGTGACCAGCTCCCTAGCTATTATCAAAAGCAGCATAAGGCTTCTGACCAATAACAGAAGAGAAAGGGGGGCACACCCTGGCTTGGCTGGCTCAGCACCCTACTGGACCTAAAGGCCAGGACACACCGGCCCGATAATCGGGCATCGGACATGGTCGGAGAGTCTGGAGGGGGCGGGGAGTGGACACAAATCTGTTTGGTGTGTTCGGTGACGTCGGCCGTCGTAGATGTCGTCGGGCTTCTTTTCAGTCGGGCAGTCTTTCAGTCGGAGCAATTTGATTGGTGGAGGGCCAGCGAATCAGTGAAGCCCAGAAGTGAGGCGGGTAGCACAAACAGCTGACAACAGTATCGCATCGCTAGCCATTGTTTTAATGTGTTTGTTTGTTTGCGAGTACTCACATGCATCAACCCTTCTTGACTGCTCGACACCATGCTCGACACTCTCTGCTAAAAATGGTGCTCTTTATGGTCCATAGATAAATACGTATTTATATCTATGTTTATGGACTAGACAGCTGTCTCATCATTTCCAGCTTCCGTATTTTTTTGGGCCACAATACAGATTACAGATACACTATATACAGATACAGATCTACTTTACCCTACTCTATAACCCTTAAAATATGACTAAGGCAATTATGCTATTAGGCTAACGAAATGTAGATTTAGAGTAGATGTAGAATAGAGTAGATGTAGAGTAGAGTAAATATGATTTAGGCAATTATGCTATGAGGCTAACGATTTTGTATTCTTCCCTTTTTAATTCCATTCTATCAGCTACAAACTGGATTGGTCTGCGTAAACTGGAGGAGCTGGACGTGTCTGACAACTGTCTCCTCAGCCTGCCCACTGAGGTCATGCACTGTTTGAAATCCCTCAGCTTCCTCAACGTGAGCAGGAACAAGCTGAGCAGCTTCCCCGATGCCTGGGCCTGTCCGCTGGTAAGAAAAGCAGAAGAAGAACCACTCACCCACTTCCTCTTGTTCAGATCGGCTGTTTTTTTTTTTTTTTTTTAAAGATAATTTTTTGGCATTTTCAAGCTTTATTAGATAGTACAGAGTTGAAGTGGGGAAACACATAGAGAGGGGGATGACATGCAGTAAACGTCCACGGGTCGTATTTGAACCCGCGACCACTGCAACGAGGCCTGAGCCAATATGCTACGCGCTCTATCCACTACACCAGAGCGCCCCGTGATTTTTTTAAATACTTTAGATTTAAGATTTTTTAAAGAACATAAACACGCAACTGAAAAAGTGAACACACACAACAAAAGACAAAACTAAATAAACAACTAACATGGCGTACTCTACAGTCCCTGACAAAAGTCTGGTCACTTATCCATTTTGTAGAAACAACAGCTTATAACCTGACTTTTAATTAATCCATTGGTTTTAGAAATGGCTCATATGAAAGCTAAAACCCTCCCAAATGATGTTTAATTTACTAAAATAAATTTGTTTCACTGAAGAAATATTGATCATTTAATGAACACAGAAAGGTCAGATGTTGGCAAGACAAAAGTCTTTTTGCCTACAGAGAGTAATGTGAAAATTTAACAAATAATTTACTTCAAATACAAAAATATGTTGCATAACATCAGTGAATTAAGTAGTGGTGCCGTGAGATCCATATTTAATATCTTGTATGACTTCCATGAGCTTGAAGGACTGCATCCATGTGGTTCGACAATGATTCATACAATTTATTGATGAAGTCATCAGGAATAGCAAAGAAAGCAGTCTTACA
Organism: Ammodytes marinus; assembly: GCF_949987685.1. Classification (NCBI taxonomy): domain Eukaryota; kingdom Metazoa; phylum Chordata; class Actinopteri; order Uranoscopiformes; family Ammodytidae; genus Ammodytes; species Ammodytes marinus. The sequence goes on along the minus strand of NC_137230.1, from coordinate 3,899,115 downwards.
TGCCTCCCAGAGTTAATCAAGATTCTTTTTTTTTTATTTTTTTTTTTTATTTTGCATTTTTATGCTTTATTGATAGTGTAGAGACAAATCAAATCAAATCAAATCAAATCAGTTTTATTTATATAGCCCAAAATTACAAATAAATTTGTCTCGGTGGACTTTACATTTCATACAATATGATATATGATACAATATGATACAATATGACACCCTGCCCTTACACCCTTAGCTCGGCTGAGAAAAAACTCCCAGTAAAAACCCTTTACCGGGAATAAAAAAATTGAAGAAATCTCAGGGAGAGTCGACAGAGTAAGGGATCCCTCTCCCAGGACGGACATACTGCAATAGATGTCATAAGTAGAGAAAATCACGAAGGAATTTGATCATTGACCAGGTGATTACATGGTAATACTAAGTAAAGTGCGAATAGTGTGGATGCAGGAAGACTTCAGATGCAGCCAGAGGATCCACACCGTCTCGTCTCCACCAGGGAAAACTAAGGTTTCCATCGCCGGGATTACATCCCACGTCTCCAGGTGGCGCCCTTGACCACTGCACATCATTCGCGTTGATGGTCCAATTCTCAGATAAAACCGGAGGGGGGACCAGATCCACACCGTCTCGTCACGACCAAGGGAAACTGGAAGAGGACAGACAGGCAACCAATGAGCAAGGCAAAAATGAATTTATAAAGATTGAACAAGCAAGCGAGTAGAAAGAGTACTATCCTGATGTGAAGCAATAGCAAACGGGGAGCATCCATTCCTAGGACAGCTGATTCCACACAGAACTCGGAGTCAGTCGAGTAGCATGGAGAGTGCTTGGTAGACGGAGGGAGAGAACCCCCGGGGCAACGCTCAACCAGTCATGGAAGATAAACAAAAGAGAACAAATGTCAGAGAAATGGTATCAGTTATGCAATTAGCGTCAGACAGAGTTGAAGTGGGGCAGAGAGGGGAGTGACATGCAGACTTAACTGTTTTCTGGGTGAATCTCAGATCAATGCAGGCTCCAGTCGGTCTCCTGCTATATTTGCAGCGGCTGTGATGGAATTCAATCGAAGATTCACCTGAGAAATCCACCTTCTGCCACTTTTCCAGCGTCCATCCTTTTAGCAGGCTGTGGGCCTTAGAAAATGCCACACGTTTTTTTTAATTGCTTTTTGTTTAGTGCTGGTTTCTGGGCACTGATTCGATCAGGAAGGTGGATTTCTCAGATGAATCTTTGGTTGAATTACATCACATGGTTGCTCCATCGCATACTTCCATCTCAACATCAAAGTTCCTCAAGGCGAAGAAGATCAAGGTGCTCCAGGCCTGGCCAGCCCAGTCACCAGACATGAACATCATTGAGCATGTCTGGGGTAGAATGAAAGAGAAAGCATGGAAGACCAAACCAAAGAATCTTGATGAACTCTGGGAGGCATGTAAGACTGCTTTCTCTGCTATTCCTGATGACTTCATCAATAAATTGTATGAATCATTGTCGAACCGCATGGATGCAGTCCTTCAAGCTCATGGAAGTCATACAAGATATTAAATATGGATCTCACAGCACCACTACTTAATTCACTGATGTTATGCAACATAGTTTTATATTTGAAGTAAATTATTTGTTTTATTTTCACATTACTCTCTGTAGGCAACACAACTTTTGTCCTGCCAACATCTGACCTTTCTGTGTTCATTAAATGATCAATATTTCTTCAGTGAAGCAAATTTATTTTAGTAAATTAAACATAATTTGGGAGGGTTTTATCTTTCATATGATCCATTTCTAAAACCAATGGATTAATTAAAAGTCAGGTTATAAGCTGTTGTTTCTACAAAATGGATAAGTGACAAGACTTTGGTCAGGGACTGTACTTTACAGGTTTCTAAGGACATTGTTTTAAATTAAAAGGTAAATGTTAAGCAAAAACAATAAAAAGTCAAAAAGCTGTCATGAAGGTCACTTCAGCGCTGCTATATGGTCCAGGAAAGGCTGTCATATCTGCTTAAATGTTTCTACTTTTGCAAGAGAACTCCATGAGCTGTATATAGAAGCAGGGGGCTATTTCCTTATTCCAAACCTGAAGAACCATGGACCGGCTGATATTACAGGACTTTTCTGTTCATCAAAATGAAATAATCCAGTTGCTGTTTTCGATGTCTAGCACTCTGAGTATTGGGAGACGGACGTTTTGATACGTTTTGTTCATTTCCTGGCCTTTTAAATAATGCCAGAGCAAAGCATGGCTGCAGCCTATATAGTCACAGCTCTGAGTATCAACCCAATGGTGTCAGAAGCATTGTTTTTTTTACGAACGGTAAGGAATGTTGACACCAAATGTCAGTCTTTTGCCTCATTACAATTTTCTACACATGACCTGATTTCAACATAAATGAGCTGTATTGTGTCCTTGACTTTATTTAGGCAAAGTTGATGTAAGGATGTATGGAGCTTGTGTGAGCCTGCTGGTTCAGCTTGTCAGGTGAAAGGAAGCATTGCCTGAACCAAAACTCAGATCGTATAATCAGTCATAGCTTATTACAGAATGCTGTACTCCTACACTTACACATGGATGACACAGTAAGAAAAATGAATAAATTAGTGGAATTTTTTTTTTCTCTATACCATTTGGGTTTGCCTTACTTTTTGCACTATATCGAATTCATTTATTGTATATGTTATCTTGTCTTCTATTCCCTCTCCATGTCTGGCACATATTGCAGAGATTGACTATGCAGTTGAATTGTCTTGAAACAAATCCAATGCAGATGCTTGCACACAGGTATACTGCATAGCACAAATTGGCCATGAACATCCAATAATGCTGTGTAACATGTCTAGAAATGCTGAGCAGGCCCATTGGATTCTGATTCTGTTTGAGGATGGAAAGAGAAATGAGGCTGTGTTCGGAAAGCCATACTAACGTCCTACTCATACTCATTTTGACTTCAATTTGAGTATGTGACAGTTGGGTATGCGAGTTTGGGTATGCGAGAAATTCCCGGATGAGTACTAACTTCCGGGAAGATTTTAGGTATGGATCGATTGGATACTTTTCCTACTCAACCGCCCCACAATGCATCGCGTCTTTTCAAACAACAAGGAAGGTTTTTTTTTAATTCTTTATTTACAAATTCTGCATTTTCTGCACAACACAGCATGTAAAGATCTAGTTCTATATCTAACCTGTGGAGGGCGGCAATGCGCTAAACGGCCGGAATCTTATAAGAAGAAGAAGAAATTCTTTATTGCTTGAGTATACTTCAGTGTGAATGTTTCGACGCACCTCGCATACACAATCGATCTTTGAGTAGACAGTATGTAGTATATAGATGTTGAGTATGTAGGATGTAGGACGTTAGTATGGCTTTCCGAACACAGCCTAGGTGAGAAATGCCCGGATGAGTACTTACTTCCAGGAAGATTTTGTGTATGGATCGATAGGTTACTATTCCTACTCAACCGCCCCACAATGCATTGTGTCTCTACAAACGACACAGATTTCTTTTTTAAATGATTTATTGCTTCTGTATACTTCAGCGTATGGTCCGACAAACCTTTTAGGATGATATATAATACATAAAAAAATGTAATGAAAATTGAATGAGCACATGATACAAATGAATATTCTACCTTCTCGCCTGTAGAAACAATGCAGAGCTTCGTCCAACATGATCTCAAGTCTTCCAAACAACATGTCTGTCTTCTGGAGGACACAGCTGCAGGAGCTGGACTTCTCTGACAACAGCCTGACGGAGCTGCCCTCCTATGTCTTTGAACTGGAGGTAGGGAACCAACCATCTGGTTATTCTATATCTGTATGGCCATCAAAACAGTGGGTAGTTAAAGATGAAGTAAGCCATTTATTTATGTTAATGTAAGTGTTAAATCGCTCTTTATTCATACAGTGATCACTTATATAGTGTGCACATTTCATAAAGGCGATCTCTCAGTCACTCGCTCTGCATGTAATCGGCAAATATACGGGGATCCCACTATTAATAACCAATCAGAAGAGAGAACGCTACAAACCGGCACCAGTCTCACTGCCGGTGCACGCGCAGAGCGACAGATGGGTGAATGTTTATGCGCCTATAATGGCGGAGCAGGTAAAAACACTTCCCATTGTCTGTTTTGATGGTTTTTATCATGTTTTATCACACTTATGGATCTGAGATGATGCTAGATAACTCGCTGCTTGAAGAGTGCATTAATGTGGTGACGTGGGGACGAGCGAGGGGACTGCTAACTGAGTTAGCTAAACTGACCATTCCGCTTACTGAACCTTTAATAGTTACAAATGAATGGATTAAAGCCAGACACTGCAGGTGAATAGGGTATGTTTATTAACTTATAGGTATCGTCATGTAACTTTGCCTGTTGAAATTTTAAAAAGTGGTATTACAATTTTTTCAGAAATGTTTGAATGAATATGCAAACTTTGGATACATCGTACTTATTATGCGTACGTTTGCATCTTTTTTTAAAGCTAAAAATCTAGATGTCAGATAGAGCCAGAGTTCAATCTTTATTTCATTTTGGGAAACAAATGAGATATTTTTACAGAACAGATTTCAGATACAGCCTATTTTCATTTTATAAATCACAAAATAACTACATATCTAACTACAAATCCTTCCGTAATAACCTTCAGAATAGTGCTAAGAATGTTTATGGAAAGTTTAGTTGGTGTAAGTGCTTTAGAAGTTGAGATTTTTGGTTCATAGTATTGAAAAAAAGCAATAATGTTGGGTTAATGGCGTTTAATTTGATTGTATAAAAGAGATATACAGACGCAAACAGACAAGGTTTAGTCAAATAAACACCTGAATGTACATTTTGGAACATTTATTCATACCGGTATGAAAGAAGACATGTTATGGAAGCAAAATAGACAAAAATCTCAAAATGAACCAGTGCTTGAAAAAAAGGAAAGTTTTTGCCTGCCGTGTCTCACCTTAATAGTTTCAAATGAATCTATAGATTAAACAAAATAAAATACTATAATAAATCAAATGACAAAAACGTTCACGTAGTTCTCAGTCCTGTGTGTGATCTGTTGAGTGACCTCTAGATGGCACTGCTGCCGTGTGCTTGGCTCCATCCCTGCGTTCCAAATCACATACTTTGTCTTTTGACTACACTACATACTAAAGTACAGGAGAGTTTTAGGGCCAAAGGACAGAAAAAAAATCACATTAAGGGAGATTTGTTTTTTTCATTATGATGAGAAATGTCAAGAATAACGATGAATACTCCAAAGCGCTGTTGGAGTTAGTTTGGCATTTATGTATTTCCAGCATACTACAATTGACATGCATGTATTGGGACATGCTAAATCTTTTTCTGGCATACTAAATAGTAGGGAAGTATGGGGATTGGAACGCAGGGCATGTTTTGGTCATTACAATTTAAAAGCAAAATGGAAATGATTCAGTAGATCTCTAAGCCTTTGAATGTACAGGTACCATCATTAAAAAGGCACCGGATACGTCTTCTGGATTAAACACAATACATGATTTGAATAAATGAATGATTTGGGACAGCTAAAGAGTGCACACTAGTTAGATGAAGATAACTTGCCTAAGTCATAGTCACTCTCCAGGAAAACTGAGCCTGCCAACTGTCTTTGAATCCCTTTTACATGAAACTGTCAATGTGTGGTTTAAAGTATTTCATGCCTCCTCCCATTAGGCCTTGGTCTCATTAAGAGTGTGTGGGAATAACATTGAGACTCTTCCAGCCCCCAGTAAGTGGAAGTGCTCTCTACTCAGGACCCTCGATTTATCCAGGAACCAGCTGGGAAAGTAGGTTCACATATAAAAGACACTTTTGTGTGTGTGTGTGTGTGTGTGTGTGTGTGTGTGTGTGTGTGTGTGTGTGTGTGTGTGTGTGTGTGTGTGTGTGTGTGTGTGTGTGTGTGTGTGTGTGTGTGTGTGTGCGTGTGCGTGCGTGCGCGCCAACTGTGAGATAATGCATAAATAGTCTTGTCTAGGGTTGGGTTAGATAACATAATATAGTCAACCTTAGCTACAACTGTTGGAAATTTGCTCAAACTGCTGGAGCCCAGTCTATGTGCTCACCTGATTTCAAACTGTGTCTTTTAGAACAGAGGAGGGGCCCAAATCCAGGAGGCTGGCCTTCTTGACCACATGGCACAGGAGAGACCCAGAGCCAGGTACAATCTGCCTTTACACACATAAAAACAGTCTATCATAGTGTTCCTCCTTGCTATTACACTGTTTCTGAATGAACTTATAGTGATTTGTGAAGCACATTTTACACAAACCATCTACACCACCAATGCCAATGCATTTACTGCACATTCTGCGCTTTACACTTAGTTTCTTATTTTATAGCACTCTTCTTTTTTTTGTTGCAAAACTGTAAGCGCAACGGACTGCTCAGTTTGATATCTAGTGTCTGCATTTTTCCCTTCCACATTGACACATTTGAAAACAATTAGATATTACATCACATACTACAAATCTGAACCTCATGCCTCTGAGCCTCAATGTGGTTATGGATGAAATATTATGGTCAGGCCCACAAGGAGCAAAAGTGGTGAAGAAATGGTTAGCGGGCCGGACAGACACATTAATGTTTTACAGTGGCCCAGCCAGAGACTTGACTTGAATCCAATTGAGAATCTGTGGAGGGACTTAAAGATCAGGGTGATGGCTGTGAGACCCTCCAAACTGAAAGAGTTGGAGCTCATTGCTAAAGATGAATGGGCAAAAAATACCTGTGGAGACATACAAAAAGCTGGTCAGCAATTATAGGAAGCGTTTGATTGCTGTAATAGCCAAAAAAAGCCTTTTCTATTGATTATTGAGAAGGGTATGAATAATTTTGGACATGCCACTTTTTGTTCAAATGCAAATAAAAGCTGAACATTTTTTTTTTCCACAATGATGCCTCTTGTACATGGTCTTATTATCTTCTGGGAGAAGCCTGTGTCATTTCCAATCAAGAAAAAACGTGCTGGTTGAATAACAATAACTTTAAGTCAAAATTTGCCGGGGGTATGAATAATTTCTGGCATGACTACTGTATATACAGTATATATGTATGTATTATTAGTAGGGCTGTCAAGCCATTAGAAAAATAATCTAATTAATTACAGGCTCTGTGATTAATTAATCTAAATTAATCACATACTTTTATGACACTTTTATACCTGTTTATAAACAGCTGTATAGCCTGCTACAGTTTCTCTCTCTCTCTCGCTCTCCGTCTCTCGTAACTTCTGTCTCCACAACAGACAGCGCTGCATTGCCACAGATGCCTATGCCGATTCATTCACCATCGTTGTACTCATAGGCAAAAATATTGACACACACGCACACGGGGCGGGTGTCCGTTTACGCGGGAGACGAGACAGCTAGCAAACAAAATTGTACACACGGAGGAAGATTGAGAGATACTTTTGAACCTACATTGTTGCACCCACCAAATCAATAATGCACAGACACTGCGGAGAATAAAGTAAGATGTCTTCCTACCTTCATGCTTATTTGCCCGAAGCATCCCATAAACCGTCCATAGAGCCCTCGGCCCCTTTCCCCCAGCTTCTCTCTTTACTTTTCTCCCTTTCACCCGTGCGGGCTGTGTATGCAAGCTACAGGTTCAGCTCGGTGCAGCTTCGCACCACTTTTGCACCGGGTCAAAGGGCATTATAGAAGTGCGATTAATCTGCGTTAATTTTTCTGTGATTAATTAATCGAAATGAACGCGTTAATTTGACAGCCCTAGTTATTAGTATTTGCTTTTCCATTTTTTTTCTAAAATATTTTTTTTGTTAGAACATTTTGAGAAAAAGAATGCTCTTCCAATATGTTTTATTGATGTTGAAAACACATCAATATGTAAAACCTGTTTCAGTGTGTATTTAGTATTTGTACAACAGACTTTATTTGAAACCACCACACACACACTGAACAAGTTTAATCCACAGGTACTCATGATTTCTATACTGTCACACAACATGCGTTTCAAAGACCTTAAATAGGTTTGCAAGATGAGTTTACTTTTACGAGAAAAGTCTAATCATTTTGCTAGAGAAGTAGAATGTTCTATAATGCCCAAATGTTCAAAGACAGTTGGTCATCATTGTGAGGGAATTTTGGGTCTTTAGTTGTAATATTAATGGGAAAGATTAATAGGTCATATGCCTATCTTGTGTGTTTGTCTCTCAGACTCTAGGTCAGCCTTGGAACCTGTTAGGAGACACTTAGGTCAGTTGTATAGATAAAGTCTCATCTCCTAAGACTCCAGAATGTTATGGTTCACTGTGTTCAGCTCTGAACCAAAACATTGGTACGCTTGGTGCCCGAGCCGGGGAGGTGGTAGAGATAGCGCGAGGTTAAAACACAGCTTTAAGCATGAGTTTGTCAGAATTTAAGTGCAAGTCACGAGAGTTGCAGTCCGGTTCTCCTTAGCCAAGTCTGTAATAAATATTGCTTCATAATTCATCCAAGTCTCCTGAAATATTCTTCCACCTGAGTTGACCTCCAACCTTAACAGAACTTATAATATAATGTAGAATTCAATCAGTCATAATGTGTCTGCCATTATCAGTCATTCGATGATATACATTCCTTGCATTTTCTTATTTCCTTATACATGTTTCCTCTTCCATACCTGAAACCAGCCTTTCAATATATGGAGCTAGTCGAGAGTAAACACTGCCTGGGAGGAAGATCGAACCCAAAGGCTTTAAATCAGGGCCAATTAAGTCCCTTCATTTCATTTCAACTCCCTCAAATTGCTCAACTTCATGCTTAACTGCGCTTCCACACTACATGCCATAGACATTTACAGCATTTGTTACCATATTATAATTGCATACAAAACCACAGAGAGTTTTCACCCCACTGTGTCTCCTAATCCATTTAGGAATATTGCATATGAGTTCACAGCAGTCACACAACAGGATACAGCCCCAGAAAAAATTAAGAGACCAGTCTTGATTTTGTCCTAAATCTTCATCTCTACATTACTTATTGAAAATGCTCTAAATCAAAATATTTTTATCGTGAATTTGGTAGAAATGTTGTCAGTCGGGCCGCTCCGGTGGTGTAGTGGATAGAGCGCGTACCATATCGGCTCCGGCCTTCGTTGCAGTGGTCGCGGGTTCAAATCCGACCCGTGGACCTTTACTGCAGGTCATTCCCCCCTCTCTCTCTCTCTCTCTCTATCTCTCCATTACAACTCTGTACTGTCTAATAAAGCTTGAAAATGCCAAAAAAAATATCTTTAAAAAAAAATAAAATTTAAAAATGTTGTCAGTAGTTCATATTGTAAAACCAAAATGTTAATTTTACTCTAACATATGCCTCTAAAGAGCAAAACAAGAGACACTGAACATTTGGAGTGGTCTCTTAATTCTTTCCGGAGCTGTATGTCTGGGACTGATTTTTTGTCCAGTAAAATCTCTTGTTCCAGGGAAATCACACCTTGCTAAGAATACAGTTCTGTGGAAGTCAGTGCTTCCTTGTTATTTTTATTTGGAAATGTTTGGCAGAAAAGTCAGCCAACTCCATTAAACCCCAGTCTCTGTTCATGTTTAAGCTTGCTGTTGTTACTTGCTGTGACCCTTCTGACATGGCTCTCGTCTTGGCAGTGTCTCCAATAGAGTTTCCCATGATCTTGCGAGATTCCCTGGAAGTGCTTTACTTGAATGACAACCAGCTGGAGTGTGTTCCCCTGTCAGTGTGTGGTCTACACAGCCTCAATGAGCTCTACCTCTCCAAGTAAGTGTGTGTGTGTGTGTGTGTGTGTGTGTGTGTGTGCGTGTGTGTGTGTCAATCCTCCCTCTGTTGATATTGTCATAACAAAGATATCTTCTTTCATTGACAAATACACATCTACATGTACTTGCCAACATTCCCTTAAGCCTTTCCTATAGCCACAAATATTGTGTTTTTGTATTATTTTAACACGTTCAATAACATTGGTTAATTAAAAAAAAATTATATATACCCTGCGTTCCAAATCACATTCTCTTTCTTTTTACTACACTACATACTCTGTCCACATGTGACTTCTTTGTCCAGCTGTGATCGGATACCACCCGCTCTGTATGTAAATCAACACGTGCATAATTTCCGTTTGCATTGCTGTTTTTAACCGGTGGGGATCAAACAATTTAACATTCAGGGCTGTACATTGCCACAATTTTAATCGCATTTGCTATTAAAATGCATTAAGTGCAAAGAGAATTACAAGTCTAGGTTGACGAGATGGGCTACTGTCTCATTTAGACAAGGAGGAGCGATGCACAACACTGCTTAGACGGCTCTACATTAACACTCGCCAAATGCGGGTAAATATCATAGATAGCATAAGTAAAAACTCTTAGGCGAGTAAGTTATTACGCCACTTTGGCTGCTGAAAGATGTGTACTCGCCGGGCGGCTTTTCTAACGTCTGATACACTCTTGTCACCAGCACTAGAACACGGCTTTAAACATTCCATTCCGTTTCTCTGAAGAACACTTTTAATATTATGGATGCACATTGTTTAGTCAGTTTGACTTTTAAAAGTAACAACTAATAAAGTAAAGTGTTTCCAAACCAACTCATTTCAGTCCCTGGGAAGCCCTGCTTGGTATGAGTCAGTCCTCCCTCACAGCTGTATGCAGCTGTCTTACACAAACAGCAACATGCTCTGCTCACACACGTACCACAATGATGACTATGAGAAGTCATGGCTCTAAAACATCCTGTTGCTGCCAAAAAATGACGTACCGTACTGTTTCTGAAAATGGGGTTTAGGGGACCCTGGTAGATTATGTAGGGGAGAAGGTTTTTATCCCATTAAGATAACATTGTGACAAACAACCCCATTGTGTGTGACAACCAACCCCTTGATGGAGTTGGTTGTCACAATGTGTCAGGGTGTCTTTGATGATTAATTTCTTCTTTATCACAATAAGTCGGAAACTGAGAGGGATACATATTTCAAGCCAACACCTTAAGCTTCAATTTAATGTAGGAATGACTATTGAAAGATGTTTTGGCTCTTGTTCACTAGACTAAAAAGTGTGCCTACCAACCCCGTTCTCCCCTACTTGCCATAATTGCCTTTTTTCAATTGCGCTATATCAGTGAACTTGCCTTGTCTCGTCTATTTATGTCCACGAGGTCTAAAAAGTTCAAATGAACAAAGATAGGACTAATTGCACGTATTTGAGGGACAGTTCAGTATTTTTGAAGTAGTAGAAGGTTGTATGAGGTGCTTCTGCATAGGCTCTTACCTAATGGAGACGTCCATCAACACACCCATTTTAGGGAGTTTGGAACAGGAATGGTTGTAGCAGAAGTCAGCCTTGTACTGTTGCAGAGGGGGCGAGCAGAAATTCTTTTAAATGTATTTTTAACCAGCAGAAGCAGCAGACAACAGGTTCGAACCCGGCCCGTGGTCGTTCTCAGCATGTCATTCCCCTCTCTGCCCCATTTCATCTCTGTCTCTCCAAACTGTCTAATAAAAGCATAAAACTGCCACACAAAAAAGCCTTTAAAAAAAAGATTACACTGAACTGTTTCCTATAATCATTCACACCTGTGTCATTTATGTCCTGTCTTTAATGTGAACGGTTGAGCCATGGCTGTCTCTCCTCTGTCAACAGTAACTCTGGGATCAGGGAGCTTCCAGAGGAGCTGGGTCAGCTCTCCAATCTGTGGCAGCTGGACATTGAAGACCTCAACATCACTAATGTCCCCCAGGAAGTAAGAAAAGAAGGTACCGTATTTTCCGCACTATAAGCCGCACTGGACTATAAGCCGCAGGTGTTATAATGTTTAATTACCATATGTAAGAGTTCGTGCACAGAGGGGATTGTCGGGAAAGAGATGGCTGCTTGAGGAAGCTCCCATATATTAACATTTCAACAAACAAGTTGCATATTTGCATAACGTATTCAAGTGTTACCATTTAGTGCAATAGCTACTAGGGATGGGCACGAGTGTTTTCACTAGTCGTGTGATCGCTTGCATTCCTCGAGGATCAATCGATTCCTCATTAAACTTTTTTCTATTTTTAGAACGCAACGCATCTGTCTGCAGAACAACGGTTCACCGCAATAAAGCGCTCAATGCTTATTGTCAAACAGTCACAGTTGCCATGTGATATTAAGGATTTAGTACCACAAGTTTAAAACACATTTTTCTCACTGAAAGTAATTAAATAGACGGGCCACAATTTAAACCGATCGAGTAGGTCTGAGTTGGGGAGAAAAAAAGAGAAATAAAGCATGGGCTGTAGTTGTAACAAAAAAATTGCCTAAGTCACCATTTAAAATAAGAAGGGCAGCAAATAATATTAAATGATTGTCCTACAATTTAAATACATATAAATAACTCACCAAAGCAGATAGTTGTATATCCAACCACGTAATGCTCACTCCGTGTCCGTGAATAATTACCGCTACTAATTCCTCATTAATGGAACTTTACACCGGTCGGTTTTTTAATCTTATCCCCATATTCCCTATTGAAGGCTTCTTAACTGTTGTTGGCTCGGAGTGAAGGTGCCTGAAGTAAGCCTTGCTTCTTCTTTACTTTTCTTTCCAAGCGCAGAGCACCTTGCATGCTCACCTGGAGTCTAGGCTACTCATTACTAACCGAGAGTAACAGGTGTCATATCCCCTTTTTATAAACGTAATTTTATCATCTGCTTTGAAATAATTGGACAGTTATATTCCTGACAATGTTCTGGAGAAACGCGGTGCTGTGGAGAACACAGGCTGCGCTGCGCGGCATTTGCAGTTGCTTTTTGACACAACGCTCAGTTTATTGCACTTGCATCAAAATATTTAATTTTGTTAAACTTTATTTAATCCGTTTTGTGCCGTTTTGTACACGTATATAACATTTTAAAATAGGGGCGGCCTGTCGGCCGGCCTGCTACAAACACTAAAAAAAACAAAAAACGATTTTCCTCATCCACCAATCGAGTTCATTTGAAACGAGGAGTACTCGAGTACTCGATTACTAACGACCATCCCTAGTAGCTACAGAACATATACTGTGCTGTGTAATAACAGGGTCGAAAAATTGGGAAATAGTTGCGGCTTATAGTCCGAAAGGTACGGTACACTCAACTTCACTGTTCACAATAAGCTTAGAGAAACCTCCTGGACTTGAATGTGTAGAAAGGTTTTGCTTCAAAGGTAGAATCTTTTAAAGAATGCTGAAGCCTCTTTCAATAAATTTTTGCCACATAATGACGACAGTAGATTTTGTTGTCCCCCCACCACGTAAAGGTGCACTATGCAGTTTCAGAGGAGGGATTTTGTTGACATTCACAGAGCCTGCAGTTAGTTTACTAAACATATTTATTCTACGGTAGGCTACATGTAATTCTTAGTATTGAATAATTCTATCATCATAAATCAAAATTATTTTGAGGAACCTGGTACCAAACGCGAGACTAGAATATGTTTGTAAACCAAACTGTGGGCCCTGCTGCTGTAAACAACAACAGTGATACAGTAACTTTTCAGGTGTTCCAAACAGTGTTCCAGGGATCACATTTTCCTGTGAGGAACATTTATTTTATTCGGTTACGAGAATATACCTTAGAAAATGTGCACTTCTCTGACACACACAAAGTTACATAGTGCACAAGTTTGACTGGGAGGAATGAATACAGCAAGCACGGACAGGTAGTGGATCATGAGGAGATATTCACTGATTTTGACAACAAGCGTTCTCCAGAATTGCTAACTCCACCTTTAAATAGCTGGGACCTGGGAACACAGGCCAAGAAATCAAATCAAATCAAATCAGTTTTATTTGTTTAGCCCAATATCACAAATAGATATTTGCCTCAGTGGGCTTTACATTCCATACAGTATGACACCCTGCCCTTACACCCTTAGCTCGGCTGAGAAAAAACTCCCAGTAAAAAACCCTTTATCGGGATTAAAACATTGAGAAACCTCAGGGAGAGTTGACAGAGTAAGGGATCCCCTCTCCAGGACGGACATAAGTGGAGAAAATCATGAAGGAGTTTGATCATTGACCAGATGTTTACATGGTAATACTAAATTAAAATATGAATAGTGAATAATGACCCAAGACCCACCAGTACAGTTGATAACAAGACAGCCGTTTATCCAAATTATATTAAATGGTAAATGGACTTGACTTATATAGCGCCTTCTAGCCGATTTTCTCAGCCCCAAAGCGCTTTACATATCTTACCACATTCACCCATTCATACACACACTCATATGCCATGCAAGGCACTCTCTGAACCATCGGGAGCAATTTGGGGTTCAGTGTTTTGCTCAGGGACACTTCGACATGTGGCGGGGAGACGGGGGATCGAACCTCCGACCCTGCACTCCAGAGGCGATCTCCCTACCCACTTCGCCACTGCCGCCCCACATATTACCCCCTATGTTTGGAGATCCATCTGAAATTTGGCAATCTAAATGTTGCTAATCATCCCTCATTGTAAGTCCACCGCAATTCCAATAAAAAGATGTCACACAACTCTTTACCAGTTCACACCACGCTTTAGTGACTTCAGGAGCTAGTGGGTCGCTTTTTACAACTGTGTTTTAGTGTAGAACTGTGCTTGTCTTACAATGAGTTTAACCTGGAGGTGTGTTGTTAACCCATCTGATTTCTGATGTTTACTTGACCTCTTCCCTTCTTAATTAACTGTTTGCAATAATGCAACAGTCTGTAACAATAGGTATGTGAAATATTAAACTTATTATTATTATTATTATTATTATTATTATTATTATTATTATTATTATTATTATTATTATTATTATTATTATTGTTATTATTTAAAAAGATTGTGTGTTTTGTATAAAGCAGTGGTTCTCAAAGTGCGGCCCGCGGGCCGAAGCATATCTGGCGGCCCGCATTGAATTATGAATTATAAAAAAAAAAATAAAAAAAAAAAATCATATATTTATTTATTTTTATTTTTTTTTTTTAATTGAAACGCACGGAGGGGATGCGTCCCCGTAACAGTAAAAACAGTACAGGGGTCGAAACACTTAAATATCCCTCCTAATTGTTTGTATTCATTCCCCACTTATTAAACTTGCGAAGTTCGGCTGGCCTCTGCCTCTCGTTGCAGACGGCTGGTCAGCCTCCCGCAGTGCAGCAGGCAGTGTAGTGGTCCCAATGTAAGTTGTTAGATAGTGAGCTTGTTAAGCCCAATACGATGCACTTTCTCACATTCAAGGTGAATTAGATTAGGTCAAGTGTCTAAGGATGGATGCTAACATTATCTGGTTTCTAACTCTTTTGCCTAAAAGTTTAGCTAACAAACTAACGTTAGCTAGCTGCTGATAGCCATGGAACTATCTGCCTAGTTGACTGCTGATAGCCCACCCTGTTTATTTCCAATGTATAGTGTCATAATAGTTAACACTGCTGCTGCATCATGAGTAGTGAGTCCTACAAAAAAACACTCCAAAAGGTTTTCAATGTGCAGAAAGTTTTGAACAATAAAGTACACAGTAAATTTTGAAGTGTTAAAATAACACTAAAAGAGTTAAATTTAACACCATTTCCGAGTGTATTTGGTCCCACTCAGAATTGGAGTTAAATTAACTCTCTTCAAAGTGTTACAATTTTAGAGTTAAATTAACTCAAAATAGAGTTAAAAATACACTGTATAGTGTTATTTAAAGCCTTATAGAGTACTTTCTACACCCCGTCTTTTAACTACCGAAATTGACACCAACACTAGGAGGCATTCTACTCCAGCTGTTGTTATATTAACTCAGATAGAGTTAATGGAGTTTGACACTGCATATTTAACACTGGGGAATTTACTGTGTAGAATAAATATTTGAATGCAATACAGAATGCCTCAGTGCCTTGATTTATATTCCATTAGATGTGTGTCAATGGGAGCGAGTTGTCTTTTCCTTAACATTTCCACCATAAATAAATACAGAAGAAACAAATTACTGCATAAAAATTAACCAAAATGCACAAAATGAAGTGTTCGAACCTCAAATTTTTCTGGGGGACAACCCCCAGACCCTCGCTTTTAATGTGTGTTCCCCAATGTTGAAATGAGACCTAGCCCTTCATTTATTACTTTAAATGTGTTAATTACACAGTATTGGATGCTGACCAATACATGTAAACTGTAAAGACGCAAAGACGCTGGCCATTGAAATTATTTCAGTTTTATAATTTTTTTTCCTTCGGCGGCCCTCGGTCCAATGTTGGGTTCCTAAATTGGCCCTCAGCTTTCAAAAGTTTGAGAACCCCTGGTATAAAGTCTTCAAAGTAACAAATCTTGTTTTTCAGGTCCGGTGTGCGTGCTAGCTTTCCTGCGGGCTCACCTGCGGAAGTCGGAGCCCTATAGGCTGCTGAAGCTGCTCCTGGTGGGTCCCCCGCGGCAGGGCAAGACAGCCCTCCTGGAGGCTCTGCAGACTGGCAGGGCCTCGCCCTTCACACCAGCCGAATGCACCATCTCCACCTCCACATGGGAGCTGGACAAACCCAACGCAGGCAAAAACAATGTAAGGACAACACAGAGACACTCACTCACTCACTCACTCACTCACTCACTCACTCACTCACTCACTCACTCACTCACTCACTCACTCACTCACTCACTCACTCACTCACTCACTCACTCACTCACTCACTCACTCACTCACTCACTCACTCACTCACTCACTCACTCACTCACTCACTCACTCACTCACTCACTCACTCAGTTGAGACCCTCTCCTTATGGCCTACAGAGTACAGGGTAGGGTTGTTGATGATGGTGGTCAACACTCTTACCTTGATACTGGGGCATCTTGATGGGGCAGATCATTTTTCTTGCTTGCTTTTTATTGCCTTCTGCGCTGCTTTAAACTGTATACAACCTTGCATTTTAATCATCGACTCACCAACATTCACAATATTGAGCAGAATTCGGCATGCTGGCTTGTTGACTTTTGCACTGAGAGATCTCGGAGGGAAGCTTTCACCACTTTGATTTTTTTTTTACACCAATGATTGTGCAGACGACACAATATTAAGTTTGTCTATGACTCAGTCAGTGCGTTTCCATGGGACAGCTAGATTGGATTAAGACATATACCAAACTTGCCACTCGAACGGACCGAGTCACTTGTCTGAGTATACATGGCCTTTCAAAGAATCGGATAAATGGCCGCATAATGACTGACTCCGCTATGCTAGGTGGCGCTGTAGCCCTTTCAACAAGTGGTTGTAGAGCCACGTCCGGTTCCCTTCCGGCAACAACACTACTATTTATTACTTCGTCTCCCCGACAGGGATTCCGAGCAAGCGAAGAGTCAGAACGCAAACTCCGATGTGCGATATGCGATCCTGTATACATGCAGATAGAGGATTGTAATGGACCGGTGTGAGCGCTCATTCCTGAATCCGTACTTTACTTTAATACAAAAGAAATGTTCATTGAAAAAAGCTTCTGCCAAGTTCCCCCTGTTCTTGATTGATGGCCAGGCTGTTGGTGTTGTACAGCAGTGCAAATATTTGGGAACAATTATTGACAATAACCTTTCCATTCGATGCCAACACCGATGCTGGTTTATAACCAGGCCCATCAGCGCATGTCATTTTATCAGAAGTTTTATTTGTTCACTCATTTTTTTATGAAAAAGTTTTATTCTAGTTTTATCGGGCCCATTTAAACGTTCTTTTTTATCCGCTGGTATGGGTCTCTCCCTGTGAAAAATCATCAAAGACTAACCCTGCGTTCCAATACCCATACTTCCCTACTGCTTAGAATGCCAGAAAAAGATTTAGGATGTCCCAATACATGCACGTCAATTGTAGTATGCTGAAAAAACACATAAATGCCCCACTAACTCCAATAGCATTCTGGAGTATTCGTCTTTATTCTTGACATTTCTCGACATAATGGAAAAAAAAATCTTCCTTATCTGATTTTTTTTTCTCTCTTGAGGCCCTAAAACTCTTCTGTACTTTAGTATGTAGTGTAGTAAAAAGAAAGAGTATGTGATTTGGAACTCAGGGTTAGTAGCTTAGTGAGAATGTGTGGCAAAGTAGCTGGGATACATGTCCAAGAAATATCCCTCCATACAGAGCTAGAGCCTCGAGGGAAGCTCAATGCATTCTCACCAACCTTTGTTTAGTGACTATAGGCTGCTGCCATCGGCTCAAAAGGTACAATCTACCCAGGTGTAAAACAAAGAGATTCTACAGTTCATTTGTCCCTACAACCATCAATAGCTTGTGATTCACCCGTATGAATACTACTGTATCTGTACAGTGCGGCTTGAAAGTATGTGAACCCCTTGAGCCTATTGGAATTGTATTGACTTTAACCATTATTAATACATTTTAATCAATACCAGTATTTTTTATATTTAATAACAAATGTTTGTTTATTAGTTCCACATTTTTCTTTTCCGGAAATCAATTGTTAAAACAGATAAAACAAATGATTTGTCAACTTTTTTATGTGCAAAAGTTTGTGAACCCTGAGCTGCATTGCTTAAATCCAGCAGGGTTCACTTACACAATTGATTTCCGGAATTTTTTTTTTAAATTGATAAACACACACCTGTTATTTAATATAAAAAATGCTGGTATTGATAACAATGAATTAAGAATGGTTAAACTAAATAACATACTTTCAAGCAGCACTGTATATGAAATGTGTTTCTGTGTATGAACTGTTGTCTATGTTATCCCTTTGCTGGCTGTAAAACAACTTGCCCTCACAGGATACTAAAGTTATCTTAAGTTAAAACAGCATATGGTCTAGATTTCAGACCATAAAGACAAGGTTTTTACAAGTTCTCTATACCAATGAAAAGGGAACTGTATTGTATTACGTTGTATTGTTTAGATCCAGTTGAACAGTCCTGCGCCATAAGATAGCTTGGTTTAATTAGCTTTTTGATTTCTGTGGCTTTCTAGTTCAGAAGGGAAACAGGCCTGCTCAGTACAGAGAGCTTTTACCAGCTGATATCATATTCTCTTGTTGGGCATTTTTTGGGGGAAAACCCCAGCACTGTTAAAGGTGGCCAGAGTGGGACGTTCCCTTATCTGCTCCAGACTATTGTCATTTGGATTTGTTACCATGAAATGTTGCATGCTCCTCTTTTTGAATTTAATACTAGGATGTTGTCATTTTAGTTGTAATTGACTATTTTGACAAATTGATACCATCTGTAGTTGAATGCCATGCAGTTTGTTTTTGTTTCATCTGGGTTTTCAGAAGACTTTTTTCCATATTTCAAAATGCTTTGATGTGGTCCTGCTGTGCTCACAGAAGGACTCGGTGGCGTTCAACGTGTGGGACATTGCGTGTCAGGCCAGCATGTCCACGGTCAACCAGTGTTTCTTCACCGACAAGGCCCTGTATGTGGTGGTGTGGAACCTGGCCCTGGGAGAGGAGGCTGTGGCCAACCTGCAGACATGGCTGCTCAACATAGAGGTAAGACACTTAAAACACACACACACACACACACACACACACACACACACACACACACACACACACACCACCTGATATCACTCCTCCGTAACCAGAATAGTAATACCTGTAAGGTGTTAATTCACACATCTGACCAATCATAATAGTTGGCTAATGCATGTTTTGTAACATCCATACCTTTAGTCAGGTTACTAGCTTAAGCTTTCAACTTTCAATCCATCTTTTTCTGTTATACTCAATCCATGAACAGCTCCGTTCCTGTGTGATATGACCTTTAGGCGCGAGCACCCAACTCAGCAGTGGTGGTTGTGGGAACACATCTGGACCTCATCGACACTAAGTTTCGCACTGAGAGGCTGGCCACGCTCAGAGCTTATGTCCTGGCTCTCTGTCGATCGCCATCAGGGGCTCGAGCCTCTGGCTTCCCTGATATCACTTGGAAACACCTGCAGTAAGCACACATCTTAGTTTTTATCTTGTCTTGTTTTTTTTCAAAGGTCACCTTTTATGCAAAATATAATTTTTCATGGTTTATCAACATTAATATGGGTCCCCGGTGTGACTAGAGACTCCCACAATATGAGAAAAACCCTCTCTCTTTGTCTCCATCTCCACCTTTCTGAAAACCTGTGTTCAAAAACCCCTGTCAGATTTCTCTCCCCTTGTGACTTCATAAGGGGGAGGCCAAACCCCTCGTGAACAACCTAACTAAGCACTTCCTCAGCCTGTGATAAGCCACACCCCCAGATCCCCCTGACTCTAACTGACAGTTTGAATCTAGTTAGATTCAAACAGGCAGTTAGATTCAGGGCCAACCAGAGCAGACTGGGCTTTTTGGAAAGCGGGGCTTAAAGCGACAGGCTCTACAACAGAGCGTTTCAGCACTGTTAGAAATATAAAGGGTGTTTTGGACACGACACAAAGCCCAAATTACAATTTTGAACCTGAAAATGAGCATAATATGTGACCTTTAATTTATATAGGAAGAAGCTATACCCTTTGTGCATAGTACAGCCAGTTGTTGTAGCATCACTAGTATCAGTCTTATAGAACTGTGTGTGTGTGTGTGTGTGTGTGTGTGTGTGTGTGTGTGTGTGTGTGTGTGTGTGTGTGTGTGTGTGTGTGTGTGTGTGTGTGTGTGTGTGTGTGTGTGTGTGTGTGTGTGTGTGTGTGTGTGTGTGTGTGTGTGTGTGTGTGTGTGTGTGTGTGTGTGTGTGTGTGTGTGTGTGTGTGTGTGTGTGTCTTGGTTGTCAGTGAAGTGTCCTGTAAGACCCTGGAGGGTTTGGATGGGCTGAAGAAGCTGATCTACCAGGTGGCTCTCTCCATGAAGGACAGCAGCGGCTCAGCCTGTGGGAGTAAACTGCTGGGCAGACTGGTGAGTACACGGAGAGTCTGTGTAGAGACAGCTTCACCATTTGGACCAACAGAGAAAATGTTTACCCAATTACTATATGTGTACACTGTTGTTTCAGGAATAGGGAATGAAGCTTAAAACAATGTATGCCTAACGTATGGACTAGGCTTTGAAACAGATTAGTGGGCTATTTAGTATAAGTATTTGTACAACTATGGTCAAATTAAATTGGTTGTTGTGATGTTTGTATGTTTTGGGATAGTTCCTCCACACCTTATTTCAGACTGTGGACTCACCTCTCTGCAGCAGAGGCAGATGGCCTTAGTAGCGAGGCTACATTGAAAATGAATGACTGGCGGCTGCCACTAACGTTCATTGAGCTTTTGGTGTGAGCGTATTGCAAATTGCAAGCTTTCTGTTGTCTTCTTTTGTCGCGTAAATTACAACTCCCACATGGAAGACATGTGGTTAGTCTAGTGAGAGCATGGACCTATTATAAGAGTGACAGCTGCGCAGCAGGGCTGGGATCAGCTCCTGTTCCGGTCTGCGTCAGAATAAAAGTCAACTCACGTATCGCCAGTTAAATGCTTTTAATGTGAAGCTGAAGGCAATGTTTAGTTTGAATTAACAGTAACTTAACTAGTATTTTCCATGCGCATGGATCAAGGCAAAATAAGCCAGTCTGTATAATGATATTTATCCCAGTGTCATGACTGAACACCGGCCCTCACAGTCCAGTAACCAGATGCTCCTGATGAGCCACTCCACGCCTGCATCCCATACTGAAAATCTGAAAATCCCCCAGCTGTTATATTCACCATTTAATTGACATCATTTTAGAATGGTAGTAGTTCTGCCTTAGTGTCAACAAACATGCAGTTAGTTCTTAGAGCTATTAGGTTACTCATCATTACTTATAAATAAACTGATAAACCTGTCAAAATGAGTTGTACATCTTAAGTTGTGTGTTGTAAAGCACAGAGTTTTACCAGTGTGTCGTCCACCAGATCCCCAGGAGCTACCTGACCCTGCAGGAGGCAGTGAGAGCAGAGAAGGAGAGTCGGGCAGCAGAGGGAGAGGTGCAGTACCTGACTGAAGCCCAGCTCAACACCATCATTCAACTCAACCCAGGAACTGACATCATAGACTATGAGGACCTGCACACTGGTAAAACCACAGATTAAAGATTAGCTTCCATTAGACATCATGTTGGCTGATCACATCCGTGTCCGTTCGGGTCTAGATGAGAGTTGAGTATTAAATACCAGTTAAATACCAGTTGACACACTATTTAAGTTTTCAAGTAGGTGTGTCCCAGACACTTCAATAGTTTAATTTATTTTATCCAACTGACATTAGTTTTACTCCATTAATGTGTCCAACAGCAGCTCTAGAAGTCCTGTGTTAATCACTTTGAACAAGAAAAATTACTTTTTTAATTGGGAGAATTACATTTTTTCAATTGGATTATCTTTACATCGACATCATAATGCACAATAAACACAGCAGTTTAGTACTCGGTTACAGAAGGTGCTCATACATGGACTTGCGTGTCCTGTTTGCACATATTAATACAAACAAGAAGCTGACCACTGATGTTATTGCTTACTCCCAGATTAGATTGTGTTATATACTGTAAGAAGCAAAGCTGACGTACTGATGCTGCTGTGGCAAGAATATTTCCCAGATCGGCGACTTCAGTTCATGACTATAACTTCCATAATTAATCATGAAGGAACATCATTCTAAAATGGCCCTTTTGATGCAACCCCCAATCCAGCCATCAACTTCCTGATAGAGACAGGAACCCTGCTGCACTTCCCCGACACCAGCCACGGTCTGTGTACCCTGTACTTCCTCTGTCCCGTGTGGCTGTCTGAATGCCTGGAGCGGATCATGCACCTCAAGTCTTCTCGCTCCGTAGCCCGCAATGGAGTCATCAAAGCTGAAGACCTCAGGGTGAGCCGCAGTAAGCAGCTAGAGTGTAGAATTTTTTCATAGCAGACTTGGTAGAAAATAATTATAATATCCATAAGTACGTTAAATTCATTGTATAATAGCTGAAAAAAATGTTTAGATTTTTCTTTCCCCCTTAGAAAGGGTCTCTTATATTTCCATATGTGGGGCCCAGGCCTGTGTGCCGCCATGTTGGAAGCGTCATGGTCGGAATGTCATCAGGTGCATTGTTTAGAATCTAGTATTGTTCTTGTCCTTAAAGGCCACTGTAGCTTCTGTTATTATTCGAAAGGGGTGGGGTTACCCAGGGAGCGTTGCATTCTAGAACTTTCTAGAACTTTTTTGACGATTTCATATCACACACTGCACCTTTTTTAAAAGTATGACTCAACATTTTTATTTAATTTTTACCTCACTCTACGGCTCAGGAATAGGCGACAGAAATCTCTCCTCTAACTGCAAAAATTCTAAAGAATTCCAGAAATAAAAAAGTGTTTGCTTCCTGAATTGTTGTTTTTGTGTTGATGAGGATACTGACTCTACTGTGTGGTGATGTGTGTCATGCAGATGCTGTTGGTAGGAACAGGCTTCACCCAGCAGACAGAGGAACAGTATTTCCAGTTTCTAGCCAAGTTTGAGATTGCTCTCCCTGTGGCCAACAACAGGTGAATGATAACAGTCCATTGCAGAGGTGCCGTCCTAGGATTTTTTTTTTTGCTACTAAACTAGCTCAACAGTTTTTGCACCACACAATCCATTTAAGCAAACCATGCAGCACTGGTTATCATACTGATGGCACGTTCGTGTGCTGTCGGACACATCGGGAAAAACCAGCACAACTTGCTGACTTGACATCATACGCGTCATCAACATGGCGGTTAAAATGAGATGTTTCTCTTTCTATCCATTGTCACTAAAATACTGGAGAAAGTTATCAATTTTAAACTCTCCAACAGTCTACACGTCTTCTTTGTAGCATCCTACACACACCAAATGCCTAGCAGACAGCTACATTAACCCCAGTGACTGCAAAGCATGCCAGACAATGGTAAATTAACTAGTAACCATCACACATACTCCAAGTAACAACCTTGAAAACACCCAGGATATTACTTTGAAGACAGTATTCATTGATATCTAACTATCCATGAACTAGAGGCCACATAGAACCCAGAACATACATATGCTACATACAGCACCAATTAGCTATGTCTATGGGGGTGGGAGGGTTGGGTTCTTTTCATTTTCTTCTCTTGATTTCATTTGCTGTTTTGTATTTCTCTGTTGTTGTTGTTGTTTTTATCTCTGTAAGTTACTTTGAGCTACTTTTGTATGAAAAGCGCGATATAGATAGAAATTGATTGATTGATTGATGTCTCACTCTCAACATTGTAAAACCCAACAAGAAAAAATGTAAAGGCAAAATAAATGGCTCGATACAATCCATGTCTGTGGAAGTCCATATTGGCACATTTGAGAAAGCTTCTGGTTATTTTGGAATGTCATTATAATGACTTCAAGGATTACATTTTTTCTATCACAGTAGCAGAAATGAGCTTTCATAATACAAACCGAAAGCTTCTGCAAAATTGTGTAGTTTTAGAGTTTGAGTTTTTTTGCTATCCTCCTTGCTGTAGCTATCTGCTGCCCCACCTCCTGCCCCCCAAGCCTGGCCTGGACATCCACGGCTTCCGCCAGCAGACCCACAACACCCTGCAGCGCCTGGTCAAGATGAGCTTTGTCCCCGCCGGCTTCTGGGAGCGCTTCATCGCCCGCATGCTCATCAGCCTCACAGAGATGGACCTGCAGGTTAACCAGCACCAGCACATTCCCACCAGCAACCTATTGTGTCATTTTTAATAGACATAGTTTAACTCCCTATAGAATATCCATTGTACAACCTAGTTTAGTGAAATAACAAGAAAGCGAACAGGAAACTTGCATGGACAGCAAGCCCAAATATGCGACTATGCTTTAGAAACATTGCCAAAGTTGCTTATAAAAAAAGCAGACCTGGCAACACTGTTCAAAAGGTTCAGATGCTGGCTCTATAGCAGGGGGTGGGGTTGGGGGGAGGAGAGGGGAGTTTGTTGGTGACGAAGGCCAGTCCATTGGTGTTTGAACCAAATACAGTGCTGCTTGAAAGCATGTTAACCCCTAGAGCATTTTGGAATTTTATTGAGTTTAACCATTTATCATTCACTTTTATCAATACCAGTATTTTTTATATGAAATAACAGATGTTTGTTTATCAATTCAACATTTTTCTTTTCCGGAAATCGATTGTTAAAACAGATAAAACAAATGATTTACCAACTATTGTATGTGCAAAAGTTTGTGAACCCTGAGCTGCATTGCTTAAATTGAGCAGGTAAACACAATCAGGTGGGCCAAATTGAGTGATGAAATGGACCAATGTAATGAGAGATCTTTAGGGAAGAAATTGGGCGGCACTGTACGTCGACATGAACCAGCATGTTTTTGGGGTTTAGTTACTCTTCATATGCCTCCAGCTTCTTTCCATTGATGGTCCTGACATGTTGTGTTGTCCAGTCCTTTGAGCCCAGGAGAAGCAGCAGGAGCGGGCGCAGCAGGAGCTCCGTCTACAGCTTCACTGGAGCCCAGCAGAGGAACCGCTGCAGCACCTTCAGGGTGCGCCGCAGCCAGACCATCTACTGGAAGGAGGGGCTGCTGGTCACCTTCGATGGAGGCTACCTCAGGTCAGGGCTGGGGCTGGGAGCATGAGGGGCCAGGGATTACATTACCAGACAAATCTTTCTAAATGAGAGAAATAGAGCGTGTGAAAGTTAGATTCAGAGACTCAGAATGAAGCAAGTTCTGAATCAGGATAAGCAGACTTGACTCAAAGACAAACAGCAGTACAAAGCTAGATAGATTTATTTATTTGTCACATACACAATTGCACAGGGCAATGCGTAGTGAAATTCTTCTTGTAAACTAGTTTGGCTGTCATTCAAATATATAAAGAGCAAGATTAAAATAATGATTGGGTGCTACTACTAATCAGTCAACACCAAGGGCTTACTGCTTCACAGGAATTGGCTAGATTCATAAGATCCACATTTCTGACATATGTGTTCTTTTTGAGATGGTCTTGTGTAATTAGATCAAGAAGCACAACAATTGACACTGTGTGTCTTAAGTAAGGGACACTGTATAACAAACACTTTATTTTGCTTACGGTACCAAAACTAGATTGCTACGGTCATAACTTCTTCGTAGCAAAAGTAACTCTGTGGCCGAACATACACATCGTCTTGACTGGAGTCTTCATTCTGGAGTTCACATACATTCAAAGTCACGTTGAAAAATTTCGTATGTAACTGTTTGTAGACGTCTGTCAGCGGATGGATATGGCAGAAGGTGATTGTTCAACAATGTCCGTATGTCCATCGCAATGGGGAATTATCCTTGACAGCCGGTGTTACGCCGGAAGCTGTGACCTGCCAGAATGTGTGACCCTAGAGGGCACTGTTCTAATTAATTAACCTATAGTCTCATAGTGACATATACAGTCGTATGAAAAAGTTTGGGAACCCCTCTCAGCCGGCATTTTAATTGACTCTGCTTTCACACAAAAAAGATAAAAGTGGTATGTCTTTAATTTACCAGGAACAGCTAAGTACTGGGATGTTTTCCAAACAAAGATTTTTTGAAAAGCAGTATTTAGTTTTATGAAATAAAATTAAATGTGAAAAACTGTCTGTGCAAAAATATGGGAACCCTTGTGGTCTTGCTGATTTTAATGCATGTAACATCATGTAAAACTGAGGACTTTAAACACAAAATTGGTTGGATTATGTTGTTAAGCCTTGAACCTCATATAAAGGTCTGTTTAATCATGATAAAAGGTATTTTAGGTGCCTAAATGCAAGTTCTACTTCTCTTTGACTCTCTGCAGAAGTGAGACAGAATGCGATCATCAAAACAGCTCCCAAAAGATCTTAAAAACAAAGATTATTCATTGTCATGGTTTAGGGGAAGGCTAAAAGAAGCTTTCCCAAAGGTTTCAATTGTCAATTTCTACTGTAAGGAACGTTGTCAGGGAATGGAAGGACACAGGCACAGTTGCAGTTAAACCCAGGTCTAGCAGACCAAGAAAAGTACAAGAGCGGCATATGCGGCGGATTGTGAGAATGGTTGCACACAACCCAAAGATCACCTCCAAAGACCTGCAAGAACATATGGCTGCAGATTGTGTATCTGTACATGGTTCTACAATTCAGTGCAATTTGCACCAAAACATCTGTATGGCCGGGTGATGAGAAGGAAGCCCTTTCTGCGCCCACGCCACAGATACAGTTGCATGGAGTATGCAAAAGCTCATTTAGACAAGCCAGCTTCATATTGGAAGAAAATGCTTTGGACTGATGAGACAAAAATTAAGTTATTTGGTCTTTATAAAAAGCAGATGTTTTGGTGCAAATTGTGCTGAATTGTTGAACGATGTACAGATACACAATCTGCAGCCAGATGTTCTTGCAGGTCTTTGGAGGTGATCTGTGGGTTGTGTGCAACCATTCTCACAATCCTCCACCTATGCCGCTCCTGTTTTTTTCTTGGTCTGCCATGCCTGGGTTTAACTGCCACTATGCCTGTCCTTCCATTTCCTGACAACGTTCCCTACAGTCGAAATTGACAATTGAAACCTTTGGGAAAGCTTCTTGTAGCCTTCCCCTGAACCATGACAATGAATAGTCTTTGTTTTTCAGATCTTTTTGGAGCTGTTTTGATGATCCCATTCTGTCTCACTTCAGCAGAGAGTCAAAGAGAAGTGCAACTTGCATTTAGGCACCTAAAATACATTTTCTCATGATTAAACAGACATTTCTATGAGGTTCAAGGCTTAACAACATAATCCAACCAACTTTGTGTTTAAAGTCATCAGTTTTACATGCTGTTACAGGCATTAAAATCAACAAAACCACAAGGGTTCCTATATTTTTGCACAGCCAGTTTTTCACATTTTATTTTATTTCATACAACCAAATACTGCTTTTGAAAAAATCTTTGTTTGGAAAACATCCCAGTACTTAGCTGTTCCTGGTAAATTAAAGACATACCACTTTTATATTTTTTTTGTGAAAGCAGAGTCAATTATAATGCCGGCTGCGAGGGGTTCCCAAACTTTTTCATATGACTGTATATGTAAAAACGTTGGTCCATTGCGCAAATTGTAGAAGTTTCTCAAAATTGGCACTGAAATGGTCAGATTTTTTTTTATTATTAAAGGTGAATAACCAACCTAGTTACCCATCACAGTGAAATGTGTAGGCTATACTTTTTCCACTGTTCAATCATTTAAATTGGAAGCAAAAAACTTAATAATGTCTCATTGCAGGGCTGTTTTTGTAAAACTACTATGTTTTGAGCTGTGGACCAACATAATTATTAAACCATTTCACTGTGAGACTGGGTCATTATATGCCTACAGTCTATTGAAATCAGTTGAGAAATAAGAACAGCGCCCCCTAGGGTCACACATTCTGGCAGGTCACAGCTTTCGGCGCAACACCGGCATTAGCGAGAAATAATTGCCTGTAGAATGTTGTGAATCACGGTAAATCACGACTGCTGATGAGTGATGACCAACCAGAACACAGCATCTTACAGTGCCCTGTTATAATGCCCTGGTCTTTTTCTTTTCAAGCTGCTGTATTTTCATGTCATTTGCTAAGAATAAGCATTTAGTTATTTTTTATTGAGAGGCGATTGTGCTTCAATAATTCTCATCTCCCATATGCATATGCCCAACAGCTGTCTATGATTAAATACGAAGTAATTATGTGCAAAATGAGAACAATAAAGATTAAAATATCCTCTAGTGTGAATAAAAAAATAAAATAATGCCACTAATAAATGGGAAGAGCATATGAATGTAGGACCGCTTCCTGCCGCTCCATGTTAGTTGCTGTGTGTGTACCCGGTGTGTATAGGCTGGGTGGTGAGGTAGTGAGTGGACTTCTGTTGCCGCAGCATTGGTGTTATTATTTTTTTACTTTTAGAAGTCTTAAAAAGGTCTTAGAAGGCATTACATTTGTTATTTGAAAAATGTGCAGATACCCTGAAGGCAGATGAATCGTCCAGTAGAATGAGTGTGTGTGTGTGTGTGTGTGTGTGTGTGTGTGTGTGTGTGTGTGTGTGTGTGTGTGTGTGTGTGTGTGTGTGTGTCCGCAGTGTGGACTCATCCGATGTCAACTGGAAGAAGAAGAAGAGCGGAGGCATAAACATCGTCTGCCAATCAGAAAGCAGGGATTTCTCCGCCATGGCGTTCATCACAGATCACGTCAACTCTCTGATTGAACAGTGGTTCCCTGGTCAGTGTTTATGTGGACACACTAACACACAGTCTGTTGACTGCTGACTTCAGCTCTAACATTGTTACCTTTTGTCATTTATAACATTCAAGATCATAGCTTTATTTATTTATCTTAATTTATTTGTGATTTTCTCTACTTATTACAACTGGAGGTGGCAGTAAGCATTAAGGCTCTTGCCTAAAGCCTTGTTCCCATGGAGCGGAGCGGTTCGGTGCGGCTCAGCATACATTTATTTGTGTTTCCACTCTCAAAAGTTGGGACAGGTACCACAAGAGGGAAACCGTGCTGTGCCTATTTTTGTCACCCTTTCGTTGGGGTAGCGACGTCCGTTCCAAAGAGTCTTGAAAAGAGGGTGAAGCTACACACTGCAGTCTGTTGATTGGTATAATCATCATTTCTATGTGAGAGAATAACCACTTCTTCCATCAGACACTGCAATCCTTTTTTAGCGCCGACTTAGACTTTCTGTGTCTTTGTCTGCTAAATGCTTCATTACATTGTGGGTCAACATGTAGGTTGCATACTGACAACTGGCTGGGGACTACAGCTGGAAATTAGCCAAATAGGCTAAAGCTGCTCCTTCTCAAAGGGGACTGTCCACGAAACTATAAACAAATTAACTAAACTAAACTAAACAATCGTGATACCAATGGAATCATGAGTTGGTGTGTATCGTGACAGCCCTAATGTTGATGTCTTTGTCTCTGTGTTGTAGCGTTGACAGCCAGTGAGAGTGATGGGAGCCTCCTGATAGAGCAGTATGCCCCCTGTCCCCTGTGTGCCTCCCTGGGTCAACAGAAGCCGCCCTCGCCCCCCTCGGCTGGAGCAGGAGAAGGCCTTCATTACTTTAACATGGAGGACTGTGTGCTGGCTGCAGTGGAGAGGGAGCACATCACCTGTCCTCAGCACCCCCAGCAGCCTGTCCCCCTACAGGAGCTGGTCCCTGAACTCTTCATGACCGACTTCCCTGCACGGTGAACCTCATAACACAGCATTTCATTTTAGAACAAGAAACTGACATGGGGTTATATATGGGCTGGACTGGAAAATGGTTCTTGGAGAAAGTTGGATGGAGATGGAAGGCTATATCAGGACTAGGGCTGTCAAGCGATTAAAAAAATGTATCTAATTATCCGTTTATACGGGAGACTAGGCAGCTAGCAAACAAAAGTGAGACGGAAGATTGAGAGATACTGAGAGTTTTGAACCTACATTGTTAATTAGACACCCACTACATCAATAAAGCACAGACACTGCGGAGAATAACATAAGATAACTTCCTACCTTCATGCTTATTTGCCCGAAGCTTCCCATAAAACGTCCATAGAGCCCTCTCTATGCTTCTTTCTTTACTCTTTAATCCCGTGCGGGCCGTGTCCGCAAACTACAGGTGCAGCTGCGCTATCGTCTCACCTCTTTTGCACCGGGTCAAAGGGCACTATAGAAGTGCGATTAATTTGCGTTAATTTTTTTAATCGCGTTAATTTTTCTGTGATTAATTAATCAAAATGAACGCGTTAATTTGACAGCCCTAATCAGGACATGTGTGGTGACAAGGTGGTGTAGTTAAGTCCAATTACTTTATTAGTCAATAGCTACGTTGAAATTTGTCTTTTCGCATCTCCCCTCTCAAGTTACCACACTTCGGAGGGGGTCAGAGCGCAGGGTCAGCCATAGTACAGCGCCCCTGGAGCAGTTTGGGGTTAAGTGTCTTGCTCAAAGACACAATGGTAGAGATGGTGGGCACCGTAGATGTAATAGCAGCCACTACTAGTTTTAGTACTAAAACCCTCCTGTCCTGTGCCGGGGATCCAACCAGAGACCTCATGGTTACTTGTCTGTGTGATCCTCTTTCCTGTAGGCCAGGGCTATTCAATTAGTTTTGAATGGGGGCCGGTTGGTGGAAATGATCCAAAATGAGGGCCCAGAAAAAAATGCCTAAAATTGATGAGCATCACATCAATAGCTACATATACTGTAAAACACTAGAACGACATAGGAGTGCATATATTGTCTTTATTTTATCAAATAGAGTTCACCAGCTTATCAAAAAAAATCCCTATTTGATTAACATAGGTTGCCTGTTGTTTAAGTGTTTAACAATCTTATCAGTTCAGGAAAACACAACAGGTTAACTCTTCAACAGCTTATCAAAATACATAGTTATTGGTTTACTCAAGAGTGCAACAGTTTATCAAAATACATAGAAATAAATGTACTCTAAGTGCAACAGCTTATCAAAATACAGGTAGGCCTAGGTTTACTAAGAGTGCAACAGCTTATCAAAAAACATAGAAATAAATGTAGGCTACTCTAAGTGCAACACCTTACAGTGTTTCCCCCCCAAAATATGTTTGTCAGGGGGTCACTGTCCAGGGTCATGGGAGGCGCGGTGTATTTTGCTCAAAGATGCCAATGCACAGTAAAGAAATAAACAACTGCTTATTTGAGCTATGTGAAGGTACACATTTTGTGCAAACATGCAAAGTTCTACTGGTGCAATATTATGCAGACACACTAAATACAAATAATGGACCATACACTTACACTGCGGTACAATCGCGCCCGCAAAGCTGCATACACAGAGCAGCTGATAGAGAAACGCTTGGAGACACATGTTTTTGTAATGGAGCTCTTAAATAGGGAAAGATGGATGTTGGTATACACATGAACAGCTGGATGTTAATGTTGAATTGTTCAAACGGTAGGGTTGGTTAGAGTTAGACTTTTCCAGTAGCTCTGGCCAATGTTCCACCTTCTTCTATATGGAGGAGAACATGAGACACTGAGATATAAGATCAGATGGTCCCCTGCTTCTAACTATTGGAACACATCAGTTTGTATCATCACGCTTACACCATGGTCACCTATCAAAAGAAGAAGATGTTTGTCATGTCTTTAGCTGGATCCCATTGGCCATTGCTCTTTCAAAAACAATGAAGTGTGTGTGTGTGTGTGTGTGTGTGTGTGTGTGTGTGTGTGTGTGTGTGTGTGTGTGTGTGTGTGTGTGTGTGTGTGTGTGTGTGTGTGTGTGTGTGTGTGTGTGTGTGTGTGTGTGTGTGTGTGTGTGTGTGTGTGTGTGTGTGTGTGTGTGTGTGTGTGTGTGTGTGTGTGTGTGTGTGTTGTTAGGCTCTTCCTAGAGAGGGCTCAGTTGGAGTACTCTGAGGAGGAGAGTGAGATCCTGGGTCAGGGTGGCAGTGGGACCATCATCTACAGAGCCAGGTACTGGGAGCAGCCCGTGGCCATCAAGCGCTTCCACTTCAAGAGGAGTCCACAGCAGAGCTTCAGCAGCGACACAGGTACAGAGGCTCTTCTCATTGGATAGGGAAGGAGGGGGGGGGGGGGGTGCTCATGGTGTAGTGGTTAGAGCGCCCCCCTCTAACCAACCTTTGCTGAGGTTGCATCTTCCCTCGATAACTTTTATGGGGTTGACATTTGCCTTTCAGAGGGAAATATCCCAGCAACTACTAATATAAAGATTTGATTTGTTGGATATTTCTATTTCTTAAGGGGAAAAGTCAGAAGTTCATCAAAATCATTCAGATTATTACAACAAAGGAAAAATCAATAAAAAAATAGTCATTCAGATTTATCCTTTATATTTACAGACTCCACATCTGAAGCAGATTCATTACCAGTCAGTCTCGACTCATCACTTGAGTTTTCTCTCACTTCTTCTTCCGTTTACTATGCATATACATGTCAGCACTAAAATCATTTGTTGTGAATGTGGTCAACACACTATGTATTTTTTATTTTTTTTTCACTGGTGTTTTGTGTTGTGTTGTTCTACCTTAGTCAGTCAGTTCTGTTTGTTCTGTGATACCCTGTTCTGTGCTCTGGGGTTCCATCATGTTTATGTTGTTTTTTTATCTCTTTTAATTGTATTTTCTTTTAACATTGATGTCAGGGGACTACAGATGAAAAATAGCCTTTTGGCTAATTCTGGCATTTTTAACCCAGGTATGATCATGTGTTTTATTCATTTGCACTGTCCCCTTCTTTTTTTTTCATTTATTTATTGGGGTTAAAAAATTGTTTTACAACAACAAGAACACAAACAAAGAACAACTGTCTCCGGGCTTGATTGAAATCAAAATATATCACAAAAAAAAAAAAAAAAAAAAAACCTTCTCATAAAAATGCGCACAAATAGATAATAAAATAAATAAAAATAAAAACAGTTAAAGAAAAAAGAAAGGAGAAAAAAAAGGGGGGAGCAGGGCTATACAGTGCAGTCCAAAAATGTTTATTATTAATATAATAATATATGTATATACAAAAAAGATATAGATATTATTTTTATGGGGAGAAATCTTTCTGAATCAGCAAAAAATTGCAATTGGCAGGTTAGATTATTTTGTCTAAATTCAGTGCACCCCTATTAACTTTCCCACAATTATTACTGCACACACTAGGATATAATATTAATTGACAATCTTAAATGAGACCAAGATGACATGTCATGCTTTGCAAGTTTTCGATCATACTTTGTGTGCTACCAAATTTATTTTTGTGGTACGGATTTTTTTGCATGCTAGCACCAGTTCTACCACCCAAAAAAAATAAGCGTACAGCCCTGGTTGGAGGGGTGGGGGTGGGGGTCAGTCCTGGGCTAAGGCAGACAAAGAATTAAAATGAGCTATGAAAGAGTCCCATTTCCTAGCAAATTTACCAGCAAAGCCCCTCACTGTGAATTTTATCTTTTCAAATTTAAAAAAAAATATAACAGATTTGAATTGATGGGGGATTAGGGGATTTCCACATAAGTAAAATACGGCGTCTTGCCAGAAGGGAAGTGAAGGCTAATGTTTCTGATTGTAAGGCTGTAATATGGGGTTGTTTAGATGGGGTTCCAAATATTGCAATGAAGGGGTCCACTGTCCCCTTCTTAAATAAACTGAATTGAATTGAATTCCAACCTAACTCTAATATCTTCTCAGTAGACAGAGACACTTTGACTCCTTGATAATGCTGTTTTGTGTTTCGCTGTGTTCAGGAGAGGTTCAGAAAGCAATGCAGTGCTGTTTACTATAGCTTAGAGGGGACTAGTGCTCAGGGCCATCAATCTTCTCTTATTCAGTCACACTAACACATACACACACTCAGCCAAGTCCTACGCAGTATAAACATGATGAGCTATTACTATTACAGAGGAACAGGACATATGAGAGGGATTTTTGGTCATGACTACATCCTTTTCTGAATTTCCCTAGTGTGTGTGACCTCTGACAATCAGTGGTCCCACACTGATAGCATAGCTTCCTGTCAGACCATATATGGGCAGCCTATTGGCCTTGTCACTCCTCTGAGACATGGCTAAATGCTAACTGCTATTTGAAATGTTACTGAACTATCAACATTTCATCATTGGTTGTTTGATTCCAGTCATGCAAAAGGGAGTCAACCACGCATAGTAGAACATAATGAAATTAAAAAAATTGCTAATCATAATACATTATGATTAGAAAAACATTCAATCGATGTTATGATCTCAGAAAAAGTGTATGCTGAGAGTGGGCTTTAGATCAACAAGATGCACCTTTACCAAAGTGATGGAAAGGCTAAAGTTTGGAGAAGGAAAGGATCTGCTCATGATCCCAAACATACAAGCTCATCTGTGAAACACGGTGGAGGCAAAGTCATGGCTTGGGCTTGCATGGCTTCTTCTCGGATGGGCTCATTAATCTTCATTGATGATGTAACACATGATGGCAACAGCAAAATTAACTCAGAAGTTTACACAAACATTTTGTCTGCCAATTTTAAAGAAAGATGCAACCAAACTGATTGGAAGATCCTTCATCATGCAGCAAGATAATGACCAAAAAAAACTGCAAAAATGTTGATATATTGTCTAATATTCATATTTTGACATCAAACCCAAATGTTTCCAGTCTACAACAAAAATAAAGGAATTGGCCGCAATGTTCCAATACTTTTGGAGAGCACTGTATAACGCTGTGTGGTGTATATATGCACACAGCCACCACACAAACTTATCATCAGGCAAAACCACATAATTATAACCTTTTAATGATTGTGGTTTAATACAAGGCTGGGTTCTTTGTAATTCAATATGCCTATATCACATTATGGCAGACTAATGCCATTCATGGTCACAATTGAGGTCATTATTATCATATTATATCAATGATCATTTGCCATAAATAACATGTCCAAAATAGGATTTCAAAAGAGGTAAAATAACCTCTCATCCTCTTTCTTTCACACAGTTAGTACATACTCATACTGTAGATTTTGCCTTAGTGCCTTTTTGATGTATTATCTTCATCTGGCTTTATGTAAAAAGGTGCTGTGCAAATAAATCCAGCTTGCTTTACACAGCTTTATGGACACCTTTACAAACACACTGATACTCAAGCTGTGTCTTGCAGTTACAGCAGTTATTTTGTACAAATGATCTACATTGTTGCTTATGGGGCGGCTGTGGCGAAGCGGGTAGGGCGGTCCTCCACTGGAGTGCAGGGTCGGTGGTTCGATCCCCCTCCTCCCCGCTGTGATGGAAGTTCTGTTAAGGTTGGAGGTCAACTCAGGTGGAAGAATATTTCAGGAGACTTGGATGAATTATGAAGCAATATTTATTACAGACTTGGCCAAGGAGAACCGGACTGCAACTCTCGTGACTTGCACTTCAATTCTGACAAACTCATGCTTAGAGCTGTGTTTTAACCTCGCGCTATCTCTACCACCTCCCCGGCTCGGGCACCAAGCGTACCAATGTTTTGGTTCAGAGCTGAACACAGTGAACCATAACATTCTGGAGTCTTAGGAGATGAGACTTTATCTATACAACTGACCTAAGTGTCTCCTAACAGGCTCCAAGGCTGACCTAGAGTCTGAGAGACAGACACACAAGATAGGCATATATGACTTATTAATCTTTCCCATTAATATTACAACTAAAGACCCAAAATTCCCTCACACCCGCCACATGTCCAAGTGTCGTTGGGCAAGACATTGAATCCTGAATTGCCCCTGATAGTTAGGCTGCACCCTGCATTGTAGCTGCTGCTATCGGTGTATGAATGTGTGTGTGATTGGGTGAATGTGTACAAAACAATGTAAAGTGCTTTGAGTCTGTGAAAAAACAGGGAAAAATGCTATATAAGTGGAGTCCATTTACCATTTATGTAACAGGTATTCATTAAAAGTAAAGATGGTCACTGGCACCTGACGTAAATGGAATTGTGTTCAGACCTTGAAATTTTGAAGAAAGCACACAAAATGCTAGCAGCTAGCTACAGTTACAACCAAAATGATAAAACCCCCATTGCAAATTAGGTTCATTGGCAAAATGTACAAACTTTAAGCTGTTTGCAATAAACAAATAAAACAAGAACAATTATTATTTATTTTTTTAAGATATTTTTCTGTCATTTTTATGCTTTATTGATAGTGCAGAGAGACAGAGGTGAAATGGGGCAGAGAGGAGATTGACATGCAGAGAACGACCGCGGGCGGGAATCGAACCCGGGTCTGCTGCTGGGCCCGGTCCGGGGGGGGGACGCCTTACCAACTGAGCTAAGGGCGCCCCGACAAGAACAATTCTAATAGCTCAACTTAACTAATATCACAAGTGGTTTCTCCAAAATCCAACACATAATGCCACTTTGAATGAGTATTGCAGTCTCCAAATGATTTAACCCCTTCATGACAAGTGTTTCAGGACTGGGTAGACCACCCTTTTCCTTCCATGACCTGCTGCAAACATGATGCATCTCTAGTCACCAGCTTTCAACTGTAGTTGTAAATAGCCAAAGGAGGACAGCGATGGAGTTAAGACTGTAGACTCATCGCAGAAAGAATTTTCAACATGAGAAAGCGAGCTCCTACAGCATATCCATTTATTTTAATTTAATTTATTTATTCACGGCTCTCGGCCATATCACATGACAAGGAGCACACCAATCAAATCATAACAAAACCAAACAATGGTGCACGGCAAGGGGCGAAAACAAAACACTACTCAAACAACGGCAGGACATCTTTTAGAAAGGCACCTGTTTTAGCAATAACTTTTGGCCTATTTGACCTCAAAAGCAAAAGCAGTTTGAACATAGAAGTGAAATGAACATAATATTTTGGCAGGTATTTTCTTCTATAATACATTACATTTAAATTCTTACACTCAAAAAGTACATGATATTCATCTCCAAAACAATTATGATCACAGATCCAATAGAAAAGTATTTACATTTTTTTTTATTTGACCTTTCTCACTATCTCTCTCCTTTTCTCTGGGCCTCAGACACAATGGTGAAACACCTGCAGTCTTCCAATGCCTACCGGAGCTTCTCAGAGTTCCGGCAGGAGGCCAGCATGTTGCACTCTCTGCAGCACCCCTGCATTGTGTCCCTGGTGGGCATCAGCATCCATCCACTGTGCTTCGCCCTGCAGCTGGCCCCGCTGGGCAGCCTCAACACTGTGCTGGAGGAGAGGCGCAAAGGCAAGCACATTCAAGATTCAAGATTGGTTTAGTTTTTTGTCATATGCACAACAATTACAATGGCAGTCATCGGCAATGCATATATACATATTATTCATATATGTATTCATTATTAAAGCTTTTTATCATACTGACATATTAATAGCATAATACTAACTATCCAGGCTAAATTGATCTGTTAAGGGGTAGGACTAGATAAGTTTTTTTACTTCCTCCTACCCCCTTTTGAGCATGTAGAAAGTGTATCTGTTTTTTTTTACATTTATTCATCTATTACTATTTAAACTTGTTTTTTTAAGTGCTTGCATGTTCAAAATAAAGACAATCAATCAATCAATCAATCAATTCTTAAGGCTCCTCTCACACAATGCAATATAGAAGAAGAAAAAACACAAGTGAAGAGAGCAACACCTGAGACACAAATGAACACAACAGTAGTGTAAGGACACAGTGCAGATAGATGTGGAGGGACAAGGTGAATAAATATAAAGTCAATTTAGAAAGCAAAATTAAATTCAGTTAAATGTAGATGAAATAGAATACTGTCCATGGAAATAACAATACAAATAATAACTGTAGTGAAATAGGATACTGTACATGTAATAGAATAATGTTAAGTCTAATAAAAATAGGTATACGTGATATGTACAGATGTAAATTATGACTTGGACTTAGACAGATCTTTATCATGTCATGTCCCAACTCACACTGCCCTCTGGAACTCCCTACCCCCATACACATTAGAAACTAGTACCAACATGGACACATCAAAACACCCCTCTTCAGAATAACCTTCAGCCAATGATAATATTACATTCTTTACATAATAACATCACATATCATTTAAAATTGCATATTTATTTGACATACTTACATTACACCTGATTTTATTTGCTGATTTTAATGTTTCACTCCCTTTCACTTACTTGTCTTTGCTTTTGTTTGTGTGTTGGCTTTATTGCTACACCTGTTTTTAATTTGCTTGTGTGCTCATTTTATTGTAAAGTGTCTTTGAGTACCTTGAAAAGTGCTATATAAAATAAATATATTAATATTATTATGTCTATTATCTACAGCTCCGGAAAAAATTAAGAGACCACTCCAACTATTCACTGTCTTCTCGTTTTACTATCTATAGACATATGTTTGAGTAGAATGAACATTTTGGT
Organism: Ammodytes marinus; assembly: GCF_949987685.1. Taxonomy (NCBI): domain Eukaryota; kingdom Metazoa; phylum Chordata; class Actinopteri; order Uranoscopiformes; family Ammodytidae; genus Ammodytes; species Ammodytes marinus. The sequence continues at coordinate 3,860,394 of NC_137230.1, read as the reverse complement.
TTTGTAATATAAACTACTGACAACATTTCTACCAAATTCCAATACATGTTTTGTCATTTAGAGCATTTTCAGTAAGTAATTAAGAGATGAAGATTTGAGAAAAATCCAGACTGGTCTCTTAATTTTTTCCGGAGCTGTATATATCAATGTAATAATCCATTCAACGTTTTGTCTCCCGTAGGCTCCAGGTACATGCCCCTCGGTCACATGCTAACCTTCAGAATAGCCTATCAGATCGCATCGGGACTGGCTTACCTTCACCGGAAGAGCATCATCTTCTGTGACCTCAAATCTGACAACATTCTGGTGTGGTCTCTGGAGGTGTGTGTATGAACTGCCATAAGAGAAAAGCCAATACTGTAAGGGGGTGAATAAATGGATGAATAAACTGTCCACATATAATGAATACAATTATTCTGCCAAGGTAAAATAATTCTATTTCAAGCTTGTTCGAAAACTCATTTTGAATCGAAAGTGTAAAAATAAAATAAACTGCAAAGCCAATGTGTTTTGGAGAAAAGAATTGCATCAAAGCATTATCAAGTAGTATAACACAATATGACATGTGGAAAAAATGTCAAAAACCCCTAACCGCTCTACCTGTCGTATGGACTGCATATGATTTGGCACTTATTAAAACATTAATACTTTTTTTCTTTTTAATTACTCAAGGGATCCTACTATCAGTATAATTTATGTATTTTTTTTTTGTCTTGGTATAAAACGATGGCTTGCTCCATGTGTACCTCTTGCCTTTTTTAAGAAAAATAAATAAATCCATACAGTTTTGTAATATATTCATGAAATAACATTGAAGAACTTCAGTGGTAGAACATTTAGGTCCTACATTTATTTTCTATTTGCTGTCCCTGCTGCCCAAACGTTACTAACAGGCCTTCAAAATACTATCATCTCATCCAGCTTGTTGTTTGTTTGCGTGCCTCCTTCCAGGTGCAGGATCCAATCAACATCAAACTGTCTGACTACGGCATCTCCCGACAGTCCTTCAATGAGGGGGCACTGGGGGTGGAGGGCACACCGGGCTACCAAGCCCCTGAGATCCGCCCAGGCATCGTCTATGATGAGAAGGTAGGGACCATCTCCTCTCAACCATATCATATGATATGTGGAGCATTTTTAATGAAACTCTCTCTGTTAGGTTGATTTAAACACACATTTTACTCAGTAGCACTTTGTTGATCCATAATGGTCATATTGGTCCAAATAAAATATATATTTTTTCTTTTTCTAATACGTAAAGACATTGTTAGAATACTCGAGAAAGTATAGATAAGAAAATACATTCTAACTCCAATTCGTTTGACATTTACACTGTGCTATGATAGTGCTACATACTGTACACTGCAGTAAGTAGGTAACATTGTGTAGGGGAGAACGGGGTATGTCGAGGCAGTGGGTAAGATGAGACAACCCGCTGTTTCTATGGTAAATGGACTTGCCTTATATAGCGCCTTTCAGCTGATTTTCTCAGCCCCGAAGCGCTTTACAATTCTTACCACATTCACCCATTCATACACACACTCATACACCGATGGCAGTAGCTGACATGCAAGGCGCTCTCTGGACCATCAGGAGCAATTTGGGGTTCAGTGTCTCTTTGCCCAGGGACATTTCGACATGTGGTGGGTAGGCGGGGGATCGAACCTCCAACCCTGCACTCCAGAGGACGATCTCCCTATCCACTGCGCCACTGCCGCCCGATGTTATGTTACATTTCAAAGTTATCTCAAAATTGTTTTATTTTGTGTAATTTTTATATCAACATTCACCAGTGGCACTATTAATCACTAGAAGGTCGATTTAGCCGATGGCCATTTTACCATCACCTTTGGGCAATTTTGTGCCATAGCAAAAACCTTTTAGATGGGTCATTGTTCTAAAACCATAATAATTATAAAACTTGTCTTAATTCTTGTGCCTACACCAGATCCAGAGTGATATATAGTAACTATTACATTAAAACAAATACACTTTTGATTTTCCACAAATTCATCAAATATAAAAAAAAGTGGCTCATGTTACCCGATCCTCCCCTACTGGACAGAAGATGTATATGTTTTGTACAGTTACATGTACTTACTTTCTGCTATTTAGTATGGTAGAAAAAATGCCAGGGATGGGACGGATATATAAGCATAAGGCAAGTTCAAGGCGCAATGTAATGAAGAAATAAATAAGTAAAAGTATTTCCAAATTGTATGCATACTGCATGCTAACTAGATTATTTTTTATGATCAGCAGTAGAATGTAAAATAGAATAAAGAAAGAGTAAGCAATATTGAATGCAGGGCAGATTAACAACAATTGCATTAATATATCCCAATATCACAATGACTATTTGCCTCAGAGGGTTTAAATGTACCCTGACCTTTCCTTTAGCTCCACCAACAGCCCAAAACTGGTTACAGTGTCAACAACGCCCCTCCCTTCTATGAGATTTGTTATTTAGTTTATATGTTGTTGTCATTCATGGGTTGCATTCCAAACTGAAGACAAGAGGAGTTTCAAGGCCTCCCCATCCACTCTAAACTGTACCTAGACTTGATCCATTTCTCATTCTTTTCCATCACATAGAAATGTCTTTATAGAGGAACTTGGTCCTAACACATGGGACACAAGTTGAGTTAATAATAGAGGGAAGTGCTGTTAATCGGTTCGATCCACTATTTACAATATGCACTACTATGGGAGAGTTCTATACTACATCAGAATGGGGATCTGGACTGACTCTGAGCTGTGGATCTGTGGGCTTTGAGTTTGAGGGTGTGTTCTTCTCTTGCCTCATTATTTATGTTCCAGTTGGCTGCCTTCACTGTCTGCCATTAAAGCAAACATATGCTACTAATCAAAGGAGGAAGAAAAGCCACATATGTACATTTTTTTTTCTTTACCATGGCTGGATAGTGTCTACCTTTTACATCCAAAAAGAAACTCTCTGCAATCTAGGACATGGTATGAGTTTTTTAAATGTGGTATGAATTCAATGCTAACAGATAATAAAATTATTCTTTTTTTGATACCTTACTCTGTAGAACTATAAACTTAAAAAACTTAACCTGAAAAAATAACAGAAAAGACAATCAATGCTAGTTACTGCATGTACCTATTGTTAGTGTTACATCATACAGTTGTCTCCGCTCATTCAATGTTTAGTGTATTGTACTGGTAGCTACATTTAGATTCTGGTTACATCTTTGTGCATATATTCTGTAAGACTGGTTATTGATCTTGCTCTGGGCTAGGGGGTGGGGAGCATCCAATTATTGATCCCTTTAAACCTTCCCCCAATTTCTCCCCCAGTACACAGTAATACCATGGGGGAAAACCTATTTCTCTTTTAACTGTAGCATATTTATTTAAGTGTCTGGCCCAACACTACATGAAGTAACCTTCGCCAAATACACATTTTTACTGAAGAGTGCTTGACCACATCAGTATGCCCAAAAAAGATGTAAAAAACACAAACACAATACACCAACAACTAATACAAAAACAGAAGACAATTACCAACAAAAAAAGCAAAGACAGAAAAGAAAACCTAGCTTGAAGGTGGATTGCCTAAACATCGGTCAGTGTTAAGGATAAAGCAGTCTATACTGAGTCAAATGAAGAAAGAAATGCAAACAGCAGCAGAGCACATGAATCAAGCAAGTATCTTTCAACAATGGTTTCCTCACACCTTAAAACTGTCTCGTGAATTCCGTTTGTTAAAGCAAATCTGTTCAATCCTATAGTAAGTGTTGTCTGTGCAGACTTCCAGACAGCAGTGTGTTGGTCTGCTGTGAGCTCCTCCTCTTCCCAGGGAGCCTATAGCTTTAACTGGGATTTAGTGTGTTATATACTGGCCCTGGCTTCTGTAGACCAGGCTTCAAAGAGCAGACAAGAAAATATCTGTAAATCCTCAAACCTCAGTGTATCGGGCCCTCACTAACACAGTCAGCTTACCTCAGCCAATCACAGAGCTTTTTCTCCTCTCTACTGGGCTTTGATGTGGGTTAACTAATGCAATGGATTCAGAGAATACATGATAGATTGGATAGGGAAAGGAATGAGGAGTATACCAGGGAAATAAGTGAAAATGTTAATGTGTTTGCCAGCTGTGAGTATCTTGGCAATAAATGAACCAAGAATGTGTAAGCCTGCGTTCCAATACCAATACTTTTCTGCTGTTTAGTATGGTAGAAAAACATTTAGGACGTCCCAATTTGTGGTGAGATTTTTAAAAGAATACCCGGATGATCCTAATACATCCAGTGGAGATTTTTAGTGTTGAAAAAACAGCATGCTATTTGGGCGATTCTGACCCACAATCCAGTACGTACCGAAAGTGACGTAACATCGACGGAGCCTCCGTATGAAAACAACCTGGGATGAGACAGATATATAAGAAAAGAGGCAAGATCAAGGCGTGATGTTATGATGAAATGAATAAGTAAAAGTATGTCACAATTGTGTGCTTACTGCACGCTAACAGCTAACTACATTCTTTTTATGATCAGCTGTAGGATGTAGAATAGAAAAAAGAAAGAGTATGCGATTTGTAACGCAGCCTAAGTGTTTGTCAGTTGAGGATCTGGACATTTATTCAGTGCTGGAAAGATGGTCCAAGCCGTTTGTTTGTTAGTTTGTTTGTTTTCATGTGCACCTTGTCCTGCTGGGCGCCAATATCGCCGGAAAACAGCAGTATTTTAAACGCTGGCTTCATCCACTTTTATGTTCACTCCTTTGCAGATGGCTTTAATATAACACTCATTCATTTATTGGAAAAAGTTATGCACTGTAGCTTTAAGGAATAAGAAATGTCTTATCTTTGGCTGTTGGGCAGTGCAGAGTTATTTCCGTCCTCAAACTATCACCGGTCTGTATGGAATACAAGACATCCCTGTTGTCACATAAGTCAATGCCTACAATACTGACAAAAACAATATGTAATTGGTTCTGTAGCTGTCTTCAAGGTTTATTAAGCAACTGAATGAGAAGTGTAAGGGCAAAGTATCTCACAGCCTGACTATACATTTGAATATACAGACTAGACCGCACACTGTGTGCCCAGACAGCCCCCTGTTGATTCACCAGCCAGCTCACCTGTATTAACCACCTATAGACTATCTGTCCCTCAACTGTTGCAAACCACTGTACTGTAATTTAAATGTCTGCCCCTGTAGCGTAAATGTGCCTTAAATATGTGATACTTTAGAAACAATATCACTCTTGACGGAATACTTTGCGTATGCTGTCTTCAGTGATCCTCCGGAGCGGCTCTTGCTATTGAATAAAAGTCTTTGCTTTAAACACAGTATATGTTCTATTGTTCTCACTACAGAAGGATGAGAGGATAGAGTCTATTTGTTAAAGCAAATGTGCAACAAGTAGAAAAGATAGAGAAAGAAGGGTGTCCTCATGAATCTGCCATAGTTTTCCATAGACGAACACCATAGCATACCACAGACCTCAAGTATATCTGCAGTCATTATCAAGTGATGTTAGAACAGGAGTAGTTGGGAGTGCTTTTGGCAATTGTCTCTTCTGTTCTATTCTGGGAAGTCTAATCACTATCTGTCACCGTTGGCAGACAGGAATCCACTGGGGTATTTTGGTCCTTGGCTCTGTGTTTCAGGGACCAGATAGATCGAAATAAGGAGAAAAGGAACTTGAGTCTGACTTTAAAACCAATGTCTTAAGTGTTTTAGGACACACTCAATGCACAAAGGTCATCTGTAGTGTCAAGGGCCATGATAAAGATTTCAAGGAACTCTTATGTATACAAGCTTCAGAAGGATAAGAGGGAGACCAGGTTAAAGCCAGTGTTGTGTTCTTTTTTTATGCTTTTTATTGATAGTGCAGAGAGACAGAGGTGAAATGGGGCAGAGAGGGGAGTGATATGCAGAGAACGACCGCGGGCGGAAATCGAACCCGGGTCTGCTGCTGGGCCCGGCCCGGGGGGGACGCCCTACCAACTGAGCTAAGGGCGCCCCACTTTGGAGTATTCTTTATGTCAATATTACCACCCTTACACTTGGCCCGGTTGATCTGTGCCATGCTTAAGAGTGATTGACCTCCTTAAGAATGATCCAGTTTGCCTGATTCATTTTGTATTCCTCCATGATGGAGTATGAAGGTCACTCCATTATTTCCAACTAAACAGGAGACTTCTATCATTGAGTGAAAGATCCGGGCCTAGGCACCATTGCTACTTGCCAATACGTCACCATGTCTAAATACACTCAGGTTATGGTTTTGGAGTGTATTTGTATCATATTGTTTTAGAATATTTTTTTTATCTGAACAAATTTGCAGCAAACATTCCACTTCCAAACATATTTTTTAAATGTCCGTTGCGCACTTAGACGTATTAGGTGGGGGGGGGGGGGGGGGAAAACAGTCTCATATAAATTGACGTCATGATTCACCATCTATGCGGGTGCTGAAGCTCACCTCTTCAAACCAGGGCCAAGGAAGTGTACTGTGCTTGAGCGTGGTACGGAGCATTCACACTGGTCAAACCACCTACACTTAAGCCGCCAATCATGCTTGGGCACATTACGAATGCCTGGTCTGAGTGCACCCAAAGAGTCCTTATAAGTTTAAGTCAAGCAATCGCAATCACTTACATTCTCCCCCACATTCCTCCACTGATACCTGATCAATTAGAATTTCCCTTCAGATTTCAAACCAGTTTCCTATATTTTTCAGTCTTACACCTGATTAAAGGCATCATGTATTAAAGACATGGTTCAGTATTATGGTAGTGTGTTTCCTGATGGAGATGGCGATCAGTGCAGTCATTTGAAGGAGTTTGGGGGAGATGTAGCTGTAGCAGAAGTCAGCCTTGTACTGTTGAAGAGGGGGCCAGACATATATAAATGCTAACCTAAAACCTTAATATCTGTTGAATTGTACTCTTCTGTTGTTGTTTCTCCTGCTCCTCTCTGCCTTGAGGTGGACATGTTCTCCTATGGCATGGTGCTGTATGAGCTGCTGTCCGGGCAGAGGCCAGTGCTGGGTCACCACCAGCTGCAGATAGCCAAGAAGCTCTCTAAAGGCATCCGGCCGCTGCTAGGCAGTCCTCAGGAGGTTCAGTTCTACTGCCTCCAACGCCTGCTCACTGAATGCTGGGACACCAAGCCAGAGAAGGTGAGCCTGCTGCTTCACACATGGATCAACTAAAGCACACAGTCCCTGCGTTCCAATACCCATACTTCCCTACTATTTAGTATGCCAGAAAAAGATTTAGGATGTCCCATACCTGCACGTCAATTATAGTATGCGGAAAATACATAAATGCCCCACTAACTCCGATAGCATTATGGAGAATTTGTCTCTATTCTTGAAATTTCTTGACAAAAATCTTCCTTATCTGATTTTTTTTCTCTCCCGTGGTCCTAAAACACTTCTGTACTTTAGTATGTAGTGTAGTAAAAAGAAAGAGTATGTGATTTGGAACACAGGGAGTGTGTTTCTGTGCTTGCTCCACTTTGAAGGAAACAATAACTAGCTGTACTGCTTACAATAGGGTGACCGCGAATGGTCGACCATTCAATGGAAGGACCCAAATTCATCTGCCAATCTCACAGTCAAATGGTCGCAAAATTTGGTTATGAACCGAGGATCATACTCTTTGGGCCATATGGGGGTCGCTGAATATCTGATTTGAGATGTAATTGTTTAGTCTCTCCCAATGAATCATGATATATTGCCTATTGTGATATAAATATCAGCCTATAACAGGGGTGTCCAAACTTTTTTCACTGAGGGCCACATACAGAAAAATCTACGAAGGGCCGGGCCACTTTGCAAAAATAACACATTTATCAGGACATGTAGCTGCTCTGATATTTAGTTTCATAGTGTCTTCGGAAATTGTAATCCTTCTTCACGGCAACACTTTCCTTGCAAATTAAACAGACACATTTCCCCTCAAGCCTTCATGGGGCCCTATGCAGAATTTGATTAGGGGGGCCCCTCTCCAATGTTAGCGCTGACCAAATAATTTACTATTGTTAAATGCCATTGAGCCACCCAGTGTTTTCTGCTATTGCCTCCAATGTCCAGCTGGGTGAAAATAGTAGCCAGCCGAGATCCCGACCCTCCTATGGGGGTTCGGGGGTATGCCCCCTCGGGAGATTATTTTTTAACTTTTTAAAGTGAAATGCATGAATCTGGTAGCCTGGAAATCCTGACCCTGATATCTTGAACGATAGAGGGTCTGGCGACGATCAATAGTAATTTCCAACTCTAGGGGCGGCTCCTACTCGTGCATTTCAAATGCCACTGCACGCAGTTGGATAGCACTACAACCAATCAGAGCGATGCACAAGTGACGTAAGCCCCGTTCGTTTAGCGAACAGCTGTTAAACTGTTCAATTAAACGTTTGCCGTTGTCGGTCGGCAAAACAGAACATTCCACTTACTTGCTAGTGAAAGCTATGAGTCCCGTCTTCCAATTCGTTAAGGGTCGAGGCCAAAGCAGTCTCAAACTCACACAACATATCCGCAGCCATCTTTGATGTTTACTATCACAGCTTCGACGTCGCATGCACGTCACTGTCGTCATCCGGTTACGTCCTCCCCAGAGCACCATATAAAGGGCTCTGGCGCGCCCATATTAGATAGAACCAATTGAAACGTTATACCAGATTTCTGGTAGTCTTGATAAGCTTCAACGGAGCGTCTCCAGACCAACACGCGCAGCAAATTTAATTTGCCAGCGCCTAGTGGCAGGTCTGGGAATGCCAGGCTATGAATCTGGTGCACTTTGAGAGGAAAATCAAGAGGCTTAATCTGAAGAATTTTGTATGAAAAAATAATTTGGAGACACTGTGTCAGATGAATTAGAAGCTATTGAAGAAGGACACATGGATTTTCCATAATAATATTAATCTAAAATAAAATATTATGCAGGGTCCTCTGGGATGGGCTTGGTGCTCTTTTTCTTTTATGGGACATATTTCCCTGTAATATAATGAATGCATTTAAATTATTTAAAAATTAAAAGGGCCATATTTACATTATATTTTTTAAATGTGCCGCGGGCCAATCAATCAGTTTAGACACCCCTGCACTACGTAGTGGGTTAACTAAGAAATGCAAAAAAATTAAAAAATTAAAAGGGCCATATTACATTATATTTTTCAAATCGGCCGCGGGCCAATAAAAAGCGGGCCGCGGGCCGTAGTTTGGACACCCCTGCCCTATAATAACCTACTGTTAACAAAACGTTGAACATAACTCATGAGCTTTTAATCAATCTCCTAAACGGTGCGTGAAGAAATCACTGTGAAAGACTTAGTCAGAATAAAATCAATTCTCATGCCAAGTGAAAAAGACTAACTGTTACTGGGTGTTTCAGCCCCTTTGTCTGGTGTGGAAGACAATGTGGCAATGAGAATATGGATCAATGAGCAGGAAGAAAACAAAAATGATTTGACTATTAGTCGACTACAGGCAAGACTTGACCAATCAGTTGCAACATTTTAAATGTGTGTGTGTGTGTGTTTGTGTGTGTGTCTGTCTGTCTGTCTGTCTGTCTGTCCGTGTGTTGGTTCAGAGGCCGGTGGCGATGCAGTGTCTGAGGCAGATGCAGGAGCCTAGCTTTGCGTGCCTACGGTACGTGTTGTCATGTGACAGCCAATCACAGCTCTTCCTGTCCCCGCTGCAGGGACACAGCGCTGTCTTCTGGAGCCACGGCCAGGACCACAGGTTTGTCAAGTCAAAGTCAAAAAAAACTTTATTGTCAATTCTGATACACGCAAGACTTACACAAAAATCCAAATTGCGTCTATCTCTGACCCACGGTGCAATAGGATAAACAATAGGTACAGTAAATACATTCTAAATACTAAATAGTGCAAGGGTACAAAATCAAACTGTATGTATACAATAGAATAGAAAGTAAAAAGTAAGTAAATTAAATTGAAATGTACAATGTGCTGAACAATATTTACAACATGAGAAATATGCAGTCAACTGGATGTACATTTTAAGGCCTTTTGATGTGCATGCCAAGTATGAATGAATAGATTTAGAGTTCTAGTATGATTGAATAATAGATCAAGATGTTCTAGATTAAGAGTTCTAGTTCTTGCTTTACTCTCTTTAATCTGCTAATGAATGGCTGTAATGCATGAAAAACATCTTTACCCGTTTAGTCACACATTCCGTGGATATATATATTTCTCTTCACAAACGTCCTACCGTGACTTCTTTGCATTTTAAGGTGCACTATGCAGTTTCAATAGGACGGGAATTTGTTAATATATTTTCAGATCCTGCAGTTGGTTCACAAAACCTATATAATTAATTCATAATTCAAATCATAAATCAAAACTAAACTATTTTGAGGCCCCCGGAACTGGACATAAGAGTGTGTCTGTCAACATGCTGTATACTACAACAAAAACAACACAAGTGAAACAGTCACTTTTCAGGAAGCTTTCAAACTTCAAACCTTGAATGCACTTAAAGCTGGGGTTGAGAGTTTTCCCAACGCTCTACCTGCTCATTCATGCACGTTCATGTGAATTCAGTTAAGGTGCGGCCCATAGATAGTATATAGCCTAACACGGTATACTATCTATGGTGCGGCCACACCAAACGTCCACCTAATCCCGTGCTTCATCATTTTGTGTCAAAAATGGTTCAACGCGCCCAACGCACCTACGCGCCTAAGCAGCTAGTCTTCCCCCCGATATATTTATTCCCCTAATCAACCATGGCTGCGATCAGACCCGACCCGACACAACAGCGATCATGTCCGCACAAAAACAACAACAACACGGCCAACAATTGTGCCAAAAGACAAATAAACAGCAACTGAACGGAACAAATAGCCTTAAAACAGCATTGCAGATTCACGCCGCTCGGAAATGAACACAAACAGCAAGGCAGCACCATACCAAACACATTTACAGCAGCATTGTGTGCAGGGCAGTACAAAATAAGGACAAGTAGCCTACATTACCCTACCTGGCTGGCTGTGACGGGACCGTGGCTGGCGTAGATAAACACCGGTGCTTCGCTGTAGGCCTACTTGTCATGAAAGTTCCCCGGACTTAGCCGTTATTTTTGGGTTCATTATATGGAGGTGGTGGCCGCACACAACCGGGTGAGTTAACTAATGCTATCCGACCGGTGCTAACTTGGTTTATCGGCTAAAGCACAGCCGCACATATTCACTGAATTAACCAGGAAGGCCATTCTCCTGGCTCACTTTCCCCACGTCTTCTAACCCCGAGCGGCTTCATACAGCACCAGCCGCCCGCAAATACATTTCCTCCTCTGTGTTTCTCAGCCTCTGTGTACACACTGTCCTCCCACCGTGTTAGTTGTTGGTATCCGGGGAATGGTAAATTGAGGGTTAGTTGGTGAAGACATTGCTATTTGCTGTCCGCCGTAGTAGTGCCAAACAGTAGTGTCAGACTGCTAGGGTCGTGAACGCTCACGCAACTGACGCATCAACGTCGTTGCCAAGGTGAACGGACAGTCCCACAGCCAATAAGAACGGAGAATCTGAGCCCCGCTTTGATTGGTCAAAATGGCTCTGAATGGCTATTATGACAGTTTTGCCAAATATTACAGTGAAAACCCTAGCTGCAACTCCACAGTGGCAAAGCCCCGGGGTTTGATGAGATCCGTCCAGAAATGCTGAAAGCAATGGGTGTGGAGGGGCTGTCTTGTATGACACGCCTCTTCAACATTGCGTGGAAGTTGGGTACAGTGCCGAAGGAGTGGCAGACCGGGGTGGTGGTTCCTATTTTCAAAAAGGGGGACCAGAGAGTGTGTGCCAACTACCGGGGTATCACACTTCTCAGCCTCCCCGGCAAAGTCTACTCCAAGGTGCTGGAAAGGAGGGTTCGGCCGATAGTCGAACCTCAGATTGAAGAGGAACAATGCGGATTCCGTCCTGGCCGTGGAACAACGGACCAGCTCTTCACTCTCACAAGGATCCTAGAGGGAGCTTGGGAGTTTGCTCATCCAGTCTACATGTGTTTTGTAGATCTGGAGAAGGCGTATGACCGGGTTCCCCGGGAGATACTGTGGGGGGTGCTGCGGGAGTATGGAGTGAGGGGGTCCCTTCTCAGGGCCATCCAATCTCTGTACGCTCAAAGCGAGAGCTGTGTACGGGTTCTCGGTAGTAAGTCGGACCCGTTTCCGGTGGGGGTTGGCCTCCGCCAGGGCTGCGCTTTATCACCAATCCTGTTTGTGATATTCATGGACAGGATATCAAGGCGTAGTCGTGGTGGGGAGGGGTTGCAGTTTGGTGGGCTGATGATCTCATCTCTGCTGTTTGCGGATGATGTGGTTCTGATGGCATCATCGGCCTGTGACCTTCAGCTCTCATTGGATCGGTTCGCAGCCGAGTGTGAAGCGGTTGGGATGAGGATCAGCACCTCTAAATCTGAGGCCATGGTGCTCAGCAGGAAACCGATGGATTGTCTACTACAGGTAGGGAATGAGTCCTTACCACAAGTGAAGGAGTTCAAGTACCTCAGGGTCTTGTTTGCGAGTGAGGGAACAATGGAACATGAGATTGGCCGGAGAATCGGAGCAGCAGGGGCGGTTTTGCATACGCTTTACCGCACTGTTGTGACGAAAAGAGAGCTTAGTCGTAAGGCAAAGCTTTCGATCTACCGGTCGATCTTTGTTCCTACCCTCACCTATGGTCATGAAGGCTGGGTAATGACCGAAAAAACGAGATCGCGGGTACAAGCGGCCAAAAGGGGCTTTCTCAGGAGGGTGGCTGGCGTCTCCCTTAGAGATAGGGTGAGAAGCTCAGTCATTCGTGAGGAACTCGGGGCATAGCCGCTACTCCTTTGCGTTGAAAGGAGCCAGTTGAGGTGGTTCGGGCAGCTGGTAAGGATGCCCCCAGGGCGCCTCCCTAGGGAGGTGTTCCAGGAGCGTCCAGCTGGAAGGAGGCCTCGGGGAAGACCCAGGACTAGGTGGAGAGATTATAACTCCACACTGGCCTGGGAACGCCTCGGGATCCTCCAGTCAGAGCTGGTTGATGTGGCCCGGGAAAGAGAAGTTTGGGGTTCCCTGCTCAAGCTGCTGCCCACGCGACCCGATTTCGGATAAGCGGTTGAAGATGATGATGATGATGAACCCTAGCTTTAATGGAAGTCCCTTTGGATAAATACGTCAGCTAAATGAAATGTTTGAGCTGACTTTACCTTAGCAACATCAGTGGTATATGTGTATTAGCATAATGCAGACATGCAGTGTACATCTCACAGCGCACACTTGGATAACTCTCGGTTGTCCATCGACTTCGCTGATCGCGTTGACTTTTAACCTTTTTGTAAAATTTTAAATAAAGAAAAACACACTTTTCTCACTTAATTGTTCCCTATCCAATTACATACACACACACACACACACACACACACACACACTACTGGCAGAGAGGGTCCAATGTATTACCTCTATTGTTTTCTGTATGTGGCAGCAGGATTCCAGGTTAATCTCCATACAATGGAAGCAGCTTTCACTCCGTCATACAGGTTGTCTTTACGACTGCTGCTGACTCAAGTTCCTGCTATTAACTCCATCAGTGTGTGGATAGCCCCCTTTCCCCTCACTCTCCCACTGCCCTTTACTACACCTCAGGACCTGGGAACAGGTCATGGGAACAAGGGGCTAAGCACCATGAACAATGTCCCCACTGATGCAGATCAACTACAAAAGACTTCCAGGCACTCTTAAACTGGTGACCACACGTCTTACCAAATGGGGGCGTTCAGGCCCTGTTTGAAAAACTCGCAGTCAACTGAAAGAAGGGGAAGAAAAAGAGATAAACCTGTGTGTGTGTGTGTGTGTGTGTGTGTGTGTGTGTGTGTGTGTGTGTGTGTGTGTGTGTGTGTGTGTGTGTGTGTGTGTGTGTGTGTGTGTGTGTGTGTGTGTGTGTGTGTGTGTGTGTGTGTGTGTGTGTGTGTGTGTGTGTGTGTGTTTTTTTAGGAGCTACAGTGTGGTGAATGTGGAGAAGGGCCAGGTGGAGGTGAAGAGCATGTCTTGTCCAGGCAGCAGGATCAGCTGTCAGATGAAGATGGGTAACACTCTGTGGATGGCCACCGAGGTACACACCATATCCAATGCAGATCAATGATTTCCATTTACATAGCACAGTACTTGTTCAGTGTATAGTTAGTGTAGGATGACCTGGCCTTTATATTCAGTTGTTCTGTGAGCAAATTAAAAAATGCATGTACACACGTAGGCTTTCTAACACACAGTGGGTGCCCTGTGATACCCCCTTACTCCTTTTGAGAGATAGATTTTCTGGACCACTACGACCAATCAGAGCAATGAAGAAGGTGACGTATTAAGCCCAATTCGTTTAGCAAACAGCGGGGTTAACTGGTAAATTAAACTTTTGGCGTGGTCGGTCGGCATAAAAGAACATTCCTCTTTCTTGCTAATGAAAGATTTGAGTGCCGTCTTCCAAATCTTTAAGTGACAAGGCCGTCTTAAACTCATCCGCATCCATCTCTGTTGTTTACTATCACGGCTTTAACGGCGCATGCACGTCACTGTCGTCATCCGGTTACGTCCGCCCCAGAACACCAAACATAGGGCTCTCGCCCGTCCATATCAGATAGAACGATTTGATTGGCAAATTTGAATTTTCCAACATAGTTAATGAGCTCCTATGGATGGTGTCCAGAGCAACAGGCTGAGCAAATTTAAATTAGCCAGTGGCAGGTCTGGATTTCCAGGCTAGTCTTGACCAGTTTAAACAACAAAAAAAAAATCCAAGTCTTCTTTGTCTGAGAACCAAATAACAACAAGTAAAACTACAGTTGATCTAATCCGAACATGTAATGGCAACACGAATTGTTAGCATGGATTCATGAATTCAAAATATCTAACCCCCAACCCCTCTGTTCTTTGTTAAAATGTAACAAACAAGTACAGCATTTGAATGAAGTATTTTTTTGCACTTACTCCAGCTCCATTCTTAACACACAGACTTGAGATGGTTATTGATGTGAACTAGTCTCTTTGCTTTGTGTTCTGACAGGAGCAGGAAGTGTTCATCTACAGCCTGAAGGACATGTGTCCACTCAGTCAACCCCAGAGACAGTTCTCCTGTCCAGCCATCGTCACCTGCCTGTTCCCTGTGCCAGCAGGAGAACAGGTCAGCCACAGTACACACACACACACACACACACACACACACACACACACACACACACACACACACACACTAGTGATGGGAATTTCGTCTCTTTTTAGTGAGCTCATCAACAAGAGCCGGCTCTTTCGGCTCCCAAACGGCTCTCCATATAACAACCTGTACTTTTTATAATTCAGCCAAATGTAGCCCCATTTTGACTTACGATTCGTATGTGTAGGCCTATACCACAAAAATTATGCAATACATCCTTTTTACTGAAGTATTCAAATAAATAAATTGCGTAGCTGATTGTTTTCATTGCATTTAAAGACCTTTTTAACTGTCTTAAACTACCAATTAAATGCACTTACTAGCTTGTAGACCTCTACGATACACATAGAAACACCTATAAAATTAAGGCAAACTTTATATTAAAAAAAATAAACGTCTCTCAGTTAGGAGCCGGCTCCATTCGTTCACTTAAAAGAGCCGGCTCTTTGAACCGGCTCGTTCGCGACCGACCCATCACTAACACACACACACGCACGCGTTGACCCACAGTAAGGGCGTACTCACACTAGGCAAGTTTGTCTGTTCCGTGCTCCAGTACGATTGCCCCCCTCCCGACTCCCCCGCTGGCCCGTGGTCACACTGCTCCCAAAGGCCGTGGCCCGGGCACGATTGCCCCTTCATACATACGTCATCACGTCGTAATACGATACATACGTCATCACCAAGCGTCCTCGCTGCCAGTTAGTAGAACAACAATGGAGAACAACAACACAGAGAACAATACTGCTGCCTCTCTCGCGCTTTTTTGGCCACACATGGAACGTCTCAACTGCTCTGCTGCTGCAGCGCTGCTTCTAAGGACGTCATCCAGCTCACGTTGCGTATTCATGCGTGTGCGCGTGTCATCTCATTAGCATCTGTTCCGTGCTTGAATACGGATGGCGTGCTCACACTAGCCAAACGATGTAGACTTTAGGATGCAAATGAGCTTGGGCACTGAACAGATGGCCTAGTGTGAGTGCGCCGTCTTGCGACTGATGTGAGTGTATGAGGATACATCATTTTCTTACCCAGAAATCATCCCATACACTCAGTCGGCTCGTCTGCTCTAGAGTGAAAGTAGAGGACATTGACAGGTGTGCTGTGGACTAAATGTCCTAATTGTCCTAAAGCGTCTGAATGGCACTGCTGTTCTCTTTCTCTGACCCCTGACCCACTGTCCTGTTAACCCTCTGTAGACCTTAACCGCCAATCCCTGTAGGAACACTCCTAGAGCGGAGCCGGTGGAATCCAGGTGTTCAGAGGCTGGTGGGCGGGCCTGGGAACGAGGGCAGGTGGGGGTCACTACTCCAGCCTGCAGTATAGAGTGTCATTTATATTAGAGAGTCTTTCTCTGTGTAAATCTATGATCGTTTGATATAATGGAAGTCATTTCCATTTTGATGAGCCGACAGGTAATAAAAAACAGTTCATATCAAAAGATAATGGGATATATCTTCCAGACTGATATTGTGCAGGGGATTTTAAAGGCGAAACATTCACTTCAAGCACTACATGTATTTATTTAAATTTAAGTATTCAACTGGCAAAGTTTCATGATGATATCTATAAGTCAAAAAAATGTATCATATTGACCTGCAGCGTCTCGCCTTAACACTACGATGTAACGAGGAAGTGCCATGTCCGAACAGTACAGGTAATAGTCTCAAAAGAAAATAGATATAGACCTAAAGTGTGACAAGGCTTCTGAAACAACTCAAAAACCACAAAGAGTTTCGATTGTAAAGGGGTCATTCAGATTTTTTTTATTTATTTATTTATTTTGGGGGGGGGAATTAAATAATAGTTTTGATACTGAAATATACAGTATCTCACAAAAGTGAGTACACCCCTAACATTTCTTCACATTTTTCTTTATATCTTTCCATGCGACAACACTGAATAAATGATACTTTGATACAATGTCAAGTAGTCAGTGTACAGCTTGTATAACAGTGTAAATTTACTGTCCCCTCAAAATAACTCGACACACAGCCATTAATGTCTAAACTGCTGGCAACAAAAGTGAGTACACCCCTAAGAAAAAATGTCCAAATTGGGCCCAAAGTGTCAGTATTTTGTTTTGCCATCATTATTTTCTAGCACTGCCTTAACCCTCTTGGGCATGTAGTTCACTAGAGCTTCACAGGTTGCAACTGGAACCCTCTTCTACCCATTCATGACGACATCAAGGAGCTGGTGGATATTAGAGTCCTTGCGCTCCTCCATCTCCCGTTTTAGGATGCCCCAAAGATGCTCAATAGGGTTTAAGACTGGAGACATGCTTGGCCAGTCCATAACCTGTACCCTCAGCTTCTTTAGCAAGCCAGTGGTCATTCGGAGGGGTGTTTGGGGTCGTTATCATGTTGCAGTACTGCCCTGCGGCCCAGTTTATGAAGGGAGGGGATCATGCTCTGCTTCAGTATGTCACAGTACATGTTAGAATTCAATGAACTGTAGATCCCCAGTGCTGGCAGCACTCATGCAGCCCCAGACCATGACACTCCAACCACCATGCTTGACTCTAGGCAAGACACACTTGTCTTTGTACTCCTCACCTGGTTGCCGCTCCACACTCTTAACACCATCTGAACCAAATACATTTATTTTGGTCTCATCAGACCACAGGACATGGTTGCAGTAATCCATGTCCGTAGTCTGTTTGTCTTCAGCAAACTTTTTGTGGGGTTTCTTGTGCATCATCTTTAGAATAGGCTTCCTTCTGGTATGATGAGCCATGCAGACCATTATGATGCAGAGTGTGGCGTATGGTCTGAGCACTGACAGGTTGACCCCCCAACCCTTCAAGCCCTTCAGCAATGCTGGCAGCACTCATACGTCTATTTTCCAAAGCCAACCTCTGTGTACGACGCTGACCATGTGCACTCAACCTTCGTAAACTGGGCCGCAGGGTGGTATTGCAACATGATAACGACCCCAAACACACCTCCAAGACGACCAGTGGCTTGCTAAAAAAGCTGAGGGTAAAGGTTATGGCCTGGCCAAGCATGTCTCCAGACCTAAACCCTATTGAGCATCTTTGGGGCATCCTCAAACGGAAGGTGGAGGAGCGCAAGGTCTTTAATATCCACCAGCTCTGTGATGCTGTCATAAATGG
The DNA here is from genome assembly GCF_949987685.1 of Ammodytes marinus. Classification (NCBI taxonomy): domain Eukaryota; kingdom Metazoa; phylum Chordata; class Actinopteri; order Uranoscopiformes; family Ammodytidae; genus Ammodytes; species Ammodytes marinus. Next base: position 3,842,092 of record NC_137230.1, on the reverse strand, counting down.
GTGGAAGAGGGTTCCAGTTGCAACCTGTGAAGCTCTAGTGAACTCCATGCCCAAGAGGGTTAAGGCAGTGCTGGAAAATAATGGTGGCCACACAAAATATTTACACTTTGGGCCCAATTTGTAAATTTTTTCTAAGGGGTGTACTCACTTTTGTTGCCAGCAGTTTAGACATTAATGGCTGTGTGTCGAGTTATTTTGAGGGGACACTAAATTTACACTGTTATACAAGCTGTACACTGACTACTTTACATTGTATCAAAGTGTCATTTATTCAGTGTTGTCCCATGGAAAGATATAAAGAAAAATGTGAAGAAATGTGAGGGGTGTACTCACTTTTGTGAGATACTGTATATATAGTGAGATTATATAAATATATTCATGAATTTTTACATTTATTTTCTTATTATTACTATAGGAAATTATAATATATATTTGATATGAACATATAATATTGGGTCTTTAGTTGTAATATTAATGGGAAAGATCTTGTGTGTTTGTCTCTCAGACTCTAGGTCAGCCTTGGAACCTGTTAGGAGACACTTCAGTTGTCAGTTGTATAGATAAAGTCTCATCTCCTAAGACTCCAAAATGTTATGGTTCACTGTGTTCAGCTCTGAACCAAAACATCGGTACGCTTGGTGCCCGAGCCGGGGAGGTGGTAGAGATAGCGCGAGGTTAAAACACAGCTCTAAGCATGAGTTTGTCAGAATTGAAGTGCAAGTCACGAGAGTTGCAGTCCGGTTCTCCTTGGCCAAGTCTGTAATAAATATTGCTTCATAATTCATCCAAGTCTCCTGAAATATTCTTCCACCTGAGTTGACCTCCAACCTTAACAGAACTTCCATCACAGATATATAGATATTTTATGTAACATAATTTTTTGTAACATCATTATTTTATGTATGATATTTTCTGATTTTTCAGAAATAAATTTCAAATTAAATGTAAATGTGAATAAAGACCTCTCTCCCTTGCTTTGTGCAGAGCCTGGGCAGAGTGTTTGCGGGCATGTCTGACGGCCTGGTGCTAGTGTACAGCTTGGTGGAGGATCTTCCTCTGGAGGGGGAGACCTACCTGTGTTCACACACACTCAACAAGACAGTGTTTGGTCTGAAGGACTCTGACCCCAGACAGAGACCCTACCCGGTCAGGAGCATGGCTCTGGTCAGCAGCGGATCCCAGGTCAGCAGATTATCGCTCACTAATGTATTAACCAGAAAGCCATGTTGATAAGTCACCAATGCTTTGTTTTCCACTGAGCAGCACAGTTCGGTTTGGTACGGAGCGGTAACCCTACTTGGTAGGCTGGGTTTCTGCAGGACTGCGATAGCCGCAGCCATAGCTGTTGAACCATTGGACGTATTATAAGAACGGCGGGTGGCAGTTACAGTATGTATGTATTGTCAATACATAGTAACGGGACACTGTTTTGCTGCCAATACATTCAATCAAAAGCCACACATGCAATTTTCTCTCAACACAAAATGATTCACTCCAATGAGATTGGGGGATTACACAAATGACTATTCTGTTGACCAATCAACTGACTGCAGTGTGTAGCTCCACCTTCTTGGGACTCTCCACGGGACGGCTCGGTACCCCAAGGAAAGGTTGACAAAAATAGGTCCAGCATGGTTCGCTTATAACTTTTGACTGTGGGAACGCAACTACATGTGTACCAAAATCGAACTAAACTGTTCCGCTCAGTGGAAACAAGGCCTTAGTGTTTTTACATGATGAACATTGAAGTCAACCCTCCTCTCTCTCTCTGTTCGGTGTGTGTGTGTGTGTGTGTGTGTGTGTGTTCATCAGCTATGGTTCTCCAACGGTCCTGGAGTGCTGGTCATTGACTGTGTGAGTCTCCAGGCGGTGCGCAGGCTGGAGGCCTACGGTCCACAGTCCTCCGTGGTGTCCCTGACCAGCAGCTTCAGTGTGTGGGGAGAGGAGGCGGTGTGGACCCTGGACGACCGCACCAACACCCTGCTGCTGTACCACGCTGCCTCCTACCAGCTCTGTGCACAGTACTGGTGAGAGGGATAGAGAGCATCTCAAATAGCACTTGTGCCTATGATAACATTGGCCTAAGACAGGCATGAGCTATACATCTAATGAAATGAACACACAATGAACTACCAGAGAAAGAGTCATGTCCTGTTGAAGAGGACCATCTATAGGCTGACCTGGCCTTCAAAGTACAGGATAGTTTGACATATTCCAGATACATCAGTATTGGCATCCAGTGTGTTTGTGAGCTGATTAGTAAATATGTAAGTACAGAAAAAAACAAAGACATGCTTAGTGATTAATGGTGCACTTACACTAAGCAAACAGTACCATGCCTAAACACCATTGACGGCTTTAGCACAAGTCGAAAACTTGCAACATTACACCTCTTGCGACTGATGGTCGGCTAGCTAATGCTAATGCTAACACACCCAGAGAATAGAGAGGCCAATCATAGCCCCAGTTGAAACATAAACTGATAGTCTTGTTTTCTGAACATCCGGTCATGTTTTTTTTTCAGCTGTGGAGACAGCCATCCTCTTCGTGACGTCTTCACAGTGCAGCGTCCTGCTGGCGTTACCACGGCCACCAGCAGCACTGAGCCCAGGAGCAGAGAGGGCAGAGACAAAGATCCTGAGTGTATGAAGGGAGAGGTCACTCTGATCTACAGTGAAGAGGCTGGAACACAGATCATCCAACACCAAGACTCACTGACTGACTACTGCTCCATGGAGCCTCCAGGTAGGACCCTGTAATCCACTTCAACTAACTCATGTCCATTATTTATATTTATACTCTTAATCAACAGTGAGTTACTGAAAGGTGTCTTTTTATTATGACATTTTTATTTCAAATATTCGTTTACTATTATTTTCCCATGGAAATATAATTTGCGATATTTCTTTATAGGATATTGAAGTTATTTTCTATTTTTCATATGGCCATATTTCAAATAATGCATTTGACTTGAAAGAAATGCAAGTTATTTATTTTCTACTGTTTAAGATAAATTGATTTTTTACTTCAAAACTGAAATGTGACATTTTCATTTCATGCCATGCTCGGATTTCAGTTGGAAATATTCCATAAATAACCATAAATAGTTCATCTGTGCACACCATTTCCTTCATTTTTTTTAAATCACAAAGATGAGATATGTACTATTTCATTCAATCAGATATCCCAGCTTTAATAGTTGAGTATATTTACAGTACAAACCTTAGCAGTTAACTATGAATGCAAAAAAATAAATATAATCATTAATTAATCATTATCGAGGTGAAATGTTCAATTAAAGGTGATGTAAGCGATTTATTTATGTTAATATAAGTGTTACATCACTCTTTATTCATACAGTGATCACTTACATAGTGTGCACGTTTCATAAAGGCGATCTCTCAGTCACTCGTTCTGCATGTAATCTGCAAATAAACTTTTCGGGGATCCCAAAACTGATATCCAATCACAAGAAAGAACGCTACAAACCGGCACCCGTCTCACTGCCGGTGCACGCGCAGAGCGACAGATGGGTGAATGTTTACAATCATATGAAAAAGTTTGGGAACCCCTCTCAGCCGGCATTATAATTGACTCTGCTTTCACAAAAAAAATATAAAAGTGGTATGTCTTTAATTTACCAGGAACAGCTAAGTACTGGGATGTTTTCCAAACAAAGATTTTTTGAAAAGCAGTATTTGGTTGTATGAAATGAAATAAAATGTGAAAAACTGGCTGTGCAAAAATATGGGTACCCTTGTGGTTTTGTTGATTTTTAATGCCTGTAGCAGCATGTAAAACTGATGAATTTAAACACAAAGTTGGTTGGATTATGTTGTTAAGCCTTGAACCTCATAGAATTGTCTGTTTAATCATGAGAAAATGTATTTTAGGTGCCTAAATGCAAGTTGCACTTCTCTTTGACTCTCTGCTGAAGTGAGACAGAATGGGATCATCAAAACTGCTCCCAAAAGATCTTAAAAACAAAGATTATTCATTGTCATGGTTTAGGGGAAGGCTACAAGAAGCTTTCCCAAAGGTTTCAATTGTCAATTTCTACTGTAAGGAACGTTGTCAGGGAATGGAAGGACACAGGCACAGTTGCAGTTAAACCCAGGTCTAGCAGACCAAGAAAAGTACAAGAGCGGCATATGCAGCGGATTGTGAGAATGGTTGCACACAACCCAAAGATCACCTCCAAAGACCTGCAAGAACATCTGGCTGCAGATTGTGTATCTGTACATGGTTCAACAAATCAGTGCAATTTGCACCAAAACATCTGTATGGCCGGGTGATGAGAAGGAAGCCCTTTCTGCGCCCACGCCACAGATACAGTTGCATGGAGTATGCAAAAGCTCATTTAGACAAGCCAGATTCATATTGGAAGAAAATGCTTTGGACTGATGAGACAAAAATTAAGTTATTTGGTCTTTATAAAAAGCAGATGTTTTGGTGCAAATTGCGCTGAATTGTTGAACGATGTACAGATACACAATCTGCAGCCAGATGTTCTTGCAGGTCTTTGGAGGTGATCTGTGGGTTGTGTGCAACCATTCTCACAATCCTCCACCTATGCCGCTCCTGTTTTTTTCTTGGACTGCCATGCCTGGGTTTAACTGCCACTGTGCCTGTGTCCTTCCATTTCCTGACAACGTTCCCTACAGTCGAAATTGACAATTGAAACCTTTGGGAAAGCTTCTTGTAGCCTTCCCCTAAACCATGACAATGAACAATCTTTGTTTTTCAGATCTTTTGGGAGCTGTTTTGATGATCCCATTCTGTCTCACTTCAGCAGAGAGTCAAAGAGAAGTGCTACTTGCATTTAGGCACCTAAAATACATTTTCTCATGATTAAACAGACATTTCTATGAGGTTCAAGGCTTAACAACATAATCCAACCAACTTTGTGTTTAAAGTCATCAGTTTTACATGCTGTTACAGGCATTAAAATCAACAAAACCACAAGGGTACCCACATTTTTGCACAGCCAGTTTTTCACATTTTATTTCATTTCATACAACCAAATACTGCTTTTCAAAAAATCTTTGTTTGGAAAACATCCCAGTACTTAGCTGTTCCTGGTAAATTAAAGACATACCACTTTTATATTTTTTTTGTGAAAGCAGAGTCAATTATAATGCCGGCTGAGAGGGGTTCCCAAACTTTTTCATATGACTGTATGTGCCTACAATGGCGGAGCAGGTAAAAATCCTTCCCAATGTCTGTTTTGATGGTTTTTATCATGTTTTATCACACTTACTTATCTGAGATGATGCTAGATAACTTGCTGTTTGAAGACCGCAGTGCATTAATGTGGTGACGTAGGGACGAGGGAGGGGACTGCTAACGACAGTCAGTGACAGGAAGTTAGCTAAACTGACCATTCTGCTTACTGAACCTTTAACCATGATGTTGATTTGATATGAAATCCCCCAGCCCTCCCTCCAAGGACTGACTGTCCCAGCAGCACAGGCCTGGGATCAGTTGCACTCTGCAGCAGTGAGCTACCAACGGGACCGGAGCAGGAGCAGGACCAGGACCAGGACCAGCAGACAGCCATAAACCCCCAGTCTGATCTGGACTCTGAAGAAACCCTCAACCACACACCACCTCAGCTACAAGCCTTCACTGTGATGACAGTCAATGGGACACTGTGGATCCCCAGGTAAAAATTATACACACGAAACGATCACAACATACACTCACACAGACACACACACACACACACACACACACACAGAGTGGAGTAAAAAATAAAAAATACAACACATTCTGGACATTCTGCTGATCTCAGGTCAGATTCCAGTGTTACAGAGCTATTACTATACATATCCATCTATAGTAATAGCAAAATAAAATAAGAAATATATTTACATATATTTAATTAAGTTTCAGTTTACAAACCTCTCATGTTACACAAGTAAACAGTGGACTCTACATGCAGGTTATGTGAAATACATGCCTAACATGGAAAGCTACACAGTTAGTGAAACTATATTCACATGTTAACATATTGACCAAAGCCAGGTTGTTGTGTTGTTGTGTTCCAGGCGTGGAGGTGACGTGATGGTCATTGAGATGCAGTCCCATGCAGAGCAGCTGAAGGGCCGGGTCATCGCTGTACTCAGGCCTCCTGGACATTCCTCTTTAGGGTGAGATCATTTGGTGATTTTTTTGTTACTTTGTCTGAAATTTTTTTTTTTTCTATTTGCATCCATATACTAGCCTGGAAATCCAGACCCACATCTAGAACGATATAGGGTCTGGTCCATGATCGATAGAATTGGATAGCACTACGACCAATCAGAGCAACGAACAGCTGGGTTAACTGGTAAATTTGCCGTGGTCGGTCGGCAAAACAGAACATTCTTCTTTCTTGCTAATGAAAGATTTGAGTGGCCAAAGCCGCTTCAAACTCAAACAATGTCGTCATCCGGTTACGTCCGCCCCAGAGCCCCATACATACGGCTCTGGCCCGCCCATATCAGAAAGAACGATTTGATTGGTGAGTCAGAATTTTCCGACATAATTTTTTTTTAAGATATTTTTTTTGGGCATTTTTATGCTTTATTGATAGTGTAGAGACAGAGGTGAAATGGGGCAGAGAGGGGAGTGACATGCAGAGAACGACCGCGGGCTGGAATTGAACCCGGGTCTGCTGCTGGGCCGGGCCCGGGGTGGGACGCCCTACCAACTGAGCTAAGGGCGCCCCAAGAATTTTCCGACATAATTAATGAGCTCCAATGGATCGTGTCCAGACCAACACGCTGAGCAAACTTACATTGGCCAGCGGCAGGTCTAGATCCAGTCTATCTATACACCATGTAAGATGAACTTTATCCATATAAGATGAACTTTATCCATATACCATGTAAGATTAACTTTTGCTTGTCGTCAAGATTTATTTTGAGAAACCATAATGTGAGTGATGGAAGTAGCCTAGTCTTTTTTTTTACAGTATATAACATTTACTTCCAAGACTCTGTAACAGAACACACTCACACTGCTTTTCTGCATGGAATGGGATCACAATCAGAACGCTCCAAACAAAAACTACATGTCCTCATGTTAGCTGTGGTGAAGCCCAGAGCCCTGCTTAAAGGAAACAGGTGTTCTCCCCAGTGAGCCACAGTGCAGTGTAACATACACATGTGTTAAAGGTAGAGTCTGAGATTCTGGAGAATGTTTGTTGACATAATCACTTTTTGTCAGATCAGTGAATATCTCCTCACGATGTGATTGAGTGCGCTGAAGACAAGCTGGTGTTAATACGGAGGCCTAGGCTCTGTAAACTGGCATGTTAACAAAAGGGGACTCACCGTAGCATGTAAACATGCCGGTTTACAGAGCCTAGGCTGTATACAGACAGGAAGCACATTGTGAGTGGTCAACTGGGAGTTTTGAGTGGGTCTAAGGGTAAATGGTGTCATATGGAATGTAAAGCCCACCGAGGCATATGTCTATTTGTGATGTTTGGCTATATAAATAAAACTTGATTTGATTAGAGAAATTCACTGATTTGACAAAAAGGGATTTAGTCGACAAACATTTTCCAGCACTGCTTACCCCACCTTTAACTCAATTGTGAGCAGTGAAATAAGCTCACACGTCAGCAGCTGAAGTGTCCGTTTGAGGTTTTTTTGGGAAACCCAAAATGTAAGCGGGCTCCTCTCAGAATGGGTACCATGCTGAACTGGCCAGTGGAGATTGCTCAGGTGATCTGGTTATTGGTTTTAACACCTGTGTATTATCTTTATGATCTAAGTGTTAGTTTTCATCTGCTTTAATACGATGTATTTCAGAACCCTTGAGAATAAAATAAATCTTTTTTTCTATTTCTGTTATGTATTCATCTTTGAAGAGCTTTGATTTGCTGTGTATAGTCTTCAAAAGGCTTTTTCTTCTTCATTGAATTGGTCCAGGGATAAGTTCTTCAGAACATCAAAGGGTGAGTTCTAAACTGGGCTTTTCTCCCACCTGCATGGAGACAGTTTTCAGCTGAGCTTGAAATCAATCAGCGGTGAGGAAGGAGAAGCTGAAGGGGCTGTATGTGTGTATTCATTTACTGATGCAGCCTCACTGAAGCCTATAGCCAGATCGCTCATCGTGTACTTACGCTGCTTCACTCACTCTGTAATTATTCCTGTAAAGCAGCCAACAGCTGGTTGCTCAGCAGAACAGCACAGTCTGTCTATGTGAGCTTCCACAAAGAGGGCCCGGGCCTTTTAGCCAAACAGGGCCAATAAAAGGCCCACCCAAACATGGCTCCTTTAATAAGCAGTTATTACAACAGTGCACCTGTAACAGAGGAGACATGTTAGGGAGGTCAGGGCTGGGGTTAAGGCCTGTAGGGGCTTCATCTATATATGAAGACAGTTTCACTCCCATTACATACGTATTAAACCTGTGTGTGTGTGTGTGTGTGTGTGTGTGTGTGTGTGTGTGTGTGTGTGTGTGTGTGTGTGTGTGTGTGTGTGTGTGTGTGTGTGTGTGTGTGTGTGTGTGTGTGTGTGTGTGTGTGTGTGTGTGTGTGTGTGTGTGTGTGTGTGTGTGTGTGTGTGTGTGTGTGTGTGACCTGACAGAGCACGGCCTTGTAAGAGCCTGAAGTGTAACAACAACCCAAAATTTAATTTAGAAAATATGAAACTGGTTGATAATGTAACAGAAATGCTGAGCCCAAAAAGTAATCGCTTTTTGCCCCATATGTCACAACTTGTGATATTTGGGGTCACTTATTACATTATGGAGCGAAAAAAATCTTTGTGTAGTTTAGTATCAAAGTTTGTGTATGGGGGGGCTCATGGGGTAGTGGTGAGAGCCATCCCCTAGAGGCTCAGTCCTCATCGCAGCAACCCGGGTTCACATGCATTTTGTCTGCATCTCCTCACCTCTTTGCCCCATTACAGCTGTAAGTCATAAACACCCAAAGATTATCTTTAAAAAAAAGATTAAGTTTGTGTATGAACACTTTGAGCCTTGAATGGCATTAGAACTATTGAAAGAACAAAGCCCTTTTATCCTTAAAGGCCTACTTCACCGGTTGGAATATGAAGGTGTATTGTGACATCACAGAAAGAGAAATGTAGGGTTAGACAGTGAGACCATAAAACACTCTTTCTGCCTTTTCTCAGGCTAGGATTATCCGATTTAATTTTTTTTGCACATTTATACTTCATAGGATCTCCGAGTTCAATACACCTTCATATTCCAACCGGTGAAGTAGGCCTTTAATGATTGACTCTAAAATGTAATACAATTATGACTATTTCACTATTAGGAGAAAGATATTTTGCTCGCTCCAAGATGAAATAACTGAGACATAATGTTCTAAGTTGATGCATTATTGCAGGTGTTTGTGTGTGTTGAAATAAAAAGAAACAATTACAATAAATATATTGTGAAAAAAAAGGTTGATGCATTATGGGTCGTTGATACATTCGGCCGCTTTTCCACCGCATGGTATCAGCTCGACTCGACTCGACTCAACTCGCATTTTTGGCTTTTCCACCGCAATTTCATGGTACCTGGTACCACGTAGCGGCTGCTTTTTTGGTATCGCCTCGCTCTAGGTTCCAAGCGAGCTGAGCCGATGCTAAAAGGTGACGTCGGCAGACGGCCGGCCACTGATTGGCCAGAGACTATTGTCTGGCCAATCAGTGGCCAGAGACTACCAGCTTCATTCTGTTGTTTATTCTTCCCAACTCTCCGGGACTTTTGAGTGTATTTACGCCGCGTGCAGCCTTCTCTGGCTCTCTTTCATTTGATTTGCATCACAGATCTGAATTTATTTTCCATATATTCGCTAAGCTCACCCAGTGTTGGTTGTTGGGGAAGTTACTTATCATACGAGAGGAGACATGTAGGGCAGCTAGCAGCTAGGCTAAATAGTAGCCAGCTGGGACAGACATGATAGCGAGCGATTACATTACAAGCCTCGGACTGAACTGATTACCTCAATAAAATATTCAGGCTGAGACACGGCTTGCATTTGAAAACACGTATCCTGAAACAAGCACTAAACAGTCAACTTTATCATGCCCGTGTTTACGTGCATGATGTACGTGACACATCCCTACAGCTGACTCTGCCACACAGTCACACATCGGGACAACAACCATCCCTTTTAATGGCCCGTAGCAATATTCTTCTACTTCTTTTAGCAAACAGATACAAGGGGGGTATTTCTTAAACATTTTTCATCCATGTTTTTGGCGGTTGGTTCAGTTAATAGTGCAACAACTGCTCGCAATTTCTGCTCTGCTACTTTGCTCCGGAGTAGGCTTTCAGCCCCTTACGACGACCCCGCCCACGTTCAGGAGGTACTATTTGCGGTGGAAAACGACCCGTGCTGCTACCAAACCAAGTTGAGTCGAGTCGAGTTGAGTCGAGTCGAGCTACATTTGCGGTGGAAAAGCGCCATTACAGGCCTCACCTGGTGTAGTCCTCACCAGGCTGTAAATCACCCCACACACACACACACACACACACACACACACACACACACACACACACACACACACACACACACACACACACACACACACACACACACACACACACACACACACAGGCACACATCAGGGGAGGATAATCACACACCTCAGAGAGATCAAACCACAATGGAACAAGGTAATTCAGGGTTGTTGTGTGTGAAACATGGCTGCCAGATTTTAGGGTCACCACCAGCCATTTATTTGCGTTTCCACTGTCAACAGTTTGGTAAGGTACCATAATAAGACCTATTTTTGTCACCCTTTCGTTGGGTTGCCAAAGCTACACAGCTACAAAGTGCAGTCCATTGATTGGTCGACTGAATCCTCATTTCTGTGTGAGAGATAAACCGCCTTGTGTAGTCACCTTGGCAGGAGACGAGTGTTGTGTATGAGGAACATGTCTGCGTGCAGCTCTATGTCTATTGTGTGGCGTTTTCCCTCTTCATTAAATTGATCAGTGCCAGGCTACACTGTTTCCTGCTGCTACGATGCCACCATAGTTATGTAACTGCCGCGGCCAGAGCTGTTCAAGTAAGAGTACTATCTGCAGTGGAAACGCAAGCCAGATCTATGGTGACCGTGCCGTGCCTGACCGAACTGAACCGTGCTGCTCAGTGTCATCTCTGCATAAACAGTACGCTCAGTGTCCTTGTGGCTTTTCCAAGGATCCACATCCCTAGAAATAACTTCCACTAGCTTCTAGGAAAAGCTAATTACAGTGCACAGCGATAGGCCCAACCAACTGTAGCTCTCCCCTCCCTCACTGCAGCGGCCCTCTTTTTTTCCTTTTTTTAACAGATCAATCACCTTTCTTGTGTGTGTGTGTGTGTGTGTGTGTGTGTGTGTGTGTGTGTGTGTGTGTGTGTGTGTGTGTGTGTGTGTGTGTGTGTGTGTGTGTGTGTGTGTGTGTGTGTGTGTGTGTGTGTGTGTGTGTGTGTGTGTGTGTGTGTGTGTGTGTGTGTGTGTGTGTGTGTGTGTGTGTGTGTGTGTGTGTTTTCTTTTCTCCCAGGGTCCTGGAGGAGGCAGCCCTGGTGGCGAAGGACACGGTTGTGTGTGGTTTCCAGAGGGAGAAGACTGAGTGGAGCCTGTGTGTGTGGAGGGGCTGGGGCTGCAGAGAGCTGGAGCTCTTCTACCGCTCCTATGAGGAGCTGGGCCGTATGGAGACCGGCATGAGGAAGAGAAGGTAGCTGTGTGTTGTACTGCCCTGCCTCACCGCTCTGTACGGAGAGGAGACACACTGCCACACACTGCCCCAGTGTTCACCACAGGACCAGGGCTAACGTAGCAGTGGGGGGGGGGGGGGAGTACCCAAGCACTGCAGCCCCCGATCATCACACACACACACACACTACATACCCTGACATGTTGGGTAAACACGTGAAGAGCCCCCCAAACGCTGAGTCATTGATAAAAAGGTGGCCTGAAACTAAAACTCAGATGCTTTTTTAAGTAGTTGACTTTTTCTGTTGGTTTTAATGTGGGATGGACATGCAGTGCTACAGGCCTGTTCTGATTGGCCCCTGCTACAGGCCTGTTCTGATTGGCCCCTGCTGCACTGTGACTAAGGATTCACTTCAAGAGGTTTTTTGTCTTGACTCCAGCTGCTGCAAAAGCAATAGTTTATTCTCTTTGTGGATCAAGTGAATGATTCCAATCTCTGTGGTGAGACAGGCAGAGTCATTCCAAAGGGACCAGTAGTATGGACTTGTCTTTAAATGAACTGTACACAGCTGTGTTCTGCAGACAGACAGACAGACAGACAGACAGACAGACAGGTTGGAGAATGGATGGCAGTGACACGATACGTTCACACAGTGTTCTTCTATTCCTCTTTTCTTTCTGGCAGTTTTTTTTTCTTTTACATATAAATGACCCCTTTGATTTGAAATGAAACTCACTTCTGTCTTATTTCTTGCTCAACTGTGTTCCACTAGCATCTACATGTCAGTTGTCAGTGTTACTGGTTCACATTGCCCTCACAAAGGGGACATGATGCAAACAGACAGTGGATGGAGCATGTGCACATTTGTCATAACGGGGTTCACTGGTAAGGTTATTTTTTAAAGATGAATTAGTCCGTCAGGCCAAATAATGATTCTTTTTTTAAATTAGTGGTTATCAAATGGGACAAAGACTCCAGTAAATAGTTATGTTTATTAACACAGTATTAAACAGTACCTTTCACCTTCTAACCAGACAGCTACTAATGTAGAAGACAGCAGCGGCTCATTCATTTAGCTGAACTGTGTTGGACATACAGTAGCTTCCTGACAATGACAAAGCTGTGATGAATCAGATGAGTTCTGACAGAGTAGCTTGGTACCCCAGTATGTTTAAAATACTGTCACAGTTAATATCATTTATTCAGCTTCCATGAAGCTTTGACAAGATGTCAATAGATAATCCTTTTTTTCTATGTTAAAATAACAACACATTCAAATCTTCACTGTACACATGTAGATACCAGTCCAAGTTATTCTATTGACAGAATTCACCAACACCATTTACATGTAGATCAGCTTTTCAGAAACACTGATGAAACCCAATGAGTTCTAGATGCTAGTGGAGCAGATGCTACGGCCACTTTATTAGGTACACCTGTTCAATGGCTTATAAAAACAAATGGCTAATCTTCCAATCACATGGCAGCATCCAATGCATTTAGTTAATGCATTATTCAAGGTTGGTCGTGTTTTGCATTCAGAGATGGTATTCTGCATACCCTGGTTGTAACGAGTGGTTATTTGAGTTACTGGTGCCTTTCTATCATCTTGAACCAGTATGCCCATCCTCCTCTGACCTCTGACTTCAACAAGGCATTTTCGTCCACACAACTGCCGCTCACTGGATATTTTTTCTTTTTCGGACCATTCTCTGTAAACCCTAGAGATGGTTGTGTGTGAAAATCCCAGTAGATCAGCAGTTTCTGAAATACTCAGACCAGCCCTCCTGGCACCCTTAACATTGCCATGTTCAAAGTCACTTAAAACCCCTTTCTTCCCCATTCTGTTGCTTGGTTTTAACTTCAATAAGTTGTCCTGTCCAGGTCTACATGCCTAAATGCATTGAGTTGCTGACATGCGATTGGCTGATTAGTTATATGTGTTAACAAGAAAATGAACCGCTGTACCTAATAAAATGGCCGGTGAGTGTAATATATGAGCAGTCACTTCCACTTCCTCACAGAGCCATGGGCAAGAGAAGACCAAAGGATGGAGACAGAATGGAGCTAAATAAATGAAATGTTTTCAAACCACAGAGCATTACTCCCACATGCTTCTACATATTTGCATCATTTTATCTTTTCTACCCAAATAGTTTTGTTGACTTGAGTTTGGCACACTTGCTACATTCCTACAGTTGGCCAGTGAAGAACTCTGTGTTCTTTCCATAAAGCTTGGAGTAATGCAGAAGTTATTTATTTATAAGAATCTATGATGAAAGTTTACTTCCATAGAAGCTGTACTGTACACTTCCAATGTGCTACCCAATAAAGTTCTTATTGAATTCTTCCATGTTTCATTTGTGAAAATGTGTCTGCCTTAACCATGAGACGGATGGAAACTTTTCAATGTGCTGCCTCCGCTGATGAAGTGGTGATAACAGATGGGGGGGGGGGGGCAGCAGACAGACTGCAGGAGAAGGAACTAATAACAAGGCTGCTGTTTGGAAAGAGGCTGCTCCCTGCTCTGACACTTGGCAAAGCTTTCTGCTAGATGGAGGGAAACCCCCTTTATTCAGCCTGTTCCAGACACAACGTCACACGTTAGAAAAGTTACATATCAGTAGCCTCATAGCATAGTTGCCTAAACCATGTGTACTCTACTCTAATTGTAATCTACATCTACTCTATTCTATAACTACTTTTCCCTACACTATACCCCTTAAAATATGACTTAGGCAATTATGCTATTAGGCTAACAAAAAGTAGATGTAGATGTAGAGTAGAGTAGATATGATTTAGGCAATTATGCTATGAGGCTAACGATATTTGTTTCACAGCAGAAATTTGATCTGTAAGGTAAAAGCACCTTACTGTAGAATGGCCTAGAGGAAAGGGGGCCGACTATTAACCATGAGGTCGCTGGTTCAGACAGGCCCAGGGTGTTATTTGGAAAACTAGCGGTGGCGGCTATTACGTCTACGTTGCCCACCATCTCTACCATTGTGTCCTTGAGCAAAACACTTAACCCCAAACTGCTCCGGGGACGCAGCCCCGCTGCGGGCGGCAGAGCCTGCGCGATGATCCCCTTCTGTGTAACTGCATGTGTATGAGCCAAAATGTCATTTTTTAACCTTTTATTTATACAGGCAAATCCCATTGAGACCGGAGACTCTTTTGCGAGGGAGACCTGTTCCCATTACCATTCACACACACATAGCAGGCTGACTGTTGACATTCACACAAGGCAAGGTGGGTGAACTGTCTTGCCCAAGTACAAGTACACAACAACCATGACACAAGTGGCAGGGCGGGGATTGAACCGCCAACCCTTCGATCATTGGCCGACCCGCTCTACCACCTGAGCCACAGTCGCTGTCACAGTTTTGATTACCGTGTATGACTTGACTTTCATGTGTGTGTGTTAATTGACAAAATAAAGACCTATGTAACCTAACTTTGTCAGGTAAAGATATTAAAGGTGCACTATGTAGTTTCAGGGGAGGGGAATTGGTTTACATTCACAGAGCCTGCAGTTAGTTTACAAGACATATTTTCTCTACATGTAATTCTTAGTATTGAAAAATTCTATCATTAATCCAAACAAAATTAATTTGCAGAACCTGGGACCAAACCTAAGACTATAATATGTTTGTAAACCAAACTGTGGGCCCTGCTGCTGTAAACAACAACATGAAACAGTAACTTTTCAGGAAGCTTTCTAACTTCAAACAGTGTTCCAGGGGTGGATTTGACTTGTTAGGAAAGTTTGTTTATTCAGTTGAGAATATATAGATGTGAAAATATATTATATTAAGTGTTCACTTCTCTGACACACCCAAAGTTACATAGTGTACCTTTAAACTACAGAGAAATTAAAAAATGGAGCATCACTGGCGGAGATATCCAGACCTTAAAGGAATACTTCACCAGTGGAACTCTGAGATCCTATGTAATATCAATGTGCAAATATTTTAGAAATCAGTTCATCCTAGCCTGAGAAAATGCAGAAAGAGTGTTTTATGGTCTCGCTGTCTGACCCTATTTTCCCATGTGTGACATCCACAAAAACCTAATTCGTTATATTATAATAGCGATTTTATAACTATAGAACGCCGGTTCCGTATGGGTGAAGTATTCCTTTAAGTCCCTAGAGTCAATCTCATCACTGTATTCTAGCATTCCCATAATGCAACATGTCAGTGTCTCATTCAGAGCCAAGTACAACAACATACTGTTTTTAACATACTCAACATTTATTTACTACTGTCTGCATAACGATCGATTGTGTATGCGAGGTTCGTCTGACCATTTACACTGAAGTATACAGAAGCAATGAAGAATTTAAAAAAAAAACTTCCGTGTCGTTTAAAAAGACACAATGCATTGTACGGCGGTTGAGTAGGAAAAGTTACCTATCGATCTCGCCTACACAAACTCGCATACACAACCAAAATCAAAATTGGTATGATTAGGACGTTAGTATGGCTTTTCGAACACAGCCTGGGAGTCTCTGGTCACATAATAAATCATGAAAAGGTGCATTTTCAACATTAAAGGTGTCCATTTAGCATATTAAAGATGGGCATTCACTAGGACGGCAACACCGGGGCAGTAGTTCAGTAAGGAAGAATCATGACTGCTAACCACTTAGCATGTAAACTGTGCTGATAAGACTGGGTTCCTTCCTGAATTGGTATTCTCATGTAGTCATCCACTTTCTTATATGTCTGTCAACACCATTGCAACCCAATATTATTAATAGGAAACACTTCTGATTTAGAAAAAATTGGATGTAACTCTGTAAGCTGTGATATTTTGACCCTAAATGATCCAGAATCCTGAAAGAGACAAGAAGCTACAGAGGGTTTCTTGTGTAAGTGGTGTACCTGTAGGCCCTCCTGTAAACAACATGACAGGAGGCAGAGAGTCAACACGGTGGCACTGCTGCAAATATCATGAATGATGCTCTTGTCATTTAGAAAGACTTGGCCCTTCTATTGATATGAATACATCAAGTCCTGAGGCGCTCTCCTGTAACCTCTGTGCAGGCCACAGCAGCCACTCAGCTCCCCACACTGAACACACTCAACCCAATCCCATTCACTCTCTGCATACTGGCCCCCACTGCATGTTTAACACAGACAGGCCCTGCGTTCCAATCCCCATACTTCCCTACTATTTGGTATGCCAGAAAATGATTTAGGATGTACACATGCATGTCAATAATTGTAGTATGCTGAAAATACATAAATGCCCCACTAACTCCGGGTGCATTTTGCAGTATTCGCCTTTATTCTTGACCTTTCTCGACATAATGAAAAAAAAATCTTCCTTATCTGATTTTGTTTTCTCTCTCCTGTGGCACTAAAACTCTTCTGTACTTTAGTATGTAGCCTAGTGTAGTAAAAGGAAAACATGTGTGATTTGGAACGCAGGGAGGGAGGGTTTACACTTTCTCTGTAGTGTGTGTATAGCAGAAAGCCTTTACAAGCCTGTCGCATGGATTCATGCTTCACAATTCAAC
Source organism: Ammodytes marinus (assembly GCF_949987685.1). Taxonomy (NCBI): domain Eukaryota; kingdom Metazoa; phylum Chordata; class Actinopteri; order Uranoscopiformes; family Ammodytidae; genus Ammodytes; species Ammodytes marinus. The sequence continues at coordinate 3,824,910 of NC_137230.1, read as the reverse complement.
TGCTGGTTTTTCAGACAGCAGAGGGCAGTAGAGAGAAGACAGGCCGACATGACGCATGGCTGCAGCCAGCGTTTTTGGAAGTTTCTAATTACAGGTCTCCTTTAAAGGTGCCCCGCGGAACTTTCAGTTTGTGTTCATCCTTGTACCCCCCCCTTTGGACAAAAGCGGTAGTGTTTTTACTACGCCAGCTGTTGTTCCTGGGCCCATGACAAAAGCATTAAAGGTGCTGTAAGCGGAATGGTTCTTTTAGCTAACTTCCTGTCAGTTACTGCAGTTAGCAGTCCGCTCGCTCGTCTCTATGTCACCACATTAATGCACTGCGGTCTTCAAGCAGCGAGTTATCTAGCATCATCTCAGATCCATAAGTGTGATAAAACATGATAAAAACCATCAAAACAGACATTGGGAAGCTGAGCCAAGGGAAGACTGAGGAAAGACTGAGGGAAGAAAAACCTAATTCATTACATTATAATAGCGATTTTATAATCATAGAACGCCGGTTCCGTATGGGTGAAGTATTCCTTTAACATGATTGGACCGCCCCTTTCCTGGTGTTTGAAAACAAATAGACTTGAAGACTTTTGAATGTGTTCAGCGGAGCTTCTTTGAAATCCTTTCACACCGACCACGCACTGAGAAAATAACCTTTTCTTAACTGGTTCTAAATGATCCCACTGAACCAGAATACTCACCAGACACAAGCACGCACACACACACACACACACACACACACACACACACACACACACACACACACACACACACTGTATTAGTGGTTGAAAGGGAATAAGCATGTTAAGTGTTATGGATGGAGTGTAGATGCTCAGACTGCGTACATTGAAACTTTGACGCAGTCTAAAATGTAATAATTGCTGATAACGTAATCATTTTTTAATTTTTTTGCTACGGTAATAAAAGTCAATAATGTGCTAACTTGCCAAAAAACGTACTAACATTTCTGAACCCTTTACATAATCATATTTTCCATAATGTAATATGTTATTTTATAAATATACAGAGTCAAACAGACAAGGTTTAGTCAAATAAACACCTGAATGTATATTTTGGACCTTTGATTAATACTAGTATGAAAGAAGACATGTATGGAAAATAAAACGCCAAAATTCCCCCAAAATTGACCAGTGCTTGAAATGTTTAGTTTTTTCCTGCAGTGTCGGGGCTTTAAGACTAGAGAATGAGTGGAGGAAAATAACCATGTAATAACCATGTAATAACCATGTAATAACATGTAATAACCATGTAATAAGGGACTGCAGACAGGCTTCTGGGGAAAAGCATTGTTGAGTGCAGCAGAGCCTGAACTAAGCTAAGGACTTAAAGGTGAAGTAAGCGGTTTATTTATGTTAATTTAAGTATTAAATCGCTCTTTATTCATACAGTGATCACTTATATAGTGTGCGCGTTTCATAAAGCCGATCTCTCAGTCACTCGCTCTGCATGTAATCGGCAAATACACTTTTCAGGGATCCCACTACTAGTATCCAATCAGAAGAGAGAATGCTACAAACCGGCACCAGTCTCACTGCCGGTGCACGTGCAGAGCGACAGATGGGTGAATGTTTATGCGCCTACAAGGGCGGAACAAGTACAAATCCTTCCCAGTGTCTCTTTTGATGGTTTTTATCACGTTTGATCACACTTATGGATCTGAGATGATGCTAGATAACTCTGCTCTGAGCGAGGGGACTGGCTAACTGCAGTAACTGACAGGAAGTTAGCTAAAAGAACCATTCCGCTTACTGAACCTTCAATGACACATTAAGGAGTTACTGAATCTGCCGATGAAGAAACACCATTCAAATCACACTGTGTGAATGTATGTCTGAGCCCAGTGGAAGCTGACTGTCTGCTTTACACATTCTTAAAGGAATACTTCACCCATACGGAACCAGCGCTCTATCATTATAAAATAACTATTACAATATAATGAATGAGGTTTTTCTTCCCTCAGTCTTCCCTCAGTCTTCCCTTGGCCCAGCTGTCCTGTTAATCCTGACCCTTACTGTGATGTCACAAGAAGGAAACTGTAGGGTTAGACAGTGAGACCATAAAACACTCTTTCTGCCTTTTCTCAGGCTAGGATGAACCGATTTTAATTTTTTTTTGCACATTTATACTAAATAGGATCTCCGAGTTCAATACACCTTCATATTCCAACCGGTGAAGTAGGCCTTTAAATAGACATGTGCATGTCCTCTCAGTTTACTCTTTTGTTGTCTGATCCTGTCTCCACTCTCTTGGAGTGAATCAAACATTTCTTTTCTGAAATATGCCAATACATACACGTCTTTCTGTTGATGTGTTTTCACAGTAATCAGTGTTTATGCCTTATGCCTGTGTGTGCAATATACTTCATCTTTTCAAAGCAAACCACAGCCTTTCATTTCAAGGCTGGTTGGGTTATGAAAAAAATACCCCCCCCCCACCCCCCAGAGCAGGACAATGCCTCTGTTGTTTACCACTGTTGCTCCTAGTTCAATGTCTCAAGCAGATTTGGCTCTAAAGAAAAGCCTGTGCACAACACTGATCACCGCTACGCCTCAGTTAGTTCTCTAGAAAAAGAAAGTGACAATATGCCAGCAAAAACTAAACCCGGTAAAAATCCACTTTCATTCTATTGAGAGAGAGACTCAGACACTCACTCTGCATTCTAAATCACATACTTTTTCTTTTTACTACACTACATACTAAAGTACAGAAGAGTTTTAGAGCCACAGGAGAGAAAAAAAAAATCAGATAAGGAAGATTTTTTTTTCATTATGTCGAAGAAATGTCAAGAATAACAACGAACACTGCAAAATGCAATTGGAGTTAGTGTGGCATGTATGTATTTTCAGCATACTATAATTGACCTGCATGTATTGGGACATCCTAAATCTTTTTCTGGCATAAGATACTACAGTAAATAGTATGGAAGTATGGGGATTGGAACACAGGGTCAGTTCTTCAAATCCCTTTTCCATTTCTTTGGAACCAGGACGTATGTTCACTGCTGTAACAGGTGTTTTCACTTTAAAATAAATAATGCTGTTTCAGGGCTTAATTATTCACAACTGTTTGATATGATGGAGTTTTATGAGTTGTTTTTTGAACTGTATTTAATGCTTTGCAGCTTGAATATGTTTTGCTGAACAGTGTAAGTAATGAATGGCCTCTTGAAACCAGCATGTGTTCATTCAGGCTGTTTTTTATGTGTATGTTTTTTTAAACAGATTTTCTAGTACTTTTATATGTGATAATAAATCATTCTTCTGCCGCGTTGTCTAAGCCGCATATTTTGAACACTAGTTCTTGTTTCCACTCATACTCTAGAGACACAAACAAGTATTACTATGCATTAGGGCTGCACAATATATACACAATGTCAAAATCGCTTTCGTATGTTATCGTATACATAAGCTATCGTATACGTGTCGCAACGACTGCTTGAAGGTAAGTAAATGATAGCCTATTCCATGTTCTGCTGGTGAATATGTTTGGCCAATCAGATGAAGCCTAGCAGGACATGTTATAAAGGGAGGCATTAAGGTGCTCAGCTTAAATAATCAATAAATAATAAACAATAAAACCATGTTGTTGGAATAGAAATAATGCTTATTGTTTTATCAGTGTCGTCATACGATACTTACTGTCTGGGATCTATGATGGCAGTCACCTCCAGACAGACATGCACACTGTATATGTATTTGTTTCATCATCGCAAGTGATAGTCATCAGAATATTCAGCAATGTTATGGCATGTGGCATGTTATGGCATGTTATGGCATGTGGCATGTTATGGCATGTTATGGCATGTGGCATGTTATGGCATGTTATGGCATGTGGCATGTTTTTCCTGACATGGTGCAGCCTCATCCACCCATCCAAAGCTAGGTTCAAAGTTTGAAAATTCATGTCAAAATTTGATACCTGTTTATTTTTTAAATTTCATCGCAAGATCATCCTAGAACAGCCTGTTACAATTTCCTGAATAGACGTGAATCAAATCAAAATCAAATCAGTTTTATTTGTATAGCCCAAAATCACAAATACATTTGTCTCAGTGGGCTTTACATTTCATACAATATGATACAATATGACACAGTATGACACCCTGGCCTTACACCCTTAGCTCGGCTGAGAAAAAACTCCCAGTAAAAAACCTTTACCGGGATTAAAAAAAAATTAAGAAATCTCAGGGAGAGTCGACAAAGTAAGGGATCCCTCTCCCAGGACGGACATACTGCAATAGATGTCATAAGTAGAGAAAATCACGAAGGAATTTGATCATTGACCAGGTGATTACATGGTAATACTAAAGTAAAGTGTGAATAGTGTGGATGCAGGAAGACTTCAGATGCTGTCAGAGTGACAGAATGTATCAGCAAGAAGAGTTTGTCCACAATCACATGAAGAGGGATATTATTATCAAAGCATGGCCGCAGAGCATACAGTCCTCATTGCTATAAATGAATGGACATTTTTGAGTTCAGCCGTGCACAAATACTGGCAGTGGTCTATAGAGATGTGGAAAATGTAAGTGATATGGTCAGATGAGTCAGCATTGGTCTGAATGCCTTACAGTGAGGGGATCTAGTGGCTCAGCTCAGGTTGACTTGTCCCTTTAGAGGGAGGGTCACAGCACATCAATACAAAACTGTTATGAGGGATTACCTTTATTCTATCTATCTATCTATCTATCTATCTATCTATCTATCTATCTATCTATCTATCTATCTATCTATCTATCTATCTATCTATCTATCTATCTATCTATCTATCTATCTATCTATCTATCAATCTATCTATCTATCTATCTATCTATCTATCTATCTATCTATCTATCTATCTATCTATCTATCTATCTATCTATCTATCTATCTATCTATCTATCTATCTATCTATCTATCTATCTATCTATCTACTGTATCTATCTATCTATCTATCTATCTATCTATCTATCTATCTATCTATCTATCTATCTATCTACTGTATCTATCTATCTATCTATCTATCTATCTATCTATCTATCTATCTATCTATCTATCTATCTATCTATCTATCTATCTATCTATCTATCTATCTATCTATCTATCTATCTATCTATCTATCTATCTATCTATCTATCTATCTATCTATCCATCCATCCATCCATCCATCCATCCATCCATCTATCCATCCATCTGTACATACGTACATCCTGTTGTCCAGGATGACCGTGGCTTGGATGGAATAAGCGTCATGTCGCTATGCTGCTATACTTATCCAATGCAAACAAAAAAATGAGCACAAATATACGTAGGGGAAGGTGGGGTGATTTGTGCATTTTGGAAGTTGCAAAACCCATTGTTTCTAGAAAACCGTGGAAGAAATTGGAAATGTGACCACATATTTAAGAAGAGCCATCCATTTGACTCATCCTGTAAAGAAGGGAGACACAAGGAATAAGATATAAGCACATTTAAGCTCAAAAAACTGTGTTTTGCCTTTCAAAGTAAAATTTCCATGATCAAGGTTTTTTGATTATTGTGTCTGAACAATTATAGACACGTTTGAAAACATTTGACACATGTTTTAGTGCTTTGGTATGCTACACTTTGAGTCTATATAATTAGCACAATGTCAACCCTAAATTGCTGCATCATGCCTATTATCCAAAATTCTGGGGATGGGGTGATTTGTGCACAAGGGCCTGGGTGAGTTATAAGTAAGTAAGTAAGTAAAATGTATTTATAAAAGCACATTTATGACAGTTTGCACTGTCCAAAGTGCTGTACATAGTGCATTCAGTAGGTAAACAATGAAGGTAAAATAACAATAACCAAAATAAAAGACGTAAAGCCCATACATCCACATAAACACAGATAGTAGTGCAGAGGTAAGTAAGTAGTGCAGAGGTTAATGGGGAGGAAACACCAGGGTGTACATATGGGTTTTGAGCCTTGATTTAAAGGCAGAAATGTAGGGGGAATCACATTTGTCAGGTGGCAGTTGGTTCCACAAGCACGGAGCAACTAGTGCAAAGTACATTTCTGAGAGTTGTGCCAGTGGCATGGCTGTATACGCTGGTCACCAAAAGAAAGTGATTGTCTACAGTAGCTCAGAAGAGAGTGACATCTCAATTCCACTTAACGACACCACTGATGAGAGTTCAGATGGCCAGAAAGATGATGATGGTGACTTTGTCATTGTGACACAATGACGCACAAATCACCCCACGTAGTGGGGTGATTTGTGCGACAAGACAACTTTTTTTCCGAAAGCTATATTTCTTAAACAGTTTATTCCAGATCCAAAGTTTTTATTGCCAGGGATGCACAACATCCTGAAATATATGTACATATTTGAGTTGGAGACATAACTGTCAAGGCCTCACTTTAAAATCACTTTGAGTAAAAAGTTGCACAAATCACCCCACCTTCCCCTATGTATATATATGTTCTCTGGTAATGACAGTGGAATCTACAGGCTCAATTGAACAACACAAACATCCACCGTATGTGAAGTGTAGCAGCAGTATAATTGTATAGGCTATATACTGTATATTGTACACACACGTTCTGTTCAAATCTTTGTACCACTTGAGAAACTTTTCTATAATTCTAATTCCAAATGATGAAAACTCCACAAAGAGATGTTGTCGAGGATTGTTCCCGAATGTTCTAATCTAAATACAGTATATGTGAGGAGAGGCAGGGAAAGGGACACACAAAGGAAGGCTGACTGACATGGTTTAAAGTTGTTTTTTGCTCTCCAAACAACTTAAAAGGCACATAGCTATACAAGGGAGCTCTAACCAGGGCTCTAACCACTACACTATGAGCGCCCCCCAGCTTAAACTTTGATAGAGAGAGAGATTTGTGCACATGGCTGGACTATGAAAGAACTATGCGTTGTTCGCGGTCTTGCCTCTTGTTCTCCTGCTGGATGTCATCGAGAGGGAAGAGCTAAAGCCACAGAAATGTTATCAAACAATGAGGTCCAAAGTGGTGCAGTAGGCTCTTTATAGGTCCATGGCAGTAGGCTCTTTATGGGTCCATGGCAGTAGGCTCTTTATAGGTCCATGGCAGTAGGCTCTTTATAGGTCCATGGCAGTAGGCTCTTTATAGGTCCATGGTAGTAGGCTCTTTAGAGGTCCATGGCAGTAGGCTCTTTATAGGTCCATGGTAGTAGGCTCTTTATGGGTCCATGGCAGTAGGCTCTTTATAGGTCCATGGCAGTAGGCTCTTTATAGGTCCATGGCAGTAGGCTCTTTATAGGTCCATGGCAGTAGGCTCTTTATGGGTCCATGGTAGTAGGCTCTTTATGGGTCCATGGCAGTAGGCTCTTTATAGGTCCATGGCAGTAGGCTCTTTATAGGTCCATGGCAGTAGGCTCTTTATAGGTCCATGGCAGTAGGCTCTTTATAGGTCCATGGCAGTAGGCTCTTTATGGGTCCATGGCAGTAGGCTCTTTATGGGTCCATGGCAGTAGGCTCTTTAGAGGTCCATGGCAGTAGGCTCTTTATAGGTCCATGGCAGTAGGCTCTTTATAGGTCCATGGCAGTAGGCTCTTTATAGGTCCAAAGTGGTGCAGTAGGCTCTTTATAGGTCCATGGCAGTAGGCTCTTTATAGGTCCAAAGTGGTGCAGTAGGCTCTTTATAGGTCCATGGTAGTAGGCTCTTTATAGGTCCATGGCGGTAGGCTCTTTATAGGTCCATGGCGGTAGGCTCTTTATAGGTCCATGGCGGTAGGCTCTTTATAGGTCCATGGCAGTAGGCTCTTTATAGGTCCATGGCAGTAGGCTCTTTATAGGTCCATGGCAGTAGGCTCTTTATAGGTCCATGGCAGTAGGCTCTTTATAGGTCCAAAGTGGTGCAGTAGGCTCTTTATAGGTCCAAAGTGGTGCAGTAGGCTCTTTATAGGTCCATGGTAGTAGGCTCTTTATAGGTCCAAAGTGGTGCAGTAGGCTCTTTATAGGTCCATGGTAGTAGGCTGTCTTGTGTTCCAAAACAATAAGCCTAAGAATAAGGAATAAAAAAGCTATATTTGGACCCATCACTTGGACCGCATGAGACAGAATGGGTGGTCAATCCTTCAGAGAGAACTTGAGGTCAAGTAAACCATGGTTTACTGTGCGCCCTGTCATTCCAGATACGGCAGACAGTTTATAAAGCAGGCTGCTATTGTGTAGCATTATGAATCAAAAGTACTTCACTTATCTTATACTCTCCTCCTCTAAATTCATAATATTGTTATTTGTTTTAGATTATTAATCTAAATTAGAGTCACTGCTGACGCCAACTGCATTGTAACCTTGTAACTAAATATTGAGTAAACGGCATTAAAGGTTCAGTAAGCAGAATGGCTCTTTTAGCTAACTTCCTGTCAGTTACTGCAGTTAGCAGTCCCCTCCCTCGTCCCCACGTCACCACATTAATGCACTGCGGTCTTCAAGCAGCGAGTTATCTAGCATCATCTCAGGGGCACTTTACACGGTGAAAACGTGACAGTTTTCCCGTTTTTGGTTTAAAAAAAAACCCGTTCAGACACAATTTATCTGACATCTTCACATGTTTTCAGAGGAAACGGGACGAAATCGCTGTAGTAGCAGTGTAGCAGCCATGCCAAGCCAATAGTCAGCGGTGACACAGCCTAGTAGATAGCTCTTCCGGTACAATTTGATGCATACAACCATACTGTAACCAAAAAGTAATGCCATTAACGTTCATAAAGCGGTTGGTGTAAGCTTGGGGTTACAAGTATTAATGTAGAGAGAGCCGTGTCCGTGGCATATAGAAGCTACACACGTTTATTTTGCTAGAAAAACCGGCAGAGCACAAATCTTTCCCCAGAAAAAGTGTTGGGTCGTCTCAATAACTTACTTATCGCTTAGACTGAATTGGCGAGTGTTATATTTGAGCCCTGCACGACACTCTCTGCTGATCACAGTGATGGTGCCGCGGAGACACCTTTCATGTTATGTTGTCTTCTAACTTTATAACTCGCATGTGGGTATTTTGACAGCAAATGTTATAGACTACGCATACGTGAAGTGGAGCCGTGACGTTAGCGTTACCAGGGAAAATGGTTTCGGTGTTTACAAGAAACCAAAACCGTTGTGATTTCCAAAAAATCCTCCCTGGGAGTAGATCTGAAAAACTTGCGGTTTCATGCCTGTGTTTGCTGTTTTCATGTAAATGATATAGTGCAACTGCGAGAATTTTTCCGCGTTTGCACCGTTTTGTGTTGTCGTGTAAAGTGCCCCTCAGATCCATAAGTGTGATAAAACATGATCAAAACCATCAAAACAGACATTGGGAAGGATTTTTACCTGCTCCGCCATTGTAGTCGCATAAACATTCACCCATCTGTCGCTCTGCACGTGCACCGGCAGTGAGACGGGTGACGGTTTGTAGCGTTCTCTCTTCTGATTGGTTATCAGTAGTGGGAAAAGTGTATTTGCCGATTACATGCAGAGCGGGTGACTGAGAGATCGCCTTTATGAAACGTGCACACTATATAAGTGATCACTGTATGAATAAAGAGCGATTTAACACTTATATTAACATTGTTAGAAAAATATTTCATGTTCTTTTAACCAGAGTTGAAGAAGGAAAAACAAGTAGAAGATTTATTTCAAAGCTTAAAGATTTATTATCTAAATTGAGTGAGCAGAAACATGTAGGCCTACATGGAGCTTACTGGTTTATCAGAAAAGGGTCCCCAGTAAGACTGAAGACAAAATGGTGAGACAAAGTGTTATGTGGAAACAAATACATTATTTCTGATTGGTTGACTATGTGTTAGAGGCTGGCCGTAGATGTTAGGCTTGGCTTCCCGATGACGTCTTCTTCTTGCTGGTCTTCATAAGATACATTTCATGGTTTACACTACCCTGCTTATAAGAGGTGAAGGGAGGGTTTACACTACCCTGCTCATAAGAGAGGTGAAGGGAGGGTTTACACTACCCTGCTCATAAGAGAGGTGAAGGGAGGGTTTACACTACCCTGCTCATAAGAGAGGTGAAGGGAGGGTTTACACTACCCTGCTCATAAGAGAGATGAAGGGTTTACACTACCCTGCTCATAAGAGAGGTGAAGGGAGGGTTTACACTACCCTGCTCATAAGAGAGGTGAAGGGAGGGTGCAGGTCGTTGCTAGGCCGGTTGTCATGTGCTGGCTCATCCCACACAAATAGTTCTCCCCTGACCTTGGGCAAAGTATCTACTGAAACTGCCTGCCTCTATATAGTGTTGTTATGTGCACTTACAAAATGGTGAATGAATGTGAAGTTACTAAACATTTAAAAGTGTATAAGTTTAAAAAGCACAAGAGTATAAAATTAAGATTTATTCTCACAACATACAAAACTCGCTTACTTCACCTTATATAATCTTATGAACGTGTTGGGTAGTTGAATCCAGGCAAGGTCAATGAGGTTTAATGGCTCATAGTCACAGTGTAAGTGATCAGCACTATACTCTCCTGTATGCGGGGGAGGCTGTGGAGGGCATGTCCCAACAGAGTGCTACCAGATGAAGGTACAACCTCTTCACACACACACCCATATCCCGGCAGGAAGCCCACAAAATACTTTTTTATTTCAGCTCAGTTTGCCCCCAGGGAACGGAAGCTTTATACCTAATGAAAACATTGTGTGGCAGGACAGTCCCACGTTGTTCTCCAGTCTGGAGGACATTCTCTCATTCATTTCATTTCAAGCGTTTTCATAGACGTGTGCAGTGTTGCCTGGCTCTTCTCATTAAGGTTTACTGTCATATTATGTTGCAGCAGCTTGCTCCAGCACCACACCTCCTTCGTTATGTGCTAGCTTTTGTTAATAATGTTAGAATATCATTTTCCTATACAATCAGCTTTAACGGCCATTATCTCAACATCAGTTTTTTTTTCAATACCAAAAATCTCAACTTCTAAAGCACTTACATCAACTAAATAAAGAAGTGTCTGGTTTGATCTAGCAAAAACGAGAGACCGCTGGCTTGACCACAGTTGTTCCACAGCCCGATAGTTTGACCCTGGTGGCGGCTATCGCAGTCCAGCCTAAACCCCGCCCTACCAGTAAGGGTAGAGTCATAAACCCCGCCCTACCAGTAAGGGTAGGGTGGGAGGTGGAAACACCACCGAGATTCTTAAAAGTGAGCTGTCCCGCTCTGAGCCGCTCCGACCCGACCCGCTCTACTCGGTGGAAACGAGGCATTAGATTCTGTAGATATTCGAAAGGAAGGGATTGGCAAAGGGAGTGATGACATCTGGAATCTCACCACAAGATGGCACTAACAAATATTCCAATATTACACACTGTACCTTTAAACGTCAGCGTTCCTTTAACATGATCCAAATAGAGAAATATGGCCCGGCTGTTGTGGATTAATGGGACAGTGCTGCTATCCTCTGTCTGCCTGTCACTGATACTGGCTCACAGTGATAAGCAAGCACACAGCAGGAGCTTGAATGGAATCCTCTGTGGTCTCATCCATCCATCCTATCAGCTGATCAGATATACAGTGAAGGCCAGTGGTGTCTGCTTACACTCCCACACCCTGCTGTGTTCTCCCAATGGCCTGCTCTCTCTGTCTGTCTGTCTGTCTGTCTGTCTGTCTGTCTGTATGTCTGTCTGTCTGTCTGTTTGTCTTTCAGTCTGCGTCACTTTCACTGATAAAGGACAAAGCTCACCTTAAAGGAAAGCTACAGGATTTCAACTACATTTACTAATAAACAAAGAGCTCGGAGCAGGCAGTTTTAAAGCACCTGTAAGCCCAAATCCACAAAAACTGTCTAACTATAATTTGGCGAGTTAGTTGCATGATAGTCAGGCATCTGAAAAGAGTCAGGCATATTTATCAATCCAAAAAAATATTTATTCATAAATAAAGATATTGTCATGTAAAGCTGGGGTATGTCATTTCTGATTGGTCAAAGTTAACATGAGCTGTACACTTTGACCAATCAGAGCGAGGCTCCGATTCTCTGTTCTCATTGGCTGTTGGGACTATCCATTCACTTTGGCACAACTTTGTTGGTGTAGAGCGTGTCAGGGAGGGACCATAGGGGAGGGACCAAAGAGAACAAGTGGAGCGGTTGATGTATTTGGATTCGAATCTCTATCCCAACTGCCATTTTCTCCACAAATCCTCCGTCCCAGCTTTAAAGAAGCAGTGTGTAGTATCTGAATATTTAGTGGCATCCAGTGGTGAAAGTTCTAGAATGCAACGCTCCCTTGCTAACCTCTCCCTTACGAATAATTACAGAAGCTACAGTGGCCGTCAAAGACAAGAAGCTAGTTACCAAAGATGGCATCATCCACCACTGCCTCAAGTCTTTCCACAATATCAAGTGATGAAGTGAAGATGTATTTAGTTATTTATTCTATAGCAGCTTACTTCTTCTTGGTCTTCCAACAAGTGCATTTCCCCAGGACACCCACTATAAAAATGTATATGATCATTAAGTTTGTCCATTCTGTGCTACTGTAGAATCATGACAGTGCAAAATGGCAGCCTCTATGAAGGGCGACTTGCTCCTATGTAAATATAAATGGCTCATTCTAAGGTAATAAAGTAACAATGTAATTTTATTTGAGAGAGATTATAAAGCATATATTATATTACATTTCTACCAAGTTTGTTCTGAAGAACAATCAATTGCCAATCAATTCTACACACTGAACCTTTAAGTTTGATAAACCTTACAGAGATTGGGTTTATATAAGGCGGGATATGCCCTGGCTCTTTTGACACCACAGTTCTCTGCCCGAACGTTCTATTAAAACAACGACTGTTGCCATGGAGACCATTTTATACGGCCACTCCCACACAGTGATGTTGAAGGGGAAAAAAAGCTGATTCTTTTTTAACTTAGTCTTGTAATATTTATGAACATTCAATTTCAATCAGATTTTGGTAAAAGCTTATTGGGACACCCCAACTGTGAGATCATGTATTGATTTTGACTCACCTTTTCTAGACCAGGCTTACACTGGCTTTTAAACCTATAGTAGCTACAGGGCATGGCTTTGGGTCTTTCCAGTGGTGCAGCCCCACACAGTCACCCTGCATGTAAGAGGTGGAACCACTGTATAAATCATCAGCATCCTATTTGGGCAATTCTGACCCATAATCCAGTGCGATACAGAAGTGACGTTACATCAATGGAGCCTCCATATGAAAACAAACGGGGATGCGACGGATATAAAAGCAAAAGGCAAGATCAAGGCACAATTTTATGATGAAATAAAAAAGTAAAGTATGTCCCAACTGTGTGCCTACTGCATCCTAACTAGATTATTTTTATCGTCGGATGTAGTATGTATAGAGAAAAGACAGAGTATGTGATTCGGTGCAGGGATAGTCAACCCAGAGGTCCACAGTACACACACACACCAGCCGATTGACTGCAGACTGCTTCACATGAATGTCATGGTTGCATCAGTAAATGCATCGGGCACAATCTCAGTTTAAAATCAAAGGTTTTCTAAGAGCAAAGAGACCTTTACTTGGTGTTGAGATGTGGGATAATTTCATCTATAAATCAGTAGGTTCATTGCATTGTGCATCAACAATAAAACCCAAATGAAAACCTTAATACAGGTTTGTACAGAGGTCACATGGCTCTGTATACACGTTCACTATTTGGACCAAACTGTGAATGACTTTTAATTGCTTTTACACAGAATGCACTTTGTGACCACATCTCTCAAATGTCACATTTTACAATTCCATCACTTAAACTCAACGATCAGAGCTCTGTGTGTGTACACTCCATTTTGCACGTGTTCAATTTACATTAAAAATAAATGATAAGGCGAACACAAAGCTGTTTTTCCAGGTGTATTGTGAGAAAAGGACATAAGGATGTTGAGGAGAACTTGATGAGGCCCAATAGAGTGGACAACATTGAGAAGGACTGCTTTATTTCTGTATCTGTAGGTCTAATGTTCATGTCAGTTATGTAGAGTTGTGTATTGTATTTACTTGTTGTAAGTTATATATTTTATGGTCAATAAAAGTGACCAAGTGTTAATGGTGTGAGACACATGTCAGGTACATGAGGTGACACTGTGTTTTGGTGTTTGGGTTGCATTTGGGATGTGAGGTGAACTGCTCTGCTGCATGTCAGTAAGAGGACTATGTGAACAGTTTTTCAAAAAGGGAACTTTTATAGATAAATGTGACTTAACAATGGTAACATATAATTCATTATTACGTAACCTGTTCTGTTAGAACAACATGAAGTTTCCTTCCAAAAGTACATTTAATGCCCGTTTGTTTTTCCATCAATAAAATGTTGAATACCAAACGTGTAGTGTAGAATTCTTACACTGTGGTGCTGCAGCGTAACTGTTGATAAAGAATCTAGAGAGCACAGCCCTGGCTGACAGCAGTAAACTGATGGGGCCCAGAAGTCAAAGTCTCATGCTGGCTTCATAAACACTATGTATCGTACAGAAGGTGAAATGTCACAGGGGCCCCGCTGTCTCCATGTGTGTCTTTAAGAACCGATGCTGAGGCATCACTGTTGTGTGTGTGTGTGTGTGTGTGTGTGCGTGTGTGTGGCTACTAAATAGGCTCTAAGGTCAGACAGTTTGATTTATTGTCTACAAGTTTAGGACTGAACTCTGTAGCTCAATGCATGGACATGCTTTATGTTTTGTGTGCGTGATTTTAACATAAAATAACAGTCCAGTTCTGTGTCTCTTTATAGCCCTTCAGCAGACACAAAGGAATCGGAGGAGGATTGACCTATCTCAGAATTTACTTTGGAGGACCAGTTTATTGTTCCTGCAGGGGCCCCCCCCCCCCCACACACACACACACAGGGCTTGTCCCCAAAGGCTGGATTAATAACTAGTGGGTTAATACAAAGTGGGTACAATTGCATATGTTGACACAATGTTGAGATTGAAAGTTCATGTGGCAGTATGAACCAGTAGCAATCTGTAATGATACTAAAGGTGCATTTTGTGTTTTCCTTCTCTAGTGAATATCATTACAGGTGAATGGAACAAAATAATACCACACAAGCAGTAGACTTTGATACCTTACCCCCAATTTTATTACTTTTTAAATAGAAAACCGTGTCCAGTGGGACAGAGTTAAAAGAACAAAATAGAAAAGAATCAAAGAAAACAAAAACATGATGACAGCACGGTCATTCATCCTGTTAGATCAGTCATAAAAATCAGCCATTCATTGTTGTAATGCTGGAGATGGGGCATTAACCCAATGGAGTGCTACAACGTACAGTACCTGCCTATAGGCAACACAAGCAGAATGCAGGCCAGAGAGGGAGGGCCTGCAAGAGGAAATGTTCTGCCCCGTAACACAGGACCATATCACAGCTCAATGGAATGGGCACAGAAAGCCACACCTCGGTAGACTGGGACCAGCCGCAACACTTATTTCAACATAAAAGAAAGTTTTTCATAAAGAGACAGTGACGTGGGACTAGAGCTATCAGCCAACCAGAGCGCTGCTCCCTCTTTCAGCCCACTGGAATAAAGGCCGGACTGGTTCCATGCTTCACCCAGGAGAGAGATAGGCCTTTTGTGTTTACTCTCCTTTGTTCAGTCACTTTCATGTCTAGGCCTGCAAAACACCACACACAAACAAACATAGATGCGCGCACACACTCACACACTTTTACTTATGTCACTTCTGGGGGTCTTTACATAGACCTAATATTAATTGTTTTGTTGCCTAAACCTTACCTTAACCGTGGCCAATGACCCAAAAGTCAGCCTTTTACAGATTGGGGATTTTGACCAATGAACTGGTCTTAAGTCTAGCATGAGTCCCTGAATGTGACTTAAGTCAATCTCACACACACACGCACACACACGCACACACACGCACACACACGCACACACACACACAGGCAGCATGATATCTAAAGCAGACTGTGCAAAACTCTTTGGTGATGACGAGTTTAAGAAAAGGAACATAAAAAAAAACACTGTCCTACAACCGTCATGGTAATACAATCTTTCCAATATACATAATTCAACAGTCAGAGAGTAGAAAACTGAGCCAAATTCAATAAATTAAGAAGAAGAAAATGATGAATTGCAGATATAAAAATCCAGCAGTTAGGTTCACAGAAATTAAAAAGTCAAGAAAAATACAAAATAAATCCTGTAGAAACAGTAACAGTGTCATATTAGCAGAATCCACTGTAACACAAGCACATCAAATGAAACTGATCTCAGTCATCAATGAGATCACTGTGACTTATGTTTTATTTTGAAAGATGAAATGTTTAAAATCAGTCTTTTGTAAACATTCACAATCAGGAGTTGTTGGAGCACTGCTGGTCTGAGAGTCTGTTTCTGCACTAAAGACAAATGGAATATTTAAGGAACATGACAGTGTACTTCACTGAGGTACACATGAATAACCTTTAACTCCCCTAACCCCACTGTCCACACACATGGACCAGGCTACAGGAACTTCTCTGATCAGGCTCACACCACAATATTGTAAGAGATAACTCTCATACATCCAGCCCAGACTGTGTTCATCATGGCGTTTTCTCTACACTTTATTTAAAAAAATGACATATTTTCAAAATATATCCATGTGAAGTCTTTTCATTTCAGTTAAAAAATAAATTAGGTAGTGAAAAAACACCACTATTGAGAGGAAGTGAGCACAGTTTATGACAGGCTTTGCTCACGCTGTCCGTAGCGATCCGTTATTGCTGGCCAGTCTCCTGAAGCCATGGTCGTTCTTCTCCAGCCAGAGCTCGGCCAGCTGCTGGGTGGAGCCGTGCGACGAGGCTTTGGAGCCCAGGCACATCTTGTATTGCTTTGCCTCCAGGTTGGGGTCACATAGGACCGGGTGGTGGATGTGCACTATCCCTGTGTCTGTGCTTCTGAACAACTTAATCCCCGACTGGACAAATTTATTAAACAGGTCCACGTCCTCCAGTCCCCAGCCCTGTATGGACGTGTCGAAGCCCCCGGCTCGGACCAGGTCTCCCTTGTAGACACAGACGATCCCGAAGCCGTAGTTCCTCCACAGCCCCGTCTTGGAGGTGAAGACGTAGTGGTTGTTGCTGGGGACCTTCCCGGCGTACACCACCTTGGGGTCGTATTGGCTGAATATGATGGGGAAGTAGGTCTGCTGTCCCAGTGCCGTGTTGCTCCGACACCGCTTGAGGAAGTCGCTGGTGAAGAGCAGGTCCACGTCGCAGTAGAAGAGCAGCGAGTCGTTGGAGAAGTGCAAGGAGCCCACCTCCAGAGCCAGCGCCCGGGAGAAGGAGCCGGTGACGGGCTTGATCTCCATCTCGGCGCGGGGATACTTCATGTGGTACTCCCTCATCAGCTCCACCTGCTTGACCCGCTCTGTGTTGTTGTCCGTGCTGAAGAGCAGGATCAGCAGCTTCACGTTCTGGTTGGGGATCAGACACACTCGCTCAAAGTTGGCCATGAAGCGCACAAAGATGTCGTAGCGTCCCGACAGAGGAACCAGGATGTTGACCTTCTTCTCTTTAGGTTCTCTCTGGTCCTGGCCGGACGTGGCCAGCTTGAAGGGCACCAGCATCTTGAGGGAGTTGGACAGGAAGGAGAGGGAGTCAGACTCCTTGTTGATGTGGCTGGCCAGAGCTCCCACGTCCATCTCCTCGTCCTCCTCCTCTCTGAACTGGATCTGGCTGAAGGTCTGTTGCAGGTAAGCGTGTCTCCTCACAGGAACCGTCATGGTCTTTCCTTTGTGCTTCTTGTAGAGCAGCAGCAGATCCAGCACATACTCTGCGCCGTACAAGGGATTGACCCTTCGGTAGCCGTACTGGATTTCTTTGAAATCAATGACCCGGCCCCGTGTCTTGGCGTTGGCATTGATCATCTCCATCACTTGCATTATGATGTCGTCCAGGGCTTGCCTCTGGGAGGAGTCCATCCCGCGGCGTGGCGGCTGCCCGTCAGACAACGAGAACAGGTATTTGCCCGTGAGGAACTCCCACTCCAGAACCTCCTCTCTCTGCCGCGGGTGGAAGCGCATGAAAGACGGAGGCATGCCCAGCTGGAGGTCTTCTCGGCTGGGCTCGGCCGCTCCGTAGCGCCCCATCTGGACGATCTCCCGGTGGAGCTGAACGGTTCGATGGCGCAGGTCAGCAATCTTGCGACTGAGCATGTAGCTGTGGAGGCGGTACTGGTACGGGGGGTTCTTGTTGGGATGCAGGGTGATGGCTCGATGGATCTTGCTGTTGTGGAGATCTCGTATGTAGCCCTTCTTATTGGGTTCATAGTTCTCATAGAAGAGCTGCTGCATCTGTGGAAACAGGAGATGGATTGATGTTAGTGCATGTTCATATGCAAAATATCACTTTTGCCCCTAAGCACACAGAATACTCTGACATTACAAATAAAGGTACAGGGACGAGCAGGAATTGGGTTCCCAGCTGTACATGAACACAATGCTGTCTACTGAGCTATCATGATTGTTCCATCAGGTGTTTCTACAGGATTCTGGATTCAGAGATTAGCTTTTTTAAAGAGTTTTTATATTTCTTCAAATTGATCATTTAAGCCCTTGTCTGCTTGAAAAAAAGCATACAACATACTTCCTTAATTGGAATTTAGCATGTAAGTGCAATGCTGCTTTACAGTCAACTCTTCATTCAAAGATAAGGATGAGTCAGTGGAAAACCAGTTGTAAATAGGGATTTTGTCTCTGTGCCATTCCCATCTCTCCTCTGCTCCACCACACTGACTGAGTGGACACAGGTCTGTTCAGAGCAGAGGCCACAGCAGAATGAAACTAGTTGCTACTACTGCTTGCTAGCCAATAGCCATCATTACAAAAAACTAGTGACGTCGTAGTAATTAAATCAACCGCCTGCTGAACCAGCAGAACATGGACTTGCACATACACACTTGCCTGCAGCCACCCTCTATCAACTCTTCATCCACAGCCCGTATTTTTTACACAGTCACACAGAGCATGTGCCAACTGCAATTGCAAAAAAGCTTAACATTGTAATGTTATGTTACAGTTGAGACTCATTAGCTGTGTTTGAAAATGAGTTGAATTCTTGTACACTTTGAGACTTACGCCTCAAACACACGTACAATAACTAATCGTAATAGTATGGCATCAGTTAACATAGCTGTCAGTTATCGTTATTGGTCCTGAGATTGCACCTCAGATAAAAAATACTGAAAAAATGCAGGTTTTAAGGGCATGGAAACACACTGAATGTAAACCAACAGAAACACTCTTTGTCCTGTATTCTGCTGACACAAACTTCAAATGAAAGGACTCAAGGGGTGTGTTGTGCAGCAGCCACTGCCCAGTCCAGCGCTGACCACAAGGGAGTCAGTGTGTGTTTACTGCAGACCTGCTGCAGGAGCTTTTACAAACCTACTGTTCCTCAAAATCGCAGGAGGCTAAAAGTGTAAACATTGGGACAGCTGCTTTTGAGCAGCTGGCAGGAGCTCCGTCGTGGTCAAGAAGGCAGGGTTTGTGTGGTTGCCTCCCAATGAAGGGAGCATCAGACTCCACTGCAGCCCCCAGAAAGTTCTAAATTGAGAGGACGGCTCTGGAATGCAGCCACAGGCCTGATCCCCAGGCAAAGGGAGAGCTATGGAAAGGGATACCCTAAAAGCTCAATACCATCACAGTTAACTGCCCTGAGTAACTCTTTGCTTTTCCATGGATCTAGCCTGCATTCCTCTGCACCTACGAGAGGGCTGCCTGCCAATCAAAACACAATGTATCCTTGTCGTTCATGGAAGTGTTGAGCCGAGATGGGCCCTTCAGAGGGTTAAGGGGTCAGGCTTTTACACAGAAGATACAGATGTCAGTTTTAAATGACAAGGTAGAGAGACATGAAAGACAAACCTAAAGCGATGTCAATTAAGACGCAGATGAATTTAACATTGATGTTCCTCCAAGCATGTTTTAGACATGACAGGATCTAAAAGCAAAGCTTGTGTTTTTTGGTTAAAATGCCTTCAGGTAGTAGTGCCATATGCCTTTGTCTGCATTGGTTTTAATGCTAAGACTAAGGTTAGAGAAGTTCCACAAAAAAGAGTGGTTCCCTCCATCCCTCCCCCACAGTATTTTTCCAGCAGGCTAGTAGAGTTGATAGTGATGCTGTAGGAGAGCTCAGACTGTCTCCAGCAGAGTAACACCAGTGGTTATCAGCTGACAGTCAGGATGTTTGTGTCTCTCCTGTGGCTTCGCAGCGTCATTAGCACCATTCCTAATTACGTGACCTCAACTTTTGTGGTCACTGTTGTCGACTTATGACTCATTAGAGCAATTTCTTCACAGTCATTAAACTGCCCAAATCCCTGCCCTGGCTAGAAAGGTTCTCTAACGGGCAAGACAAGAAGGTACAGTAGGTCACTCACAAGTAACCACAGCTATTACAAAACTCGAGAAGATGATGATATGTGGATATTGCTGCTCAAGGACCTCAGCTTCAATGCAGAACTCATATTAATTGAACACTGTAATCAATTGAACACTGTAAACACACAATATTAGATAGGAAGATGTGTACGCTATATTGAAGACACCAGGAACACTTAAAGTGGGAAAATCAAAAACAGCAGCAACGTTATATTTAAACTGTATGACCTGTTTGACCAACTCAATTTAAAATGTAACACATTAACATACAGGAAAGATGATCTGTGATTGGTATTGGTTCCCCAAGTACTCTCCCACCCATTTCAAAGTTTCTTTTTAATCATCTCTCCAATGTGCATTTGTATAGGAAAAAGGGAATCTCCTGGATAATATAAATGTAGGTTTTTTTTCTGAGCATTAGATTGAATTATTTCATCTTCCTTTCATTGAAATGTGGTTGCCCATGAGCATCAGCCAGGCACACTTACTGGGAAAGGAATTTCATCTCAAGCTCAGTAATGAAAAGCTCATTATTATTATTATTCCCCAGTGTTGAATGTTTTAGTACGACACAAACTGGCGCTCGTCATGTCATGTTATGTCTGTAGAACCAAAATGAGTCTAACAGAAGAAGCAGTCATGGTAGGCTAACTTGGATTTGCTGATCCCTGGGGCAGATTTGGATGTTTTTGTTGACACTACATCAACTCTGAGAAATAAGAAAGTGGTTTATCCTAATCGGTTGACACACATCCCCCCACGATGACATTCATCATCAAGATAACTTACGCAGGCAACTATGTGTGTGGGTGTTGTGACGAGTTTCAGACAGTGTTGCCTCATCCGGTTTCTACACAGTCAGCTTTCTGTAAGCATTGAGCAAACAGAAATTCAGGTTCAGACGTTTCTTTACAATATGAGTCCAATTGTCTTCTGTCCTTTAGGTTTTATGGCCACAAGCTTGCACTTTTGACTTTATCAAATTGACATTGTCAGTGAGGCAATTCAATTATTATTTTTTTTACCTCTGGAACCATTGACAGGTGAAGTAATTTCTCAAACTCGGAAACACTATTGGCATTATTGGAAAGGACAGAACAAAACTTTTCCATGTAGGATGGAATGATAAAACGGTAAACTAAGGCTTAAACCTCTGACTGTTACAGTATAGTCATTGGTTGGTGATTCAAAATCAAAACTGGAACCAAAGCCAGGGATAGATCTTTGTCAGAAGACGCTCCACCATTTAGGTGTCTCCACACACATACTAGACTGAGATGTGATCCACACAATCACATATGATATCAGTCGTATAAAATCTGACTGAACACTGAACAATTATAGCTCTGATAAAATAGCAATTTAACGTGACATCACACATCAAGATCAGTTAACCACTCATTGATAGTACCACTCTGCAAGTGATTCAAACATTTGTATTAAAAAGGAGTTTGTGACTCCGGAGCAGTCTGAGAAAATAACCTCTGGTGATGTTATAGTGGTGTCATCAGGGTAATCTCAGTTTGGGTTTGGAGACAACAAAGGAAAGTGTGCATTATTTGTATTTGCAAAGGCATTTTCAGGCAGGGTGGGGCTAAACAAAGTCCCCCAACAATTTGGGATTAGAGCACTAACTAGCTGGAGCACCACTTTAGCATTTATGGTTGAAAACCATCTATGGACATGCCAAGTAGTGTTTCTTGGGAGTCGTGGTGTTAAAAATATGCTCCAGGCACACAGCAGAGTAAATGAATGTTAGCAGACAGCCATTAGTACAAGATAATGTGTGTATGATACAGATGTAGCCTTGTGTGTGATGCTGTACGGTTCAGCTAATGGATTATGCTAAGGGAGTGGAAGTGAAGCCTGAGGCCCAGAGCAGCATGACCTCCACTCTGGCTGGGTTTAATCTGCAGGACAATAGGCCATGGAAATCTAATTGGAGACGGCATTATGCTGCTGTAATTGGCTCCGGTAAACGAGGGCCGTCTGTCCACACTAATTTTCTCAAATCAGTCAAACGCTTCTCACACCCAAGACAGCTCAACAATAGGTCTGGAACTGGGGCCATATTACAGAAACTTCCTATCTTAAGTCCTAACTTAAGATAGGAGAGTCTAAGATAGGATTTACTCTGATTTGGTATTACAGAAGCAAATCCTAACTAACTTTAGGAATCCTATCCTATTTTACCACATCCTATCCTAAGTCTGTTTAGGAAATCCTAACTGCTAAATCAAAGGTCAGTTTGCAGCATGTATGTCTGTTGCATAGCAACCGACAATGTTCTATCTCAACTGACTCTCAGCCCAGCCTGACAGTATTGTGTAGGCTAACAGCTAACTTTGCTTAATTTGCCATATGGAGCAGAAAAGGCCTTTGACTTTAAAAAAGACAAGTTTGAGCTGTTGGTGACATCTGTGGAGAGGGTGAAGGAAGTTTTGTATCCAATATTTTTTTTTTAATTTTTGTTTTTAAGAGTAATTTCGGGTCATTCAATAGCATTTAAGTAAATACATTAACTGTGTCTCCATTGACTTGGTTTAATAAAAGAAAACACAGTTAGTCTGGGTCCAACTGAAAAGTTAGGCTGGCTGAAGGGTTATCCTAAAGTTAGGAGACTTTTTTAAAGATTTTGGGCAGCTAGGATGCTTCTGTAATACACTTTTCCTATCTTGAAATAAGATAGGAACATTGATGTAGGAACTGTTAATCTGTAATGACTATTTTCCTAAATCAGGTCCTAACTCTAATTACCATGGTTACCAACCAGTTAAGATAGGAATTGTGAGATAGGAAGTTTCTGTAATACGGCCCCTGGTGTGTGATGGGAGGTAGTCATGACACCAGATTACTTTAATATGAGCCTTCTATCCTGTGCAATGCTGGGGAGTGAGATTGTATAATCCAAGGAGAAATGTTGATGTTGATGAGCAGAATTCTAGAAGGATTGATCTTTTGAAATACTTCTGCGCACTGCTCCAGCCTTTGGTGAAACGTGTAGATTTGCTCAAAGTTTAAATATCCCTCTGTAGTGGACGGGAGCGTCAAACATTTACGCTTATTTGTTTCCTTTCCGGCAATGTTTTTTTCTACTCCACTCATTGACAAAACCTACAAACAAAACTTGGAGTTAAAGATCATGGTACCTATAAAACATGAAATGTAATAGCTTGTATGTCCAGCCTTGTTCTTCTACAAAGCTGCAAAGAAAAAAAATTGGGTCCCAAACTGTGTGGCTCGAGCACACACCAATTACAGACTTTATTTAATCTATAACCTTTACAGCTGTTATTTCATGTCTGCTTGCATTCTATCTATAAAATGTATTTATATTCATATCTGAAGCATTTACAGTAACATTCTTTAACACCAACGATACCTACTGTGGTTGGTCGATGCCTGCATAAGACACTGGGTTGAGATCGGGTCGAGATAACAGTTTCTGAATTAGCAGAGGAACTGAAGAGACAGTGAAGGTTGTGGTGTGAATTAATCAGCAGGAGCATCAGACAATGCCAAGGTGCAATTTGAACAGAACCAGGTCAGGATATTAGAAAGACAGCAGCCCGCATATGAAAACAGAACAATAGACTCTGTGCTGCCGAACACTGAGAGGAGAGCTGAATCATTTCATTCTATGGCTCGTACGTATAGTTGGACATTTATCGTGACTGGAGAAAACCGTACAAATCTTTATACTTCTAGGCACTGTGGTAGTAGCATTTAAGAACCTTCTTAATTTTAACTGAAAGTCTTTCTAAATAACTTTTATTTGTTAAGAGTCATGTCTTGCTATTGCTCAACACATACACGATCAGTTAAACAACTGGTATCACGCACATTTTCATTCATTTAGCAGACACTGGTTGGAAAAAGCTATATTTTCCTTAGTATGCTCCAGAGGAGTTAATGGGCAGCAAACTCCAAACTAGAGACATTCACTTTTAAACATTATTTTAACGTTTTCTCAGTTCGAAATTTACCGATTATTATTTTTTTTAAAGTAACAAACTGACAGATGTTTATCTTTCCAAAACCACTTTTCCAGAGCAGGACATAGCGGTAGTGTGAGTAAAGCATGCTGTGTTGAAATGCCCACAGGGAAGCCATACATGCACCGACATGCTGCTGCGGGTTCACTGCAGCACAACTAGAAATATATGACTTAATCAAATCATAATCACTTTATCTGACGCTATGCACTCCTGTTGCACTGCATCCATCTACCTAATTATTCTCTGTTTGGCCTTTTGCCTTTTCTGTTCAACGTTGCTGCTGGTGAATGCCACCCTGTTAAAACCAAAAGTGGCACAGTGGAAAATCATATTGTAAAGTAGCACAGGTTCAAAAAAGAAAAAACCTTTAGCATTCGTCAGTATAGAAAATCTTTGGCAGTTTTACTGATTTCCTCTGCTGCACAGTCATGATATAATTAGGTCATTGCTAGTGTTGATGATTCAACACATTGGCATAGATCCACAAAACAGCTAGAGAAATCTAGACGAGTAACACTATCCTCTCTTCCAGCGAATACACACCATTGTTTCCATGACAGCAACCTCTGAGCCTGTATAAAGTGCTTCTGAGTTCAGTTGTCAGCTCAGCTGTGCATGAAAACTTTCAGATACTGTTATTAGATGACTGGGGCAACTTTAATGGGAAACTACTCAAGGTCTTTTAAAAAATAAATTAGAGACGTAATGTAACCTACATTTATAACTTCTATTCAACAAATCCCATGTGCAGACCCAAACCAACAATGGGTGTATTCTACTAACAAGTATTGTGTCCAAAGCCTAGAGATAGATCTTGTTGAACCAAGGATCTCCACACATGGATTGAATGAACAGGATATTGGATCATGGAAACATGGGTGGCAGTTGCCAAAGTCAATGTCCAAGTGCCACAAACCAGGCACTATCATCATGTCAGAACCAAGAGAACACAGATGCATCTGTGTAGTTACAAAGATAGAAGTACCAAATGTTCAAGTACTGCATCTATTAGGTGCAGTGGCGGGCCGTCATGGCCAGCAGAGCCTTCTCTGCTGGCCTAAAGACTTTCAGAAAAACAAAATTATATATTATTAATACATTATTATATTTTTTATTAAATATATCATTTATACATTTTAATATATAAAATGTTTTCATTAATTATATCTACTTCAAAGAGTTTGTTCACGTAAGTGAATTGTTTTTCCTTCGGCTGCGCTGCCTCCAGTGTGCTGTGCTACTATATATTAGAGCTCTTATCCAATCAGATTATTTCCCTGCGCTGTCTCCGGGTAAAAAAATATCTGGCTGAGGCCTTCAGAATTCCGAGAGAATCCCCTCTCTGTTGACGCTAATGGGGAAGATGTTGTGATTGACATGCTCTTTAACCAATCAGATTTCGATTTTTCCGACTTGGGCGTATCCTTTTACATGGCTAGGCCTTCTAGCTGGCCTTGTCGCAATCGCAATCGGGAGGGAGAGTAGCCTACTTGAACTACCGCTAGCTAGCCGACATTACTGTCTATGGATAGAAGGCAGTATGTTAGATCTCTTCTATTTTTGATTAGATCTTTTAGATGAGACTGTCGAAACACACAGTGGATTACAGAGGAGAAGGAGTGGATTTAATGGACAACTTACTAGGGAAGTTTTTTTATTGAGAAAAGGACCTTTTGAGAACAGCTGGACATTGTGAAGGAGGGTGGAACAACACCACAGCTAGCCGCTCTGACCCAGCTGGATAGATGATCTGTGCGACACTTCCAATCAGGCAGCAACTTATGAAAGGTAGGCCTATTGTTGGCTCATTGCTAATTGTATTGCTGGATATGTCTGCTAGCCTACTTGCAACTGATCGCTGCCGTGTGTGGTGCTACGCTGGGTTTTCAAACCGGTGTTTACTAGGAGCGGTGACCACAAGACGCGCTACGAGTGCGTGCGCTGCCAGTGCCGTTCTGCTATTCATTCTCCATGGTATGACCCGCTAGTAGTGCGCTGCTTCCCAGCATAATTTTCCTGCTTAAAACTTATTAAAACGTGCAAATAATGTTTGTTTTTTTAGCTGCTGCGCTGTCCAGTGCTCTAAAAATGGGAACTAAATTGATAGACAGAAGATCTGACAGGTAGTTTTCATCCTGGCGCAAGGTCTGTGATTAAGCTGGGATCTGTGTGTGTGTTTGACATTTGCCTTGACCGGTAGTTGCTAGTGACTTGTGGCTGTTTTGAATTTGTTCTTGATTATTTGGTCATGTCATGATTTAGACTGTGTGGGGTCTTTTCGTGATGCAGCATCTTGTCAAGCTGTGTAGTGTGTAATATTAGTTGGCCTATGCTCTTGATGGTTTAGTCAACATGTTTAGTGTCATGTCATTGTATTACACTCGTTAATAGTTACTGTAACTGCTGCAATCGTATGGTTAATCCAATGACAATAGCCGTGACGTGATCATGAAGTTATTTATTTATTTATTAAGCGGTTTGATTTTCGGGATGATGGCTGTGAAGGCCTAGGTGTAAAAGGCACGGCCCGCCACTGATTAGGTGTAAATGAAAGGAAATCCAATATTTCAGTCCTCAGAGCAGTGATTTGAAAGTCTCCACCTCTAAATCTGAGGTAATGGTTCTCAGCAGGAAACTGATGGATTGCCTACTCCGGATAGGGAATGAGTCCTTTACCCAAGTGCAGCGTACTGCTGCTGTTGTGAGCTGGAAGGCAAAGCTCTCGATCTACAGGTCGATCTTTGTTCCCACTCTCACCTTTGAAGGCTGGGTCATGACCCAAAAATCTAAATTGCGGATACAAGCGGCTAAAAAGGTGGTTAGGGCATTTTGTAAGGACGCCCCTGGGTGCATACCTAGGGAGGTGTTCCAGGCACGTCCAGCTAGGAGTAGGCCACGGGGAAGACCCATGACTAGTTGGAGAGATTATATCTCTACACTGGCCTGGTAACTAGGGCTGCTTGATTATGGCAAAAATGATAATCACGATTATTTTGATTGATATTGTAATCACGCTTATTAAAGACGATTATTCACTGTAGGGATGCACCAAAATGAAAATTCTGTAAATTCTTTCAACATTGCATACATTGAACTCCCAAATGTGCTCCTCAAACATAGCCTACAACTAAAAAGCCACCATAAATAAATAAACAGTGAAACTTTCCAATCTAAGAGTAAAATTATTATTTTACTAGGGATGTGATTGTGAAAAACTCATTTATTTGCACGTTGAGGAGGTATGAATCTACAAAAAGATCTCTGTGTATCCAGGCTCAAGAAATGCAATCCGAGCACGGAAGCCTTCCACATCAACAACGTTAACGGGCAGGATATCCCCGGTTCATTTTAGCCACAAAGCCACAGGGCTTTTCTGTGCGGCGGCTCACACTGGCGAGGTGTCACTGTATGACACCACCGTCACAGAGTTTCAACTGGCAACTCGCTATTTTGCTCGCGCAAGGCGTTTGTGTTTGGATTTAACTTCAGTCTTGGGTGAGTACTTTAACTTTATGCTGAATAAACCATTGCACTGCAATCGCTGAAAGTGTTCGGGCGGGGGCGGGGCAGAGCGCACACAGAAGGGTTTGCTGCATTTACCACACAAGACACGGCGTGCGACACAATGATTGTTTTATTACGATTATCTTGTTTTCATGATCGGGGGGAGCCAAAATCGTAATCGAAATTGAATTTCAATTAATCGCCCAGCCCTACTGGTAACACAGTCAAAGTTGCTAATGTGGACCTGGAAAGGGAAAATTGGGGTACTGGATCGGATGCCCCTGCAACCCAAACCTGGATAAGTGGATGAAGATGAGTGATGGTTGAGCTTATAGTAATACCTGAGCATATTTATGACACTTAGTTACCTCTTCCCTATACTGAGGTCCTGGAAATGCTCTCATTAGCTCTATGTGAGGTTGTGTTGTGTCATTTGCGTTAACATACTTGCCTGATCTTATGTGTTGCACAGTGGAAAGAAGATGATCACCTTCATAAGTGCCATCATCATGGCTCCATGATAACATTGAATATGAACTCTTATTCCAGCATGCTGAAAGCCCTAATAAAGGAGGAATGCGACTGGCCTTTTAGTTTGAGTCTTCTGATTGGTGGACAGTACTGGGTGACAAGAGCAGAAAAGGCCCTTTGTTCCCTCCAGTCGGTCCCTCTCCCCAAATTCCTTCTTTAGCTCAAGCTCCCGGGTAGAGATAAGGAGATATGCACCAGATTTGTTACGACTCAATTTCAGAAGAGAGTCCAGGCCACATGAAATGGGGATTTCCCACAGTTCGGAAAAATTAAATTCTGACAATAAGGTCACATACCTCTGACACACTTATTACATCTGTCAGATGAAGTCTTTGATTTAAGAAATAAAATGTTTCTCATATTCTGTAAAGCAAAATGTATTTTAAACCACTTGCCATACCTCCAGCAGGGGTTGACACTAAGGTTTCAAAAGCACTTGCCCATAGGGAAAGTACAGGTAATGTTTTACTTGCCCGAATGTCGTGTTCACTTGCCCAAAAAAACTGTTAAACAATGATATATAGGCTAATTAAATTATATATTTTAGCGAACCGTATCTCTTAAATGCAAACACAGCTTACTAGTCTCATCCTGACCACATACAACCAACAACAATTCATATAAGCCTAGATATCATGACATCACACTACACCAAGCGCTTGGTCCTGCTGCAGCATCGTGAAAGGGCCTCTTTTTGCCATGCACCTGGCCTGGTTTTGGCTCAGAAAACTCAGTCTAGCTCAGAGTCAAGCTGAATGTTAGCTTCCACACAAAAGTGTTCAGAAAAATGTAACTTATTTTACTTATTTAAAAAGGTCACATTGTGCGAAAATGTGATAGTCTGCCATAAAATGATTAAAGTCCACCATGTTAAAGCTATTGCCCAGTTATACTGTAAGTAGGGAGGGGGATTATTAATTTCTATTCATATTGATACCATTATAAAGACTCCACAATCCAAATCTTTATTGATACTTTTCTATTATTTTGTTAAAAGAGAACTGGTATTATTGCTTTAATTGCTTATAAGATTAGAAGAGCTAAGGATAGGACTTTAAACAGGTCATAATTCCATATTTAGGCCTACTAATAATGTTATATTGCTGAGGAAACAAGTTTTTTACCCAAACTGTATTATTCAAGCTTCTCACGAAAAACTTAAATTTCTTTTTTTCTTGATGTTACATTTGAACACATCATGATGTCATTTTATTGACCTGTGCCTAATAATCATTTTACTGAGCCGACCTGAACACATCACATTTGAACCGTTTGCGATTTTTTTTAAAGCCAACTAGTTCTTATCCTGCAGATTTTAATATAGATTTAAAAACTATCACATTTTTTAACTGCCGGACTTGCTACACAGTCTCTCGTTTGCGTTTGTTGATCACCGCTGCTTTGAATGAATGATGAGACGGTGCCGAGCCCGTCTGCAGCATGGTCTGCAGCGGCAGCGACTCAGCGGACGTATTTTTTTAAATTTTTTTTTGGAGACAGAGTTGAAGCGGGTTGAAGGAGTTTCTTCAAGACAGTCGAAGGTACAACACTTTTACAGTCTATGATGCAGACCAGTGATGGAATAATTCACCAAAGTAGGCCTAATTAGTTGAAGATGACCCGACTCTACTCGATATTTAAAATTACATCATGTGACCTACTGGACTCCATAGCGGTATCGATAAGCTCAAACGTTATTGATTTCTGGGGTTTGAATATAGCGGAACCAGGTCCGTAGCCTAATAGAGCCGGCTTTCGAAACGTAGACAGCAAAACTGCGCGCACACAGGCTGTTTTGCGGACTCTAAAACACATGAATAAATAGCGTAGACTACTGACTACTCATCCACTTGCCCGGTCGGGGCAAGCGGGCAAGCGTTAGTGTCAACCACTGTCCAGTCCCTAATGATGTTGAGAGTGAGATTCTAATTTTTTTTTTCATTTGATTATTTATTGGATGTTTTAGTCGGTAACAAATTACAACTGTAGCTTTAACAATGGCAGCAAAGGAAATCAAGGCGAGATAACATACTCATCCTGACTCGCATCCCTCCTGCCCTGATCCTCACCACAGGAGATTCCTGATCACATGTCAGCCTCTGGTGACATGGCCTCAGCCTGGAGTCCTTATCTACCAACCTAAAACACAGCAGCCTCTCTTTTCATTCACCAGTGCCAGAATAGAACCTTGGCAGTGGACTGGCAGGATATCACTGCAGGCCTGAGGGAAAACTGATAGTACAAACTCACTGAATGGGTCAAAATAGCAGAGAGTTGGAGAGTCACTTAAGACCTGATCTCAGTAGTGGAGGGTTGAATAGAGACATCTTCTAAAAGCCCAGTGTTGAATATCTACCATTGGCAAAGAATCCAAGGTTCAGACAACTGCCACAGAGAGAGGAAAATCTAAAGAGCTTAACACTGAAGGATCCTACACAGGTGTCAGGCTATTTAGTCACTTACTTAGACCGACATTCACACCCACTTCATGCAGTGATTGGTCACTTGTGTGGAAAAGGTGCTAAAGTTTGAACTTTTCTCTCTAGCTTCCTTTCTTTTTAAACACAATGTAACACCTTTGACATAATTCTAATTGAGGATAATTCACACAATCAATATTGCACATCCCCTCCCCTCTATGATGGTCAGTGTTTCTCCCACCTTTAAGTGTGGCCATTTGGATCAGCTTCGGACCCTTTTGATTTCCAAGGTGGTGGGACAACATGTCAATTGAACCAGTTATTTTCCAGTATAAACCTACCTTTCTCAGAAAGGCATACAGCCAAGCAGATGGCAGAGCTACTCTCAATGTCATTTTCACATCAAGCAACCCCCCCCCCCAAAACACATGATAGAAGAACCATTTCCTAATGTAGCCCTATTTCAGTACAACAACCCGAAAGCCTGATCTGCTGCAGGCTTATACTGGTGCAAACCTGTCTTAAAATCTTCCATTCTCCAGAAATAAGGACACACATTGAATTTATTTGATCTATTGTATGACAGCTTGTTATAAGTGTAATGTGCACAGAGCTATGCTGAGTGTTAATGTTGTTCACACGGTGCAGATTATCAGTTCTACATAAGTCAGCCAAATGTACAGGGAGAAAATGAGGACAGCACAACCACAATGATCAGATTATTACACAAGGCAAAAGCAGAAGCTGACGCTTGCCTCACCTCTGAGATATGCTGCACAGACACACACGGTCAGTCACACACTCTATATTTCCATCTGCTGTGTTTTTACCAGAACCAATAGTCACCTGCACAGAAGTCTTGGTCACGATCCAATGAAACTATGAGTCACGAAGACTCCACAGACAATGACAGCTGCTACTGCTCCTGAAACTGTTACTACTACTATCAGCTGCTTAGAACTAGGGCCTCTCTAGGGCACGTGGCCAGTTTGGAACCTTTTTTCTCTCATCTCTACCTCACAATTGCACACACAACTAAAAACACACCTCCATATGTCAATGTGGTGTACAATCCAAATAATCCTGTCCTTGTAATTCACAGGAACTAAAAGGGATCATTTCAGTTTGTGACAACTTTGGGTGAGAATACGTCGGTGACATCCCTACAATAAAGTCAATGGGTCCATCAACACACTCATGATCCAACGCATGATCAGACATGTACGAAACAAGAAGTTAATCCAGATGATCCAAAAGCCTCGGAAGTCAAACTGAAAGTGAGCAAACCTGAAAAGGCTGCTGATCATATCTCATTGCACACAGTAGGTCAAATAAGGAACTGTGATAGATAGACGGTTTGGATAGTAATCTAACCATTCACTGCTTCCCCCCCTCTTTTCTAAATAAGGTTGTCCAACAATGCTGATACGTGTGCAGTCTATCAAGTATCAAATAACAGAATGAGTCGTTGACTGCTTAGTGAATTAACGTCAAGGTTCAGTTGAATTAACTTGCTACTCGACGCCAACCAAACGTCATGGTATGGAAATTGACAAAATACTGAGAGAATACAGTGAGGTGTGAAGAGGAGCCCTGATCCCACATTGACTCTCATCATGGCATACCACAGGCTGCTTTTACTCTGATCAATACAAATACCAAGTGCCTAGCACAAACTCAAGAGGCAAGCACACAGTCAACCTGTATTTGAGAAAACATACAAGAAAAACACAAAAGGCGAGTCCCCCGAGGCGGTGTTAAAGGCTTTCTAAGAGTCCTCCACCAGCGACTGGGTTCCTGCTCCTCATAGCCACACTGAAACAAATACTTACGGGGATTTTTATGACAAGCAAAATTGGTTAACAGTGAAAAGATGGATAGCTAGCCCTTAGTTTAAAGGTCACATGTTGGTCACATGATGAGGACCCAGGTCACCCAGTGCAGGGGGACTGTGGGGTAGCTATTAGGATGTGCATGTCCTGGACTGCACTCTTTAGACACCTTCAGGTGTGTATAAATACAGCTCTTTGGTTTGGTTAATGGGATTATCTCTCCTTCTGTGATTAACCAATCTCTAATTACGTACAGCAGAATTTAATATGATTAAATGCAATACAGAGAACAATGCATTTCATTGATTGGATGACAACAGTTAAGGACCTCTCCCTAGCCACAAGCGGCATAAAATAAATTGTTATTCATCACTAAATCCTGGACTATCCCTGACCAGAGGGTTGCTCAGGTGTGGATGGGGCCTTACTGAAACCTCAGGTCTACAGCAGCTGACAGCTGTTCATAACCGCCTGTCTGCAACAGAGCTGAACATGGGCAGTATCAACTGCTCTCTGACATCAAGGAAAAAGCATAAACTAAGACGTACATCAAAGCCAAGGGAAAAACTACCCAATATTGGTCAAATGCTTCATCTTTTTCTTTTTTATTGTTGAAGTTAATTCTAGCTGTGCGGTGGGCAGCAGCATACTTGTGGAGTTCTGGTGGTCCACAGAGTTAGCATTTAGTGAGCGCCGCCCAAGAAAGCTAGAGAGAAGAAAAGGAACTGGGACGAGGGTGTAGGAAAGATGGGAGACAAGTGTTTATACACATACACACACACACACACACACACACACAGACACACACACACGAAAGTGAATGTTTATGCAAGTCTATAATCTGCACCTCAGTCCCTGCCCTAAACAATCCCTCCATTCCAAAAGCGAATCTTCCTTTGAAGTCAAACTTGTCCCTTGGCCATCTTTAGAGCTCTTATCACAACGCCTTTAAACCAAGTGAGGAAGTGCATGGCGCGGCACCTGTACACACAATTCCTGGAGCTTCATCCTGTCAGAAGCTCTTAAATCCCCTGTAGGAAGACGAAGGGGCACAACAATCATAAAATACACTGCACTCGATAACACAAGTATGTGTGGAATTACCAAACTACATTCACTCTTGCATGACAAAAACTAAATCGTTAGTTCAAGTTGCTTTTATTACAACTATTAGCTACATTTAAAGCTGCACTCGTTGCAAAGTAACCATATGAGAAAACAAACGAAAGAAGGAAGCTAAATTAGCAGAAGCAGCAGAGAAGAAGCTGGTGTGTGTATGTGTGAGTGGCTACAGAGAGCTCCATGTCCACTCCGCTGGCACGTCGGAAAAGATACAGGTTGTACATGTTTAAATCCTTATACTGGCCGAGGTGTAAGGGGTGTGGATCAGTGGCCTAGCAATGAGGGAACAGCAACATGGAGGAGCACTCTGTGTTGTTTCTGGGAATAATCAATGATGCGACATGTGCAGAGCCTCTTTCAGCTTTTGAAAACACATGAGAGCATCTACGGTCAATGAGCTACCTAGCAAGCACTTGTTTGGAGGTTATGGGGTATGTCATTGTCAACACTTTGCACATCCATTATTGATCTGATGTGTGTGTTTGTGGCTGTTAGGTTTTTATTATTATACGGGTCCATGTTGTCTGCCTTGGTGATGCTCTCTCACACTCCTGTGTGCTGGTCCGGCTCACACTGAATAGACTTCACTTGAACAATGAACATCTTTACCTATTTACGTCTGATATAATTCCACTACATCTCAAACTCTTGAATAACATGGGACCTGCTGTATAAACATGAATCCTCTCACAGGGCTGCTTCTCCTGTCTTCCAGAGGCCATCTCAGTGAAGAAGACTGTGTGTAGCCGTGTGACATTATAAATATAATTGAGCGTTGGTTTCACATTTCCTCTATGTTTACAGGAGTAACTGCTTTGACATGCTGAGAGACAACAAACAACAGTGCTGTCCTCAGACCATCTCAGTTCATTGCCAGAAAGCCCAAGGACAAGGGTGCTCCACTACTACACACTACAGTAAAACACTATCAACCACCAGCACCAAAGGGTGCCAAGATAAGAACTACAGGTAAATGATCTTGCATGTGTGTTACCCCACACAGTGTTGTTTCTATGCCCCAAGGTTCTCTTGAGTTGGACCTGCGCACGGAGCAGAGGTGCTGCTGGGTAGAGAACACATGGTGTGACTGCAGAGCATCGAGGGGGAGTAGGAGCTCCAGGAGAGTTTGGGAATGTGTGTGTGGAGCTGAAACTTGCATACAGTCCTCTGTGCCTCCCCCCAGCCCCGGGGTCTGCCTAGGGGGGTGACGGCGGGCGTGGGCTACTAATTACAACACCGTCCTTGTTTGATCCCACTGACAGCACGGCCAAGCAAGCCCCAGGTTAACGGGGAAACAGCTGTATGATGATGGTTATAGCTCATTGTCCAGATGTTACCCCTGGTGCCTGGGCTGTGACACCTACCGTCCCATAAACCCCTAACCCGTACCTTTGTGCTTATCGACGTGTTCTATTTGTCTGTGGCGTTATCATGTTGCTTATTATGCCAAGGTGGTTTTTGTACTAATCACACACTTCGCACCCATAAGGAGCGGAGTGTGAGAGTAGCATTTTTTTTAACCTGTCTTTCCCTGACGTTCTCTTTATCCTTCCTACTTTAAGGGGCGCAGCGCACGCTAGACGACTCTTCAGTGTATCCCCCCTGTCTCCCATGTTTGGTTACTGTCACTCTATGTCTCTTGGCGGGGTATAACTGTAAACAGATTATCGTTGTTCTGAAACATGTACAATGACAAAATAAATCATCTTGATTCTTGAATCTTGAAACATGAAGCGGGCTGTGAAACTATCTGGGATCCCAAACGATTTGCATAAAAGAGGGATCTGGAGAGGAGTTGCTGCTCGGACACTTTCAGATGTTAAGTCCATGTGCTGGGAACCAAAGCAAATGCCAAGGCATTTCAAAATAAAATAGTATTCCATCTGCTGCAGTCTAAAAGACCACATCACATTAGGGTTTGTTTTTGTTGTTGTTCATGGCAAAATGCCAAATGAATAATTCCATTCATTATCATCCTTTAGTGGCCAGATGGTTGTTGCAGGAGAAAAAGCTCCTTATGGGCAAACAGATGTAGAACAACTGCATCACCTCACAGTGTGGGTCACTGTCAGAACATCAGAATGTACATTGATCAGCTGCATTTCAAATGCAGCGAGGTTAGCACTGCTTGAACATTCCTGAGGAGAGCTGGGTTTCTACAGTGTAAGACATTTTACGGTGTTTTTAAACCTCAAGCTACTTAAATGAGCTTGTTTTCTTGACCCCAATATTGACTGCAATCCCAATCCTCTAGGAATGCATTACTTTAACTCCTTATTTTACTGTGAACTCAAAGGACAATAAGCTCTCTGTAATAACTGCTGAGGTTATAGCCGACTGGCACACCCATTCCTGACCATGTGCATTAAGGGCTCGAGCGTGTCGCCTTTTTCAAATAAACTGGACTGTGGTGGATTGTCACTGTGTTTCCAGTAAGGGAATGATCCTGCAGCCTAAAACAGAGCGCGTCATGAGGCCCAGGCTAACGCTGTTACATCAGAGCACAAGGTTAAGGGCAGCAGGTTGCCTAGCAGCACTGATCAATGGCTGTGTGGGGTGACATGGGGGATGATGCTAGCACTAAATGGATTTACAGCGCTTTGAACTGTCTTGCCATCCAGGAATAAGAGCCCATTCACACACAGTCACACTGCAGGACAGGTGTTACGTTATACAGGTCATTTGGTATATGATTTGCTTTAGTCAAGGCTTGAGTTATTAGTTTGTAAGCTTAATTAGCTTGATAAAGTCTCAGTGAAGTAAATTATAGCAACACTGATCACAGTGGTAGATCAGAGTTAAACTGTGTGTGTCAACATTGTTTTATCTCTATCCTCTTAGATGCTTACGTGATAAAGCTGCAACGTCCCTTGGGCTGTCTGTGAGCTGGGTCTGTCACCATGCGATAACCAATTTCAACCATTTAAAAAATGGGTGTGTTCGTGAAGTGAACATTTTCTAAGATATATTCTCAAAACTGAACAAAACAAACTTGGATCCTTAGTTGGAACAATGTTTGAAGTTAGAATGTCATGTAGAGTAAATATGTTTTGCAGGCTCTGCAAATGTAAACAAATGTCCCTCCCCTGAAACCGCATAGTGCACCTTTAATCTCTCCATCTATTTTGTGCTGCTGTTTTGAAAATGTAGCGAACCATGAGTGGTGCATGCTACTAATTTCTGCATTGGTGTTGGTTAGAAGTGACTAAAGAAATGACACTTTGATGATGAAATATCCAGCAATGGTTAAGTCTTGGTGGAATGGCATTAACTGGTGGTCATTGACTGGTGGGTAATGTAAACTCACCGGCCACTTTATTAGGTACACCGGTTCAATTTCTTGTTAAGACATACAGTATGACTAGTAATCAGCCAATATCATGGCAGCAACTCAATGCATTTAGGCTTGTAGACCTGGTCACGACAACTTGAATTTCAAACCGAGCATCAGAATTGGGAAGAAAGGGGGTTTAAGTGACTTTGAACGTGGCATGGTTGATGGTGCCAGACGGTCTGGTCTGAGTATTTCAGAAACTGCTGATCTACTAGGATTTTCACACACAGCCATCTCTAGGGTTTACAAAGAATCGTCCGAAAAAGAAAAAATATCCAGTGAGCGGCAGTTGAGTGGACGAAAATGGGGAGGGGTGAACCCCCTGCTAATCTTGACTTGTTGGTTTTCTCATAATCTGATGAATGTCGAGCCAAACCAACTATTGCATCATTCTAAATAATAAAAATAAATAAATTCTAGTTTAGTGAAGCGATTACGAGGCAGATCCAGAGCTGGACGGAAAAGCAGATATAGATGCTGTGAAAACACTGCCTTATCTCAGACTTGTTACGGGCTTGAGAAGAAACTAAACTTATTTTGGTGTGTTTTGCTTTTCAAATCAAACATGACATCAACGTTCTAAGTGTTATTTTAGATCAGATGGATGGCACACTGAAATGAATTCAAAACATTTGTTTAAAGAGGACCTATGATGCTTTTTGACTTTTATGACCTATAAACGTTGTTATGATGATTCATAGTCATGCTTAACCATACTAAATTATCAAATAATGACTTACATGCATTTCGACGTATTCCCTGCTGACCGTCTGGGGTGTCTGTGCAGAGCACGAGACACTATTCTAGCCAGTCGAGAAGTCACGTCTTCAAAGCGGCTTTGTAACTTTGTGACGTCGCATGTAACTTGGTGAAGTCACCACGCGGATGTTTCCATGTATGGTAATGCTGTCACTTCCCTGTTCGCGTCTGCCTCGCGCCCTTATAGGTCCATGCTCGCGCTTCCCGCCACTGAAAGTGTTCCGGAAGGAAGGTAACCAATCACAACGGAGTGGGGTTTGCAGGGGGGGGGGGAGGGGGGAGTGGAGATGGCCGAAGCACAGGCGGAGGGAGCGGAGATGGCCGAAGCACACAGTGTTGACAGGACGTGCTGGATCGCCAAAATAAGAGAAAGAGCTTCCCGAAAATCTACATAGTTTTTTGTGATGTGATTCGTGTCAGGTTGCTCTATAGCAGTGTAAAACAAGAAATTAAGACCAGAAAAGTAGTATAATAGGTCCTCTTTAAACCCTAACAAGACTTCTATAGTAGTAGTGCAAGTACAGAAGTATGGGCTTTAGACAAAGCACTGATTCACATGTGTTGTTCTCTTCGTTATGGAAATTCAAAACATGTTACTCCTTCCTTCTTGACGAGTGCTTTCATTCAGGAAGCATTTTCCATAATTGAGCTGTGATTCATTGCATGGTGAATCAAACCCAGCCTAAAGGCATGGTCACATTACATTTCTTGCATATGAATATTCACACCATCTCCTATTTAGGGATATTGCATTTACCAATTTAAACATGTGTTTCCTGTATGGCTGCAATCCGCAGTCAGCTGCAGCCGACACCGTGTCTGGACTCGAAACATGATGTTATGTTGGTTTGTACTGTGAGGTTATAATGGAAACAGAGATGGAAAGGACAACGTAATCATAGCTTGGCAGTATATACAAGCACATACCGTTTGTGTGTGTGTGTGTGTGTGTGTGTGTGTGTGTGACAGACATGTGGGACAATGTGTATTTCTCACTGCTGCTGCCACCAACAATTGCCTAGAAGTAGCCCAGGTGTTTGTCATTTTTAAATGTATTTTATTATTTGGGGTGGCTTGGTACCCCCCCAACTAAGTTAACTTATTTTGGTATCCTTCCACAACTTTTGACAGTGGAAGCGCAAATAGATGCGTGCCGTCCTGAACTGCCCAGTGGAAACAAATAACGATATGAAAAATAAAAGTTTACACTGATACAAACATCACGGAAGGAATCAAATACAAGCAGGAAATCCCTCGGGACATCGGACATTTGTAATCCAATCAGACAGCTCCTTGTCTAAACTTGATCACTAAACAAAGTGGATTCAGAATGTAATCAACAGGATTACACAGTTCTCTAATGACATCGTGTGAAGGCATCACTGGTCCTTCCGTCCAATCAGCTTCATCCAAATCCTCAATCAAACTGGTCATTGTGTGCTCAGAGTCACAGTCACTACAGAGAATAATAAACAAACACAAGTCAGTTCACTGGCTGTAATGAGGTCTACCACTTCCTGATGCTATATTGTTGTTGGAAGGAGCGTGCCAGGGATTGCATTAGCCAGTGTGCAGAGGAATAAACCTCTTATTGTTCTCTGAAGCAACATTCAACAGCCCCAGTAGATAAACAGTTACACCTACTGTACATGTTTTACTAGTGTGGCTGTTAATCTAACACCCCACACACACACACACACACACACACACACAGATGTTGGTGATGTAACGCCAGGAAATGCATTCCAGGGTTTAAGGGAGTTTACTGTCAGTCCCCTCCCTGGACCTAGGGCTGTGTGCTCACCCCTTCAAGCTCACAACGCAGAGAGAACTCAGTAGGGAATGTGTGGATGACGCTAAAAGGATGAGACTTCATATCGTGAGGAAATGAACCATCTTGCATGTTTGCATCTTTAACAGCTACTTGATAGGATGCGTTTGTTCTTAAGATTGTCAAGAGTTTGTCAGATTCCCAGATTGGCTCTACTCTACGACACTGTCTTAACAGTGTGCTCCTTAAGAAAGGTTTCAAATAGTATTCATGGAAATGTATATAAATTCTGCAATGTATCTTTATGGATAGTCAAACGGGTAAACTGATTTTACTTCAACCTTTATCTATTCATGTGCTATAATAGTCATGAGATTTCTTTCAAAACACATTGACAATCCCTGTTTGCTTTCAGTGAGAATGTATGTGCTGCATTCTGCTTCCACCAGCTCTGCCCTCATCTCTGTGACTATACAGTAAACAGGGTGAGGTGTGGTAGCCTTGGCCATGTGGACATAGTAGAACTTAAACATAATGTCACACACAAATGGTTTGTTATGGTTGATAGAACAGAGCAAAGCCTGTGGTGTCCTCAACAGGTCCGTCTGCGTTTAGCACTCCTAGCACCAGGAAGTCATGTGGCTGATTGGTTTCAGCAGCTAGCATGGTGGAGTGGTGCTCTGGCAACAGTGTGGAATAGCTGTCAGGATGATATGTCATCAGCCAGTGAGATGGGCTGGCCTTAGGTCAGCTTTGACATGCAAGGCTATCAGCATCACTGTTTGCATGCGTTACCTTTTGTAAACCCCTCTTTTTTTAGCAGGAGTCCAGTTTTACTTAATTAAAAAAAAAAGTCAATTAAATTAGTCTTTATAGTCAAATCCTTTGACATTAGGCATTGATTTCATCAGACTTCTAAAAGACGTGTGCGCACACACACACACACACACACACAAACACACACCCTTATACTTCTACGTTTGTGAGATCCGTCATTAACACACTTTCCAAAAATGTCCTCACCTCGATGGCTTAAGCCGGGAACACACCGCACTGGCCGCGCGGCGAGATTACATACAAAGTCAATGTACTAGCGCGTGGCCGCGCGTCCACCCAATAATCGGCGTCCAGCGGCCAGTGGCGGGCACTTGCGCGGCGCCGCGCCTCATGAGCCGCGGCATCGAAGGAGCGTGAATCGAAGGCTTGTGCGGCGAACATTTTCATCTTTTTCTGCGGCGCCGCCGAGCGCCGCGCCACCTCAGCCAATCATCGTTGAGATTGCCCGGTGGTCTGCAAGACGAGGTGGGCCTGTGGAGTGAGGACATCGGGCTTCCAATACATTCTGCAAATATGTGTATTTTGCATCTGTTTAGCTGTTGGTTGTACTTTAGCCAAGGTAGCGCCGGTTAGCATAGTGAAACTCACCAAGCTGTGTGCTGTTCCTGAGGATAATATACCCAAACTTGACGGCGGTGTCCGTGTGGAATTCCAATATAGTACAGCGAAGAACCGGTGTTGTCCTCCGTCAGCCGGCACACTTTCACTT
Organism: Ammodytes marinus; assembly: GCF_949987685.1. Lineage (NCBI taxonomy): Eukaryota > Metazoa > Chordata > Actinopteri > Uranoscopiformes > Ammodytidae > Ammodytes > Ammodytes marinus. The sequence goes on along the minus strand of NC_137230.1, from coordinate 3,783,737 downwards.
TCAGGTAGGCTGATGTTTGCCTTTATTTTTGCCGCTGAGCACACACTGCTGTTGTTATTGTGTTTAGATATGTTGCTGAATTGCTGTTAATGTGTGTGTATTTGCGATCGGGGTGCGTGTTCAGGCTGTTTTAATGATATTTGTGACATGACTGCCGCTGGTTACACAGTGAACCTACATCTGTATTTTTTTGGCACAGCTGGACCATGCTGTTGTTGTTGCACCGTAAGTGTGACGGGTCTGATTTCGGCGTCGGCGTCAGGAATATATGGCCCAATATGATCAAGCGGCGAGCCTCTTTCGATCACGCGGCCAACCGCCGCCTTCGATGTGGCGGCCGGCGGCCGCGGCTCCGCTGAATATAGCCCAATATGACCCAAATGGTCAAGCGGCGAGCCTCCTGCGTTCACGCGGCCAACCGCCGCAGGCGGCCAATGCGGTGTGTTCCCGGCTTTAAGATTCAATTGGTCCTCACAAAGCTGCATTTATGAGAACACGAATACACACACACACACACACACTTTCTAACAACACTATGAGGGCACCAGCAGCATCGCGATTTGTTTAGCTACTATCCTTTGAAAAGAGGCTTTTCTCATGGAAATCATATTCTCTCCTAATCTAATAAAGTGTCTCAAGGTGCAGCAGACAATAGGCAGGAGAATGTCCTTCCTAGCCTGAGGACAGACTGACTTCCACGCTGCTTCACAAACCATGCACAACCAAAGTGACGCTCCACCGTGTGACACCAGAGAGGAGGGGGGAGGGCCCTGCTGTCAGCCTGCTGTGTTGGATACAAGATCCATGTGAAGTGCACACGCCACATCACATTTCATCACAGTCACATGTCGTTAGCCTCATAGCATAATTGCCTAAATCATATTTACTCTACTCTACTTTTACTCTACATCTACTCTATTCTACATCTACTTTACCCTACTCTATAACCCTTAAAATATGACTTAGGCAATTAAGCTTTTAGGTTAACGAAAAGTAGATGTATAGTAGAGTTGATGTAGAATATAGTAGATGTAGAGGAAAAGTAGAGTAGAGTAAATATGACATAGACAATTATGCTATGAGGCTAACGGTATGCTGGAGAATCCCAAGTGGGAGAGAGAGCAAAAGAACAGTTGCTGCAAACGGTTTAAAACTTTTAGGGCAAAAATTGATTTAAATATGCCCCCAAGTACTTAAAAGACAGCTACGGTGGGTAGGCAGAAGTACACTTATTATGTTAAATAATTGTATAATATTATTACAAATTCTACAATGTAAGTAACTCAAACTTATAGCAACAACTTCAGAGGTGAGCTGTGGACAATTAGTTTCGGCATACAAGATATAACTGTGACCTGACACAAACGGCTACATGAAATAAGTGAATTATGGTTCACAGACATTTGGTTTTGGTAAAAGAAAAGAATGGCCAAATGTCCCAAAAGTTTTGAATGATGATATATTATTTTGGATAGCCCAGCAGCACAACTAAAATCAGATAGCAACAGGGACACACCATGATCCTAATGTTAGCTTTATCTGAAATGAATGAACTTGAACAGTTTGCATCTCACCGCTTCAGGCCTTGGATGAATTTCCAAAAAGAACGCCATCAAGACAGTATTGACTTAAAAGGCCACTTATTATGCTAACGACTTTTCATGATTTTTCAACTTAAAGTTTGAAGAAAAAAAAACAGTCTCTCCTTTTCGCAACCTCTACCTGTCTCAAAACCTGTGTTCAAAAAATCAGTCAGATTTATAGGGGAGAAGTCACGCCACCTCAATACCTCTTTATATGTCCATGCTCAATACCAACCTGACTAAGCACTACCTCAGCCTGTGATAAGCACCCCTCCCCCCCCCAGGTTAACCCTGAATCTACCTGGCAGTTACATTCAAACAGACAGTTTGATTCAGGGCCAATCAGCGCAGACTAGGGTTTTTAGAAGCGGGGCTTAAAAGAGACAGGCTCCCAAACTAAGCATTTTAGACAGAGGCTGAAAAGAGGAGCTTCAGCAATGGCGCTGTGAGAAATATGCTTTTTTGGACACCACACCATGACAGTTTCTAGTAGAAACCCAAATTACTATTTTAAACCTGAAAAGGAGCATAATATGTGACTTATTAATCAAAATAAAGTCATTGGTAAAAAGACATCAAATGTAGTTGGATGTGACGTGAGGCCACTCATACTTTTACTATAATTGATGCTGCTGTTGCTGCTGCTTCAACAGCTACTACTGTGACCAGGGTGGGACAAGTGCTAAGTGTCAGCTTTAACCTGTGGATTTGATGACACGACTATTTCCACTGAGGAAAGCTGAGCAGAGAGAGAGAGAGAGAGCGAGAGACAGAGAGAGAGAGAGACAGAAAGACAGAGAGAGAGAGAGAGAGAGAGAGGAGTGAGAAGATGGAAAGAATGAGTGCACTGCTAGACAGTCTGCACAGTTAAGAGAGAAAAAAGAGGCACAAGCTGAGGAAGTGGTAGTGCAGGGATAGAGAGGAGTCCTGTCATGATAGATGTCACTGTTGAGTGTGGAGGAAAGACGAGACGGTTAGGCAGGCTGCTTCCTTTTCCCCCCAAACTCTGTCTAGCTGCTGCCAGTTAAAGACACTCTGAGAGCCACACCGTCATAGAATGACTGCAGCATGTGTTGTACTGACACTGGACTACTGTAGGTTCCTAGTGAAGCAGCAGCCTGCTATCCACAGCCTGCCTCTCAGCCAGCACTACTGGGGCTATGATGATTAATCACCTCTTCAGAACCAGCCAGACGAGAAGACACCAGGGACAGAACCCAGTCAGCACAAAGTTAGCTCCCGTTGCTCTACAAGGCCTAATGACGTTTCAATGGCTTTTCTTTCCTTGTCTGACAGCCCTCCCCTCCCTCTGCATAGCCTTGGGACTGCCAACCTTGCACCTCCAAAGATTCATTGTCTAAGAATGCAATCAATCCCAGCTATGCTACACTTGAAAACGTGCCGCCTGGCAGCCCCCAACGACGCAATCTCCCTCAAATATAGTGCTGCTTATTTATCACATACTCAGATGGAGCTGTCTTTTAATTCAATATGACTTCAGAAAACGTACTTGCTTCACTGTTTGTTACACACACACACACACACACACACACACACACACACACACACACACACACACACACACACACACACACACACACACACACACACACACACACACACACACACACACACACACACACACACACACACACACACACACACACACACACACACACACACACACACACACACACACACACACACACACACACACACACACACACACACACACACACACACACACACACACACACACACACACACACACGGCCTGCTGGACAAGCAGTGAACGGCACATTGTGGTGTTGCCAAACTATAGTGCAGAACTAAGCTCCCACACCGGTGCCCTGACTCCTGGCATTTGAAGGAAAGGCGTGTGGGATAGTGGGCATGTGGGAGTCTTTTCTTTTTCTTTTTTTTATGATGTTTATGGCTTTTATTAGACAGATTGGGAGAGACAGTTGAAATGGGGCAAAGAGGGGAGGACATGCAGAGAACTGACCACGGGTCGGATTCTAACACCGGGTTGCTGCGAAGAGGACTGAGCCTCTAAGGGGACATTCTAACCACGAGCGCCCCAGCATGGGTCTGTCTTGTGCAGTCTGTTTCTTGTCTGCGCGGGGCAGGTTGAAAGCTCAGCACATTTCTTTGATATGTCACTTTGGGGAAAATTTGGGAAAGGCACACCCATGCAAGCCTCTCTGAAATCCCACAAACCCGTTTATTCAGGTTTAATTGGTTGTCTTTAAATTTGATTCTTAGTTTATACCCAGCTCACACACACACACACACACACACACACACACACACACACACACACACACACACACACACACACACACACACACACACACACACACACACACACACACACACACACACACACACACACACACACACACACACACACACACACACACACACACACACACACACACACACACACACACACACACACACACACACACACACACTTATGTTTTATTTTGATTATGGCAGGAATGCCAGCCAGTCAGAATAAAGATTACTCAGTTATTTTTTCCAGACAGACAGTAGCCTGTACTGAAGGTCTCTCCTCTGTAGTGTGTGATTGGAGTGACGATGAGCCCTCTCAAGCCATAATTACACATGGCCACTGCTTAAATGTGTGTAACCAGCACCAGAGACTAAAAAATAACCACTGAACCCTTCTTGAGTACGTGTACATTAAAGTTGTACTCTGTTATATTTTCATCTAGTTAATGTTAAGACAACTAGAAGCACACTGATTGGACAAGGAAGTACTTTTCTGATTGGTTGAGAAGCCACAGCAGTCTACAAGTCCAGGAAGTAGACTAGCAACAACACACGGCCAAGAAAATAGAAAAATCATAATTTTCTGACAAAATATTGGATCTAAGAGTATGGAGTATGCCAGAGACTCCGAAAAAAGGCACAAGGTCAAGGATGGATGTCAAACCCCCTATAAAGGACTAAAAGGAACCGAAAGGAGCAATAGAAAGGCACAACTGTGAACCTTTAGCAGAAAAAAAACTGTGCTCCCCACACACACACACACACACACACACACACACACACACACACACACACACACACACACACACACACACACACACACACACACACACACACACACACACACACACACACACACACACACACACACACACACACACACACACACACACACACACACACACACACACACACACACACACACACACACACACACACACACACACACACACACACAAAACTGTGTTCTTTATATAGGAGCATGTACATAAGGCCTATATTCCTTTAATCGTATTATGTTCTCTAGTGATTCCCTGGACTCTCAACATGAGGAGAGGAGGCAGTCTCCAGACAGGGTCATTATCACCCAGAAGCCCAGGCTAAGACAATAAGTCATCTACAATGGAACATGGACAGAGAGTTCCAACCGCCACATGTTTTCAGTTGAGCCCCAGAGAAGAAGCCACACAGCCTCTCTAGGAATTTCAAAATAAGATGTTTTTTGTTTCTCCAACATGTTGACTTGAAACCCGTTATGTTCTCTTGAAAACAGAATTGTGGCTTGCCAAATGAGTTTCCATTTTGGGGTGTTTGTGTGGGTGCAGACAGATCCATGTTCAGTCCAGGTTACAAGCGGATGACTTTGTAATGGTTTACATGGGAGGCTGCAGGAATTCAAGGAATGTTTGCATTGCTTCTTTGCACCCTGAATCCACATAAATGACACATTTTTACATTTTAGGGAATAGGATTTCAGTACAGCTGAGATGGTTCTTCTCATGCTATACCATTCTACACCACAGTATTGGGAATATTAAATCCATGACAATATTGATATATATATATATATTTCCAATTTGTGGGTTCACATGCTTTGTTTGTGTCAACATTTAGACTATTTTAGTCATATTTTGGATTATCAACCAGAAAACAGTTTTGAAACGTAGTGCAATTTTAAAATTGTATATCTGTATATAAAAAATTGTCAGTTAAATGGATTTTAACGGCGCTAGAGCAATCCCATTTTAGCGTTAATTTTTTTATTGCGCGATTAACGCTCTATTTGGCCTAGCAAACGTTTTAGTTTTTTCACATGCTGTTGAAACAACTAGTAATGTTACTACAACACCTTACTACACAAAACTATACATGTAGCTCGCAGTTAAGTTACTATTAATTCAAAATGAACATGTCTTACAGTGTAAATTCACAATAAAATGATTTAACTGGCAAAACGGCTAAACATCAAGTAAATTTTGACTTTTATTTTGAAGCAGAAACCGTAACATAGCCCTTCCTGGCCCAGCTGCCTTCACTGGTAGAACCATGGAACTGCTATAACTGCAAAGCAGCAGACCACATTTTTCAAATCCAATCGACCATCCAACAACCTGCAATGCAATAAACCACATGTTGATTAATTAAGAAACTATATATCTCTTAGATATTATAGCTTTATCAACATCTTGTCATGGCTCAGATCCAAGGCCAGTCTAAAAGTGTTGACAATGGAGGATTAAGTGTGAAAAAGTTTCACCAGTAAATGAGCCTCGGCCTCATAACAGCAAAGGGATACAATCACAAATATAGTGAATACAACTACACTATTTCATATTCTCTTTGCCTCATTGCTTCTCTAGGTATAACAACTCATATCTGATTGATATTACTTATGAAAAGATTTTAATGAACTTGTTTCATGAACAGTAACACCAAAATAATGGTTTTAGTACTTGGATGGTCAATGCAAAAACTATGCCTTTGAACATATTAGGCCTGTGTTTAAAGGGCATGTAGGTAAAAGGCCATGGAGATACGATCATGGAGTAGTATTGAGGCAAGCGTCTCTGTGAGACATCTATGGGGAGTAAACATGGTGAGGACATGGTCATTGTAAGACTCTTAGAAACTAATCTCCTCTAATTGGATGCCTGAAGCTTTGCAACACCACTGTGATTGACTGTGATGGGTGTCATGATGGATCTAGTATGGTTGACCACCCTCACGGTTCCCGCTTTAGCTCTCGTTTTCCAAAAAAAGGAGACCTGATCCCAAAAGGAACTCACGACTGTCTGACCTGGTCGAAATAGACCAGAGAACAATGGACTTGTTTCCACTGAGCAATATAGTTTGGTTTGGTACAGAACGGTTGTGTTTCCACTGCTGACTGTACCCTTACTTGGTAAGCGGGATTTTTGCCGGATGGTGATAGCAGCTACCTAACTATCTTGACATCATAGCAGTGGGACATAGTGTAGCCCACCGATAAATTCAATGAAGAGGATGAACGCGAAACAGTAAACAAAGAGCTGTGCTTCAACATTTTTTACTCTTGCAGAGAAGATTACACTTCTGCCTGAAGGGGCTCAGTTGGACTGAATACTGGTCAGAATTGTGTATAGGGTCAAGTCTTTGGTAAATAGGAACTGAATGGACTTGGAAACAATACGGCAGGGTACAAAGTCAGTGAAAGATGTGAATGCATGAAAACAGCACTTGACTTTTACTCAATGGCTAATATCACCAAACCTACCTGTCAAACTCAGCATTATTTATTCAATCAACCATTATTTATTTTTAGTGTTTATCCCTAGGAAATAGTGACCTATTGTGTGAGAGGGACTTCAGGCCTGCTCATTTGTAATGGCAGGCACTCAAGTCAAATAATCAGAATACACACCTGGCAAGGCCTTATCTCCAACCTGTGAGAGGGTCAGTGCAACTTTTCCTGAGAAATGCCTTATAGGTTATGGCATGGACATTTCATCAGCTTTTACTTTTGAGAAAATAAAGTGTGACTGAGAATTTTACTTATGAGAACATTTTGAGTGTGACAGAGGCCACAGTAAAATACAGATGAAGTTAAGTTTCAGTGTTGGGGGGCATAAAGATATTTGGAGAAAGATCTCACCTGAAACATTTGATAGATGCATTTGAGCAGTATGTGAATGGGGTGTGTAGAGAGAAATTCTTTGGGATTAATAAACAGGATTTCCTTGGCACGGTGCATCTGTATGATATTGAACAGTTTAGTCCCTATTAGATCCCGGGCCTTGCCTAGGTTGCAGCAGCTCAACTGTCGCCGTACATCATTCTATGTGAAGGGTGCAAGGTGTGGTGATACCAGGACATGTATGGATATGAGCATCTCTTCAGACTCAACTGTAGAGTGGGGACTCAAGGGACTCAAAATGGGCATAGCAAGTGTTCCAGTCTTTAGCAAAAGTGACAGTCAGTTATTGTAGACATGGTAGGTCTTGGGTCAAACCCAGTCTGCAGATGTTTAAGTCCCTGATAATAAACAGTAGTGCCTCAGTGCATCTGGCTAGCATACCGTTAGTCCCTTCAGCTTATTGCTTTGCTGTTGCCTTGATGTTAGCGCTACCTACACAGCTGATGACAACAGAGGGGAATTCCCTTGGGAGATAGATGACGTACAGTGACAAACACAGAGTCAGAGAAAGCCTCTTTGAGAGTGTAAATCTGACGGTGGATTTGAATCTTGTTTCATCTCGTCATTTACATATGCAGACTCAACAGCCCTATCATTCACATGATACACCCGTTCTGTCTGCTTTGAAGATAGTAAAGTTGTCAAGGCTGACTTCATCATCTGAGAAAAAGCCTAAATTGAACCAGGTATCGGATAGAGCAATGACACAGGTGTCCCTGGAGTCCCTTTCAACCATGCTTTCAAAGTATTTCCACCTTATTGTGGAGAAACGTAAGGCTTGTTGATTGAGGGAAGAAAGTATCTGAAAAGGTTGTCTCCTTAGCCGGTAGCCTTTCCTCATCTTCCACTTTCCTCTGTTGGATGTTTCATAGGACTGGAGTAGATTCACCCCATCCCAGCAGTAGACCAGAACAGTGTTGCTGCAGGCTTCTGCCAGTAGTGCAAAACTTTTGCAAATAATCCAAAGAGTCACAAATATGACTCAGATTGCCTTGTGTCTTTATATCAACTCAACTTGCCCGCAGTGATACACACTCGTTGACAATCATAGCCGGAAGAGACACTATAACAGAAAAGATTACAACCGGACATGAACACACATTGACGAGGAGGCAGAGCAGAGACTAGGTCTTTGCTGCAGAGCATGAGCTGTAGCCAGGCGGGTGGATCAGCGTACAGACAAACAAATACATCCTGGCAAGGATGGATAAAGATTAAGGCTTACTGGTTAGTGCACTGCCCCTAATGTAGGCCACTATCAGTAGCTGTGCTTAAATCTGTTTCATCTGCTGGGTAGAAGGGTAGCCGGTGCTTTCTCTGGACAAGGAGGAAGAGCCTCTGACCATTTCTCACCAACCACTGAAAAAATCTGTATTGTACATTTTAAGACAAGGAATATCTAACATTGAAGGCTTTATCTATTTGAAATAGTTATTCAGTTCAACGTAGTGTTTTTACCTGCTGATCAGTGATTTTTTAACAGCTGATCTTTTACCACCTGAACCGTGATCCGAACGATCACCCCCCACAGGTCGGCATGCATTTGTGAACCACAAATGTCAGAGATGCTCGCGCATGAGTCAGGTGCAGCTGCCTGTGGATGCCTCACGTCTTTGCTGCAATTTTTAAATCAATGTACATGTTAAAAGGAAGGATGTTTCATGCCTCATTTTACACTTAATTAGTTTTCATATATTTTAAGATTGTATTTAACGATGAATGGACATCTTCTGTTGAGGTTTTTTTATGATGTTGTGGAAATTTTTTAAATAAAATGAATTGAAAGCAAAGTTATATTTGTCCCGTTATTTTTGCCTTTTTTGTTGTTGTTGTTGTTGTTGTTGATCTGAAAAATTATCATATCCGTGACTGGCAAACTGTCACGATCCGAACAGGTGGTTTGGTGATCCTTTGCACCCCTACAAACCAGTTGAGCAGTCTTTTTTGACTGAAGCTCCTTCCATGCACACTTCAACAATAAACCCTCTTTCAAAGTCACTTAGATCTTTCCCATCTCGATACTAAATCAGAATCCACCTCTACAACTAAAAACACATGTTGCTTTGCTCTTGCTTGTTACACTACTTGTAGAGAAGCATGACTATCATCCTTCACTTCACTCAGCCAGATACAGTATTCCCAGACAGAATTCAAATTGGCAATTTTCCAGTGATCCTGCCATCGCCCCAGGGCCCAAAACTGCTTGTGTTAATCATGAAATTTACAGCAACTAAGATCCAAAGCTCTGAGACTTTTGTAAAACTGTATGCCAGGCCTCTCGCAAATAACATGCCTTTGTGAAAGTTGTTAAAGAATCTGGGTTATAAGAGCATCCGAACTTCAGCAGAGTCAGCATGTGTTTCAGAACAGAAGGTGCAGAGTTAATACCAGGTGTTGAATAAAGGGCTCTTGACATTAAACAATTAACACAGAAACACTGTATGAGGAGTTATGGCAGCCACACCGGGCCAGCAGCGGACTGACAACTGCTCAGCTTAATAAACCAAAGTAAATGAGCTAATCTTGCCTTTACCACAAACACAGAGACACGCTGGCCAGTCGTAACACATTTATGCATGAAAATAATGACCTTGCAATACAATGATTGGAAAAGTGACTGGTCCAATCAGTAAGAAAGTAATGGCACGAGTGGGAAAAGCAATGAGTCGCACACCACTCATCCATGGCTGCATCTGACAAACTCTTTATTGACCGCTGCCGGTTATCTTTCAACCATCTAGCCGAAAAAGGCTGCAGCTGATCTACCAGCAAAACCTTAGAAATCAGTCTCACATGTATAACCCAAACCCAATAGCTCCACTTGCTCAAACAACTCAGTACAACGGAGTATTTTGTTCTATTTTCAGGGTCAGAAGAACCCTTAGCTGTGAGCCCATATCTCAATAAAAATAGATGGATGAAGCAAGGAGGAACACTAAATCAAGCAAAAACTTCGAATGGATCATCGATCGCTATAAGGGCTGCATGATTCTTGCTAAAAAGGGTATCACGATTTTTCTCCTTAAAAATTGAGATGGCGATTCTCTATGCAATTCTTGTTTTTTTCTCAACCAAAGAGAAATGAGAGAACAGCGATTTGAGTTGTAAGCGTGTATGATAAACTATTAGCTTGTTTTTCTTTTTACATTGTGAATGCTAAATTGTCATTGATAAGCATTTGGGACTGTTCTGAGGCTAAGAAGTCAGCATGCAGCTTGACGTTAATGCCTAGTGGAATATGAGCCAGAGAATCCTAATCAATTAAAAACGAGATCGCATAGATGAGTGAAAGGACATCACAATCTTTTAACGATTAATTGTGCAGCCCTATTCGCTATAGCTACTGCTACCTTTTGCTAGACTCTCTTTGCATCCAATTTTCTCTTTGATTGCAGGCATATCAAAAACAATAGCAGAGCAGATAGACTTTGTAGGCTGATACTGAACATGGTTCTGGGCAGAGGCTGACCACAGTCAACAGATGGCAGAGAGAGGCTAGCCTTCCCACTGGGCTGCTGGCCAGGGTTTTAACAAGCCCATTTACCAGAAGGGATTCATCAACACGGTTCAGGACTAAACTTGGAGATGTTGTGAAGACCAAACTCCATACCGTCCCAGTGTCTGGATGTTTATAAGCTGGATAAGGCTGATGTGAGATTTGAAAAGTCTTTACTATTCTTAAAATGTTTAGGGTAAAGCTATGGGCTGTCTATTGTTTTTAAATAGACTTATCGGTTATGACTTTAAATTCCCATTAAATTACTCAGCAGTCAGTGCTTACCCTATGGTTGAGCTTTTATCAGGGCTTCATCAGAGTTGAAGCAGGGTGAAAGAAAAACGTCGGAAAGAGGAGGAGGGAGCCATGAGCATGACTAAGACCTTCAATGGCAGGGTTTTGGAGAGCTGTAGAGTGCCAGTAAATGCCAACAGCATTGGCCAAGCAGACAGGAAAGGGGAAAAGGCTTGTGGGTGCAAGAGAGACAAGGCTGGAGGAGGAGAAAGCAGAATATCAGTACGTCTACATGCACAGTTAAGTTGAGCTACGTTTATAGTGCCACTAGGTCATTTAGTTGGACACATGTCCTTGTTCCAGGGAATCGAACCATGTATCTCCGAGTCCGCTACAATAGGTGGCGACGTGGGAGAGGGATCCCTTACTTTGTCGACTCTCCCTGACATTTCTTCAAATATTTTTTTTAATCCCGGTAAAGGGTTTTTTACTGGGAGTTTTTTCTCAGCCGAGCTAAGGGTGTAAGGGCAGGGTGTCATATTGTATCATATTGTATGGACTGTAAAGCCCACTGGGGCAAATGTCTATTTGTGATATTGGGCTATACAAATAAAACTGATTTGATTTGATATGCACCCTTTCAGCATCTTTCTCCTTGTTAGTATTTGACCCGTTTTTTTTTTTGGGTTAACTTAACCTGTTAGCGAGCAGCTAATGGTTAGTGAGAATCAAACTGGTACCATGTTGAGCCTTAGTATGATTAACTCAAAAAGTGCTTTGTGCACTTTGCACAGCTTTGCATGCACAGCTTACTTCTTCTTCCTTTGTTTTTGTGCTTTCGTTAGCATTGAATGCTAATCGACTTCCAGGTCAAAGCCTAGGTCTGGATGCTGTGGAAAATGATCAGAGCGCCTAGGTACAACTACAGTTCGATTGACCCTAGGAAAGGCTTGACTCCCATTTGCATTATTTGGGTGTGTCGACTTTGAGAAATTTGATTTAGTCCAATTTCAGTCGGACTAACGTGTTTACATGTATTTTAAAAGTCCTGTTTGAGTCGGAGCAACACAATAAATTGATTTTCTCTAACATTGTGAAACGTATCGAGTCAAACTGGGGGGGAGATCAGAGGTCTGAGGGAAAAGGGGGGCGTGGTAAAGGGAAGAGTTCTTTCAATACTACTGCAAAAGGTTGAATACAGTATTATATTTCATCAAAGGGCAAATCATATGAAAAATGCATTGTAAAATTCCTCCAGAGTGTCTCCTCTAGAGGGAGTGTATGAAAAGGCAAATCATTGAAGAAAAGAAGCATGCTGTCTCTTGAAAGCAAACCTAACAAAGAAACCATTCAAACTAATCATTCCACATTGGTCAAATCAGATAGGATTTAATACACATTCTTTCACAATTAGCCACATTTACTGTGTCTCCATTACCCTGACAGGGAATAACCGTCCCCTTACACTAACGGAGCTGAAGAAGCCATCGCCTTACATTGGTCCATGAGCTTTGCTTAAAACACTTTGCTAGCTACAAAACAATAACCAGAAAACACACATCTTGTGTATCTTTTTGTGCTTTTTTTATTGCAAATGGAATGGAAATTATTTGACTGTAGAAATATAGAATTATCCCTCTGTTGAGTGTGTTATGTATTATCATTCAACACAGCTTTCTGACAGTCAGCATTTCTCATTTTATGAATTTTTCATATTTATTCTTTAAACCCTATCAACATATGGATGCAGTATCTTCTCTACTCGAATGGGGATGAAAAGTCCAGTTGACCCAAATTTATATCCTTAGTATAAAAATAAAAACTGTGGCTTTGTGAATGGAGCACAGTAAAGAGAAAAAAATGTCCTGGCAGAGATGGTAAACATACAATTAGAGAGGAAAAAGGGAGGTGGTGTAGAAAAGGAAAAGCAGGAGCATGAGCTGGCAGTGGGTGGACACACAGGAGGAGCCTGACTCGTTCTCTCTGGCACAGCACGGTTAACCTCAGCCTGGGATTAGCAAACTGGCCCTGAAAGCAGGCTTTTCAACACACAGTAGGCCATCATGTAAGAACATTTCTGAATTATTCCTTTTCATCGTATTCCTAGTTTCTGTGAGGTTTGCGATATTGAATGTTCCAAGTAAGATTCACCCAACTCGTTGTGCTGGACAACACTGTGAAATGCTTTTTAGCCAGTTTACCACCTTGCATGACCAAATGAGCATTGCCGAGATTTGATCAGGTGATGAGGTTACATTATTGGGGACAGAGATCTACATAAAGACTGTGAGGTAGAGAAATACCTATTACGGCAGCAGCTATTGAATATTTTAATACTTGGTTATTCTACTGATTACTTTATCGATAAACGAAAAAGACGCTCACAGAAAAAGTTTAATACATACCATGACAGCCTGGTAATATATTAAACATGACCCACAGTAGGGTTTGGCAGTATCTAATTATTGATCCCTTTAAACTTTCCCTGAAGAGAAGAGGCTGTCACGTGACACATAGCGAGTAGGAGCGCTTTGTCTAAATAGCTTTGTCCTTTTCTGACAGGTTCTTTATTTGACACATTAGGCCTCAATGATTTACAGGAGTTCTGTCATGACTTTTAGAGCATCTTCAAACACAGGCATTGGTGCTGGACACGGACACGTGTCTTAAGGCATTTATTAAAAACATGCCCTGCACATTACACAGCACTTTTACGGACGGTAATCAAAGGAATGTTATACTATTGCTATTTTTAAATACCCTGGGATAAGGTATTTACGCTATAACCACCCAAACATAGTACTGCATGTATAAGTGGGCTCATGCGACATATCTTATTATGCTAATTACGCAAATTGCTCAACATGCTACTTTTAGCAACCAAGCCTAATCCTAATTGCTAAACCTATATATGACATTATACTCATTACGGTTCAAAATAAACTATTTGTATGGAGGAGGGGTAGGAGCCCAGAATATGTTCTTTTGAACATGTTGACCAGAATGTATCATCTTCATTGACACCAAAATGATATGTTTATTAAACTCTTCATGGGCATTTAAAACTCTAAGACCACATCTCAATGGAAGGCCTGTTACAGCTAGAGTAGGATAGCAGGACCATCAAATGGGTGGAGTCGTTTTAAATGAGAGATCACAGTGTGTAAGAGTAAATGCTGCAGTGTCCTCCTCTATTATTACCAACACAGGGCCAAACAGGGCAGTGCTCGCTCTCAGATTTTATAGAAATGTAGGGGTAACTCATTTTCAGTGATACATTTGCTAATGGCGTGGTAACTGTTGGTTGATCACTGTTCCACAGGTGTCAAGTATCTTTTCTCTTATAAAGAAATAATGACTCATAATAACACAGCCCCTATAGATAAATGCCCACTGTTGCAAACAGCAGCAGATAAGAGTCCTCAGTCAGGACGAACCTTTAAAACAAACAAGAAAACTGACCTGTCTAAGCCCGGTGAGATGACAGCTGTAGGCAACGTGATGTTGTCAGAACAACACAAACTAAAAGCGACACCGAACACCGTAGGGAGAGAGAGATGGAGTCAGAATAGATTCATTGTTTCCCTTAACTTTATAACACAACATTAGCGATCAATTTTGGATCTTTGTATGGATGTTTAAGTCCCCAAAAAGATGCACGTTCCGGGATGAATTGAAAAGCTCCTGTAAGGGCTACGACGGTACAGAGGACAGCTGATTTGGAACAACACAGCTGTTCGCTTCTACGGGGAAAAAGTAAGGAACTCCTACGCAGGTCTACTTACCATTCAAAAGTTATTAAATCATCAACAAACTACGCAGCTTACTGTCTCGTGCCACAAGCTCTGTTTCAGGGAGTATATAGGGATTATTAAATTGTTTTTGATGGTGTGTTTTTTTAAGAACGAGTATTGGAATACTCGCTTGGAAAAAAAACATTGAGTATTCGGAGCCTGTAAAATGGTATTCGGAACAGCCCTAGAAAACCCACAGTTTTAAGTCCCTGGGCCTACCTGCTGAATTTTCACTTATGCTTCCTCTGCTTTACGACGTCTGTATCCATCTCCATCTCAATCTCATTACAGACCACTACTCTAATGCCAAATATGGGGGCGCGGGTGGCCTTGATTTTCAGCTGACAAAAGTAAAAATAAAAAAATAAAAATATGAACTTCGTCAAAGGCTCTGATGAAGGATCTCAGGGGCTCTGGTTCCTGAGCCCACAGTCCCATACTTAGTCAACAGTGCCTGCTTCCACAGTAGTACTTTCTAATAAGCCTGAAACTTCTGAGACTACTGGCTACATCTAGTAGCACTTAATGCTCTAAATGACTCAAAAAATGCTTTATAAATCAGCATAGACTCCATATTAACCAGTACTAGTTATATGGGTGTTTGTCAGGACACAGGCCACCCTGATGGCTGGGGGAAGGAATTGTGATTTTGGGGATTTATGTTAACTATGGACTGGACTACAGTTTGCTATGAGTGCTGCAATCCAGCTACAGAGTGTGTTAAATCGGGGTGCTCCATCATGCTGTGCATCGTAATCCTCTTTTGTAAGCTCCTGCCAGGGCACAAGAACACATGGCAGAAATAGAAGCTGTTTGGGCCGACAACCAAAACATTAAATGAACCTCTCTTGATCAGGCAAGTTCAAACTCCGGCTGAACGTACAACATCATGCCTGGACACCCAGTCTGAATGGGAGGTGGAACTGCTGCTTCCTTTAGTTCTCACTGAATGCCAACCACAACTGATTCAGCCTGAAAACATTGGTCAATCAGGCAAACCAAGTAGACAAAAGACTAGTTCTAGAATCATTCATGCAAATACAAAGACATGTTCTGAGATAGTTCTTGTAGTCGTTAACATCAACATGGATCGATGAATAAGCTTGTGAGATATGGCTGGTTTCACAAGGCTAGATTGACGACTAGACGAACCAATCAGAAACTGCCTTCCATTATAAGGGACAAATGTTAGGTCAGAACGTGGGTCCTGATTGGCCTGGTCATTTTTTGCCTAGGGTCCTCCCCACAGGGATCGGAGAAAGCCCAGACTGATCTGTAGGAGAGACACAAATGTGAATCTCACAAGATTAGGCTGGGGTCACCAGGCTTAACCAGCCAACTTTTACCTAGCCCTCCAGAATTAGCTGGACATTTGCAGGTGCTAAATAGTACATATAAGGCTCTACTTGTCAAAGTCTCAAATAATTCCTAAATGCATCAGTATCAGAATTAGTAGACATTAAAAATGTATAACAAAAAATCTGTTTATTGAGGATGGGAAAAAACACCCCAGAAAGAGGGCACTTTCTCTCCAACAGGCCAAGTGGCAGATGCCCAAGCCCCCTTATACACCTTTCACACCAACAGGAACCAAGAGCCAGCTCCGGGCTGGTTCTGGGGCCAGTTCAAAACTGGTTACAGCCAAATAACAGTTACGAACTGGTTGGTTTCACACCGACCAGAGCCGGGAAGAGATCAACGTCATGACGTCACTGTAAACGTCTGTGTACGTCGCTGCTCTAACGCTAAAGCTAGCAATAACTTTACGTTTACGTCTTATTTTACACGTGTTGCCTCTCGCTTTGCTTTGTTAACCAAACAGGACACATACATCGTATTTTCGTCAGTCGAATTGATCGCTACGTTCGGTAATTACGTTGTGTTTACGTCTTGTAGTAGCGGTGTACTTTTAAGTATGGCGGGCATGAGGTTTGAGTTGGTCTGGATAATCCCCCCGCCGGCCCTTGACGTAGGCAGTTCTCATTTCTAGCCCAGCTCAAACCTGGAGCTGGGATTGAACCGGTTTTTACAGCCCGTAGCCGGCTGTCTGGCGGTGTGAAACTAAAACACTGGCTCTACCTGGGCCCTAGCTCCGAACTAGCTCTGATTTAGCATCGGTGTGAATGGGGTATTAGAGGTCTATGTCTACACATGCCTGATTACCAGCATTCTTGTTTTAAAGGTGGGAGGGGATCATCCAAATTGC
This sequence comes from Ammodytes marinus, assembly GCF_949987685.1. NCBI lineage: Eukaryota > Metazoa > Chordata > Actinopteri > Uranoscopiformes > Ammodytidae > Ammodytes > Ammodytes marinus. The sequence continues at coordinate 3,766,453 of NC_137230.1, read as the reverse complement.
AGAGCTCAGAGGTCATATGTCTAATTAGTGAGTACTAATAATTAGTACTTTTCCCCTGCACAGTGATGGAGGCCACACATCAAGAGCTCATACACACTGCTCACAGTGGAACATACTGGCACAATCCAGATCCCAGGTCAATTGAGACACCTTTGTAGTAGTAAGGGGTCTGTTTCTAGATCCAAGTCTTCTACATACCCGGGAAGATATTCTGCATGAACGTCTCCATGGCTGTTAGAGACAATTTGATGAAACATCTCCCTTGTCCTATTTTTTACAGTAGGTCTACAGCTTTATTTTCCATTAGAAGAGAGGCCAGAGCATCATAAACATTTATGCTTTGCATCCCTAAACACGCTGCCCTCTAACTTTTGCGTCTCACAAAAATCTCTCTCAGCAGAAGAATGTGTGCCGCAGGGTATAGGGGTGGAATTTTGTCTGACATTGACCTTGGTTGCGCACAATGATGTGAAACTTCAACAAGGAATCTACATCCTGTCATGATCAAGAGATTCCACCATTAAATTAGGTGCTATTCTTCCTGGAGTTTTTCTTATTGTCCGAGCATGTATGGAGAGGATAGTTCAAAGGCATTAAAGAAATATGACTTGGCAAATAAAAAAGAGCCATGTGCAGCTGGCTGTGAAAGAGGGGCAGATTAGGACATAAACATTTCATTGATAAATTGGGAAATGCATGAATGAATGAATGATTGTATTTGACCATTTTGATATAAAAACATGAACAGCACTCTGTCACACATTAAAATACATAAAATAGCCAGGGAGGGACAGACACAAAAAAGCCCGAAGGCTTATTTCCATTGTGGTCCCTATACACAAAACATACACAAACATAAAAATCACACACACAACAATGACAAGCCACTAAGACAAGCCTAATTATGTCCAAGCCATTTTTTTAGGGCCTTTTTAAAATTGCCCAAACTCCCGACCAACTTGAGTGCTCCCGGCAACCTGTTCCAAAGTGCTGCACCGGCATAAAAAAAAGGAACCCTTTCCCATGTTAGTCCTCACCCTGGGTGGTACAAAATCAGTGGTGCTACCCCTAGTGGCATGCGTGTGAACCTCACCTACTCGATTAAAATAGCCTCTAAAATATCTGGAAACATCCCCATTCACAATCCTATGTACCATACACAGCTGTATTTGAGATATCCGATCATCTACTTTTAACCAACCCAACCTCTGAAAGTGGGAAGATTCAAGATGAATTCTCATGGGGAGGTCAAAAATAAGACTAACCAACTTATTTTGTGAGGTCTGAAGTCTATGTTTCAAATGCACCGTGACGCCACTGTACCATAATAAACACACTGTGTCATAATAAGGCTGAATTAAAGCTCCTGCTAAAATTAACATTGTTCTTTGGTCCAGAAACTTTGAAATTCTATGATTTATTTTGGCGATTGCCTTTTGAGCCTGACCTACACCAGATAAGTTACAATCTAAAACACAGCCAAGGTAACTGACTGATTCCTTGGATGTCATTTCAGAATCTCCAGCTAAAACCTTAAAATCTGAGGCTTTTTTTTGCAGTTAGTTCTAAAAATAAATAGAGGCAGTAAGGCGAGAGTACAATGGTATTCATATTTGTAGGCTGAGGGCACATATGCTGCTGTGCGCAGTGATGGTCCCAGGCTCAGGTTTGGCAGCGCTGCAGGGAACTCAGGAGAAATGATAATTAGGAGGAGGAACCACAGCTCTCAGCAGTGCAGCCTTGTGTTCCCCATTAGCTGTGTTGGAGCTTGTTTGTCAGTCGGCATGCAGGGTGAAAAGAATGGAATGGTGCCAGTTGTTCCAAGGCAGGCTGCAGACTACTGCTCACTCCAAGGGCATAATCACCACACACACACCAGGTCACAGCAAACATGCAACCTGTGATATTCAAATAGGACCTGGGCTGGATGCTTTGTCCTTTTAATTTGTGTTTTGATCGGATATTCATGAATCATATTGGTTGTGATTTCAAGTATATATATCAACATAGTCAAATTAAGGGACGGTATACTAAACAGGCATACAGGATGCGATAAAAAGTGTTTCATTTATAGCAATATGTAATCATTAGAAAGGAAATCTGCTTAACAACTTTATAAACAGTTAAAGTTGTTTAGCGTCTCTGCCTGCAGTAAGTCACCATATATTCTTTCTAATCTCGGACATCAAGTCCCCAGCCCGCATGGACGGCACAAATGGATCCATCATCAAATGCTCCATCCACTCAGCAGACGGAAGATGTTACGCCATCGATTATACTCTCTTCAAGAATGTTTGCGAACCGTACTGTGCTGCAGTGGATGGTGGCCTGTTCCTCTGGTTCCAACACCATCTTATATAGTCCCCATTGTTTATTCCTTTCCCTCTGCCAAGAGACACTTCTATTCTTATTGTTGTTGGGGTCATATCCAGTTCTTTGCCCAAAAGAATGGATAAACACACCAAAAACAACCACGCTGCTTGTTTTTTTTTCTCGTTCTTTATTTTATTTTATTTATTTTTCATGTATATTTCGACACATTGTTGTATGAAAGCCTATTTTTTTATTTTTTATGATGTATTTTGATTTCATTTGAACTTAGAGACAGTTGTTCCTTGTGTTTGTTCTTGTTGTCCATAAAATTGATAAAATCAAAAAAAAAAAACACGTTAAAAAAAAAAAAAAAGTTGAAGTTGACTTACAGTGCGTACTGGTTTACTGATTTGAAATTATTATTATTAAGCATTCACATTGACATAGAGAAAATGCCAAGAAGTGCAAGAAGTGAAAGCCTTGCTGAATGAAATATGACTCATCTATGACAGAAAACGTGTGTTAATCAGAAAAAGCCCACCCACAGTAATGAAGACTTTTACAGCTTTTGGTGGTCGCTACTAGACCTATTAAATCTCTGTTTCATCCCCCTCTCCTTAGACATCAGCAGCATCCAGCATACTTCAGCCACACACAGCCTGTAATTCATGCTAATTCAGCACTCTGGCCTTCATTTACTGTTTATTTCTGACTGCTGTGTGTCAACATTTATTTGCCTGGCTTGCAGAGCAGGGTAGGCTCTACTTTTAGCTGGATGTAAAAAGGCCCTGCTGAGGAGAGAGACAGAGGAGAAGCACAGAGAGCCTTGGCCACAGGATGTCTGAGAATGCACAAGGCTCACCACATATTGGATCTCAACACACAGCACACACACACACACACACAAGTAGACTCAACAGTTTGTCCTTTCATTAATATAATAAGAAAAAACATAACATAATAAGCAACAGTGATGTGCCAAATTAATTGATGTTGTCCACATATTCAAATAACCAGAGTTGATTTAATAATAACACAAATGGGTCCTGCCGGCCGTAAAACAATGCTAGGAAAGAACGTTATAGTTATTCAGACACTTGCTTTGAGTGCGAGAATAGCACTATATCAATGGAATATATTATTATTATTATTATTATTATTATTAAAAACAATCCGCAAAACTATGTTTTCATTCAAATTTAGACAAACTGTGTAAACACACTGAATAAAGACATTTTCCTGTAGGACATGACTTCTTTTTAAAGACTCAAGCGGACAAAGAATTTGAAGACATTCCGTGCATTTTCCAACGCTCAATGCTACAGCCGCAGTGAAGTAGTGTGGAGATTAGGATACACTGTGCTACTCTTCGTACATAAGGCACAATATTATAAAGGCCGCCATTTTCCAAAATTTGCAAGGGATGCCAACTTCGACTTTCCGTTATTTTTCATTCAGTCTTGACTAAATTTTGACGCTGCCACCATACCCTCTCACATAAACACCTTACTCCATACAGTATTTAACCAACTGAAAAACTCTGATGTATCCAAATTCAGTGCAGAAAATGCTTTGTTAAAGAATTTTGCCTGAATAAAATGGAGAAACATGTTAAATTGCTCATGATTCAAATCAGCTGGCATCTACTCACTAACACATAGAGGATCTTAACAGGGACTTGGTGCTAATCTTCACTACTTATCAGACAGGTTACCGTGTTTGGGGAAGATTGATCAAATGAAATACTGCGCTGGGCAGCACTGTCGTCATCCAGTTACGTCCGTCCCCAGAGCACCATACATAGGGCTCTGGCCCGCCCATATCAGAAAGAACGATTTGATTGGCAGCTCAGGATTTCTTGACAATATTTAAATGAGCTTCAATGGAGAGTGTCCAGACCAACACCCGCAGCAAATTTAATTTGCCCGCGCCTAGTGGCAGGTCTGGATTTCCTACTGGTTTCTCTACTGGTTGGCACCCTCCCCCAAGTTACAGGATAACAAAGTGACTCTATGACCTTTTCTTTTTTCTTCCCATTTTCTTCCTGTGCTTTTCGTTTGTTTTAGGGTTGCATGCCTGTTACCATTACTATGCAAAGTAAATAAAAAATAAAGTTGAAAAAAAGTTAAATACTGCGCTGGGAATGAACAAAGAAGAATGAGAAGAATGAAGACATGAGAAGACTACTGAGGGAGAGGCAGTGTGTGACAGGCCAGGAGGAGAAAGAGCATGTTGAGACAGGCATCCCTCTTGAGTAGTGAGGGGTTGACTTCCTGTGTATTGGTCAACAGGAGCTTGGCTAACCCCAGAGATATAGGTGCTATTATGTAGTTCCCTTTATTAGGCCTACTCCCCCTCACCATGTCAGTAAGAACTCTCCTGCCGTCATTCTAGTGTGATGACTACATCTACTGTAAGATCAAAACAGCTTTTGACAATGAGAAGAGATGACACTGCAGTTCTTGCTATGACAGAAAAAAAAATAAAATAAAAAAAAAGTTATTTATCATTACATTAGTTGAAGCCCCCCCATGGTCTGTGCGGTCACTCCAAGTCTGCAGGGATTATCAATTGATTTAGTAACTCCCCGAGGATGGATATGTTCAATCAATCCACCTTTATTTTTACTCAAAGAACACTGAGGTTTCCCTCATTTGCAGTGACGACAAGTTAAAATTACATAAAAAAAAAAAAAATCGGTCCAGAATACAAACGGTAAAAAGACAAGAAACAAAAAACACATGGGGTAAAATGAAGGATTAAAAAAATAATAATACAATAAAAAAAAATTAAAAAAAAAAAATTAAAAAGTGGTGACTTCAGTGATAAATCAGATACCATTTTTAAAGATTAAATCAAGAGAAACTAGCTATAATCTCAACCCTGACTGACCTGTTGTTGACCCTCAAGTTCCCTGGCTCGTACTGATCCAATGTTTTGCATTCTCCACCCAGAAAGGCATTATTATTTTGACAATGTGCCAGTTCTGTGTGGGTGCACAGTGGCTCACACAACAGCTTACTCCGGGAACACGCTCGTACAGCAGCAGCAGACAAGCTAAATTAGCAAAAGGCCAAGCCAGTCTGAAGCAGCCACGCTTTTGGCATCACATTAATGGATGTAAGAGATCACACACAAAGCATCTGTATTATCATAGTCAAAAGACATTCAAACTGTTTTCAGTTGTCCAGGATGGATGATTTATGAAAGCTTATCGACAAACTGGAGCCTCATATTTGACACATTCTGCTAAATGCGAGAAGTTCCTGCCATGTATGAAGATGAGAACTCTGAGAACTTTGCGGCGTCATTAACCCCTAGTTTATACTGTCGACGTCAGATTTGAAATGGTTTCTTCAGTAAATGGTCACTAAAGCTACCAGATAAAAGTCCTGAAGCAAAACAAAAACCTTTCCCCCATATAGATGTAGTAGAGGTTTCAAAGTGGCACGAAAAGAAAACGACTAAAGTAATGCAAAAGTAGGTCAAATTTGTACCCGAGTACAGTAGTGCTTGAGTTAATGAACTTAGTTGCATTCCAGCCCTGATCCAGGGTTTCCTGCCTCTCTAATAATAATGGCTCTGTTCTGATGCATGCTGGGACTGGCCTCTTTGCCCTTTTTGCCACGTTATGGTGAAGGAACCAAAAGAGAGTCATTTAGTGGTTCTAAATATAGACAACTTTTAGTCAAGCTGCTTCTCTGTGCTTGAGAGAAGACTTTTTTTCTTCCACAATAACTCTCCATTATTACAGGGGGACGTAGCTAGCTACCATGGCAACAAACACATATAACCCACAGTAGGAAAGATGAGGCCTTAAGGGCTGTTACATACTCCGCGAGAAGAAGTAACAAAGTTCTCTGTGACAGAGCTGCGAGAAGCAAATGATGTGATTTTCTTCTCTCAGCTCTTGTTCAGCTGTTCTTGCAGCTTGTTCTCGACACATCGTCCGGGCCGAACTTTCTTCTCGCAGCTTGTCCGAGAACTATTGTGTGATTGGTCAATCTGAAGTCAATGAGGAAAAAATCAGCTGGCGCTACTATGGTAACAGCGCGTGACAAGTACCGCGGTGAGGAGTTCGGCACTTGAGTTCTCGTGAAGTACGAAATGTCCAGACCAGAAAAAACTTCCCGAAGCTCTGTCACCGAGAACTTTGTTCTCTAGCCTTAACAGTAGCACTGTGCTAGCCCTGCCACCCTGTGCGAGCCTTGATTGTGACGCGGAGGCCAACAGGCTGGGAATGTGTTATGTCTATTAGATGCATGTGCTGGGATGTTACACTGGATAACATTTTTTTTTTTTAAAGGTACAGTACGGTCAATTGAGAGGGGCTAACAAAATACCATTGACCTCACGGCTCAAATGAATCATTCTGAATAAATACATTCATTGATCCGACTCTGCACGACAGTACAGAAGTGGGCTAAAGCACATGATGAAGATGCCTTTTATTCTTCACAGTTAATATCTCCTTTCATCTAATATAGTCACTCCGTTCAGCTACCACATTCATTTGAATTGACTTCAAAAGAGTTTACATTCACAGCATTACATTCTGGGACATATGGGGGAGGGAGGGGGGGGCCTGCGTGTGACAGGGGATTCTGGTCAACTTTTTATTTTTTCATATGTAACTGTATGTTCACTCGTATGTAGTAGTTTCACATTTTGTTTTGCTTATTTTTATACATCACACGTATGCTTGGTGGTGTATTGAAATGATTTCATGATGATTCCAATTGTACCATATGCACATTGCATCCTGGAGGCCCTGAATGGATAAGTGGAATGTGTGTGAAATTGAATTTACCAATAAAAGATGTTTGAAAAAAAAAAAAAAAAAAGTTTAGATAACGGCTGCATTTCTTTCATACCTACCTAGTGGTTGGCTGACTAGGTTAGCTGGCGGTGCCGTCTTTGAAGGCTTTTTCAAGGCCACCAGTGACAACACACACACACACACACAAGTCTCAACAACCACTGAATGCCATACGATCCAGCAGGCACTGTGTAACCAGTTGAGCTGCCTTGTTGGACAACACAACTGAACTCCAGGTATTAAGCCTTTACAGTGAGGAGGAAGAAGCATTGTATTGCCAGTGTGAAAGCGGGGACGATTTGGTTCTCACACCAACACTGTGTTGACACTTTACTCTTTGGTCTATCTGGAACACATGACACTTTTAAAGCTATTTCCAACCTTCTATTGCAGATTGATTTGACTTGGCAGGCAATCAAACCCACTGGCATAATAACTATATCTAAAAACCAAACCAAACAGTGTGTCATGTCAAGTGTGTTCAGACCAATGGAATGCTTCTTCTGCAAACCAAGTAGGGTCAAAGGTCAACTCACAGGCCAGGGCCAACACACAAAAAAACAGGGATTTTATGTGACCTTATGATGACCTACAACTGGCCCATAATTCAGTTACACCGAGATTCAACTCTTCAGGACATACATATATCTTCTAGGGGGGGGGTGGGGAGGACAGATACAATTCAGCAACAAACTCTTTAGCTGCAGTGTACTGTTTGCTGCACTCAGTCTGGTACAGAACACACAATCTCTTTGTTTGAGAATAATGGACAAAGTCTCCGGTGAAGAAAGGAAAAAAGAATAGGTTCCAAACCTAGTATGGTTGGACCGTGTATGGTCACTGTACTGCTATATATAGTGGTCACAAGTTTACATGGGCCTGTTCCTTGGTAGTCTCAGTAAGGTGAATTCCTGGATAATGAATGCGAGTCAAAGAAAAAAAAATGTTATGATCTGAAATAGCAGATCACGTTTGAGTCCAACATTTCTATAGATATATTTTCTTTAAATCTATAACACACGTCATAACTCGGAGTAGACTAAAACTCTACTGCAACCGTACTAGCATGAACTACTACGTAAATATCATTCATGGCCTATTCAAAGGCAATGGAGCAACTTTATCACCAGGCGAGTCAGTGACAGACTCTGTGTCATTCCTAGGTCTGGTCCTGCTTCACAGCGGTGATGCAGCCTGTAGTCACAGAAACATGACTTAAGTGTGTCCTTCACAGTCACATGCAGTATAGAGTTCAATGCTTTGCTTTAGCTACAAGCATCTTTAAGTCCCCCAGAATAGAAACCAACGTCCACAATATGGTGCTATTTATGTATTTGCTGGGTATTTTTGATCTGAAGAAAACTTGGTGTAATAAACTGATTTACTGCGTTTAGCAGACATAGCAGATATTATTTAATTCCCACCGACTATAAAAAAAACATGTTTATGCCTCTGTGTTCAGATTTGACTGAATAACAACTCTGAGAAGGAGGAAGAAATTGTAGAATGTTTTAGAAGATAGTATCAGATAGAGAATATTGACAGGAAGCAGGGCGGAGAGGGAGGGGGGGGGGACATGCATCAAGGGACACAGGCCGGACTTGAACTTGGACTGCTGCAACACGGACTTAGCCTTAACTACACACTCTACCCCTGCTTTAGAAGTGGGGTCAAACTACAAAGACCATGTAGGTGAATATCAGTTGACGACTCAATACTCAAGAGTTTTCATTATTACGGACCGCCTTAAGTCTTGAGTTGGCTTCTGTGCTCTATACTGTGTGCGTTATGGAATCAATGACATCATTCAAATGATATGAAAGCCTCCGTCTTACCTCATAGGACCAGACACACTGGACCCCCGCGAACCTGCGGACACAGCGGCCCACCTCCACGTCCTCGTGCGTGGTGTACATCTCCTGCAGACACTCCCTGATGTGGGGCACCATCCGGCGGAGGACCTCTCGGCTCATGATGACCCCCGGCCCCCCCATGCAGAAGTTCTCCCCGGGCTCCAGGGCCAGCTTGCCCAGCTCGTCGCGGGCCCCCATGCCCGTCTGGCCCAGGAAGAGGGCCTCGGAGCTGTTGAGGCTGCGCAGGAAGCCCTCCAGGCGCTGGCTCTTGATGTAGACGTCGTCGTCGGCCCTCATGAACCAGTCGTACTGGTCCAGGTAGTGGTCGTGCATGTACTTGAGCATCATGAAGGACTTCTTCTGCGGAGGGTACGAGTCGTCCACGTTCTTTAGGGCCACGATGGGGATGGGGATGGAGGTGTCCGAGCCCTCGCTGGAGAAGAACTCCACGCGGCCGGGGATGGACTGGGCCCAGGTCCTGGAGCAGACAAGACAGAGAGGGATGGATGGAGGGATGGATGGATGGATGGATGGGAAAATGTTAAGACAACAATTGAATTAACCACTCTGATCTCAAACATGCACTGACTGCCACGCCCCCCAACAACACACACGGTCCAATGCATCACCCCCCCCCCCCCCCCCCCCTCCCTCTCCTCCTTCTTACCGTATGCAATAACTTTATTAACAGTGCAATATATTTTTACACTTGAAACATTTGAGCTGATAATGTATTGGTATGAATGCAGTTTGAATGTTGTTTGCGGATGTCTTTTTTTATGCACCTTAAGAAGAAGCTCATTTTAATATGGATGTACATCGTATAATGACAAATAAAAGGATTGCATTTTATTATTATATTCTATGCAACACCTTAAAATAATGAAACTAATTATAATAAAAAATGTAAACAAACAGATGCAGACATGGAATGTTCATGTGCTCTCTATACGACACTGAAGCTCTGCATGCAGATGTGGCTCACACACTGGCTCTTTTAAAAAGGTACAGACCAACACACGGCCAGATAAAGGCTTTTTTACTGGGAGTTTTTTCTCAGCCGAGCTAAGGGTGTAAGGGCAGGGTGTCATACTGTATGGAATGTAAAGCCCACTGAGGCAAATGTCTATTTGTGATGTTGGGCTATACAAATAAAACTGATTTGATTTTGATTTGAAATCAAAAGGCATGGCTCCAGACTAACTTTATCATCTAGCTGCACCAGCATACATTTTGGCTGCACCCGATATTACATTCAATATGACGTGAAACATTTCAGGTGCACTAGTGCGACCAGTGAAAATATCTCCACAGATATGTAGGCTCCCTTTAAGGGCTTACCATAGGTTAAATGCATACTACTATTTTAAGTTCAAAGTATGAAGAGAATAAGGAGTAAAAAATTAACAAAATAAAAAGCATGCATTTAAATGCATCTCTGTGTTATTTTCTTTATCCTTTGCTGTACGCCTGGGTTAATTCACCTCTTTTCACACATGTCAATTAGGGCTGCAACTAACGATTATTTTGATAATCGATTAATCTGTCGATTATTTTCTTGATTAATCGATTATTAATCGATTAGTGTTTTGGTCTGTAAAATGTCAGAAAATGGTGAAAAATGTTGACAAAATTTTCCAAAGCCCATGTGGTCGTCCTCAAATGTATTGTTATGTCCAAAACACACAGCTAGTTCACTTTACTGTCATAATAGGATTAAAGAAACCAGAAAATATTCACATTTGAGAAGCTAAAATCAGAAAATTTGGAATTTTTTTATAAAAAAAATTACTCTAAAACGATTAATCGATTATCAAAATAGTTGCAGATTATTTTAATAATCGATTAATAATCGATTTGTCGATTAATCGTTGCAGCTCTAGTGTCAATGTCACTAACTGACTAGTGACTAATGCTGTAAACATTATTACATTTCTCATATTATGCTCATTTCAACTTGTAATTTGGGTTTTAACAAAACACTTTTTTCTTGGCGTATAGTATCCAAAAAAAACGATATGTTTAGCTGAATCTCCTCTTTCCAGCCTCTGTCTGTCTCTGGCTTTATGTAGGTTCTGCCTACACTGTCTTGGAAGCCTTGTTATCCTATAGTGTAGCAAGCCCAACATATCACTGGAAGGGCTCAGACTCTATGGTCACCAGCAGCTTATAACCCTGTAAAGCCCCACTGAGCTGCCAGTCGGTCAGTCAGTACAAGCTGGTACCGCGCAGCCGAACCCAGTTCAAACAGCTTTACATGCTGATGCAGCTTGTCAAACGTTCCCATTGGAAACATTTGTTTGACCGTTAAGTGGACAGAAGGAAACATTTAAAGCGGGCATATAGGACTCTTATTTTCTGAACGTTCCTATTACATCAATGATGAATTTGCTTGCTTCACTTGAGATAAACTTGGACTGGTCTGTAAATTGTAGGCTAGTTTGTGTCCTACCCCGACATTTTCAAAGATACCAAATGTGTTTCTACCAAACATCAGAATTCCATTTGATGGCAGGTGACAGCCATTAAAAAACAAATTTAAAAAAACATTAATTTGGGCATGAGAATATTTACTCAATGTTAACATCGTAGGCTACAGCTTGAGCATATGGAGTCAAAACAGAATTCCCAATGTTTGTGATAGACGAGGGCTGAGTGGTAGCAGATTCTTTGACCCCACTTAAAGCTCCTTAGGGACAACATAAATGGGGGAAATGGACGTTAAGCGCATTTGATGGCAGTTTTACAGCACACAGCTAACGGTTCCCTGGTAGAGCATAACTCGAGCTCTCAATGAATCACAAGGCTGTTCTAGTCGTTTCACCATATCCTTAGCAACAGTGCAACATGTCAAGCAGCGCCTAATTTGCTACTTTTTCCCCCCTCTTCTAAATGTATACCTCAAACATGTAGGGCTAAATAGCAGCAACCAGTTTGGACAATGACAAAAGGTGAGACTGGGTAGAAATAAGTGCTGCTAGCATGGCTCCCTATATAAAGGGCCTGTGTTTAAAGCGGAGAAAGCTAATATAAAAGGGCTACAGTGGGGGAGAAGCTCGTCACATACCTGTGTGCCGCCACGGCTCGGCTGTTCAGGTATTTCTGGGCGGTCATGACACCAACGAACAGGAAATTATTGGACCTGGGGGAGCCAGGATTCTCTGTCGCCGGTGAACCGTTATCTTGCGGCGACCATAATAATCCACCGTATTCCTTCCTGAGAGCCCGGTTCAAGCCACAGCCGGCGGGGTTGGCTTTTCGCTTCTGGCCGGCTTTCTTCAGCTCGGTCGCCTTGGGTAAAATGAGTCTGGAGGCGAGCGTAAACCCGACGACCAGTCCCAACAGAACACTAAACCATGCTCTTCGGCTTCGACCTGCCATTCCCCCAAAAGTTCACCAGCTCGCCGTTTATACCCTCACTGTAGTATCCTACAAACGGCGTGGACGTACAAGAAATGACAATACACGAAATAAAAATTAAATTAAATAAAAACAAGTGAAAAGCGGAGCAGCTGGGCTCGTGTGTCTCACGCTCCGTCTCTCATGGTAGAAAAGCCCTTTTCTTCCAGTTGCCTACGTAGCATCACAGCAGCAGTCTCCTTGAAGACGCCACGGTAACCGCTCTGCTCCGTCTGACCATCAAGCTGCTCTCTGCCGCTATCGACCATCGGCAAACTTCAGCGCCGATCCATAAATGCAGCAGCCCGTGTCTTTGCCTTGAATAACGGCCCCATTCTCATCGTTATCTCGCGAAAGGGAGAATGTCGGAGGACTATCGAGAGCGCTGGTCGCGACGGCTTTAACAGTGGTTTGACCCAACGGCATTTCCGTAGCAGCGCTGTGACTGGCTGGCTGGATGAATCCCCTCCGAGCCATGCAATTCTAAAGGAGGAGGGGCGATTGGGTCTGGTCCGCTGGTCCCGGAAGTGGTTTTCTCCACTCTGTATTTTCATTTACATTTTTTCTACTCGTCAGTTTTCAAAACGTTGCTTAATATAGAAGGACAGCACAGTGCCTGATCATGTGTCCACCATGTGGGTTTACGTCAGGACCATCTGTTCAAATTGTTTCGAGTTTTTACCGTATTTTTTACGCAGAGAACAGCTCTAAACAATACATTTCCCATAAGTCTCGGTAGCCGTTGCCATGGAGAAGACATGAGTGAGAAGATTTGTTTTTTTTTCTTCCGGAACCAACGGCCCCCAGAAATACCAGAGGAGAAATACATGAGAAATACCGAAATACGCAACCTGACGATGCTGCATTCAGGGTATAAGGGAAAACCTGCCTTTACACCAACGGTCCATCTAGCCTAGTCTACAGCATAGATAGTATATAAAAGTCTACAGTAGGCTAAAGATAGTTGTTGACTATAAACTATAAACTTGGTTTTGCTCTCTGTGACATTTATTTAAGCTTTTATAATAATACAAAAGCTTAGGCCATGAATAACTTTAATTGTCAACTTGTCAGTGATAGGCCCTATTTATAATTATGCTAATAGTGTAGGCCTAAATATGCCTATTAGGCTATTGGTTTAATGAAGTAGGCTAGCTATAAGGAATTGTTTGTATCTTCTTTTGTGTTAAATGACGGGGGAAATTACAACTATTCAATTGTCGAGTTGATCGCATAGATCAGGGGTGTCCAAACTACGGCCCGCGGGCCAACTGCGGCCCGCGGCCCGCTTTTTATTGGCCCGCGGCCGATTTTAAAAATATAATGCAATATGGCCCTTTGAAAAAAAAAAACATTTTTTTTTTTTTTTTTTTTTTTTTTGCATTTCTTAGTTAACCCACTAGTGCAGGGGTGTCAAAACTGATTGATTGGCCCTTGGCACATTTTAAAAATATAATGTAATATGGCCCTTTTAATTTTTAAATAATCTAAATGCACTCATTATATTACAGAGAAATATGTCCCATAAAAGAAAAAGAGCACCAAGGCCATCCCAGAGGACCCTGCATACTATTTTAATTTAAATTAATATTATTATGGAAAATCCATGTGTCCTTCTCCAATAGTTTCTAATTCATCTGACACAGTGTTTACATTTTTTTTCATACAAAATTCTTCAGCTTTAGCCTCTTAATTTCCCTCTCAAAGTGCACCAGATTCATGCATTTCACTTTAAAAACTTTAAAAAATTGGAGGGGCGGGATCTCGGCTGGCTACTATTTTCACCAAGCTGGACATTAGACGTAAAAGCAGAAAACACTGGGTGTATTAATGGCATTTAACAAGAGGGGGGATGTATCTTTTTAATGTGCAAGTAAAGTGTTGCCGTGAAGAAGGATTACAATTTACGAAGACACTATGAAACTAAACATCAGAGCAGCTACATGTCCTGATAAATGTGTTATTTTTGCAAAGTGGCCCGGCCCTTCGTAGATTTTTCTGTATGTGGCCCTCAGTGAAAAAAGTTTGGACACCCCTGGCATAGATAGTAGGCTATAGAAAAACTGGTTGAACGTCAGCAAAAACCAGCGCATCTCTCTTCAGCCAGCTCTCTGGTGAAGAGCGCCCCCATGCGGCTGTAGTCTACAGTAACCAGTTGGTGTCTGCCGGGGAACTTATTGTGTGTAGGTTATGTTTCTAGACAAGTTGAGATATTCAATGTTCCTTTGTACGTTCCAAACATACCCAAACTCTCAAACCCATCAGAATATCTCGATAATATGAACACCAGATTGTGTCTAAATCAACCATGTTGCCATATGTCAAATAAGTTTGGGAGAATAGTTTGAAATGATTTGTAGCAACTGGATAGGCCTATAAAAAAAAGTCAAGTGCATGGACACTCCGACTTTATCCAGCCCATTTTACTGACCTCACTTTACAGGCTAGTGCCACAGACGTGCCAAGTTTACCATTCTATAAGTCCTCAGAATTAAAATAGACCACAGAAGTTCATTTCAATGCCATTAGAAATAGGTGTCTGTTTGTTGTTGCTTGTTTAAGAAAGAAACCGAGGGAAATCTAAGCGGAATTGTTGAGAAAGGAGCACTAGTTCCTTCACAATAATACAAAGGGAGATGGGACAACACATCTTTAAGCAGCACATTCCTCCCTGTAACAGCCATATGAAGCGAAACTCTTCAGTCTTGAGGAACACAAAATGTATAGCTTCAAGATTGCGGACATGTTTATAATGCACCTTAAAGGAAACTGCATAACAGTACCTTAAAATGAACTAGCCTCAAGTCTCTGACAAATCGTAAGGTAAAAACATGCTCAGAGGAGAATTTTCTCATAAACCAAAGCAAAAGTGAGGTCAAAATATGGTTCTATTGTTGTGAATCAGCGGCCTTTTATATAAGGCCACATTATAGGCGGGAATGTTATACACTCTGTCCCTGCGTTCCAATTCCCATACTTCCCTACTATTTAGTAGGGGAGGACGGGGGAATGTTAGACATTGGGTAATGTGAGACACCCCCTGTATCTAGGACTCGGAACACATTTTTGGTCATGTGAGATATATGTTTTCAAGCCCCTCTAATTTCCCCTTAGCCATGAAATAGAGGACCTCATGGTGATGTTGTAAGCATGTTTTTTTCACAAAAATTTATTTTTTGCATGTCAAAGTACATTTTCTTGCTGTCAACTCATAGATAGTAAATAATATGGATGTAGCATCCGGGCTGACCTCAGTTATTCACACGGGACGGCATCCAATAATCCTGGTTTGTGCGCGTCGCCATTTTGTGAGGGGGAGGCAGATAGCTGACGTATACCTCCGAGGCAAAGTGAGGGACAACGGGCGGAGAGCTGTCACTCAAGAGATCGCGCCAATACATTTTAACCTCCAAAAGAATAAAAACTAGCGTGGGCCAAAAAAATTCACCCCCCTCAGTGTTGTCATGGAGATATGACCTAAACATACAGACTAAAATGGTTTCGTGGCCCAGGCTGTAAATAGGTTTAATAATGCTGTGAAAACGGCATGTTTAACATTGCAGTCAATGAGAGATGGCTGTCTTCTGCTCCCAGCCCCCAGTGGCACTTCCTGGTTACTACAGTTGTGGTCACTTCCTTGTTGGATGCTGGTAAAAATCGCTGAGGTTGGGGCTTGTGTCAACTTAATCGATTGTTGTGCCTAATCAAATTGATTCAGGTAGAAAAAACTTCTATCACACGTTGATGAACTACCAACATATGAAACCATGTGATGATGATAACTGAAGATTAGCCTGAATTGCTGAGAGAGGTAGTTTTTTCTCAAATTGTGGCAGTGGGGTAAAGTAAGACAAATGCTGTGGGGTAAAGTGAGACAGTGTCTGTGCCCTCTTATAATGAATCCATTATATTTAAGGTAGGAGACTAGTTTGAAAAGACAATGTGGGCTGGAGGTGGGGGTTGATGGTTGAAGGGGTGTCAGCAAGGGCATGGCTTGGCACATATGTATGTGGGGGACAGGAGAGTGACCTTTACATTCTAACATCTAACTGGTTCTATCTGTCATTTGAATGTTAATTATTGAATATGAATTATATGTTGTATTTAATCAGTTACTTTCAAGTGTTTAGAAAGATGTTTTGCTTAATTGACCTAACCCCATGATTCTGTTACTAGTCCGACATTAGTTTTGTAATATTTGGTTTTCAAGCTAGCTGTCAGGATTCTAACTACAATTTGTGTTGTTATGGTAGTTTCTGAGTGGAAAAAGTAAGTGGTTCAGTTTACCCCCTTGATTTTTCTGGTCTGTCTCAGTTTACCCCACATCAATCATATTTTCACTGCCCTTTGTCTTGAATACATTCTGCTAATGCCCATTTCTAGGAAATATCCTGAATTAATGGGAAATGTGTAAATTTGAGTGAAAAATAATTTTAGCTCACTAAGAGGGGAGCAAATGTAAAAAGTGTCTCAGATTACCCCGTTCTCCCCTATGCCAAAAAAATGTTTAGGATGTCCCAATACATGCACGTCAATTGTAGTATGCTGAAAATACATAAATTCCCCACTAACTCCAATAGCATTTTGGAATATTCGTCTTATTCTTGACATTTCTCAACATAATGGAAAAAGTATCTTCCTTATCTGATTTTTTTCTCTCTCCTGTGGCCCTTAAACTCATCTGTACTTTAGTATGTAGTGTAGTAAAAAGAAAGAGTATGTGATTTGGAACACAGGGATTATGTTCTGAGAAATTGGGGCGACTCTGGCTCAGTTGGTAGAGCGGGTCGGCTGATGATCAAAGGGTTGGAGGTTCGATCCCCGCCCTGCCACCTGTGTCATGGTTGTTGTGTCCTTGGGCAAGACACTTTACCCACCTTGCCTCGTGTGAATGTCGATAGTTAGCCTATGTGTGTGTGAATGGTAACGTGGGAAAGGAAAACAGGTCTACCCTTGCAAAAGAGTCTTCGGTCTCAATGGGCTTTACCTGTATAAATAAAGGTTAAAAAAAAAACCCTCACTTCTAAACCTAATCTACTCTTCTACCAGGGGTAAAACAAAAGCAAAGTTGTTTTTCAGAACTTTAAGATGTTCCGATCAATCCATGACCAAATTATACTCAAAGGAGAATCAAGGTAAATATACATCCAGTGTGTGATAGGCTTCTGAGCCGGCCTCTCCTTCCAATTATTTTCACCCCACTGGAAGAAAAGATACCTTCTATAAAAAGCGTTACCCTTGTGGTCAGTTTTCCTTGTGATATCAAAACATGATTATGTTGCCTCAGACCTAGCTGAAATACAAAAGTCAAAGTATGATAAATGTCACTCACCTTTGCTCTGGGTTTATACAATGACAGGTGAGCATTTGTAAAGTTGCAAAGATATTTGAGATAGATTTTTATTTATCAAGAAACGTGTTCCTTCTTAACAACGTTTCATCTTACGAGGGATCTAGGTATTTTAGAAGAAATGATTTCCAATGTGTCTGAACAACTGAAAGAGGCTGCGGTGAAAGTCTGGAAAAGCATCACAAAAGAAGAATGCAAAAGTTTTGTGATGTCAATGGGTCACAGGCTTCCTGCGGTTATTGCAAGCAAAGTATTTGCAACTAAATATTAAGTCTTATTCACTTTAATTTATTTTAAGTCTATCTGTTCCAATACTTTTGCTCACCTAAAAATGTGATGTTCCTTTACAAATAATGCTATCTTCTCAGTTGTGTATCAGATCCAGATATGAATACCTGGAAATGAAAGCTGAAATGTTGATCTATTGTCTCATATTCATATTTTGGTGTCAAACCCAAATGTTTTCAGTCTACAGCAAAAATAAAGGAATTGGCCTCACCGTTCCAATACTTTTGCAGGGCACTGTATCTTTATTTCAGAAAACATGAAAACACTATAGACGTACCCTCTTTGCCGTTTTATTGATCAAAAATGTTTGTACAATGTGTGAATATACAATTGTTTTTAGTAATCAACCATAATGTCCACCAGCTACAGATGCTGTGCTAATGTCATCTCTGAGCTATGTAAGTATGTATGTGGAACAATAAAAAACAATATCAGAAAACAAACACTGACTGTGGAACTCATCGGCCAAACCTAGTGGTTACACACCGTTTACAGGAATGGCTTCATTACAAGCTTCAAATGCTAAGTGGAATGAATATTGTCATGATCACATTGTCTGGGAGGCCGAACAGGGGGCGGCACACAGACATTAGAAGTGTGGAGACAGTAGAGAACAAAAAATGAAGTAAATCTTCTTAAAGTGTGGGATTTGGGGACATTGTCAGCTTGGTTCAGTCAGTCAGTGTTGATGTAGCAGGTCAGAGAACCAGTGTACTCTGACCGTCTTTAACCTCATCCCCCAGACGAGGGCCCTCTCCTGCCAGGTCTGTACGTGCAGGAGCCCCCTCCGCCCTGGCCCGCCAGGGGGTTGTAGTCTGGAACACACAAACACACACAGTCTTATGGCACCTTTCCATAACATGTTACCTGCTCTTCTCTGCTCGCCCTTTTTTTGGGTTTATCAATAAAACACATCTGTTCAGACTGCACATGGCTAAGAAGATGATGAAAGAAAGAGAAAAAGAAATTGCGCTTACATGTTACACCTAAATGTGGCATTTTGGATGGTTTTTTTTATAAGGTAATGCACTTGCGCAACTCTTGTTCTGAGTTTGTACCTTCATTGTTGAATGCACTTATTCAGCGAAATGAGATGTAATGTAATGTCATGTCATCAATGTAAAAGTACCTGGTACCATATAAGCCTTTTTATGGTCCCTCCTCCGTCAATGCTAGTGTATGTGTGAGTATGTGAGTTTGTGTGTCTGCGTGTGTATGTCTCTGTACATGTCTATGGGGGTAGGAGGGTTGGGTTCTTTTCATTTTCTTCTCTTGATTTTATTTGCGGTTTTCTATTTCTCTGTTGTTCTTAATCTCTCTAGGGCACACAGAGCTACTTCTGTATGATAGAAATACAAATTGATTGATTGACTGATTGATGTTCCATAAAGTTGGTACCAACTACTACTACTACTGAACAGTGATTGGTCAGAGGGAATGGCATCATCAGTGGGCGGCGCCCTATCCTGCACAACAACCAGCCAAGCCATTGTAGCGGTCACAGTGTGTGAGCTTGCAGTCTCTCCAGTTTTTGTCCTAGGCACATCCGATCCTCACCATGTTGGCTGACGATAGATAATACTAATAATAAACTTCATTTTGAGTTAGCTTAAAAACGTAATATTCATTTCATGGAGACTAGAATAACTAGAACATCCCGTGGAGATTTTAAAAGTACGGGCCCCCCGGCTCCGACCGCCAGCCCCGCATCGGCGGCGCCCCACCCGTCGGCCGGGCTCAAACGCTTCTACGAACCGCCACTGCTCGCTTTACCAAACTCCAGTCCCAAGTTGTGGCCAATTGAAGGTTGCAGTCATGGCAAATCAGCAGCAAAAGGCCACTCTCGCGAAGACGTTTTCATTAAGAGCGGCCATGTTTTTTGAGCTATCTCAATTAAACTTTATACACATGTGTATGTCAGTCCCGTAAAACTCTGTATACAATTTGGTGATGATAGGTTGGAAATCCACAAAGTAGATGTCACTTACACACACTGGACAGTATTTCAGGTCATGCAAATTTGGGATGAATAAAAAAATCATGGCTGACCCCTATGGTCCAAGAGGCTTTATTGTAGAGCACCATGAGCTGTACATGTGTAAGACATTTCAAGTCAATCAGTCAGGGGGCGAGGGGCGTGTCCTGTCAAACATTGCATTTATGAATTACGGTTTTCACATTTGTGGGTTAATTGCGACAATTTAAAAAGGGACATGTTACCAAATGTCTTCTGCACATATCCAGCAAGTTGTATGATGATAGGACCTACGGTCAATGAGTTAAGGCCAATTTGCTAATAAGCCCAGCCCCTGCGTAAACGTTTTGGTCAATGGCGGCCATGTTTTTCAAGCTATCATACTGATCTTTTATGGGCATGTTTCTCGTAGTCCCCCAAGGCTTCGTGACAAATTTGGTGTTGATACAGTAAAATTTGAGAAAGTAATTGTTAGAACCCGGTTTTTCAGTTTATGCTAATTAGCGAGAAATATTCCCAGGCGGATTTATATGGTCCAAGAGGCTTTTTTGTAGAGCACCCTAACGTACACCTGTGTGAGAAATTTCAAGTGAATCGGACTTAGGGTGTGAGGGGCGTGGCCTCTCAAACTTTTTGCAGTCGGTGCTTAATAACAGCGCCCCCTTGTGGAAAATCAAAGAACTGTATAATAGCACACTCCGTGGGGTGGGGACGCACGTTGTGTGAAAATTTGGAATGTCTAAGTGCGTGAGGAGTAGGAGCTAGACAATTGTCTTGGTAGAAGGAAGAAGAATAAGTATGGTGGATAACAATAAGTTACGGACCCTCAATACTTGAGGGCCCGTACTTAAAGCTGGGGTGGAGGATTTGGGGAGAAAATGGCAGTTGGGATAGAGATTCGAATCCAAATACCTCAACCGCTCCACTCTTTCTCTTTGGTCCCTCCCCTATGGTCCCTCCCTGACACGCTCTACACCAACACAGTCGTGCCAAAGTGAATGGACAGTCCCAAAAGCCAATAAGAACAGAGAATCGGAGACTCGCTTTGATTGGTTAAAGTGTACAGCTCATGTTAACTTTGACCAATCAGACCACAATACAAAACGTTCAGCATGTTGAACATACCTGCACTGCGAAGTGTCTTCTTGTCCGTCTTTGACTTCAGCAGCGTAGTGGATGCTCCGGCCTCTTCAGTGGTCTGCAGTGATATGAATCAGACAGCACAGTAAGAGACCTCCATCCCACCCACATGTGTGTCAATCAACAGCCTTTATATTACAAGCACTGATCAAATCACTCCTTTGAGCCTGCTACATACTCCGCGAGAAGAAAGAACAAACTTCTCGCTGACAGAGCTGCGAGAACAAGAACTAAGTCATTTCTGGTCTGGACATTTCATACTTCACGAGAACTCAAGTGCCGAACTCCTCACCGCGGCACACCCTGTTACCATAGTAACGCCAGCTGATTTTCCTCATTGACTTCAGATTGACATAACACAATAGTTCTGGGACAAGCTGCGAGAAGAAAGTTCGGCCCGGGTGATGTGTCGAGAACAAGCTGCAAGAACAGCTGAACAAGAGATGCGAGACCAATTGACGCAATTTTTCTTCTTGCAGCTCTGTCACCGAGAACTTTGTTCTTTCTTCTGGCGGAGTATGTAACAGGCTTTAGACTCCATCTAGCACTACATGATAGCAGAAAGCAAAGTAAAGAAAATGACACTCCAGTGATCTCAGGCAGTCCAAATAGATTTTGTAACCTGGTCACATCAAACAAAGTAACATTATCTAACCATGTCGGTTGGGTTTACATTTAAATACTTCAGCAAAATCAGTTTGAAATATATATTTTTTTTTTATTCTATTCTTCCGGACAACTACACACAATACACAATTTTCTCTTTGCATATTCATACATATTACTTTGTGTTATCGTCCGAAGGGTGGCAGGAGAAGCCAAAGGCTTTTCAGGTCCCGCCCCCACACCTATATTGCTGGGTGTAATGGGAAACAGAGGCAATGCAACAACAAACTTTAAAAAAGGTACAGTGTGTAGAATCTTTTGCCATTTTTCAAAAAGAGATTTGGGTCGAAATGGAATTTACCATTCATAAGTACATTTTAATTAATGTATAATTGCTTGAAAATAAGTTTTTCTTTATGACCTCAGAATGAGCCTTTTTTAAACTACATAGGAGTGGGCGCGCTGAGACCGCCATTTTTCTACAGTAGCACGGAACAGACAAACATAACAGCCTTATGCGTTTTTATACAACTCAAATTCCGAAAATGTGAATAAAATAGAATGTGATCATTTCCTAATCCTTTTCAACGTTACATTATATGTATTTGTTTAAACTGATAAACTTGATTGTTTTTTGTAAATATACACACATTTTAAATTTGGTATCTGATACTTGATTGTATGTGAAAAAGGATAAAAAATTTTAAAAAATCACATTCTGTTTTATTTACGCTTTACAGAACGTCCCAACTTTTTGGGAAATGGGGTTGTATATAGTGGGAGTCCTGGAGAAATGCAGCTGTTGGAAGACCAAGAAGAAGAAGAACTATAGAATAAATAGATTCATGCATAAGTAACTTAATGCATCTTCACCTCATCCCTTGATATTAGGGAAAGACTTGAGGCAGTGGTGGATGAGGCCATCTTTAATAACTAGCTTCTTGTCCTTGGAGGCCACCGTAGCTTCTGTAAATTCTCCCCAAAGGGGGTAACATGGGTAGCATTGTCATCTAGAACTTTCACCAGTAGTTGCTGCTAAAATCCTCAGATATTACACACTGTACCTTTAAATCTTACTTTTCTGTGAATCAACCAGGATTACGACATAACATTTCATTTTGGTCTTAAAAAACTATGAATGGAGAAAGTGAAAACACGGTCTGTTTATCGCTGTAGGAAGCAATAAAGCATGACTTTAAAACATGAGCCAGGCAATCAGTAAAAGCATAACACACACACGTCTCTGTCTCATGAAGCCAAGGGAAATGTGAGCTGTCTGGGTCATGGCTAGCATGTAGTTGTTTGCAAAGCGGAAGACAGATAAAGAGAATTGTTTTGATTAGTTTCTCCTTAAAGGAATACTTCACTCATACGGAACCAGCGTTCTATCATTATAAAATCGCTATTATAATATAATGAATAAGGTTTTTCTTCCCTCAGTCTTCCCTTGGCCCAGCTGTCCTGTTAATCCTAACCCTACATTTTACCATGTGTGATGTCACACATGGGGAAATGTAAGACAGTGAGACCATAAAACACTCTTTCTGCCTTTTCTCAGGCTAGGATTAACCGATTTCAAAGACATTTGCACATTTATACTACATAGGATCTCAGATTTCAATACACCTTCATATTCCCACCGGTGAAGTAGGTCTTTAAACTAGACTTGTAGAAAACGACCATTCTGTTCACTGGCGTTGATACTATAGTGAGCGGAGCCTCTTTGACTGAAGCGTGGTCACAGACAAACTTTACAGCAGGTGAGACTCACCTGAGCAGCCGGTGGTTTGTAGCTCCTCCCCTGTCTCATAGCCTCGTAGCTCTCGATTTTCTGCCTCCTCTTCTCTTCTTCTTGCTGTTCACAAAAGAAAAAAAAATGACACTGAAAAAAAATCTCACACACAATTGTGTTCATCAAACTCTTCATTCCCTGCATTCTGGTGAATTTGTATGCACCTATGTGTGCCCCTTTAGCATTCATCTATGGTGGAAATGTCTTTATTTCTGTATAGGAAAAGACAACATTCAGGAGCTATGTCTAAAGGAATATAAAGCAGAGAGGCTCTTGGGTATTCTGTATTGCAAAACTTTCTGCACATCTTAAACATCTCACCTGTGTTTTGGGATGAGGTTTCTTTATGAATCATGTTTATCTCAACAACAAATCTATTAGAGATGAGACCTTGTTAAAGCCTTAGGGCCTCCACACACATCCTGCCTCTACTGCGCGTCTGACTTCTTTTCACCGACCGTGTAATCACCCTAGAGCGGCCACACATCCAACCTCGGCCGCGCTGCCGATGCCCGTCAGAGGCGAGTCTGCAGCGACGCTACACTTTACCTCCGAGAGCTGCGCGTCTCGCTCGGGTCTCTCTGCTTTAACTGATAGAGAAATACTCTGCTGAGAGTCATATTGACTTCATACCGGCAGCTTTCGCTGCAGTTTCACCATTTCCTTGTGTGTCCCTTTCAAAATAAAACTTCCAACAAGCGAAAATGTGGCAAAGAAAAAGGCAATGGGGCGCACGGATTACTGTCCAGACTCAATATTAGACTCAATATTAGACTCAGCTTTTAAAAGCAGCGTTGCAGCAGCAGCAGTTGAGACGTTGTATGTGTGTTAACATAAAGGATTAGACTTATTTCAGAGACACCTGAAGGTGAGAAAGTCAAGGGTATTAGGGATAAACAAGTTAGCTACTTATGACGACTCATTACTACACTATTTGCATTTCCTTGTGCAACCCTATACCCTATCCCCTGCATTATGGATGGTAGGATGTCCTTGAGGAAAGGTGTCCTCCCAGTAACCATGAGGTTTCTGGTTCCTCCCAGTAACCATGAGGTCTCTGGTTCCTCCTCCCAGTAACCATGAGGTCTCTGTTTCCTCCCAGTAACCATGAGGTCTCTGTTTCCTCCTCCCAGTAACCATGAGGTCTCTGTTTCCTCCCAGTAACCATGAGGTCTCTGGTTCCTCCTCCCAGTAACCATGAGGTCTCTGGTTCCTCCTCCCAGTAACCATGAGGTCTCTGGTTCCTCCCAGTAACCATGAGGTCTCTGGTTCCTCCCAGTAACCATGAGGTCTCTGGTTCCTCCCAGTAACCATGAGGTCTCTGGTTCCTCCCAGTAACCATGAGGTCTCTGGTTCCTCCCAGTAACCATGAGGTCTCTGGTTCCTCCCAGTAACCATGAGGTCTCTGGTTGGATCCCCGGCACCGGACAGGAGGGTATTAGTAGTTTAACTAGTGGTGGCTGGTATTACATCTACGGTGCCCATTATCTCTACCATTGTGTCCTTGAGCAAGACACTTAACCCTAAAACTGCTCCAGGGGCGCTGTACTATGGCTGACCCTGTGTGACCCTATCCCTTGAGAGGGGATATGCAAAAAAGACTAATTTCAACCATTGACTAATAAAGTAACTTAACCCCCCGAAAAACAGCATGCCTGTGTGTGTGTGTGTGTGTGTGTGTGTGTGTGTGTGTGTGTGTGTGTGTGTGTGTGTGTGTGTGTGTGTGTGTGTGTGTGTGTGTGTGTAGTGCACCTGCTTCTGCTTCTCTTTGAAGAGCACTGCTTTGGCATCCAGCTCGTCCTGCATCCTCCTGCGTGCTGCCTCCATGGCCTCCTGGTTCCTCACCACCACAGCAGCATCTTCAGGAGCACACCAACTGTTACTGTCAGTCTGCTGTGACACTGACTCACACACTTCACTGACATGTGAGTCCCATTAACGCTCCAATGCATCAGGATCATCATCATCAGGACTGAAGTCATGTGACAAAGGAATGCCGTCACACAGTAAATGGAAGAATCATGGCAGCCGATAACTCTCTCATTAAAGAGGAACTATTATTGGTGCCACAGTAGTTTACCAGCTGCAAATATCTGATATATCTTAAAGCTTTTTTTTTAATAAACCCAGAGTTAAATAGTCAAAATCAATGTAATGTATGATATTGGGTGTTGGGTGTCTCAATAAGCTTTTAGCAAAATCTGAGTAAAAATAATAATCATAAAACTTTTTATTTTTTTACTGTTTAGACCGTTTGACAGGACTGTGTGGGCGTGGCCGTTTGAACGGTCTCCATGGCTACAGTCATTGTTTTTATAGAACGTTGGATTGGTTCAAAATACTGTGTCATAAGGAACGAAGCAATAGTATAGTCGCCTCATCTGAACCAAATTTCTGTAAAGTTTATTCAACGTAGATGACAATATCTTTCATTGATAAATGATTAAAAATATAAATATGCCTAACTCTTTTCAGATGCTTAACTTTCACGCAACTAACTCCCCAAATTAAAACGTCAGAAGGATTGTGTGGATTTGGGTTTAACAGGGACTTTAAAAACTTCTATAAAGTATAATGCATATTAAAAAAAAGACTGTTTTGATTCCATGGAGTGATTGTAGGGGCCAAAATGCACATTTGGTCTATTTGTTTATTGTTTATTTTGAAAAGTCACGCACACTGTTGTGGTTTATTTCACTTCCTTTTGATTGACACATGGGTGTGGTTTAATCTATATACCTGGGCACCTGTGGCGGGCGGGAGTGAAGAGACAAAGGGGGTTAGTGGCGCTCCTGATTACATTTTCTGTTTACCGTCAAGCAACCGTCAAACAACCGTCAATTACAGCAGTTTATCTTTTCTTTATTTGTTTTCAATACCCTCTCAATGTTTTCATTCTGCCTTCATTTATTAAATTCTCAAACTATACTCATCACCGGACTTGGAAATTGATTGACGCGTAACTGCCTGGAGCCCACTTAAGCCTCTTAGCGGCCTTTATTGGAAAGCTGTCGCTATAGTGATACTTTACTGATCCGACCTTTGCCCTTTAACTGTCTAGCAGGTTGAATTCCATTGAAGGCCCTGGCAACCCTCAAAAATAAATATATGACGTTAATGTTGGGTTTCTCTATAAGGCATTTAGGCTTGTTCACTAAATGCTAAATGTTACACATAGGGCTACAATAAATGGCTCCGGCACCAGAGAGATTTTATAGAATTGTATTTTAGAACATGTGAAAACAAAATTCTAATGCAAAGTTTGAATCAGAAATTTTCCAACGGGTAGTCCAATGTATTTTAGAATCATGTGACGTGTGGAAATAGGATCTAATGCGACATTCCAATCAGGTTTTCTCAAATGGTCGACCAACTGACATGAAAGTATTTTTGCGGGGGGTTGACAGATATTCCTAAAACCTTTTATATACAAATTGGCATTCAGTTTACCCCCCAGATAGCATAGTTACAAGGATTGAGTGGGTTTGGGTTGCCAGGGCCTTTAACAGTATGGAGGAGGCTCACCTTGGGGCTGCTCTCTGCGTGCCCTCTGTGTGGATGTCTTCTTGCTCAGGTATTGGACCAGCAGGTAGACCAGCACAGTGACCAGCATCAGGTACCAGCCGTACTGGGACAGGAGCTCTGCCGCTGGGGGGGCAAAGACACACAACGTAAGGCTTGGGCTGTGTTTGTGGCTGGTTGAAGTTGGGCTCACTTTGAATGAGACTGCACATACATTTGATTTTGTGGATTTTCATGTGGATTTATTCATTTCTCAGATTTATTGTGTCCTTGGTAAACAAAAAAAATTTAAAATAATAATGATTAAAAAGGACAAGTAGCAGATTCTCGAATTTGAGAAGCAGGTACCTTGACATTGTTGGCATGTTTGCATTTAAAATAACTATTATCAAATTGGTCCATAGCCAATTAATGTTTGTCACTCAAGTTATCAAGTCCTCCACTTATGTTTCATATGTGCTTGAAGGCATAGTTCTAGGCCTATACTGTTGGCTAGTAGGCCTACACAATATTTTTTAACTTTTCATGTTTCATGTGCGAAAAAATCTTAATTGGTAAAGTAACTAACTTAAGCTATCAGATAAATGTAGTGGAGTAAAAAGTATAAAGTAGCATGAAAAGAAAGGAATCAAGTAAAGTGCAAGCGTCTCTAACTAGTATTGAAGTATATATTATAGATTGTTACAGTACAACTCTGTAAATAACCCAGATCACATTCATAATAAGAAATTGGGACGAGAGAAAGATAACTGACGTCACCATTATAATCCTTGGACTTATTAACAGCCTAAAACAAGTCATGGAGGGACATTCACCCATAGATATTTGGTTTGAAAGACTGTTCATGCAGAGAGAACAGAATATTAGTTGGATTAGATTGTAACCAGTTTTTAATGATCTTCATGACGTTGTACATCCGGACATCCTCTAGCAACAACACATAGCAACACAACGTGCTACGTTCAGGTTCCTATCGATCAGGCTGGAGTCAAATGTGACTGACCAGGCAACAGTGTAACGGTATCTTACAACCTTTTTAGTCTAGAACTGTATTCTGTCGTGTGCCGCCTTTAAAATTAGAAGTTTGTATTGTGACCGTGTCAAATCAACTTACCCGTTTCGCCCAGTGAACTCAGGTCCGGGTTCTTGAGGTTGGCCGGCTGCGCCTGTAGCGGCACGTCCCCGTCGTCCACATCCGTGATCACCACATCATCGTCCGCCATGGTCGGAGTGTTCAGGACACGGTGGTCGGTATGTAAGGAAAAGCTACGGGCTTTGAAGAAACTCGAACGTATTAGTGGCAGTGGTTCCTTACAGTGTCGGCCATGTTTTCCCAGAAATGACCAGCAATAACTGCGAACCAACCAACGCACAACAGCGTTTAGGGTGACGTGTTGGCCTCGCGACGCATTCAGGGCCGTGGGAGATCAGAAAGCGAAGAAAGTATGGGACACGAAAACGTTCAAAAAGAGTTCAACTCCCAGCCTGAGCCTAATTTCTGCCAACCTCATCAGCTTAATGACATGTAGTTTAATGTAAAATTTTCATTTATCCGTACGTTGTCTTTTATTCACCAGGACAAAGATGTCATACAGACTAAAATCAATCAAATGAGTTTTAGGAAGGTAACAGAGGTGGAGCCATAGGCAAAGACAAAGCAGAAAGGTGAGAAAGTACAATGGTTCAGGCTAGAGACTACAGCTTACAAATAAAGTAGGGCTAACAACACTGACAATGACTTGCCAACTTTAAATGGAATTTAATGGAGATGCAGCTAACCAGAAAAGTCTGTTATGTTGGATGGATTATCGTTGTGATGCAAGTATCTTTTTCATAAGCATTACAGCATGATAACATCCTGTCAAATAATATAAATTATGGATAAGTTTTTTTTGACAGGAGAGCAGTCCATGTTTGACCTCCATTTGAAAAATCCTTGCTACGGCCTTGTGGAGAAGCCATCAGTCTGAAAGTAAATATGATGACTTCTTATATGTCATGGTTATTTCAGCTTTATGTGGAGACCATTCATTTAGAAGCCCTTGCTTTAAAAAAATGGGTGTGTGACAGTTTTAAGACGCAAATTTCCTAGACAGACAAATGCAATGATGCCTCTGGTTGCATTTCAGGATCTGTAGGAACAGGTGTGTCATCCACGATGACCCATACTAGGGAGCACTCAGTCAGTTATGTCTTTATTACTTCAATTTGGACCAACATTTTAAAAAGACCAATAGAAGATGTACATACCATACAGGTTGCCAGCATTAAGCTAAGAAATGTCAGCGGAATGCTTTAAGAAACTGATCCCACACAGATATATAAAGAAATCAGTTTATTGTTCATTTACAAAAAACAAAAACAGCCCTGGAAAATGAATGTCTGACAAAACAAAACTCTACAACATAAAAAGAAAAGGAAAAAAAAAAGCTTCCAGGCAACTCAGGATCCGTTCACATGTTCTTGTACATCCATGTCTTCATCCTGGTCCTCCTCTTGGTCTCCATGGTTCTCCTCTGTCTCTCCATCCGTACGCTCGGACATCTGAGCAGAGTCACTCTCCTCCTCCTCCTCTTCCTCCTCCTCTTCCTCCTCCTCCACCTCAGCTGGACCTGGTATGACAAAATAATTCATTCATCTATGCAGCCATCGATACACAATGAGGGTTTTGAGCAGGGATGGGGATCGGACATTTCTATTGATATCCAAACCACTATCGATACTCTTCAATTATCTTGGTTAAAAGACAAGCAGTCGGTTTGGGTTTTGCCGAATAGTAATGGAACTGCTGACTATCGGCCATTGATGGCACGATCGGAAATATTTCCTTTTTTTAAAAGTGATAGAGTGACTGAGGTTGCAGTGGTGAGAGAAAGAGACTGACAGTGGGAGAGAGAGCACACACACTATTCTAAAAGATCCAGGCCTAAGCACTATTAAGTCTTGCAATATGTCCCCACATCTTTAATACGAGCATATTTGTATCCAATTCTTTTTTAAGTTATAAGAGGAACAAACCAAATAGGTTGAATCCAACAGGAGCGAACATTTATTGAAGTTGTTTGGAATTGTTTTCAGCAGCCGAAAAGTGATGCAACAATAGCTACATTGTGTGGGGTAATGAAGGAAAAATGTGGCCCTTTTATGTGTTGAATAGTTTGTACAACAGGTGAAGTTGTAATGTATAGCAGTGTACGAATACACACAGAGTCCCATTGGCATTGGTTGTACAGTGCTGGTAGAGTTCAGAGTGTTATTGTGTGTGCAGGGTTTTTCCTGCATAGACATTTTTGGCGCCCCCCAAAGTGGTGTTATGCCTCCCCTAAAAAGGAAAATCGCCAGCGCACAAATTGAGAATATATTCAGCTATGTAAAACCTCTCCAAATGTGTTTCTAGTTCAGCCAAATACAAGTCCTCCTTCTTGTAGGGCTGGGTGATCAATTGCATTTCAATTTATATTACTGCTTCCCTCGATCATGAAAACAAAATAATCGTAATAAAACGATCATTGAAGCTCCCCTTTCTCAACCCCACACCACTCTTAAAATTCACAAACTCTTCGCCTTTACTGTTGCAGTCGCGACCCAAAAAAACCCCCCAAAGGCCCATTCTGAGCCAGGAAAACCCCTGCTGTGCACTGACCTTGTCTTTGATCTCTGCCTGGGATCTGACCGGCCTGCAGCATCCCTTTCAACCTCTCCACCTCGGCCAGCGATGAAGCATTAGCAATGGCAATCTGAAACACAGACACACGTGTTAACCCTCAGCTCACATTCATTCTATTCTCAGGGCTAGCATTACATGCATAAAGGGCTGAAAAACAAAGAATTGGCTGAACCACCACCCAGGATGTTTAAGTACAACTGGGGTTTGCTTTTCCACAGTGGTTGTATGACCATCTTTTAATGCATCATAAGGTCCAATGGGTCAATTGTGACCAACTATAGAGATTGGATTATGACAAAAAAAGGTTGAAATTTAAGCATAAATGTTCATCCTAGACATCGACTCATTGATGTTGTTCTGGACCTTACAGTTCTTCCTCTAGCCAGAATCAGTGGACCACCAGAAAAAGATCAAGGAGTGCAAAGTGAGATGCATTCATTGGTGATAGATGGATGGAGAATTCAAGCTCAGTTTGCAAAAGCCGTGACACCCCAAAATATCCACAGTGGCAAAAATATTCCAAATCAACATGTGAACCTTAATGGCTTCCACATCAGCTTGAGACGGCCCGGTCTTCTTCTTCTCCTGCTGTGCTGGCACTCCAGGAGTGAATCTGAAAAGGGACAGGCATCATGTCAGCCACACGGACACACACACAGGCTTCTCTGCACCTCTCAAAACCAGTGTAGTATCTTTTCTCCAGTAGAAAATAAACTGATACATTGTCCACAGACAGCAGTCCTGAGCAGCACTGTGTGGGGAGCGTTGATGGCTTCAGCCCAGCTTGTAGATTTAATCAAGGAAGGATTTTGCTCACTTTGGCCAGGTCAAGGATAAAGCAACAAAGTGTTTGGTTCAGAGCTAAGATTTTTAAATAAAAAAGGATTTTATTTTCATAAAGTTATTTGAAAATGTTTTTTTTAACAATTGGGGAATTTTGTCATGAATACCTGCACAAACCTACAAGAAGAAAATAGACAGAGTTTGCCCATCACTATGTGTAATCTAATAAACTGTCTAGGACTTAGTTTACGGTGAGCCGTTCCATCAGCCAGGGATCCAGTGATTCTGAGGAGCTGCTGTCTAATGTGGACTTTCATCTTACGTTTTGGTTTTCTTGGCAATATCCTTTGCCAGTTGAGCACCTCGTTTTCCCTTGAACATTTTCTCAGCCTCCTGCCGTTCCTATGACGATATCACACAGTTAAAGTAAAACAACATTTGTATAGAAAGTGCATTTTCCTGCGTGTCCATGGAGGAGAGCTCAACTCACCAGAACTCCATTAGATGTTCTACAGCACATTAAAAGGTGGGGAAAGCCATTCCCAACCATGTTGACAAATCACTTTGTCCAATCAGTGAATATCTCCTTAAAATCTGCCATCTTTCCAGACTGTGTGCGCTGAAGAATCTGGTCTAAATGAGGGGTCGGCAGATTAATGGCTTCGTTTAGATAATGGGCATGATGCCTGCGCTCACAAGGGTGATTAAAACATTTAAATAAAAGTATGTCTGCAGGCAGCCTGGTCAGTGTGGCTGCTGTGGAGCAAGGTGAGCGCCCCCCCCCCCCTTGTGTCCATCTCACTATTCTGCATGCATTCTACATGAAGAGCTTTGGTGCTGTGTGATTCTGGGCCGTTGCCATTCAAAAGGAGAGGCATCTATTTGCGGACCCATGGGGGAACTGGAGCTCCACTTTGGAAGTGAAATACGTCACGGTTCTCTTCTTTCTAGGTGTT
The DNA here is from genome assembly GCF_949987685.1 of Ammodytes marinus. Classification (NCBI taxonomy): domain Eukaryota; kingdom Metazoa; phylum Chordata; class Actinopteri; order Uranoscopiformes; family Ammodytidae; genus Ammodytes; species Ammodytes marinus. The sequence goes on along the minus strand of NC_137230.1, from coordinate 3,733,990 downwards.
TTATGGCGGTGGGCATCCTTAGTAGTTGCATTACCGCCACCTAAGTATAACAAACCTCTTTGTTATAACCTACCCCTGCTCTCTTGATAATCGGCATCGGCCATTGAACAACCCGTATCGGTCGACCACTAGTATAAATACACAGCTTAGGCTCTGTAAACTGGTATGTAAACAAAGGGGGCCCACTGTAGCATGTAAACATGCCAGTTTACAGAGCCTAGACTGTATATTAACATCAGATTCTTTCCAGCGCACTCACAAGGAGCAGATTGTGAGGAGATATTCACATATTTGACAAAAATGTATCCTGTAAACAAACATTCTCTAGAATTGCTTCCCCCACCTTTAACTCCAAGGTGACATAAAAACACTTCACACTCCAGTTCACTGACGACTGGTCACCAGCCTTCTGTCTCACATTACTTTGACTTTATGAAAAGTATACACTGGTAATATCACTTACCTTGAGTTTGACCTTCTGGAAGTCAAGCACACGGATCTGTGGGATCTTGTTGATGACATAGAGTCTGTAGTGCTTCTTGTTTGTCACTGGATTCCTTAACAAGCTGTGATGACAAACATGTTCAAATCATGATTCAAAGTGCTTGACTAGACAGTTCAACCAAGCCATTTCTCTTTGGAGACGTTCTTACCTGAGCAGGGTCACTGTCTTGACTGAGGCCAGTGGGTCCAAGTCCCCCTACACAGCACAAGAACCAGGATTTGAGAAAAATACCACACTATGGTCAAAGCAGGCTGACAGTATATTACCACTGATGGGGTCCCATTAAACTCATTCACATGGTTTCTCCTAAACACGGCTATGTACTGCATCGTAACCACACAATCTACCATTAGGGAAATTCAATTGTCACATTAACCTAATTCAGAGGGGATTCATCTAGCATTGACTTTAACACTAGACTTGTTCTTCAGTGCACACAGTACGGACAGGTAGCAGATTCTCCAGGATAACTGACTCCACCTTTAACATGAGACAATACACTTCAAAGAAAACCAGAGAAACAGTCAATCTGTCAAATAGAACTTTAGAATACATCATCCCCAAAATACCAATATGTAACTCATCTTATTTTTTTATTTATTTTTTTAATCCAAAATTGAAGAAAACAAAAACAAAAAAAACAGAACTATATTTTTCTTATATAAGGTTTCTGTTTTTCTACCATACTTAGGGCCCTATGATTTCCGCGATAACGAAAACACGGACGGAATCACGGAATTGGGCAATAAAAACGGAATCTACTGTTTAACACGGAATGTCACGGAATTCACCATTATTTTGGTGAAATTCAATTTCCAAGGCAAAGGGAAACAACACGGTTGAAATTAAAGCAGAACTAGGGAGGAATTTTGGTTTGGCGACATCTAAAGACCAAACTACTGCCGTGAAAAGTAGAGCCTGGCTGCAGGATCGCTAATGTAACGCACAGCGCCAAACCCCCTTCACAAATCTGTCTATTCAATGTTTACTTATGAATGTATCCATGTACGTAACTCTGACATGTACATAACTTAATTTATTGTTAATAATATGGTCTGTTTATAAATTCGGCATATGATTAAAGCATCTAGCAGCACGTAATCATGTTAAACGTTTACTGTTTTTAAGTTATTAATGCCACTCGCTCCCGCAGATACACAGCACAGGGAGGTCTTATATTCAGCCATTGCTAAAGGGAGTGTTGTATTATGGAACGGCCGCTGTGGTACGAAATTCCAGTCTCAACAATGTTTCCTACACGCAATTATAACTCTAGCGTCTACAGCCCGTTGTTTTCATGTAGTGTAACTTGTGTAATGTGTTACATTATTCAGCTGTTGCCGTGATGTCGGCTAACGCTGATGCTAATGATAACTAGCTCTCCGTCGCACAATAGACTGTAGGTTGGTGTTGCAGCCGGCTGTTAGGTGAAGCGCTGTCCCACAGGTAAAAGCCATGGACCTATAAAGCCTGTCCAATATTCACTCTAGTCCAGCTTCTTGAAAAGTTTATAAGGACTTTATTATTTATGTAAAAATAATATTTATTGTTTCACTTGAAGCACAAAATGTATGGCTTTATTTTCTGTTATAGCCTATAGCCTACCCAACAAATTTGTTTTTTCGTTTTTTTTGAAGCACAAAAAAACAGTGCAATGTCGTGATTTTTAGCCTTATATCTGATTAAATTGTTAGAATATTATTTGTTCGCAATAATTAGACGCTCGTTCTGATGACGAAATGAGTGTTAATTGTAAAAAAACGGAAGTCATGAGATTAAAACGGAAAAAACGGAATTTGTGAAAAAATAAAACGGAATTTGGAAAAAAATAAAACGGATTTCATAGGGCCCTACATACTGTAGAAGAATGTCTAACTTCTAGAAGTCACGTGTAAATCGTTGAACGTTATAAAACACTGGAACGTTCAGAAGGTTGTGTTGCTGAAGGTACTCACCAGCTCCTGAATGTTGTTGTTAGTGAGAACCAGTTCAGTCAAACAGGGCAGAGATTGCTCCAGATTCTCACCTAGGCGACTGGAGAAACATGGAATAAAAGGTTACTAGTGTGCAGCCATCTAACACCAGGGTTTCCCCCAGTGGATTTTTAGAAATAAGCCTACATTTTGAGTTTTCTCTTTGAAAACCAAGCCAGTAGAATCATAATTATTTATTACATCACAATAGCAAAATGATCCATTAATGATACACGGAACCCTTGATATTGAGCCCACCCATCATACCTTTTCTTAGGGCACGCTCACAATAGGACCAGTGTCCTCGTACTGTGCTGAAGCATGATTGTCCCCATCCTGGCTTTTTATGCATTGTATCCTTATAAACACTTTAATGCTGTATCAATCAAATAGTTTTAGAATAGTTTCATCTGAACCAAATCTGCAGCAAACTATCATCTGACCTACTTTAAGGCAAAAGCTATTTTTAAATGTCCGTATACGAGAACAGGGACATATAACATGGCCGCTGTCTACTACGCTTGTGCATCTTTACAGTGCAGAAGCTTCTGTTTTACGGAGACTGGTCAAACCAACTAGACTTTAGGCATCATGCTAGCATTGGGCACGGTACAGATTGCCTAGTGTCGAGTGCGCGCTTGCAGAAATATTTTCACCAGGAATTTTCGACCCATGTGTACTATGGCACTGACTGACTTTAGGACAGCACACGTTGCAGCTCTAACTGACCAAATCCTGTTGTTGTTCATCATGAGTGTCTTCAGTCTTCTGAGCAGAGGGAAGCCGTCCAGTTTTCGCACTTCATTATCAGAGAAGTCAATAGTGTCAAACTGGTCCAGAGTCGCTCCAAGGTTTTCAAGCACTGGAATTTTATAACCTGTCATCATATGAAAGAAAAAAAACATGGATGTTAGAGGGTGAACTTCCCTGCGCCTTAAAAACATCAGTTAAGTTAGTTTTGTCCCAAGTGATGGGTAAGATGAGGAGGGCTAGGATAAACAGACCACCACCCAGCATGGGATATTTCACTATAATGATAAAGCAGCATTTATGGTGGACACAACACACCTAAGGTTCAATGGGGAATATTTTTTTTTTTATTATACCTAAATAAAGTAGAAATGACGGGCTTTCCCTTGCTCGTCTATACAGTGTTTTAATAGTTGGAAGTATAGTCACTTCATTTATTTGCACTAAAGGGTACTACTGAGAGCTAATACAAGCGTCTACTCTGGACGTTCAACCATTATGGGTAGGATACTGAATGTGTACGTTCTCTCTCCTATTGTAGGCTATATATTAAAAACCAGTTTGGAAACATAGTGTACCAGTGTGTGTGTGTATAGTGTTTTTCATACGAATATTTACTTCATGCTGAACATTAGCTCTGCGTGGGTTTCCTTAAGAGGCTAATTAAGCGGTCACCAATTTATAATGAGTCAAGTATGAGCTTTTGAAAGAATATATCCAGAACAGGTCCAAAGTGGGAGATGTATCCATGTACTGTAAATTAAACAGGTTTTATCAAACAACATGGTCGCAACTGCAAATTATGTCTGATGACAGAGTTCCTTTCCTTCTCCTCCCCCGGAAGCCATGCTTGCACAGCTATGCTAACCTTTCTGTACGTGTGTGTTGCTGCTTCCAGACGTTAGCTTGCGTTATGTCGTAGCTCACAGCTACACAGTTAACCAGGTATAACTTGGGCCTACATAAAAGCCATTTGGCTGTTCGTATCTTACAGTAGGCTACACACACACACACACACACACACATTCGTCACACATCTGAATGGAGTTCAGCTCAAGGCCTGCATAAAGCCCGGGTAAGCTAACATAACATATGCAGCAGTGAATAGTTTCACTAACCTCGTAAGTCCAGCTCTCTGTCTCTCACCGGGTTGGTATATTGAGCGGCCTGCTCAATTAGCTCTGCCGTTAATTTCACCATGTTTAAAAAAAACAATGTTACCGAAGTGAATGAATCACTTCACCAGCAGCAGAACGACTTGGCGCGTGCAGGAAGCAGCCAACACGCTCTTGTTCGGGACAAAGGAGAGTCCACTTTACGCTGCTAAGAGCGGCTTTATTTAGTCATAGCGCCCACCAGCGGATGGATGACAATACGACATGACCAAGACATGCAGGAAAGTCATTTTCTCGTTCAAGAAGAATTTAATTGCCAACGACTGCACCTGTATTTGGTGATAGATAGATAGATAGATAGATAGATAGATAGATAGATAGATAGATAGATAGATAGATAGATAGATAGATAGATAGATAGATAGATAGATAGATAGATAGATAGATAGATAGATAGATAGATAGATAGATAGATAGATAGATAGATAGATAGATCTTTTTTTTTGCACAGTTAAGACAATACCAAACCCATTTAGGCACCATTAACCACTGCTTCAAGTCTTTTCACAATATCAACTTGATATTGTTGATATTATCAAGTGATGAGGTTAATATGGATTTTGTTATTTGTGCTATAGTATTTCTTAATTGTCTTCCAACAGTTGCATTTTCCCAGGACACACATCATCATTTTAGGCCTATATATAAAAACTTGTAAGGCCGTTAAGTTTGTCCGTTCTGTGCTACTGTTAAATGTGGTGGTGCAACATGGCAGCGCGCCACACTCCTATGTAGATCTAAAAGACTAATTAATTTAGCGTAATTAAAAAAAAACTATGTGAAAAAACTCCCATTCTTATGAACATAATATTCCTTTTTTACAAAGTGTGTTGAAAAATGCCAAACAATTCTACACACTGTGATTGAAGTCAAAGGCCTATACTCATAACCAAATAATTATTTTATGGAACACTACGGCCAACTTAATATCCTCTCAGTGTACTGAGTTACACTGTCTAATGGTAAACTGTTTGTTACAACAAAGTCAGGGTTTGTACTACACTATGCTCATTGTTCGGTGAACTAGCCTACAACACTTGGTTCATTCCAGGTTGATTGTAACCAAAAGAAAGCCATGCTCACTGTTAGCATAACACTGGAAGCAAAGACTGACTTAAGTTTCCACTGTACTATAGGATGTCACACTACTTCACATACGCAGCAACTGTATTGTGGCTTTGCATGTAAAATGCATCTGTAGCCGAGCTAAATTTAATTTAAATGTTCTTCTTTTTTTTGTCATTATTCACACCTTTTTCTATTGTGAACTCCCCCAAAAGCGTTTCTTATTGTAAATATGTTCCACATTGTTATTTTTTCATGCCATACCTTTTTGTTGCACCTGTGTATCCAGCTTCAGTGAGCACTGATGCTCAGAGCTGAGTAGAGAGAGAGAGAGATACTGTGCATTGACAGACTGTGTGTGACGCCCGTGTTTTTTTTAGTCTCTCCTCCAAAAAGGAATAAACCCTCCTAACTCGACTCCTGTGTGTGCCTCACTCAAAGGAACAAAGACAGAACCCTATCTGTTACACATCTAAACAACACAATCACCCAATGAATGAATGAATACTACTCGTGGTTCTGCTGTCCTGTAAAGGCTGCTACTGTTTTTTTTCTTCATATACATTTCCTATATTTTTCCCTCAGTGCAGACTTCCCTCTGGCTTTTCCTTCCTCAGGTTTCCCTCCCTGTCCAGCACCCCTCCTGGTAGACAAACAGCATCGCCCACAGTAATCAGTCTAACCTGTACACACACTGATACCAGCTCAAACATGGCAGCCTTATCTCCCTCACGTGCCAAAATCCAACCAAACCTGTGGCTTCTGTGTGCCGTGGACAGCACGTTTCCAAAAGGTATTAGTAGAGGTTGATCACAAACATGTTTTTTTTTTTACTATTCCAGCCCTTTCAAACCAAGCGACCTGTCTAGTAGTTGCAGTTGAAAACATTAAAATACAATGTGTAGAAAACCAGTATTCGATTTGACGATGTTGACCATTTCAACACCATGTCGCATATACTTCATAACTAGTTCTAAAGTAAAGGTTTTATGCCGAATCCAGGTTGTCTTTTTTGGCCATATACCCCCTTGCCTCTCGGAACAGATTATCAAGGTGTAGTGGTATGAAATCTTCCCCTTGAGGAATTGTAATGACATAAAAACAAAACACGAACAACAAAACTAAGAAATACAATGGTTAAAATCATTTTTCATCTTTATTAAAGGTGCTATGAGGAACTTTGAAATATATCTGAAACAGTCTAATTTCCTCTGATGATCATAAATGTAACAGCAAAACAGACCATCAATTACTAACAAAAACTGAAAGTTCCTCTGAGCATCTTTAACTAAAGAAAAACTGTTCTTTGGCTGTCTTCTTTTCCGTCCGCCATCTTTGTACTGTAGATTCAAAGCCTAACCTCTGATGCCACTAGGAATTCAGACACCCTAACCCTACACCTGAATGCAACATTTGGAGGGGGAGGGCTAAGTGGTCAATTAGGATTTGGCCTTACTGTTGATTTTACCTTGGATGGAAACTGCTGGATGGAAACAACCCCCTCCCCCCCACCCCCCAAAGATATATTCAGTGGTGAAGTGACTGTGTATATTTAGTCAAGTCATACTTCTCATAAGCGTTACTGCAAATCAATAAGTCCATTCAAAATATTGGAAGCCACACAGACTATGATTACTAAGAGTTGAAGAATGTCTTGTGCAAATCAAGAACAATATTAAAAAATGGAATAAGCTATGTATATCAATGGTGTCTAGTATGTAGGCCTAATGTGTGTGTGTGTGCGTGTGTGTGTGTGTGTGTGTGTGTGTGTGTGTGCGTGTGCGTGTGTGTGTGTGTGTGTGTGTGCGCGTGCGTGTGTGTGTGTGTGTTGTGCAGTCTACCAAAGTAATCTAAGGAAACATAACCAAACCAAACTCCCTATTTTGCACACAGAAGAATTACACACAAATATCAGTAACATTCATGACACATGAGCAACTGACAACTTTCATGTTACCACTGTGCGTATGTATACTTTGTACACATGGTCTGAAGCAGTACTGAGGACAAATACAGTCATATGAAAAAGTTTGGGAACCCCTCTCAGCCGGCATTATAATTGACTCTGCTTTCACAAAAAAAATATAAAAGTGGTATGTCTTTAATTTACCAGGAACAGCTAAGTACTGGGATCTTTTCCAAACAAAGATTTTTTGAAAAGCAGTATTTGGTTGTATGAAATAAAATAAAATGTGAAAAACTGGCTGTGCAAAAATGTGGGTACCCTTGTGGTTTTGTTGATTTTAATGCCTGTAACAGCATGTAAAACTGATGACTTTAAACACAAAGTTGGTTGGATTATGTTGTTAAGCCTTGAACCTCATAGACATGTCTGTTTAATCATGAGAAAATGTATTTTATGTGCCTAAATGCAAGTTGCACTTCTCTTTGACTCTCTGCTGAAGTGAGACAGAATGGGATCATCAAAACAGCTCCCAAAAGATCTAAAAAACAAAGATTGTTTATTGTCATGGTTTAGGGGAAGGCTACAAGAAGCTTTCCCAAAGGTTTCAATTGTCAATTTCGACTGTAGGGAACGTTGTCAGGGAATGGAAGGACACCGGCACAGTGGCAGTTAAACCCAGGCATGGCATACCAAGAAAAAAACAGGAGCGGCATAGGTGGAGGATTGTGAGAATGGTTGCACACAACCCACAGATCACCTCCAAAGACCTGCAAGAACATCTGGCTGCAGATTGTGTATCTGTACATGGTTCAACAATTCAGCGCAATTTGCACCAAAACATCTGCTTTTTATAAAGACCAAATAACTTAATTTTTGTCTCATCAGTCCAAAGCATTTTCTTCCAATATGAATCTGGCTTGTCTAAATGAGCTTTTGCATACTCCATGCAACTGTATCTGTGGCGTGGGCGCAGAAAGGGCTTCCTTCTCATCACCCGGCCATACAGATGTTTTGGTGCAAATTGCACTGAATTGTTGAACCATGTACAGATACACAATCTGTAGCCAGATGTTCTTGCAGGTCTTTGGAGGTGATCTTTGGGTTGTGTGCAACCATTCTCACAATCCGCCGCATATGCCGCTCTTGTACTTTTCTTGGTCTGCTAGACCTGGGATTAACTGCAACTGTGCCTGTGTCCTTCCATTCCCTGATAACGTTCCTTACAGTAGAAATTGACAATTGAAACCTTTGGGAAAGCTTCTTGTAGCCTTCCCCTAAACCATGATAATGAATAATCTTTGTTTTTAAGATCTTTTAGGAGCTGTTTTGATGATCCCATTCTGTCTCACTTCAGCAGAGAGTCAAAGAGAAGTGCAACTTGCATTTAGGCACCTAAAATACATTTTCTCATGATTAAACAGACATTTCTATGAGGTTCAAGGCTTAACAACATAATCCAACCAACTTTGTGTTTAAATTCATCAGTTTTACATGCTGTTACAGGCATTCAAATCAACAAAACCACAAGGGTACCCATATTTTTGCACAGCCAGTTTTTCACATTTTATTTTATTTCATACAACCAAATACTGCTTTTCAAAAAATCTTTGTTTGGAAAAGATCCCAGTACTTAGCTGTTCCTGGTAAATTAAAGACATACCACTTTTATCTTTTTTTTGTGAAAGCAGAGTCAATTATAATGCCGGCTGAGAGGGGTTCCCAAACTTTTTCATATGATTGTACATTAGTTCAGTAGTTAAGTGTAATATTCAGACTCAGTGTCAATATTGTGTGCCTTTTCAATATGTTATTTAACATTGTTTTCTTTGTTGAGTTGATAACAAATATAATCTGGGGGCCGTCTACATTGTATTGGCTGTTGCACATAGAGATAAATGTGCATTCATGACTATAGGATCAAAGGGATTCATATCACAGACCATTGTACTGTGTTGTGTTTGAGTTTATCAAATGCAGTTGAATAGGCACAATGGAAAAATCACAGTTAATCAAAATCACATGATAAATGGAGTGAGACTGTGCATTTGTTTCCCCACGGCAGCAAACCTAGAAAGGCTGCTTTCATTGCAAGCTCTTAACCAATCAGCACTGGATCAGGGATTCCTGCAGGCAGGCGCACACACATCACTGGTCCTTAAAGGTGCTGTAAGCGGAATGGTTCTTTTAGCTAACTTCCTGTCAGTTACTGCAGTTAGCAGTCCCCTCGCTCGTGCCTATGTCACCACATTAATGCACTGCGGTCTTCAAGCAGCGAGTTATCTAGCATCACCTCAGATCCATATGTGTGATAAAAACATGATAAAAACCATCAAAACAGACATTGGGAAGGATTTTTACCTGCTCCGCCCTTGTAGGCGCATAAACATTCACCCATCTGTTGCTCTGGCGTGCACCGGCAGTGAGACAGGTGCCGGTTTGTAGCGTTCTCTCTTGTGATTGGATAATAATTTCGGGATCCCCCGAAAAAGTTTATTGGCCGATTACATGCAGAGCAGCTGACTGAGAAATCGGCTTTATGAAACGCGCACATTATGAAAGTGATCACTGTGTGAATAAAGAGCGATTTAACACTTATATTAACATTAATAAACCGCTTACTTCACCTTTAAGAGACATTGCTAAATGTATTTTACAAGTCAGATTGGGGCTTCGTTGCAGTGGTCGCAGGTTTAAATCCGACCCGTGGACCTTTACTGCAGGTCATCCCCCCCCCCTCTCTCTCTCTCTCTCTCTCTCTCTATCTCTCTCTCTCTCTCTCTCTCGCTCTCTCTCTCTCTCTCTCTATCTCCCCATTTCAACTCTGTACAAATAAAGCTTGAAAATGCAAAAAAATAAATATAAAAGTCAGATTGATATTTTTTTGATAGAAATTGGTCAGTAATTGTGTGAGCTAAATGCTCCAATTGTAACAATATCTCACACCAGAATTCAAATCACGTAATCATACATTTCACAATGATTTCAGACAGCCCAAAAGTGGACCACCATCTAATTGTTTAGCCCAAAAGCCTACATTTCACTTTCTTACCTTCAGGTCAAGTGACAACAGAAAAATGCTTTAGTTAGTTTCTACTTTGACCTTAAAGCGTGATTTCTGATTGGTCAAAGTTAACATGAGCTGTACACTTTGACCAATCAGAGCAAGGCTCCGATTCTCTGTCCTTATTGGCTGTTGGGACTGTCCATTCACTTTGGCACGACTTTGTTGGTGTGTAGAGCGTGTCAGGGAGGGACCTAGGGGAGGGACCAAAGAGAAGGACCTGTTTTCCCCTCCCCTCAGGTTAAGAGTCTGGGTGTCATCCTCGATAGCACACTGTCTTTTCAATCACACATAAACAATATCACCCGCACTGCCTATTTCCACCTCCGCAATATCAACCGTCTCCGGCCCTCCCTCACCCCTCACTCCACTGCCATCCTGGTCCACAGTCTAGTCACCTCAAGACTAGACTACTGCAACTCCCTCCTCTTCGGTCTCCCCCAAAAAACCCTCCACAAACTACAACTGGTCCAAAACTCTGCAGCAAGAATAATCACCAGAACACCCTCCTCTCACCACATCACCCCTGTCCTACAGCAGCTTCACTGGCTCCCGATCAAAATACGCATCCACTACAAGATTCTGCTCCTCACCTTTAAGGCCCTCCACAACCTCGCTCCTCTGTACATATCTGAACTCCTACACACCAACACACCCACCCGCACTCTCAGGTCTTCATCCTCCATTCATCTCACTGTGCCTCCCGTCCGCCTGGTTACCATGGGGTCCAGAGCCTTCAGTAGATCTGCCCCTCACCTCTGGATTACCCTCCCACCTGACATCCGTAATTCTGCCAACCTTACAACTTTCAAGGCCCAACTTAAAAACACATCTTTTTAAACTGTCATACTACGTTTAACTGTTGTCTTTCACCCATATTCATCCCACTTGTGTAGTTTGTGTAAATTGTTTTGTTCTTTTATTATTGCTGTTTCTGTTCTTTTTAACTCTGCCCTGTAAGGTGACCTTGGGTGCTCTGAAAGGCGCCTATAAATAAAATGAATTATTATTATTATTATTATTTATTATTAGACCAAGTGGAGCGGTTGAGGTATTTGGATTCGAATCTCTATCCCAACTGCCATTTTCTCCCCAAATCCTCCGTCCCAGCTTTAAGTTACTGTTTAGCGATCCAACATTAAAGGTGAATTAAGCGATTTATTTATGTTAATATAAGTGTTAAATCGCTCTTTATTCATACAGTGATCTCTTATATAGTGTGCACGTTTCATAAAGCCGATCTCTCAGTCACTCACTCTGCATGTAATCGGCAAATAAACTTTTCGGGGATCCCACTACTGAAAACCAATCAGAAGAGAGAACGCTACAAACTGGCACCCGTCTCACTGCCGGTGCACGTGCAGAGCGACAGATGGGTGAATGTGTATGCGCGTGCACCTACAATGGCGGAGCAGGTAAAAATCCTTCCCAATGTCTGTTTTGATGGTTTTTATCATGTTTTATTACATATGGATCTGAGATGGTGCTAGATAACTTGCGGACCGCAGTGCGGTATTTAACCAGGAGAAGTCTCATTGAGATTAAACATCTCTTTTACAAGAGAGTCCTGGCCAAGACAGGCAGCAGCACAGTTCCACAGTTACATACAATCATTTAAAAACAACAGAGAACATAAAAATAGAGTCACAGTCAGAACATCAAACAAAACATGTACAGACAGAAGAGCTTCAACATCATTAAGTAAGGACTTGAACATGTTTAGAGAAACCAGCTCCTTCACTTTTAGCGCATTGTGGAGCTGGTTCCATGAAAAAGGAGCAGCATAACTCAATGCCGTTTTCCCCAGTTCAGTACGGACTCTAACTAAACTGACCATTCCGCTTACTGAACCTTTAACTACCTATACGTACCGTTTGCCTAAAATAACATTAGCTATCGTCTAGCTCAGGGGTGCCCCTTACGTCCATCGCGATCTACCGATCTATCTATCCATCGCATGGCATTCTTAAAAAATAAAAAATAAATAATATATATATTTTTTAAATTTATTGGCTCAATATAGGCTCCTAATCTTTGGAGGCCCTGAACAACGTTATTTAAAAAAATGAACAAATGACTGGCTCATTATGCCCCTCACCTTTGTAGAGGGGGCATACAGAGATCAGGGGCCTATCATGTGCAAGTAGATTTTTGTTATTTTTTAAATTACATTTTTCGTGGCTACGAAGATCAGGGGCCTATAGTGAGCTATACTGTATTAGAAGAAAAAAATGAAGACTTCACAGAGAGATTTTTTAAAGCTGTATTTTTTCTTTCTGCCTTTTTGGTTATTCTGTGTCTCCAAATTATTCCAGAAAATATACTAAATAGCTCACATAGGATGCAGCTGATTTAGCCTTAGTTTTCTTCTCAAAATGCACCGGAGTGATACATTTTACTTTAAAAGGTTCACATTTTTCTTGTTTTCCATTTTTATGGTAGGTAGATCTTCTTGACTTGGTCATTTTAAAAGTAGCTCACAAGCTGAAAAAGTCTGGGCACCCCTGATCTAGCTGATTAATTTCCATTGTTGGCTTTTATAACCAATAACATGTCATGTTAGTTAACACTGGTGCTTAGTCATTATAAATAAAGACATTTCCACCATATATTGATGAAGAAAAGGCAAAAAGTGTGCAACACTCAAAATTCACACACCCACCCACACACTTCGCTCAGTGTGTCCCCCCCAATGTAGAAACGAGGCATACACCGTTGAGAGAGATAGCGTGTGTGTTATGTGCCACTTAAGTGCGTGGCACATTTTGCAATCAGCTTTTAACAACACGTAACTAAAAAATATGACTATAGCTAGGCAACTATTATTTTGACTGTCTGTCACTAAGTCAACTGTTAGTCATATTTGGTAACAGTTTGATTGTAAGACTTACTTACTTACTTACTTATGCCTCTTCTTCCCCCATGGGAAATAAGGCCGATACAATGTGTCTCCATTTGTTTCTGTCTTTGGCAACATGTTGTGCCTCGCCCCAGGCCTCGCTTGATTGTAAGACTGGATTATATAAAAGGGAGTTTCCACTGAAGATTTGAATATGATATGATGTGTGATTTTAGGCTTGCTAGCTTTTATTTTCATCCTATCATATATTGTCTAACCCTTACTTTGATAAAAAACTACATTCAGATTTCAATTCAATAACCCAGGGTCAAACCACAAGTGCTGGTTTAATGTGATTGGGCCCAAACCACCAGCGTCTCAGCCCAGCTATCACTGTTGGTGAAAGGAGGTGCCCGCTGTCCAAACACACTTTACCCAATGTTGTCACATCGCGGGTTGACTCAGAAAAAAGAAATTCATATTAGATTCGAATCAGAGCCAAAACTTCCATTAAAATACACTTAGGTAATGTTCTCTTAGCTATTTTCAACGTCAAACACATACAGTAGTAGCCAGTATGAGACAAAAGAAATAGGCCTGTGGGCTATAACAAAGACGAGATCAATAACATCATTTTTCAAAACTATATTATTAGGGGCCGAGTAGTCTCGCAAAGCCAGACCAAACTACAGCACGTAGTATGGTCTGGAAGCACTCTGTTTAGAGCCGTCTATTCGGGTGGGGAAACCGGGGGAAACTGGACTAGCCTGTTTGTATTTGTTTAAACCAATCACAATCATCTAGGGCGGGGCTAACCCCGGGAAGCAGCAGCGGTGTCCTGCAAAATAGTGCCGGGGGGGGGACTTATTTTGATGGAACGTCTTCACGTCCAGAGACTGTCAGAGAAATGGCTAAACCCGCAAACGCCACACAAAAACTATTAAAGACAAAAGGAATATACATAGTGTGTTGCTTTCTAACCAGCATGTCAAGACACCATACAGTTTAGCCCCCGAGGAGCTCACGGGATAACTTAACCGGAGTTAACTAGCCACGTAGTGTTATCTCTGGTAACATTATCATCGGCGGTTGAGAGGACGGCTACGGCGGTCGAGTAGAATTTTTAGCATTCGAGAACTTATGTCACCACCTCCTCCTATCGCTGTAGTCAGAGCCGTAGTCCGTCTGTTTACAGGCAGAACAGGGTTTTGACGTTGTGAGCGCTACACCAACTGCAGCAAGTAGCCGTAAGAGTTGCTAGGTGATAGTGGAAGCCGTTGGAATCTTTCCCCGTCGCTAAAACACCGCTGCTTAGTCCCTCGCCAAAGAAAGGGAACGGCGGATCTTAATCTAGCTGGTTATAAGGTCCGGTGCTCAATTCAAACCCCCACGCTTCATTTTCCAGAGTTTATGAGGGTATTTCTGCCCGGGGGTAGTTGTACAATGAAGTTGGACAGCTAGGCTAGGCTACGCTAGGCTGCGTCCCGGACCGCCGCTGCCAATATTATTATCCCGAAGTATAGCCACACTTTATTTCCGTCTACAGTAATGTGACTTCTCACACCCTGTGTGTGTGTGTGTGTGTGAGAGAGAGCGCTGCACATAAGCACACGGGTTGACTGTGAGCGAATTGTTTCCGAATTTGAGGGGGATCACAATAGGGGAAAGCCAGCAACCGGAAAAGGAGGGGGCTGCGTCAGGGCTGCGTTGCTTTTCGACGCAAGCGAATAGACGCTGGCGGAAGTGGTCATGCCAGACTAGGGGCCGAGTAGCAAAGCCCCCCCCCTCCCCTATTCTTCTTCTTCTTCTTCTTCTTCTTCTTCTTCTTCTTCTTCTTCTTCTTCTTCTTCTTCTTCTTCTACTTCTTCTTCTTCTTCTTCTTCTTCTTCTTCTTCTTCTTGATAGGAAATCTAACAAAACTTCTAAAAAAATCTGAAATCAACCATACATGCTTCAACTCTGCAACTCCCTTCAAACTGTAGCCCCAACAGAGCAGAAACGTACTTCTGTATTGATCTGACGGCAATTCGGAAGTCGTTCACTCAATTTATTTAAAAAACTGCCAAACCTCTTAAACCTATCTCCTCCCACATGTTCGTCTCAATCACCACCGAACGTGCACAACTTTATCCCCAGACTTTCCTCAGAAGTTTATCTAAAAAAAGTGAATTTAAAAAAAACAATTTGAATTGTATCTTCATCTAAAGCAATAGTGGTCAATGGAAAATGGGGCGTCTGTATGCATCAGTTTTTTTGCAATATGGACGAAGCAATCAATCTTTTGGAAAATGAATTACAGGCATCTCTTGGTTGATTAGCCATTTTGAGAGCAGTTTTCAATTCTGTGTTGTCATGCAGTCCCGTCCACTGTCTACTCTATGTTGTTAAGCCAGTAGTGTCATCTCCCAGATAAGAGCTCCCTGAGATCAGCTCCTGTCAATGGCTACAAAGGTCCTGAGTTTGAGCCCCTGCTGTTACAAGATGATCATATATATCTGATCAGACATTGTGCCGTGGACACATGCCCTGCATGTTTTAGATGTGTCTACTCATCAACACACATCTATCTATAAATCTATCTATAAAGCAAGAAACGTCTGTGTGTCTGTGTGTCTGTGTGTCTGTGTGTATGTGTGTCTGTGTGTCTGTGTGTCTGTGTTCCTGTGGCTCGCATATCTCTCTGAGTTTTAGTCAGATCGGCCTGAGCTTCCGGATATTGCTTGCGCACGGCACGAAGGTGTGCATCCTTGTCACAAGTTTAGCCTCCACTTGACGTTTTGTTATCTCCAGGACTGACTCTCCCCTCAGTTAAGACCCTGTTATTTCTGTCGAGGCCGGCTGTACATTAGTGAACTTACATTAAAACTTATTTAATTTTTAAAACATTTAAATGTCCAAAGTTTTTACAGAACAGGTTTGAGATACAGCCTTTTTTCATTTGATGATTACGAAATATGCATTTCCGTGCATGTTTTTAAGAAGAAGATGTATCATAAATCAGACAATTGACATCATAGGGCCCTATGGCTTGCAGTGGATAGTGCAGTATTGCCACTGTGAGCCAGCAACTGTATGCAATCATAACTCATATTTGCATTTTACAGTTTTTCTCAGTTGCTTTGGTGCTTTTCTCAGATCAGAATGAACATTCTCATAACTATTAGTTCAACCTCCGCAACATTTAGTCATTTGAGCACATCATAGTAGCAATTTCTCCTTCCTCTAAACAAATTGCAAATGCTTTTGGACATGTATCAGTTGCTTTCATACAATTCTCTGCTGTTTTATAACATTGTCATTTGCTTATGTCATGTCAGTCAAAATGAACTATACTTATGGATGCTGAATAGTCGTTCCCAATAAAACTAATAGTCTTCATTTCATTGCTTGAGTCATTACATACAAAATTGTTGAACTAGTTATCAAATTCTGTCAAGCAAATTTTATACCTTTTCTTTATCATAGATACTTTCCTCGCTGCATTGCAAGGGATAATATCCGTTGTGATGTAGATGAAAATATGTGGCCAGACAGACAGGAAAGTCTGGATGTGCCAGAATGATTTACCTATATATGTTCAGTTACAATATGTCCTGTTATATTGTTCACATTTGTGCACAGCTCTACCAAAAGGGTGTTTTTTTATGTTTGTTCTAAATAAGTGACTGAAGTGTATTTTTCTTTTGCACAATGCTGTAGAATTGCGAAGAGTATATACAGTAAAAATGTGAAACATACGTATTCAGTGTCTTGTACTCACTTACTCCCCTAACTACAGCAATGTATAACTTTACTGTAGTTTTCAAATGGCTGTACAAGTAGTGTATAGTGCTGTCTTGAGCATTTTCAGGTAGTGTCACCCAGTTCTGACCTTTCTTTTGCATTGGAAAACACTGAGAGAATAAACTGTCATAATGAAAACATGACAAAGCTATTTGACTATTTTGTTCATAAACGATGGTGTCAAGACTTCTCATTTTGATGACACTGGCAGTTTCATTGACATGAATACTTGCTTTTGAGGAATAGACAATCCATTTTGAGCAAGTGACGTACTATTGCAGGTTATCCACTAGGTTTTGCAGTTTGCACTAATTGTTTTGAGAAATGCACTGACTGCTGTGCAAATGTTAATAGTGATGTGAGAAAAGCACCAAAGCAACTGAGAAAAACTGTAACTGTACCTAGTCTTCCTCTTTTGACATGATGGGCCACAATCACTTTCCTGCTCATTACGTTTCATTTTTCTAAATTTAATAAATAATAACTGTTCTGACATTCAATCATTCAACTTTAAGCCTTAAACTTATTACATAGATAGATAGATAGATAGATAGATAGATAGATAGATAGATAGATAGATAGATAGATAGATAGATAGATAGATAGATAGATAGATAGATAGATAGATAGATAGATAGATAGATAGATAGATAGATAGATAGATAGATAGATAGATAGATAATGAGTTAAAAATCATTTTGATAATTTAGCTAGACCGAAACAACTGTCCACAGCCCGGTTAAACAAAGCTAAGCTTGACAAAATAGAGACACCTGACTTACTGGCGGTCAGCAGGCCAGTGAGCTTGACACACCTGGATCTCCATGTCCTTTGTTCCCTTGAAATTGAATTACGAACACACACACACACACACACACACACACACACACACACACACACACACACACACACACACACGTGAAGCACACCTCAGGTTACCAGCGCAGGGGTTTGATCCCACGTCTCCAGATGGGGTCCTTTACCAATGGACCTTTTTCAGCGCTGATGTTTCATTTTGTTACAAGAGGGTTGGCAGTTCATTCAACAGTCAGGATGGTGATGACCCATCCTTAGTTATTATTACAAATAAGTTAATGGGCTTGTTGACACTAACTAACAACTACTGTATGAGAACGTTTGATCAACTTAAATTGACTGTATTAATGAGTCATTGGGCTTTTTTTAATACAACGGCGTATTAGCGCCACTGTGAGAGAGAAAGAAGAAATTGATCGCTCAGACCGGGAATCAAACCTGGATCCCCAGCATGAAAGATATTGGTGCTACACATCAAACTATCTAGCCAATCAAGTGTTTCTTAGCAAAATACCTCATACAATACCTGTATCATCCATGAAGAAGTTGTTGTTACTAATGAATGTTATGGGACTGCACAGAGCAACAGAGTCACATTGATTGATAGGCTTAGTTAATAGACTATAGAATAACATTGCTGGCCGGTGACTTGAGAAAAGTGAGTTTTGATATGACTGGGTGGATTTGATTCATTTTGGCTGAAATATTCTTCATGATAGCTGTATGATATTGGGTCTTTTCACTAATACAACTTTAGACAAAAGAGTTGTAATGTTCAAGGTGTAACTGCTCTAATAGTGGCTCATTGAAACTTGAGACCTCCTGGTCCCCACTCTGGCTTGTCACAGATTTTGTCTCACTAATAATATATTCCTAGATTTGAGGGTTGCACGGGATGTTTGACATATCACCTAATACAGCAAGGTTTTCCTCAGAAGGTTTGACTATTATCTACAAAGGCCACATCGTTTGCTGGAAACCTCCTAGACAGCCAGAATGAGGCTACATTGTCTTAATGAATTGAACACACATTGATTTTTCAGAATTCCTATTGGCGTAATAATTCACACCAACGTTAATCATTTTACTAGAGACAGCATTGCATGTGAAAGTGGTTGCACTGGTGCTGCTAACTCCCTTCTATTTCTACCGTGGCCTGACAATGGACAGAGTTGGTATCTCAGCAGGTGTGTGGCTGAATGCGGAGAGATTGATAAAGCGTTTTTAAGAGTGTTTTATCATAACCCCATTATCTTGATACTGTGGACACGATGCCATTACCTCACTGCTAGATAGCTAGTTATGTAGGCCTAATAAAGGCTCTGTTAGAGAGTGAAAATTTGCCAGGACAGTGTGGGCGAGGCTCATGTATCAAACGGTCTCTATGGCAACAGTCACTCAATCATGGAATTTTCATAGAAAGTTTGGGCAGAGAACTGTCGTGATTGGCTCAAAATGCTTAATGTGTCATATGGAACCAGAGCATAGCCCACCTTCTCTAAATCAAACTTCTGTAAATTTCATCAAATATAAATGACAATATCTTTCATTTGGACTGACAAAAATCTACTCAACTCCTAACTCTTTTCAGATGCTTACTATTAGATGTCTAATTCCCCAAATGAACAACAGGTGAGATGTAATCAGATTCAGATCGATTTATTGATTGACATTTTTTCAACATGTTCAAAATTCAAGCGACAGGACTGCGAGGCTCTGCGACT
This sequence comes from Ammodytes marinus, assembly GCF_949987685.1. NCBI lineage: Eukaryota > Metazoa > Chordata > Actinopteri > Uranoscopiformes > Ammodytidae > Ammodytes > Ammodytes marinus. The sequence goes on along the minus strand of NC_137230.1, from coordinate 3,714,393 downwards.
CATGCGAGGAAATTGAGACCTCCGCGAACGTTTCAAGACAGTTTAGAGACTCCCTCGCGAATGCAGTCTCCAACTTGTCGCAAACAGTCGCAGCCCAGTGAGATAGGGGCTTAAGACACCCAACTGTGATATATATATCGGTCAATCATGCAAATAAAAATAGAAAGACAGAAAGGATAAAAGTTACTCATTAGGAAAAATGCATACAGTACATACAGAAGCTCCTATGAAACATAGGATTCAAACAACTTGACTTCAGGCATTCACTGATTAGTGTGGTGGTGCAGTGTTGACGGCAGCAGCTACACCCATGCCTATGCACACAGCCGACCCACTTCAGCCGGCCACTTGACTTCATTCAGGGTGGACAGTAAAACAATACTGATGGACCTTTAATAGATGTGAAAATCAAGTGAGGTGAATTTAATTAGCCTCTGCTTTCCATGCATGTTTAGTCACTGTGGACATTTGGTATTGTTGAAGATGACTTGTAACTGGCCATGAAAGAAAACAAAAGGCAAAAGGTGTTAGTCACTCAGAGATCCGAACACACCTTGAATATGATTGAGCTCGTATCGCTTATGATAAAGGAAAGTATGTAGTCAAGTGTTTATCTATCTCAAGCCTTCTATTATATCAACACAGAGTTGCTCATAATCGTGGTCTATTAATCCCACAGGTCTGAATCAAACGTGGTATTGTGGGTGTGTTGCCTACTTGAAACTCTAATAATGTGAAAGCTGTATTTCCATAAGATAAGCTTTCCTTCTCACTGAACATAGCCACAGCTCATAACTAACCTAATACATCTACCCAAATACAAGACACAAGATTTTATGTGCAGTTTTAAGCAATGGTTATCACCAAACCCTAAACAGTAGGCTATATTTATTTTATTGATAAATATATATAAAGTTCTAAGCATGGCAAACAATATTCCATTCACCTCCATTGTGCTGGAGTTGAGGCAGATGTCTCAGAGACAGATGTACTAAAAACTGAACAATTAAAATAAAAACTATCCGCATCTATATGGTCTGGTGGTCAGTAGTGAGGGTACTAAGAGTTTAAATGAAGCTTTTATACTCTTTATTTTATTTGTCAAACTTCTGCACTATTCACTTCTCTTATTTCAAACTGCAATTACATTCAAGTATTCATTTAATTCTTAACTTAATAAAAATAAAATAAAAATAATCACAAAGATATGTTTCTGAGTAAAGTACAATGTCTAGGGAGAGTGTTATTTATTCTTCTTAAACATACAATAAGTTATCAACTTCTGTCCAAGAACACGTCAGAGGGACCACCAACATTCGCCCTCATTGTGGACACACCTAAAGTTGTATTAGACTTGGGCCTTTAATTATCGCTTTGTCTCCCTCCCAGATGTGAGGGGAACATGCTCTGTCCCCTTGCCCTGCGTATGAGGTGTGTGACGGGGACAAGGGAGTCACTGTGACGGGGTAGGACCAGCTTTGGATGAATCACAGTGTGTAGCTATGGGAGTGCCGCTCCCTTACATGGCCACATGAAGACCTTGCCCACTGGTATAAAGAGCAGGGCCTGCCTCCCATCTTCCTCAGTAGTTTGTGTGCAGAAAAGCCAATGGCTAGGGCTATGGCTAACGAGTGGCGGCTATGTCTGACCCTGTGCACCATTGTAGCTGCTTGGCACAGCGGTACATATACTCTCTACTCTATTTGGGAGCTCTGACAAATAGAACAAATGGAACTATTGATATTTCAAAAGTTTACTGTGCTATAAAGCTCAGTCTCATTGTGTTTAAATGTATTTTTGAAATTTGAGTATTTGATTACTGACAAATAATTCCTACTTCTTTCAACAGAGGCAACGTCTGCTGTGAACACATTCTCATCCATGTCTCAGATTCCTGAGAGAATATCAGGTAAGCTAATTGGTTGTTGGTAGTGACTGTATATGGACTATATTCTTTATATAGACAATGTGTGAGCATTTATCCAATCAGGTAAAGACCTGTGTCAAATATTGCGACTGTTGAGTTATCCCGTCTAGAGATGCACCGATCCACTATTTTTTAGTACGATCCGATTCCGATATCTAGGTTTTTGGATATCGGACGATACCGATACTTTCCGATATCTTAATTGTTTTACCTTTCTTTGTTGGTGATGTTATGTGTAAGGTTAGGAAGGCTTAAGCAACACAGCAATTCTGATTAAAATGAAACAAAACATTATACAAAAATGCATAAAGGTTTATCTGAACTGTTTTGAAAGGTTTGAATACGGAAGAACTCAACTTTTTAATTGCTAAATTATTGTGTGCTTTATCACATAGCTATGGTCTTCACATTTTCTTTTCTTTCAAAGTTAAAATAACGGAAACAGAAATAAAAAGTTAAAACGGACTATGGAATTGGGATCGGTACATGGATCTGTGTTGTCAGTCTGATACCCAATAAGTAGATTGCAGCCATATATCAGACCCTATATCGATATTGAATTGGATCAGTCCCATCCCTAAATTCCTGCCCCTGCCTTGTCTTGGTACAGGTGTGAGCTCCGTCCACAATGGCCAGGTTTGCAGTACATGGGGAAACTTCCACTTCAAGACCTTTGACGGTGATGTGTACCAATTGCACTCCACCTGCAACTACATCCTGACCTCGTCATGCAAGAGCACCTACAACGACTTCAACATCCAGCTGAGGAGGCAGCAGGCTGAGGGCCCGGCCACCATCCAGACCATCGTCATGCAGCTGGAGGGCACCGTGGTGCAGCTCTCCAGGGGCTCCGTGGTCATTGATGGAAAACCGTAAGTTTATTCTTAAAAAAAAAGATAAGCCTTTGCCAGTCAGACTGCATCATTTACTACTTGGAACTGGATGATAAATATGAGTAATGTTCAAGGGCCAGACACTGCAGCTGAACAGGGTGGAATATTTGAACTTATAGATGTCGCCATGACACTTTGACAGTTAATGACGTTCATTAAAAGTATATTTTTTTTTGTAGGACAATTTAGTCAGATATGTTTGAATGAATATGCAAATGTGCAATATCAAACTAATTGTGCTTCAATTTGCATCTTTTTACGACCCAAAGAAGTATATGTTGGTTAAACCCAGAGTTAAAACCTTTTTTTTCACATTTAAATACTTAAAAGAGCATTTCTGGCATGTTTCTAAGAACTAAAATATTTCATAAATCAGACAAGTTACAACATTGAACAAATCATGTTGTTGTATATACCTTCAGAATAGTGCTAACAATGATAATGGAAAGTTTAGATTATGTAAGAAGTTAAGAAGTTGAGAAGTTTGTTGTCGAGGGTTTAAAAAAAACTAATGTTGAGATAACGGGCGTTTAAGATGGTTGTATAGCAGGAATATACTGATGCAAACAGACAAGGTTTATTAAATATAAACCATAATGTACATTTTGGAACAGTAACTGGAATTGAATAGTGAACTGATAAGCATGAATACGGAATGAAATAACCATTTGTTCCCCGAGGAATCAGTTTGTGCTGTTTTCTTGTGTTAAAGCTGGGGTATATGATTTGGGAGAAAATAGCAGTTAGGATAGAGATTCGAATCCAAATACCTCAACCGCTCCACTTGTGTTCTCTCTGGTCCCTCCCTGACACGCTCTACCTGCTGTAGCTCCTCCCTCTGAACGACAGCTATGCGCGTTCATTTATTTTCAACTAATGGCTTTCCCGGTCTTTCCTCGTATCCAACAACATCGGTGCCAAAGTGAATGGACAGTCCCACAGCCAATGAGAACGGAGAATCGCTCTGATTGGTAAAAGTGTACATGAGCGGTGGCAATTTTTGGGGGCGGCACACATGACAATATACTAGAAACTATTGGGAGCTCTGTTCACAATCTACCCTTTGGCTATCATAATTAAGGTAAGAAAACATGATGGCTAAAAAAAAATGTCTTCTTTTGCAGAGCCAACCTACCCTTCAGTCATTCAGGATTGATCATTGAGAAAACACCCACCTACATCAAAATCAAAGCCAAGCTGGGACTGCTTGCCATCTGGAATGAGGAGGACTCATTTCTGGTAGGACCAAGGCCTGCTCTATTCACTACTGTTTAGAAATACTTTCAGACCTTTGAATGAATGTACAGTATAGCAGTACAGTTGGGCTAATGCTATCTATCTATCTATCTATCTATCTATCTATCTATCTATCTATCTATCTATCTATCTATCTATCTATCTATCTATCTATCTATCTATCTATCTATCTATCTATCTATCTATCTATCTATCTATCTATCTATCTATCTATCTATCTATCTATCTATCTATCTATCCATCCATCCATCCATCCATCCATCCATCCATCCATCCATCCATCCATCCATCCATCCATCCATCCATCCATCCATCCATCCATCCCTCCCTCCCTCCCTCCCTCAGGTGGAGCTAGACCAGAAATACAAGAATAAAACCTGTGGTCTTTGTGGAGACTTTAATGGGATCCAGCAGTACGATGAGTTCTACAGCCATGGTAAGCTTTTCAACAATTATTTTTTAGGTCCTTCAGTGTAGTGATGGCAACAGAACTGAGCAATGTTTCTCTGATATTATCCAAACAGGTGTGAAAATCTCCCCCGTGGATTTTGCCAGCTTCTATAAAATGGACGGACCAACTGAGAGCTGCTCTGACCTCACACCGGAGTCAACGCAGAGCTGCAACAACATGGTGAGAGAGAGAGAGAGAGAGAGAGAGAGAGAGAGAGAGAGAGAGAGAGAGAGAGAGATAGATAGAGAGAGAGAGATAGAGAGAGAGAGAGAGAGAGAGATAGAGATAGATAGAAAACGACGTGGCCATAGCCTGATTTGTTAGAGGGTTTGCCTACCTACTGTACCTTCATTCTGAATTCTGTCAAAAAACAAAACCAATAGATGTAGAAGTGACACGTAATTACACAATTATATAGGTTTGATATTTTCGATTTTATAATATTGCCTCAAATATTTTTTATATTTTAACAATCAATATACTTCATATCTAAACTGTATCATCCTTAACCTCAGTTGACCCAATGAGTCCCCTTCTCCCTGGCTGTCCTTCGCCTGCCTAACCATTCGCTCTCTTCCTCTGCTGTCCTGTAGAAACCTCTGTGTGAGCAGATCCTCACCGGCCCCGCCTTCAACAGCTGCCACAGTCTGCTGGACGTGGCCTCCTTCACCTCGGCCTGTGTGGCAGACCTGTGCCACTGTGGCAACGCCGTCAATGAGGCAGCAGACCCCTCCTGCCTCTGCAACACTGTGGCTGAGTTCTCCAGACAGTGTGTCCATGCCGGGGGCAAGCCCAGCAACTGGCGAACCAAAGACCTATGCTGTTAGTACACTCTTTAGAAAACATTATTACATCTAAATCAAATCAAATCAGTTTTATTTGTATAGCCCAATATCACAAATAGACATTTGCCTCAGTGGGCTTTACATTCCATACAGTATGACACCCTGCCCTTAGACCCTTAGCTCGGCTGAGAAAAAACTCCCAGTAAAAAAGCCTTTATCTGGGTTAAAACATAAAGAGATCTCAAGGAGAGTTGACAGAGTAAGGGATCCCTCTCCCAGGACGGACATACTGCCATAGATGTCGTAAGTAGAGAAAAATTGCGAAGGAATTCAATCATTGACCAGCAGATGTTTACATGCTAATACTTAAATCTTCGACAACTATGCTTTTGCTTTGTGTGGGCTCCCCCCCCCCCTAGCTGCCTCAAAACACTGTCAAGCTATAATTGAAACAGATGCAAAGAGATCCAAATAGGCAACTCTTGAAATGAGTTTCAGTGGACACTGTATAGTAAGCTTATGTCAAGTCGTTCAAGAGAGTTGGTCAGCAATAAGACCAGACGGTCAAAATGTCGCAACCTTAAAAAGTGCGGTGTCTTAGGTTTGTACTTTTTCCGTCACTGTCAGGCATCATACACATTCAATTGTGAGACTCTACTTTTGGGCCACACAGAGGAAATCCTCTTTTGTAGCTATTGAATTTGTTCCTTGGTCTCTTGCATATATTAATCCATTTTAATGTAACATTAACTTACACAGAAACAGTCCCTTATTAACTCTAAGTAAGCCGATTCACAAGACTATGAAGTTGTCTATCAAGTCAACCCCACCCCTTCTTAACCCATTATATAAGTCATGTGGTAAGAGAAGTGACTTTAGAACCGCGTGGGCAGGATGCATTCAAGTGCTGGAACCAGGATACAATAGTTAATAACTTGTTGTGTGAATGTTATCAGAGAGTTTTCGTCCAGTAATTCAGGACGTTTGTTTGTCATAAGCACATTAACAACAGCAGCAGTCATTGGCAATAGAATTGTTAAGTCCCAGGCTCCACTCAACAATGCAATACAGAGGAAGAAAAAAAAGTGAAGAGAGCAACACCTGAGACACAAATAAACACAAAAGTAGTGCAAGGACACAGTGCAGATAGATGTGGAGGGACAAGGTGAATACATATAAAGTCAATTTAGAATGCAAAATACAATCAAACTGTATATGTACTCTAATGCTGTAAATAACAATACAAATAATGACTGTGGTGAAATAGGATACTGTTCATGTAATAGAATAATGTTAAATATGATAAAAATATGGATAGGCAATATGTGCAGATGTAAATATGCAAACTTATGTATTGACAGTGAAGTCGTGTCCCCATGGAATGGAGTACAAGGAGTGTGGGAGTCTGTGCGCCGACACCTGCTCCAACCCTGAGGCCAGCCACACCTGTGACAACCACTGTATCGATGGATGCTTCTGCCCAGCAGGTACACAGCAGTGACACACACACGTACACGCAAACAACTGCTCTTTCAAATGGTGTAAAGAGTAGCTAAAAAAGGAAGAGGAGAGATACCTTACCAGAGATATGACTAGTCACCTAGCCACTCGACTAAATCACGACTGTTTGCTGTCTTGGCTCCAAAATGGTGGAAGGAGCTCCCCATTAACATCACATCAGCTGATAGTTTACACATCTTCCGCCGCAGCCTTAAAACACATCTCTTCAGACTGCACTTCGGTAAAAAATAAATTAAAAAAATTCAAAATGTCGGATTTCGGTATCAGGGATATTTAGCTCCTATGCATTGTATGCTCAAAGATGCGTAAGGTTGAGCTCACTTAAGTAAAAGTACAAATACTAAACTGTAAAAATACTCTGGTGCAAGTTAAGGTCCTGCATTGGTAAAATGTTGCCTAAGTAAAGAATGTGAGTATAATCAGGACAATGTACTTGGTTATTATATCTCGCATTGCATTAATGTAAAAGCAGGGTTTGGATCATAGATAGTATATAATATGGATGTATCATCCGTGCTGACCTCAGTTATTCACACGGCATCCAATAATCCTGGTTTATGTGCGGCGCCATCTTGTGAGATTTTTACTCCGCCTCACGTCGGGGGGAGGGAGATACGCCCATCTAGCTGATGTCTACCTCCGAGGCAAAGTGAGGGACAACGGGCGGAGAGCTGTCACTCAAGAGATCGCGCCAATACATTTTTACCTCCAAAAGAATAAAAACTAGCCTGCTAGAAAAAAATTCACGCTCCTCAGTGTTGTCATGGAGATATGACCTAAACATACAGACTAGAATGGTTTTGTGGACCAGGCTGTAAATAGGTTTAATAAGACTTTGAAAACGGCCTGTCTAACAAGTGAGTCAAAGGAAAATTGCTCTGTCTTGGTACCACCCCCAGTGGCCACCGGAAGGTACTACAATTTTGGTCACTTCCTTATTGGATGCTGGTAAAAATGGCTGAGTTTGGGGCTTGGTTTGGATGCGGTGGAGCTCATTTTCTATGGGACTGCCAAAACCTTTTATTTTCATAGTGGATTTAAGTATTGATTCATTTATTTTATTCATCAATTGATTCATTGTTTGCTCGGTCGAAAATTTTTAAATGCAGCCAATCTTCAAATGTAGGAAGCTGGAACAATGACATTTTTGGCATGTTTGTATAAAAAAATTAAAATAATCCAAATGGTAAATAGCCAATTCATTTTTTGTCAATCAAGTTATCTATGAATAGCCTAAATGTTTCATCTTTGCTTGTATGTCTTGTCTACATACTCTGGTTAATTCTCCATAAGTTTCACGTGCAAAAATATTCATTTGTAAAGTTACTAACTTCTAATCAGATAAATATAGTGGAGTGAAAAGAAGAATATTTCCCACTGAACAGTAGTGGAGTAGAGGTACAACGTAGCATGGAAATATAAAAAATGCCAGGTAAGTATCAGTGCCTCAAACCTGAACGTTAGTACAGTACTAGAATAAATGTCCTTTGTTTCATTGCACCACTGGATTCAATGTAGCAGCACTCTGATCACTTTCAGGTACGGTGCTGGATGATTTAAACGGAAATGGTTGTGTCCCGCTGAGCAAGTGTTCCTGCAGCTACAACAGCAAGATCTACGGACCTGGAGAGTCCTACTCCAGTAACTGCAGAAAATGGTATGATATCATAGACAGTTTTTTGGGTTTGCTAGAGAATAGGTTGAATAGAACATTTTTTTAAAAACTATTTTGTTCTCCTGTAAAATACAATGGGTGCCCAGAACATGTTCAGCCTAATTTCGGGTCTATTTTGGTTTGGTTCAGTTGCAAATGAAGCCATCTTCTATCCCATGGAAATGATAAGTGACATTGTGTTTACTGACACTGGCTTCCTGTCACTCAAAGAATTGATTTCAAAATACTGATGTTGGTTTATAAAGCCCTAAACGGTCTAGGGAAAAAATACATTACTGATCTGCTGATACGTTATGAGCCGTCCAGAGCCCTTAGGTCGTCTGGGACAGGTCTACTTACAGTCCCCAGAGTTAGGACTAAACAAGGAGAAGCAGCTTTTAGTTTGTATGCACCACATCTCTGGAACAAACTCCCAGAAAACTTGAGGTCTGCTGCAACTCTCAGTTCTTTTAAATCAAGTCTGAAGACTTTTCTGTTTCCATTTTAACCTGTAATTTTTATTTTATTTAAATATTCAATTTCTATTCATTCGTTTTAAGTGTTTCATTTATTCGCTTTTCTAATGTGTATTGTGTATTTTAATCTTGCCCCTGTAAAGCACTTTGAATGGCCTTGTGTCTGAATTGTGCTATATAAATAAACTTGCCTTGACAGTGTGTGCGAGAGTGGCGAGTGGAACTGTACTGAGAAGAACTGTCCAGGAAGCTGCTCTGTGGAGGGAGGATCTCACATCAACACCTTTGATGGAAAAGCCTTCACCTTCCATGGGGACTGTTCATACGTTCTGGCTAAGGTAGTAGGCCTACACATCTTCATCATCAAAATCATCATTATTTTTACACAAACACACACATACAACGCCCAGCTGCTATGGTAGCACATGCACAACACTGCTACACCACTCTAAAGACCTCAACCTTACACAGGTCAAAGCTATTATATTTGTTAGAAATCCATTAGCAGTGTTGTAGTAGAAAAACAAGGACCATCCCATAAATCAAATCAATTCATGTAAAATCAAATAGATAGATAGATAGATAGATAGATAGATAGATAGATAGATAGATAGATAGATAGATAGATAGATAGATAGATAGATAGATAGATAGATAGATAGATAGATAGATAGATAGATAGATAGATAGATAGATAGATAGATAGATAGATAGATACTTTATTGATCCTGAAGGAAATTATTACATCCAGTAGGAGCAAACCTACGTAATAACTAAAAACTAAGTACAATGTGGAACCAAAATGTGTCCCTATCAGCTAAGATCAAGGACTAAAAGTGCTGATAGAAAAGCTGGTGATCTGAAGGAATGTGTGTTTCAGCTCCATCAGTGGTTGAGTAGTTGTGTGTTGTCATGTTTAGGACTGCAGTGGAGACAAGTTTGTGGTTCAGGGAGAACTGGTGCAGTGTGGACTGACCGAGAGTGAAACCTGCCTCAAGTCCATCACCCTGGGTCTGTCTGGAGGGGCTAATGTGAGTTTATGACATACACTCATACACACACACACACACACACACACACACACACACACACACACACACACACACACGCACACACACGCACACGCACACGCACATGCACATGCACACCATTTCTATTTGTTTATTGTTTATATTTTTTTATTTCTTTACTATCATCACACCATCACTGAATACGTCCCCATAATGCAATAATAACATCTGTTTTTCTCTCATATGAAGGTGATCACCATCCAGCCCAGTGGAAAGGTGTTTGTGAACGGACTCTATGCTCAGCTACCGTTTTCTGCTGGTGAGACACACACTTCACCTCTGACTCTCTCTCTCTCTCTCTCTGACATGCAGAAAAAGATACACTGTTTACCTATAGGCAACAGTACATTATTCTATGCAACATATAGCACAGTTTAACTGGGATACTGAGAAGTGGATAAACCCTTCATTTCTTTGTTTCTTCGTTCCTAAATATTTCAGTTCAATGCTTAAACTGTTTTACACTTTCAACATTTAAAAACTACCTTAAAGGTGCAGTGTGTAATATGACATCATCAAGTAAGTTCTAGAAAGTTCTAGAATGCAACACTCCCTGGGTAACCCCACCCTTTTCGAATAATAACATCAGCTACAGTGGCCTTCAAGGACAAGAACAATTCTAAATTTTAAACAATGCACCTGATGACATTCCAACTATGACACTTCCAAAATGGCGGTGACAAGTTTTGGTCCAAAGTATGGAGAAATATGGAAATATATATATATATATATACCCTTTCTAAGGAAAAAAAAAATAATTCTAAAAGAAAAATTCAGCTATTATGCACTAAATTAAACGTACTTATGGATATTATAATTATTTTCTATAAAATCTGCTAGGAAATAAAACCCAAAATTCTACACACTACAGGTTTAAAGGTGCTAGGAGGAACTTTTGAATATTTCTGAAACAGTCAAATTTTTTCTCCGATGATCATCAGCTGGCGTTATAAAAACACTACCGCTTTTGTCCAAAGAGGGTGCAAAAATGAACACACACTGAAAGTTCCTCGGAGCACTTTTACATTTGTCGCTATGTATGCTTATATATAATACATAATTGAAGAAGGCTGTATTCCTTTGTTATTTAATTCTATGAATAAAATACAAAATCTGGCACGTTGATTGTTTGTACCAGTACATCAGCCCTTATCATGAATTCAAATGAACACGATTGTCTGTTACCGTGAGGATCAATGGTGTTGTCAAGGCACTATCAACATCTAGTGGTCAGCTGGGGCCACCTGCATGGAAATGAGTGGATGTGGGGAGAGATAGTGTGATAGTGGGAGGAAGCTAATATAGTGAGCTACTATTACACCTTAACAGTAGAGTTCAAGGGACAAGGACTGCCCTATATGTGGGAAATACATTCAAACAAATATGTTATTGCAAAGTTATCAATTACAAATGAACCAAAGGAATGTATAAATAAATAAATACATAAAAAAGTTGTTTCCATACCATCCTCCACAACAGCTTGATTTAATGAGTCTCTGGACAGGATAGGATGACAGCATATCAACACTCTCTACATAACTCATAGATGAATTATAGATATATGTTAACTGTTTAATTAACTGACCAGATAGGCAGACAAATAGTTTTTTTTTTATCATGTATCCTTACCCCTCATCCACAACCTTCCTCTGACCCCTCAGCTGGGATCACTGCCTTCAGAGCCTCCTCTTTCTACCTGCTGGTCCAGACTTCTCTTGGTTTGCTGTTGGAGGTACAGCTGACGCCAGTCATGCAGCTCCACGTCATCGTGAACTCTGACTACCAAGCCAAGACCTGTGGTATGTACTGTCTGTGCACCAACATGATATGTGTGTACGCTCAGATTGAAAACATCTGTTAGAATTCAGTATAACCATGAGTGTAAAAAAGCTAGAAATGATTGTGAAATAAATACAGACAATACAGGGTATTCAACAATGTTGTACTAGTTCACAGATATATGTGTCCCCGGACAGGGACTAGAGACTCCCAAAGTATGATAAAAAAAAAAAACCTCTCATAACGGGAGAGACCATGCCCCCCATTATCAACCTAATTTAGCACTACCTCCACCTGTGATAAGCCACAACCCCAAATACCCATGAATCTAACTGGCACTTTGATTCAGGGCCAATCAGGGCAGACTGGGCTTTTTGGAAGGTGGGGCTTAAAGAGACAGGCTCCTAAACGGAGTGTTTCAGACAGAGGCTGAACAGGGGAGCTTCAGCAATGGCGCTGTGAGAAATATAAAGGGGACAGTACACCATGAAAACACTTATAGTAGAAACCCAAATTACAAATTTAAACTTGAAAATTAGCATAATATGTGACCTTTAACTAATAATGTTTAAAGAATGTCTTTGTTCCGTGAATCCAGAGTTGATTATTTATTGCTTAAAGTGGCATTATAAAGCAATTCTATTTTAAAATGTAATGCATGTAACATTTGAATCAATGTCCAAACCATAAAGACGGTATGTTCATGTATGTTTCACATCTTACTGACATCTTGATCAAATTAAAATAAACTTTAGAAAGTTTTACTTAGTTTTGTGTTTTTTTTAAAGATAATATTGATTTGCACTGTCCTGTTTTAAAAATGAAGGATTAAGGTAACCAGATTTGAGTGATTTGTTTCAAAACTCTAGTACATATATGGCTGGATTTTAGTTGCTACACTACCACATTGTGATCATTTCCCCTATGTTCAGTATTTATCAGTATTTAAGACTCTTCAACATTGATCCAGTGATACAGTATGTGTAGTGGTGACTTCTCCCAAGACTGCCCACAGAATTGAATTTTCCTTCAAAAAAGGCTTGTAGGTAGGATATTATCATTGACATGATGGTGTCTGCCCCGCAGGTCTTTGTGGAAACTTCAACAGTAACCAAGCTGATGACTTCCTGAAGCTCAGTGGTGTTGCAGATGCCACAGCAGCTGGCTTTGTCAACAGCTGGAAGACACATGCCTCTTGTCCCGATGTTAAGAGGAACTTTGAGAGCCCCTGCAGTCTTAGTCTAGAAAATGGTAAGGGTCTGACTTAATTATGACTTCTTTGTTAACACTGTGGGTCCTTCAGAATGACTGACGCTGTTTCTCATATTTGAATGACAGAAAAGTTTGCCCAGCACTGGTGCTCCATGCTGAGTGACCCTCAGGGAGTGTTTGCCCCCTGTCACTCAGAGATCAGCCCTGACTCTTACAAAGAGGTAAGTCCCACCGCTAACAGCTTTCACTTACACATTCATCTGAAATGTGACAGGACCAGTTTCTAGACCTGTGATATGACCTCACACTGAATATTTTTTTATTTTTCATTTTGTCTCCCTCAAAGAACTGCATGTATGACAGCTGTAACTGTGAGAAAAGTGAGGATTGCATGTGTGCTGCGGTCTCGTCCTATGCCTATGCCTGCGCCTCTGCAGGAATACAGATCAGCAGCTGGAGGGAGGCCCTCTGTGGTGAGTAGTGAGGACAGAGAGGAACTCTGAAACACGGACTTTGACATTAGCTTGTCAAACAAAAAAACAAAAAATAACCACATTTATTTGTTTTATTTAGCATTAGATAAATCCTTCACAAAGAAAATCATTTGGAACTGCTCTAATTTGTTATTTTCCGGGACTCTCTGTCAGAGTTGTGATGGGGAAATTGAAGCATTATGAAGCACTGACTCATTATTATGCAATGGTGTTAAAAGTTATTCACTAATCTGAAGCAGCTGTCAAAGTTGGTATGTTTGCTGGCCAACCCCCTTTGGTATTTGGTATTGCATGAAACTATTTGTACAAAGGGCCCTTGGAGTTTTTTCATATTGTTGTAAAATGAACTTGAAAAGACTTGCATGCAATCTAATGGGTTTGCATTGCCAGGATGTGATCCTCTGTACTGCAGCTTCTTAATTACAAGTATCTCTATGTAGCAACTTGCTTGGACCCCAAATCTTAATGAAAATAGACAACATCAATAGTGTCCAATATTGTTAGTGTGTGGTAATTAAAACCTGAAGCTGCCTGGATGGCAAGAAAAAACAGGTTCAACAGCCTAATACTTTGTAGCGAAACTGCAAAATCTTTAGCAAAAATGGTCTAACTTGTGCATAAACATATGATTTACTAAACATCTTCACGTGGCACGATTATAGTGCAGTCTCACGGTTCTTTACTGATCCTGTGTTTTGACCCCCTCAGGTAAATATGCCAGCTCATGCCCCAGCAACATGGTCTACTCCTACAACATCACGTCCAGCAGTCGCACCTGTCGCTGCATTGGCACTAAAGATCTCAGCTGTCACTCGTCCTTCCCGCCCATCGACGGCTGTGTCTGTGCAGAGGGAACCTTCCTGGATGAATCTGGGAAGTGTGTCCCACCTACGGCTTGTCCCTGTTATGACCAAGGCTCCGTGGTGCCTCCTGGACAGGTCATCAACAATGAAGGAGTCATGTGGTGGGAAAATAAAATATGAATTACGATAGAATAAGATCCTCAAATGTGTTATTGTACTGTATGTGATGTGTAAGTCATTTGGTAGATTCAACATGTCTCTTTATATCTTAGTCGTAAAGCCCTAATCCATACCATTTTTGAGCCCTAAAATGTGAGGTATAATCATATATGTAATGAAAGTTTGACTCATACATGAAAAGGCAACTCGTTTCTTAACCGATCATAACTAAAATAACTTGATGATAGTCCCTATTTCAAAGACCTGTCAATCAATTTAATACTAGCAGCAAGTGCAGGCAGCTTTTTTATCTTGACTATTTTTGTTTAAATTTGGATTGTGGGCCTCCAGAAGAATCTCAAGTGTTTTAATACATACATTAATGTGTGTTTTGTATTCCTCCTTTAGCACCTGTAAGGAGGGCAAACTCAGCTGCTTTGGAGAGGTCTTAAAACAGCCATGTAAGTTACATACTACAGAACCACCTGATAGCAACCTTAAAGTGTACTGTATGCTACATTATAAACTCATGTCTAGCTCAAATGGAAGGGAATACTTGTATGGCTAGCTTGACTCAACTTGAACTGTTATTGTTATTTAACAATTTGGGCTTTAATGTTTTTGTCCACAGAAGCAACATGTCCTACCATTTTCTCTCACTTTCAATACTGGAAGCATTTTCTGAGCTGCGATAGGTGTTACACTATAGCCTATAGGGAGCCCTCAGTGTCTCCTGCACTGTGGGCCCACGGAGATGTTAAATCAGGGTTTTAACCCAACAGCAGGGTTGTTGGGTGACACAGCAAAAGAGCTGCTGACTGCTGCATTATTGAAACATGATATCACAATTTAATCTGCAGAGCAGTTCAACAGTGTTTGTGATTATCAGGCTGTGCTTATGTGATCCATGGGGCTTGTTTCCATGTCAAAGTCTTAATATCCTATTAATGATAAAAAAAAATCTTTGTTCTTACACATGAATTAAAGCATAACATTTGCAGCTCTGACAGTGGTGTGAAATGTGTCTTTTCTCTGCAGCCTGTCCTCTTCCCACGGTGTTCTTTAACTGCTCTGCTAATGGCCTAGCTGCAAGAGGAACAGAGTGTGAGAAGAGCTGCAACACATTAGACATGGCCTGTGTAAGTCTTCTCTTCCCTAACATAATGGAAAAAAAACTATTAGTTCGTATCTAGAACAAATATTATGATAATCTGAGCCGTAGGGTAAAGTTAGAGTTTATTTTTTCTGCCGCATAATTCAAACATTTGACAGTGGATATGGCAATAAATGTGATCTTCTCTACAGATGACCACAGGGTGTGTGTCTGGCTGTGTGTGTCCCTCTGGGATGGTATCTGACGGTAAAGGAGGCTGCATCAAGCCAGAGGACTGTCCATGTGTTCACAATGGCATCTCCTACCAGCCTGGAGAGACCACCAAGGTGGACTGCAACACCTGGTAGGTTAACCACAAGTGGCATGAGGTGATGTAAAGTTGGAAATATGTTAGGTGCTTAATTCACCCATCCATCTTGTACAAAAACATAAAGGCTTGTCTTTCATTATAACCCCGATGCAATCCATGGCCGAGGTTTTGTTTCAACATCCGGGTGACACAAAGAAAATGTTGTCATTTGTCTTCACTCTTCACATTCTGGTGAATTGTAATGCTAGCTAGCTGTTTGTTTTTGTAAGGCAGGGCAACCGTTAGCTTAGCTAATGTTGGCTAGTGATTAACTGTAACTTAAAGCAGAACTAGGTAGGATTGTTGGTTTGGTGACATCTAAAGGCCAAAATACAACTGCACTGTCGTGAATAGTAAAGTCTACAGGTAAGAAGCATAGCCTACATGAATGTTTCCACCTCCTGAACTGTTATCTTTACCTCTTTTGGGGAGAAAGGGGTTGTGTCTCACATTCTTTTAGATTGTACAAATCTACCTTTTCTAAAAATTGAGGGGGACATATCCCCTGCCCCCCCCCCTCCTGAAATCTAAGCCTATGAAGCAATCTCATCTGTATCTGTTTGCAGCACTTGTAAAGACAGGAGATGGCAGTGCACTACCAACAAGTGTGACGGAACCTGTTCGGTCTATGGCGCTGGACATTACATGACGTTCGATCAGAAGCGCTTCACCTATGATGGCAGCTGTGAATACATCCTCGCACAGGTATGAATGAATGCACACACACAAAAACAGTTGGTTGGTGAGCGGAGTGATGACTAAGGAGTACACTTTATCATTACCGATGGATTTGTTACGGTGTGGCAGACAGGCAGGCAAGCAGGACCCAAATGCAAGACGTCGTAGCAAAGAATAATTTATTAAGTTCAAAAAAGGCAACAAAAAAGGCCAACAGGCAAAAAGGCAAAAGGTTCAGGAAACAAAAGTAACACAGGGAACAGCGAGAACACACAGGACGAAGACTCACCGTCACTGACACGACAAACCATAATGTACAGACAAGGAACAAAGGAACACAAGGAGTATATATACTAGACACAAGACAGGGTAGACAACGAGGGACAGGTGCAACACATTAGGGGAGGGAGCAGCAATCACACAGGCGGGAAACTTGACAGGACATGGGGAGGAACAAGACAGACATACCAATATAAAACAGGAAACACGGGGAACACCAAAACAAGACAAGACAAAGACAGACCATGACAGGATTCAGAATGCTTTGTGACACTTTCAAGAATGGGCCATGACAGCGAATATAACGGATGATTTAAAGTAGTAAAACCTAAACCACTGTCTCTAACTTTGTCATAGAAAAGGTTTTGTTATGGTACGCACATTCAAAGGTAAAGGTCATACATCCTTACTTCTGTCTGTTGCTGAGTCTTTCTATGCAAGTAGAGACAGACACTTAAAATACACCCTAACATCTTGTGCATTCAATAACCAACAATGAAGTGTCTGCATAATCCTACTAGAGGCTGGAATACTACTTTGTCTTATAATAGAGTTATGTTTTATTTGATAAACTCTGGACATGTGTAGTCCTCCTCGTTTACCATCTCACTGCTGTATGTAATAACTGTATTAAGAGTCAAGCAGAGCCACTAATATTGATTATTTGCCTCTGTGTGTGTGTGTGTGTGTGTGTGTGTGTGTGTGTGTGTGTGTGTGTGTGTGTGTGTGTGCGTGTGTGTGTGTGTGTGTGTGTGTGTGTGCATCTTTCCTTAGGACTACTGTGGCAGTGCTCAGAGTAATGGAACCTTCAGAGTCATCAGTGAGAACCTTCCGTGTGGAACCACAGGAACCACGTGCTCCAAGACCATCAAGATCTTCCTGGGGGTAAACGTTCCCTATAGAAACCTTATCAAAAAGGAACTCTTCATTGTCTAACTTAATGTAAACTGCAGAGGAAAAGCTGAAATTGAATGTGGATCTACACAAATAAAAGGCATATTAAGCGATTGTTAATCCAGAACACTTTTTGTCAAACGTTCACTAGAGATCGCTTTGTATGCTTAGTAAGAGATTTTGTGTTTCTAATTGCTAAGGCAACTTGAAAACAAAATGAAAGGCGGATTTTTTTTTATTATTATGCACTTCGAGAATAAAGTCAATCATTTGAGAATAAAGAAGAAATTCAACATTGAGAAAGAAAAGTCTACCTTTTAAGACGACATCAAACAGCTCATTTGACTGCCTCAACACAATGCCTTGTGTAGATGAATTGGCAAAATTATACTTCAGAATCGGCTTTAGTAACAAATAAATGATTTATCTTTTAGCTCATAAACACGGTGCAGTGGACAGTATCAGGACTTTGAATTAGCCTAGCCTCGGCCAGCTCAGCTCCTTGAATAGTCGTCAGTCGCTCCCCTTACTGCATTTGATGGACCAGAAGAGTTGACTTTTTTTTTCTTCTCGATATTGAATTTAGTTTTTATTTTCAAAATTTTGACTTTATTTGCTCATAATTATTTTAAAATGTCCTCATCATTTTTTCCCCTTCCCCTGGCCCTAATAATCTTCCGCATTTTTGCCTGTCATTTAAAAAGTTTTTCAGTTCTTACTTGGCATTTTACACAACAATCTTGAAAACATAAAAAGGCCAATATGCAGACTTGAAGCACTTGATTTCCTAGCAACCAACAAAAATAAATGTCTTTCTTTGTATAGAGTGCAGAACTGATTCTAACAGAGGGAAGCTACCAGCTGCTATCACTTGGAAATGAAGATACAATGCCATTCAGTTACAGAACTATGGGCATTTACCTGGTCATTGAAGCCAACAATGGACTCATTCTTATATGGGACAGGAAGACCAGCTTGTTCATCAAGCTCAGCCCAAAATATAAGGTAAACCTGCAATATCTGTTTTAATGTGACTTCAATTGAAATGTTCACAGAACAAAAGTCAAGCTTTTTTTGTATTAAAGTGGACCAACATGACATGAGGAACCTTGGTTTTTTCCAGGGTCGTGTGTGTGGGCTGTGTGGCAACTATGACGATAATGCAAATAATGACTTTACTACAAGAAGCCATGCTGTGGTGGTCAACCCACTGACGTTTGGGAACAGCTGGAAGGATTCACCAAGCTGCCCCGATGCTAAGAGCATCACCAGCCCCTGCACAGCCAACCCATACAGACAGTCATGGGCCCAGAGACAGTGCAGCATTATACAGAGTGACGTCTTCTCCGCCTGCCACTCCATTGTAAGTTTTTGTTGTAAGTCAAGTCTGTTGTTGAGGTTACTATTCAGTTTGTACCATAAAAGTAGCAGGATGATGTTGACTTTCAGATGCCTGTCCCTCCAACACAGATCCAGATTAAGAAATGATATTATATGGATATCCATTCTCCTCACAGAATGATTCCCAACTGCTTTAGTAAACCCTAACATCATTAAGCACCACTGCCAAGTCCTAGTTTTCCCCATGTCAATATCGCATCCATGTCACTTGCTTTGCACCTTAACAAATGAATCGCAATATTATAGCGAACTCTTGAAAATTCCTGAAGTGGTACCAAGCCATGTTTCCCACAAAGCTAATAAACATCAACCTATTTTTCAAGACATATTAGAATATTTATTAGTTGTTTAAAAAATATATTATTATTATTATTTGTTTAATTTGTATCAATGTATCACATCCTATAAATTATTCATATGTCATTTACTAAAATCTTAAATTGCAAAGTCATTATTAAATATAAGTACAATATATGCCGATTTTAAGATATGAAAGAGTATGTGTGAAGCAGTGCTTTTCCTGTAAACAGAATTTTGTGTATTTAAATTGCTCTTCCATACCATTAATACAATCTTTCTGTAGGTGGATCCTGCACCATACTATGACGCATGTGTGTTTGACTCGTGTGCTTGTGACACTGGTGGAGACTGCAAGTGTCTTTGCACTGCAGTGGCTGCTTATGCTGAATCCTGCAATCAAGCTGGCATCTGTGTACGATGGAGAACACCCAAAATCTGCCGTGAGTAAACAGGATAGAACTTTCTGTTTTTATAAGCTGCAGTTTGTCTAAAGGTCGTCTGAGAGAAACCGATTTTTATAAAAGGCAAGG
Source organism: Ammodytes marinus (assembly GCF_949987685.1). Lineage (NCBI taxonomy): Eukaryota > Metazoa > Chordata > Actinopteri > Uranoscopiformes > Ammodytidae > Ammodytes > Ammodytes marinus. The sequence goes on along the minus strand of NC_137230.1, from coordinate 3,694,367 downwards.
AAGAGTCGTTTAGGGTTGCATAACGTCAAGAAAAAATACCTTCTTTTTCTTTTTTTTTCCTTTTGCTAAATGACTGTGATATCAAATCTGTTATAACTTATCAATGCAATTGTAACCAATTATAGACCAAACCTAAATAATTAAGGTTATACTCAAACACACATCCCAAGTTATAAGTATACTCTGTAATGTCCAATGTGTAACATTCCTGTATTAAAAGAATGATACTTATATTTTCCAGCTCTCTTCTGTGATTACTACAATCCCCCTGGTGAATGTGAATGGCACTACATGCCATGTGGATCTCCTTGTATGAAAACCTGCAGGAGCCCATCAGGCAGCTGCTCTGCACAGATACCTCCTCTAGAAGGTACAGGATAATATGTTTATTATGTGTCCTGGTCTGCTTATATTATCTTCTTTTTTTAAATATATTTTTGACAATGGTCGTATTTTCTATTGTTTAAATAAATGGTATAGTTTATTTCTTAATAGTTAAAATGTTGCTTAAACATATCACGTATTCAACTACAATGCCTGGTGACCAAAAAAAAAGGAAAATAAAAAGTTACCAAGGTGCAAATTGTTTCATTAATGCCAAAAAGTATGACAGAACCAGTTTGTTGTACTTTGGTAACAGCTGTTTTCTCCATTAGGTTGCTATCCAAAATGTCCTCCCGCTCTGCCATACTTTGATGAGGATACAATGACATGCGTTTTAAAAGAACAGTGTGGCTGCTACGATAAAGAGGGGAGACACTATAAGAATGGCGAAAAAGTGCCAACAACCGAAAACTGCCAAACATGGTAGGTCTTCCATATATTACATCTACAATCAAGTTTGTACTGTATAACCATGTAGCAAGTTCAAACTGAAAAAAATATAAACTGATAATGTACTTAATTTTCTCTGTTGTTTAGTTCATGCAGTTCATTGGCCATCCAATGTCAGTATGATGTACAAGGTATGCAAAGATGTTGACAGATGCTGAGTAGTAATTTATATTATATATTTATATTAGGTTAATATGTGAATAACTAATACGTATTATCCCTTTACAGCCTGTACTTGCACATATCATGGAAACAAATATCCTACTGGCAGTACCATCTATAACACAACAGATGGACATGGTAACTGTATCACAGCAGTGTGTGGAAAGAATGGTACCATTGACAAGAGGTCATACCCATGCCCGCCTACTCCTACAACATCTGTGCCACATACCCCCACTACTTCACCCACACCGTCTTCAACCCCTTTTATTTTCAACGACACCACACCACGACGCACAACAGGTATGTGCAAGGTATTCATTTAGAAAAATAAATAAGATTTACAACATAACTGACCCCCATATTATGTTTCCATAGAGCCAGTCACAGTCCCATGTAGTCCTTGTGAATGGTCGCCATGGTACGATACCAGCTTCCCAACACTGGGAACTCCAGGAGGAGACAGTGAAACCTATAAAAAGATAAGAGAGGCAGGACACCAAATATGTGACAAGCCAAGCGATATCCAATGCAGAGCTGAGAAATTCCCAAATGTCACCGTTGAAAATGTAGGACAAGTGGTGCAATGTGATGTGGCTAAGGGGTTGACTTGCAGAAATGAAGATCAGTCAGGACCACTGGCCTTGTGCTTTAACTACCAAGTCAAAATTATGTGTTGTGACTATAGTACATGCCCAACAAAGCCTACACCTTCTACAAAAGCTCCAATCTCAACAGTAAAACCCACAATAATACCTACAACAAAACATATTACTGAAAGACCTTGTCAGGAAACAATATGCAACTGGTCACAGTGGATAAATTCAGACTACCCTGAATATGGCCCTAATGGTGGGGACGATGAAACCATAAAGAACATCATCAAAAAAGGATATAGCATCTGTGAGAATCCAGTGGCAGTAGAATGTCGGGCTGTACGCTATCCAGACCTTCCCCTAAAAGACTTGGAACAACAGGTAACATGTAATAATCAAGGACTTGTCTGTAAAAACAGCTTACAGTATCCTCCAATATGTTTAAATTATGAAATTAAGGTAAAGTGTTGCAAAGAAGTAGAATGCAGCACAACACCCAAAGCTACAACCATTACTTCCACAACTGTACCAACCACACCACCTCCTACTACAAGCATTTCACCTCAGCCACCGTCAACTACAACCACAATGCCTCCTTCCACAACTGAAACAAGAGCACCAACAGAGCCGCATACATCAACAACAACAACAACCGTTAAACCTTCAACCACAATTGAAACAATTACAATTACACCTTTGCCACCTACAAGCACAACAATATTTAATGGACCTACCACAACTAAAACAGCAACTACAACTCATACACCTACAACTACAAGTTGTCCTGGGGGACATGATATGACCTGTGGTTGGTCAGAATGGATTAACCTAGGAAAGCCCACACCAGGTCCAAATGGTGGAGAAGATGAATCAATCCAAAAGATCATTGCAGCTGGTTATCATATTTGCTCAACTCCAGAAGAAGTTGAGTGCAAATCTGCTCTTTACCCAGGTCTTCCCCTATCACAGCTGGGACAAGCGGTCACTTGCAGTAAAGATGTGGGTCTCATATGCAGCAACAAACAACAAGGACTTCAACAGGAATGTTTGGATTATGAGATTAGATTCAAATGCTGTGGGTGTCCAACACCTTCAACGCCTTCTACCACAACTGAAAAAACAACTACACCTCTGCCACCCACAAGCACAACAACAATCAACACACCTACCACAACTGAGACAACAACTACAACTCAGCCACCTACACCCACAACAACCAATACACCTACAACCACAACTGTAACGACTACACCTTTGCCACCTACAAGTACAACAACAATCAATACTCCTTCTACCACACCTGGAACAGCAAGTACAACTCATACACCTACAACTACAAGTTGTCCTGGGGGACATGATATGACCTGTGGTTGGTCAGAATGGATTAACCTAGGAAAGCCCACACCAGGTCCAAATGGTGGAGAAGATGAATCAATCCAAAAAATCATTGCTGCTGGTTATCATATTTGCTCAACTCCAGAAGAAGTCGAGTGCAAATCTGTTCTTTACCCAGGTCTTCCCCTATCACAGCTGGGACAAGCGGTCACTTGCAGTAAAGATGTGGGTCTCATATGCAGCAACAAACAACAAGGACTTCAACAGGAATGTTTGGATTATGAGATTAGATTCAAATGCTGTGGGTGTCCAACACCTTCAACGCCTTCTACCACAACTGAAAAAACAACTACACCTCTGCCACCCACAAGCACAACAACAATCAACACACCTACCACAACTGAGACAACAACTACAACTCAGCCACCTACACCCACAACAACCAATACACCTACAACTACAACTGTAACGACTACACCTTTGCCACCTACAAGTACAACAACAATCAATACTCCTTCTACCACACCTGGAACAGCAAGTACAACTCATACACCTACAACTACAAGTTGTCCTGGGGGACATGATATGACCTGTGGTTGGTCAGAATGGATTAACCTAGGAAAGCCCACACCAGGTCCAAATGGTGGAGAAGATGAATCAATCCAAAAAATCATTGCTGCTGGTTATCATATTTGCTCAACTCCAGAAGAAGTTGAGTGCAAATCTGTTCTTTACCCAGGTCTTCCCCTGTCACAGCTGGGACAAGCGGTCACTTGCAGTAAAGATGTGGGTCTCATATGCAGCAACAAACAACAAGGACTTCAACAGGAATGTTTGGATTATGATATTAGATTCAAATGCTGTGGGTGTCCAACACCTTCAACGCCTTCTACCACAACTGAAAAAACAACTACACCTCTGCCACCCACAAGCACAACAACAATCAACACACCTACCACAACTGAGACAACAACTACAACTCAGCCACCTACACCCACAACAACCAATACACCTACAACCACAACTGTAACGACTACACCTTTGCCACCTACAAGTACAACAACAATCAATACTCCTTCTACCACACCTGGATCAGCAAGTACAACTCATACACCTACAACTACAAGTTGTCCTGGGGGACATGATATGACCTGTGGTTGGTCAGAATGGATTAACCTAGGAAAGCCCACACCAGGTCCAAATGGTGGAGAAGATGAATCAATCCAAAAAATCATTGCTGCTGGTTATCATATTTGCTCAACTCCAGAAGAAGTCGAGTGCAAATCTGTTCTTTACCCAGGTCTTCCCCTATCACAGCTGGGACAAGCGGTCACTTGCAGTAAAGATGTGGGTCTCATATGCAGCAACAAACAACAAGGACTTCAACAGGAATGTTTGGATTATGATATTAGATTCAAATGCTGTGGGTGTCCAACACCTTCAACACCTTCTACAACAATTGGAAGCACAACACCTTCAACCACTACTACCGCAACACCTTCTACCACAACTGAAAAAACAACTAAACCTCTGCCACCCACAAGCACAACAACAATCAACACACCTACCACAACTGAGACAACAACTACAACTCAGCCACCTACAACTACAAGTTGTCCTGGGGGACATGATATGACCTGTGGTTGGTCAGAATGGATTAACCTAGGAAAGCCCACACCAGGTCCAAATGGTGGAGAAGATGAATCAATCCAAAAAATCATTGCTGCTGGTTATCATATTTGCTCAACTCCAGAAGAAGTTGAGTGCAAATCTGTTCTTTACCCAGGTCTTCCCCTATCACAGCTGGGACAAGCGGTCACTTGCAGTAAAGATGTGGGTCTCATATGCAGCAACAAACAACAAGGACTTCAACAGGAATGTTTGGATTATGATATTAGATTCAAATGCTGTGGGTGTCCAACACCTTCAACACCTTCTACAACAATTGGAAGCACAACACCTTCAACCACTACTACCGCAACACCTTCTACCACAACTGAAAAAACAACTACACCTCTGCCACCCACAAGCACAACAACAATCAACACACCTACCACAACTGAGACAACAACTACAACTCAGCCACCTACAACTACAAGTTGTCCTGGGGGACATGATATGACCTGTGGTTGGTCAGAATGGATTAACCTAGGAAAGCCCACACCAGGTCCAAATGGTGGAGAAGATGAATCAATCCAAAAAATCATTGCTGCTGGTTATCATATTTGCTCAACTCCAGAAGAAGTTGAGTGCAAATCTGTTCTTTACCCAGGTCTTCCCCTATCACAGCTGGGACAAGCGGTCACTTGCAGTAAAGATGTGGGTCTCATATGCAGCAACAAACAACAAGGACTTCAACAGGAATGTTTGGATTATGATATTAGATTCAAATGCTGTGGGTGTCCAACACCTTCAACGCCTTCTACCACAACTGAAAAAACAACTACACCTCTGCCACCCACAAGCACAACAACAATCAACACACCTACCACAACTGAGACAACAACTACAACTCAGCCACCTACACCCACAACAACCAATACACCTACAACTACAACTGTAACGACTACACCTTTGCCACCTACAAGTACAACAACAATCAATACTCCTTCTACCACACCTGGAACAGCAAGTACAACTCATACACCTACAACTACAAGTTGTCCTGGGGGACATGATATGACCTGTGGTTGGTCAGAATGGATTAACCTAGGAAAGCCCACACCAGGTCCAAATGGTGGAGAAGATGAATCAATCCAAAAAATCATTGCTGCTGGTTATCATATTTGCTCAACTCCAGAAGAAGTTGAGTGCAAATCTGTTCTTTACCCAGGTCTTCCCCTATCACAGCTGGGACAAGCGGTCACTTGCAGTAAAGATGTGGGTCTCATATGCAGCAACAAACAACAAGGACTTCAACAGGAATGTTTGGATTATGAGATTAGATTCAAATGCTGTGGGTGTCCAACACCTTCAACGCCTTCTACCACAACTGAAAAAACAACTACAACTCAGCCACCTACACCCACAACAACCAATACACCTACAACCACAACTGTAACGACTACACCTTTGCCACCTACAAGTACAACAACAATCAATACTCCTTCTACCACACCTGGAACAGCAAGTACAACTCATACACCTACAACTACAAGTTGTCCTGGGGGACATGATATGACCTGTGGTTGGTCAGAATGGATTAACCTAGGAAAGCCCACACCAGGTCCAAATGGTGGAGAAGATGAATCAATCCAAAAAATCATTGCTGCTGGTTATCATATTTGCTCAACTCCAGAAGAAGTTGAGTGCAAATCTGTTCTTTACCCAGGTCTTCCCCTATCACAGCTGGGACAAGCGGTCACTTGCAGTAAAGATGTGGGTCTCATATGCAGCAACAAACAACAAGGACTTCAACAGGAATGTTTGGATTATGATATTAGATTCAAATGCTGTGGGTGTCCAACACCTTCAACACCTTCTACAACAATTGGAAGCACAACACCTTCAACCACTACTACCGCAACACCTTCTACCACAACTGAAAAAACAACTACACCTCTGCCACCCACAAGCACAACAACAATCAACACACCTACCACAACTGAGACAACAACTACAACTCAGCCACCTACAACTACAAGTTGTCCTGGGGGACATGATATGACCTGTGGTTGGTCAGAATGGATTAACCTAGGAAAGCCCACACCAGGTCCAAATGGTGGAGAAGATGAATCAATCCAAAAAATCATTGCTGCTGGTTATCATATTTGCTCAACTCCAGAAGAAGTTGAGTGCAAATCTGTTCTTTACCCAGGTCTTCCCCTATCACAGCTGGGACAAGCGGTCACTTGCAGTAAAGATGTGGGTCTCATATGCAGCAACAAACAACAAGGACTTCAACAGGAATGTTTGGATTATGAGATTAGATTCAAATGCTGTGGGTGTCCAACACCTTCAACGCCTTCTACCACAACTGAAAAAACAACTACACCTCTGCCACCCACAAGCACAACAACAATCAACACACCTACCACAACTGAGACAACAACTACAACTCAGCCACCTACACCCACAACAACCAATACACCTACAACTACAACTGTAACGACTACACCTTTGCCACCTACAAGTACAACAACAATCAATACTCCTTCTACCACACCTGGAACAGCAAGTACAACTCATACACCTACAACTACAAGTTGTCCTGGGGGACATGATATGACCTGTGGTTGGTCAGAATGGATTAACCTAGGAAAGCCCACACCAGGTCCAAATGGTGGAGAAGATGAATCAATCCAAAAAATCATTGCTGCTGGTTATCATATTTGCTCAACTCCAGAAGAAGTTGAGTGCAAATCTGTTCTTTACCCAGGTCTTCCCCTATCACAGCTGGGACAAGCGGTCACTTGCAGTAAAGATGTGGGTCTCATATGCAGCAACAAACAACAAGGACTTCAACAGGAATGTTTGGATTATGATATTAGATTCAAATGCTGTGGGTGTCCAACACCTTCAACACCTTCTACAACAATTGGAAGTACAACACCTTCAACCACTACTACCGCAACACCTTCTACCACAACTGAAAAAACAACTACACCTCTGCCACCCACAAGCACAACAACAATCAACACACCTACCACAACTGAGACAACAACTACAACTCAGCCACCTACACCCACAACAACCAATACACCTACAACTACAACTGTAACGACTACACCTTTGCCACCTACAAGTACAACAACAATCAATTCTCCTTCTACCACACCTGGAACAGCAAGTACAACTCATACACCTACAACTACAAGTTGTCCTGGGGGACATGATATGACCTGTGGTTGGTCAGAATGGATTAACCTAGGAAAGCCCACACCAGGTCCAAATGGTGGAGAAGATGAATCAATCCAAAAAATCATTGCTGCTGGTTATCATATTTGCTCAACTCCAGAAGAAGTTGAGTGCAAATCTGTTCTTTACCCAGGTCTTCCCCTATCACAGCTGGGACAAGCGGTCACTTGCAGTAAAGATGTGGGTCTCATATGCAGCAACAAACAACAAGGACTTCAACAGGAATGTTTGGATTATGATATTAGATTCAAATGCTGTGGGTGTCCAACACCTTCAACACCGTCTACCACAACTGAAAAAACAACTACACCTATGCCACCCACAAGCACAACAACAATCAACACACCTACCACAACTGAGACAACAACTACAACTCAGCCACCTACAAGTACAACAACCAATACACCTACAACCACAACTGAAAAAACAACTACACCTCTGCCACCCACAAGCACAACAACAATCAATACACCTACTACAACTGAGACAACAACTACAACTCAGCCACCTACAACACCTTCAACCACTACTACCGCAACGGCTTCTACCACACCTGAAACAGCAACCACAACTCAGCCACCTGTGGTGACAGGAGGAACAGTTACTGGTGCACCACAAGAATTTTGCTGCCTTCATAATGGTACAAGTTTCCCCCGTGGTAAGTACTTATTAAACTGTCCCTAATTCAATATAATAATAATATTTTGGAATACTCTGGGCCAGATCCACTGAGAAGAGACTGCGCGTCCATATACCTACATTATTCGCGGAGAAATAGCGCCTGCAATCTGTCCCATTTTAGCACCGTATCCACAAAATAATTTATACAAATTATATGCCAGCGCTAAAACTTCCACAAAGTTTAGCAGCTGGGCGTAGTCTGCCTCCGTTTTGCTCACAAGCTTTGAAGTGAGAGAGAGCGAGAGAAATTTTGTTACAGTTACACACGGTGGAATACGGCGATAAATTGCTCCACTATAACTGCCTTTGGCAATTAGCGCTGGCCTTTGAGGATTAGGCAGTATTTTCAATTAGGCTTATTTGCATAGTAATGGCGCAATTTTGTGCTGGATTTTGAACATTCTCTAATTTCCGCACATTCAAATGGCACAGGACAGTTGAGTGCAGTTTGCACATATTTCCCCGTTGGAAGCGTTTGGACGCTATCTTTTCTCTCATTTGCACAGGTTTACTCAAAAGCAGAAAAATCCTTTAGTGATTTTGGCCCTATGTTGTCATTTTGCAACCCTGTCTCCAAATTAAGTTATTGTATAGTCAAAAACTATTTAATTACTGTTAAGTTAATGAAAAAAAAATATTAAGCAAGTTCAGTGATATGACATCACCAAACAAAAGAGAATAATATTTGATACACACACCAGGTTTGCCCAATTTGGAGAAGATAAAAGGATTAAAGGTCAACTAAAGTAAAATACATCTTTGCTAATATCCTTCACAGTTTACAGATCGTCTTTTTTTCTGACTTTGACCTACATCGTAGATGGACATTTTTCTTGTGCAATGAGAATTTACTAAGTGACTTTTCCGCAGTTCACTTTTGGTTGTACAACCAAACATATGTTTAGATGATCTGGACAAATTGTTAGTTGTCCTCAACTAGTGCCTCTGACTGCTTGGGTTTCTTGCCTGGTTGAACCAATTCTTAGTCTCTGTTTACTTTCAGATTTCAGCAATCACTTTGACGATTACAGTGTTATAAAGTCAATAACAAGAGCTAAGAAAATAAATCTCAAGTTGTAATAAACTCTATTTTTAGTTTCTGAATTCATTTACTTTAAGCCAAAAGGTTGTATCTGCTGAGAATAGTCTCCACAGTGCATATCTGTGAGATTTGTGACTTTTTCAACAATCTTCATTTGCCTCATTTTCAGGCTCCACGGTCTACAATGTGACAGACAATGATGGCCACTGTTACATAGGGTACTGCAATGAGAGCTGTATTGTAGTTCCCTTTCACTACCCGTGTAAAGCACCTCTGCGTCAGTGTGTTGAAGTAAATCCTCCAAGAAATGTACGTTTTTATCTGCATTCATTACATATTTATCTTTATTTCTATACACATTTGTTAATCTCCAAAACAACCCTCACAATTTATTATGGACTTTGCATAACTATTTATTAAAGTATACTGTAATAACAATCCTCTCATTGCAATCTATGATTCCTCTCGTAGGATGGTGAAATTTGGTCAGTAAGTAACTGTAGTATTGGAGTATGTAATAATGGAAAGGTGACCTATAACAGCAAGACATGTCCAACTCCGAAGCCTATAGCGTGTGCAAATAACTTCCCTGCTGTTGAAGTGAAGGATGATGATGGATGCTGCTCCCATTATGAATGTCAATGTAAGTATAGCCTACTTACTGTTCTTGGTTTCACAATCCTTGTGTTTAAACATGTAAACGCTTTGAACTGTGGCAGTGTTTAGTTTTCATTTGAATCGTATTTGACTTCTATTATCTATTTTTGATAATGGGTGTTTTGTACTAGATGACTTTGAATCTTTTTGCTTTTTATGTATTTGATGTATTATCTGTGCCCTTTGAAGGTACCTGCTATGGTTGGGGAGACCCCCATTATGTCACCTTCGATGGAACCTACTATGGTTTCCAAGGCAACTGTTCCTACTGGCTGGTGAAAGAGATATTGCCAAGATATAACTTCAGTGTTATGATCGATAACTACTATTGTGGTGCCATCGATGGCCTGTCCTGTCCTCAATCCATCACTGTCTTCTATGACAACTACAAGATCTTTATTACACAGAACGATATCAATGGAAATTTCACGAACCAGGTAAACTAACCATTTGTTTTCTCAATTTTTAATTCAAAACACTAGACATCCTAACAGCATCTTCCCTTGTTTGCCTTCAGTGGAATTAATGTGTAAATCTCTTCCAAGAAGCACGTGTACTGTGGGTGCAAAGAACCTTACAAATAAGTTTTTAAGGGATATGTCTCACATCTATATCAAAATGCTTTTTGTTCTAGATTTCTGTTTCTGTGAATGGTAAACCTGTGAGTCCTGCATACCAGCACGGTGAATTCCGTATAACCACCACTGGTATCCAAACAGTGCTACTCATCCCTAAAATCCATGCCAAGATCACCTTCTCAGGGCTAATATTCAGTATCTACCTGCCCTTCAGTGAATTTGGCAACAACACCTGGGGACAGTGTGGTAAGTTCTGCAGAAATGAAGCATCTTTCTAGTAGATATGAATGACGGTTTAGAATGGTTAAATGTTTCTGAGACATACATAGGACATGAAGAAATGATTTTGCTGTTCTTGAAAGGGAATGAAAAAGTAACTTGCATTGAAATGGCTTATATATAATTCCAGGGCTTAAGCTGAAAAAGCAGCAGGGCTTCACTGACTTGAGTGTCACGGTTTTACTAACGATGGGGTTTCTTTAGGCACGTGCGACAACAACCGGACGGACGACTGTATGTTACCCAGTGGCATCATTGATCCTTCATGTCCTAATATGGCACACGAGTGGCATGCTAACGACAGTTCCTGTGAACATCCAATTCAGCCCACACCTGCACCAACACCTCCAACCTGCGATACAACCCTCTGTGAGATCATCAATAGCAGGTAGTGTAGGAGGAAAAAGTCCATCTCTTTTATATTTGATATGGTTTTTTATTTTACCAATAGACAGGGACAGTCTACTGTATATATTGTCCATGGGGGACATGTGCACTCCCTTGCAACTTTTTCATATTTAAGCTCTTGCCAAAATAATAAAATGTCCTACATGCAAAGATCCGTCATTCAGTCACAATTACCTATTCACTAAAGCCCCGTTTAGACACTTTGGATTACAACTTCCAACACAGCACAAGTCTGAATTGAAAGGAGTCACATTTACTTAAAGGTAACACAAACCGAAGTAGCTCAGATAAAATACCAGTTTGGTTTTACCTTCTCAAGACCTTCTCACAGTAATACATTTGTCATGTACTGAACAAAACTAGTTCTAATAAAAATACAAGTGCAAAATATGTTTTAAAATCCACCGGGGATGCAGCCTGTAAGAGAATGGAAAACGCTCCTCTTCTTTCATACCAGTGCTTTTTAACTCACGCATGCTCTCCAAATACCAAGCGAGCATTGCAGTTCTTTCCATATCGTTCTATCATGTCTGAATAAAGCCATACATAAAGCAAACATTGAGACAGCAGACGCCTGTGTTGAATAACAAAAGGCAATGACTTCAACACATAGATGAAGATTACGCTGTTAAAGATTCCATATCTGAAAAAGGCCTTATTAGAAATATCACATCAGGCCTGCAACACATTACTGGTTTATTCACTTGTCCCAGCTTGAAAATGCGCAATAATGCATTCCATTTGTGCCCAGTGTCCATATTGACTATACATCCTATCTTCCCCAGTGTGTTCGAACCTTGCCACAAGTTGGTTGACAGCACTCCATTTGTTGTGGCATGCGAATTTGACATTTGTCACTTGCACATTCATCACATTGGCTGCACCAGCTTACAAACCTATGCTGACGCCTGTGCCGAGGCCGGAGTGTGTATTGACTGGAGGAACGCAACCAAAGGAGTCTGTGGTAATGCCCTAGTGTCATACACTTTTATACACTCGTACAATTCACAGCTAACCAAATGCATCACAGCAAGGACCTACTGCCTATACTCAAAAGATTATGCTAATTCTCTCTCTCTCTCTCTAATAGAATTTGACTGTCCAAGTCCCAAAGTGTATGAAGCCTGTGGCCCTATGGTGGAGCCTACCTGTGATTCCTGGTACAGCAATTCACTAACACATAGTTGTTTATCATTAAAGTCAATATATATATATATATATATATATATATATATATATATATATATATATATATATATATATATATATATATATAATTGTTTTTTATTAGGGGGCCAAGCCCGAGTAGGGCTGGGACCGCGTTTTGCAGAGCAACGCGGTTCCCAAGCCCTGCGGGGCAGGGAACCCTATTGTTCTTGTAGGGATTATTATTAGGGGGCCAAGCCCGAGTAGGGCTGGGACCGCGTTTTGCAGAGCAACGCGGTTCCCAAGCCCTGCGGGGCAGGGAACCCTATTGATCTTGTAGGGATTATTAGGGGGCCAAGCCCGAGCAGGAGCTGGGACCGCGTTTTGCACAGCAACGCGGTTCCCAAGCCCTGCGGGGCAGGGAACCCTATTGTTTTTGTGGCGATTATTATTATTATTATTATTATTATTTGTAGTCATCTAAAACTGCGTGCACAGCCCAAACCGTAAAGGGCGCAGACATGCCAATTGCATGACTAGATCCAGGGCCGGGCCGTGTACGCATACAAGAGAATTCAGACATGCCGGCCACTAGGTGGCGCTACAACGGAGGAAAACGCGTTTGGGGTCATAACTCCCACACCAAACGTCCCACCGTCAAAAACTTTATATCCACAGATGCACTGGAGTCAGCTGCATCATTTGGCATAGGCCACGCCCATTTGCGATATTATAGATTTTTCGCAAAATCGCGAAAACTGCAAAACATATTTTTCGCTACTCCTCCCATATTTTTTGGACAATTGACACCAAACTTTGCACAGACCATCTACCGACCCACACGGAAAAAAATCACGTAAAAGAATTTTGATCCGACCATGGATAACGAAACGGTAGCGTTTTAAATATTTGTTGATTAGCTACGTTTTACGTAGAAATTCATAAATCCAAAATCATAAGTCGGATCAAGTCCAAATTTTAGACATATGTTGGTGCTACCCTTAATTGCGTTCAATAAAAAAATTGGAGAATTTCGCCATAAGGGGGCGCCATAAATTAAGAAATTTTATATCTCCTAATTGGCCAGAGGAATTTTCTTAAAACTCACGGGAAACCATCAAGGGGCATACACGAGTCTATATAAAAAATATGGCCAAGAAATATTAATGTGTAAGGGACTTTTTAATAAAATTAGATTTTTTTTTTTCCGTCAAAGAAAAAAGGCGGGAATGTTAGCATGTCCATTGATATTACATTGTGCAATTAGCTCCGGCGGCCATTTTGTCAAGGCTGACAATCTGCTTTTGCTCATAACTCGCCAACCACACATCGCACATTAAAAAACTTGACATCCACTTGTTCTGTCAATTGAGCTGCATCGTTCTACCGTGGCACTTTCGCGAAATTCATCCGTAAACAGCGATACCTATACAACTCCCGCACCGAACATCCCACGGTCAAAAACTTTACATCCGCAGATTCCGCGGAGTGAGCGGCCGGCGCGGCAGTTGACGACGAGTTGCGTCGGAGGCTTGGCCCCCGGTAAAAACTGCTTGCAGTTCTAGTTATTATTATACTTCGCCCCCTAAAACTGTGTCCACAGCCCAAACCGTAAAGGGTGCAGACATGCCAATAGCATGACTAGATCCAGGTCCGTGAATTCTCGGCATACAAAAAAATTCAGACATGCCGGCCACTAGGTGGCGCTACACCAAAGAAAACGCGTTTGGGGTCATAACTCCCACACCGAACGTCCCACAGTCAAAAACTTTATATCCACAGATGCACTGGAGTCAGCTGCATCATTTGGCATAGGCCACGCCCATTTGCGATATTATAGATTTTTCGCAAAATCACGAAAACTGCAAAACATATTTTTCGCTACTCCTCCCACAATTTTTGGACAATTGACACCAAACTTTGCACAGAACATCTACCGACCCACACGGTAAGAAATCATTGGAAAGAATTGTGATCCGACCATCGATAACGAAACGGTAGCGTTTTAAATATTTGTTGATTAGCTACGTTTTACGAAAAAATTCATAAATCCAAAATCATAAGTCGGATCAAGTCCAAATTTTAGACATATGTTGGGGCTACCCTTAATTGCGTTCAATAAAAAATTTGGAGAATTTCGCCATAAGGGGGCGCCATAAATTAGGAAATTTCATATCTCCTAATTGGCCAGAGGAATTTTCTTAAAACTCACGGGAAACCATCAAGGGGCATACCCAAGTCTATATGAAAAATATGGCCAAGAAATAGTAATGTTTAAGGGACTTTTTAATAAAATTAGATTTTTTTTTTTCCGTCAAAGAAAAAAGGCGGGAATGTTAGCATGTCCATTGACATTACATTGTGCAATTAGCTCCGGCGGCCATTTTGTCAAGGCTGACAATCTGCTTTTGCTCATAACTCGCCAACCACACATCGCACATTAAAAAACTTGACATCCACTTGTTCTGTGAATTGAGCTGCATCGTTCCACCGTGGCACTTTCGCGAAATTCATCCGTAAACAGCGATACCTATACAACTCCCGCACCGAACATCCCACGGTGAAAAACCTTACATCCACAGGTTCCGTGAAGTGAGCAGCCGACGCGGCGGTTGACGACGAGTTGCGTCGGAGGCTTGGCCCCCGGTAAAAACTGCTTGCAGTTCTAGTTATTATTTGTCGCCGCTAGAACTGCGTGCACAGCCCAAACCGTAAAGGGTGCAGACATGCCAATTGCATGACTAGATCCAGGTCCGTGAATTTTCAGCACACATAAAAATTCAGACATGCCGGCCACTAGGTGGCGCTACAACGAAGGAAAACGTGTTTGGGGTCATAACTCCCACACCGAACGTCCCACAGTCAAAAACTTTATATCCACAGATGCACTGGAGTCAGCTGCATCATTTGGCATAGGTCACGCCCATTTGCGATATTATAGATTTTTCGCAAAATCGCGAAAAATGCAAAACTGACTTTTCGTTACTCCTCCCATATTTTTTGGACAATTGACACCAAACTTTGCACAGAACATCTACCGACCCACACGGAAAGAAATCATGTAAAAGAATTTTGATACGACCATGGATAACGAAACGGTAGCGTTTTAAATATTTCTTGATTAGCTACGTTTTACGAAAAAATTCATAAATCCAAAATCATAAGTCGGATCAAGTCCAAATTTTAGACATATGTTAGGACTACCCTTAATTGCGTTCAATAAAAAAATTGGACATTTTCGCCATAAGGGGGCGCCATAAATTAGGAAATTTCATATCTCCTAATTGGCCAGAGGAAATTTCTTAAAACTCACGGGAAACCATCAAGGGGCATACACGAGTCTATATAAAAAATATGGCCAAGAAATATTAATGTGTAAGGGACTTTTTAATAAAATTAGATATTTTTTTTTTCCGTCAAAGAAAAAAGGCGGGAATGTTAGCATGTCCATTGACATTACATTGTGCAATTAGCTCCGGCGGCCATTTTGTCAAGGCTGACAATCTGCTTTTGCTCATAACTCGCCAACCACACATCGCACATTAAAAAACTTGACATCCACTTGTTCTGTGAATTGAGCTGCATCGTTCCACCGTGGCAGTTTTGCCAAATTCATCCGTAAACAGCGATACCTATACAACTCCCGCACCGAACATCCCACGGTCAAAAACTTTACATCCGCAGATTCTGCGGAGTGAGCGGCCGGCGCGGCGGTTGACGACGAGTCGCGTCGGAGGCTTGGCCCCCGGTAAAAACTGCTTGCAGTTCTAGTTATTATTATTATTTGTCGCCGCTAGAACTGCGTGCACAGCCCAAACCGTAAAGGGTGCAGACATGCCAATTGCATGACTAGATCCAGGTCCGTGAAATCTCAGCATACAAAAAAATTCAGACATGCCGGCCACTAGGTGGCGCTACAACGAAGGAAAACGCGTTTGGGGTCATAACTCCCACACCGAATGTCCCACAGTCAAAAACTTTATATCCACAGATGCACTGGAGTCAGCTGCATCATTTGGCATAGGCCACGCCCATTTGCGATATTATAGATTTTTCGCAAAATCGCGAAAACTGCAAAACATATTTTTCGCTACTCCTCCCATAATTTTTGGACAATTGACACCAAAGTTTGCACAGAACATCTACCGACCCACACGGAAAAAAAAATTGCTAAAGCATTTTGATCCGACCATGGATAACGAAACGGTAGCGTTTTAAATATTTCTTGATTAGCTACGTTTTACGAAAAAATTCATAAATCCAAAATCATAAGTCGGATCAAGTCCAAATTTTAGACATATGTTGGGACTACCCTTAATTGCGTTCAATAAAAAAATTGGACATTTTCGCCATAAGGGGGCGCCATAAATTAGGAAATTTCATATCTCCTAATTGGCCAGAGGAAATTTCTGAAAACTGACGGGAAACCATCAAGGGGCATACACGAGTCTATATAAAAAATATGGCCAAGAAATATTAATGTGTAAGGGACTTTTTAATAAAATTAGATATTTTTTTTTTCCATCAAAGAAAAAAGGCGGGAATGTTAGCATGTCCATTGACATTACATTGTGCAATTAGCTCCGGCGGCCATTTTGTCAAGGCTGACAATCTGCTTTTGCTCATAACTCGCCAACCACACATCGCACATTAAAAAACTTGACATCCACTTGTTCTGTGAATTGAGCTGCATCGTTCCACCGTGGCACTTTCGCGAAATTCATCCGTAAACAGCGACACCTATACAACTCCCGCACCGAACATCCCACGGTCAAAAACTTTACATCCGCAGATTCTGCGGAGTGAGCGGCCGGCGCGGCGGTTGACGACGAGTTGCGTCGGAGGCTTGGCCCCCGGTAAAAACTGCTTGCAGTTCTAGTTCTTCTTATTATTCTTCTCCACATAAAAGTGGTGCTGCAGCCCAAACCGTAAAGGGTTGGGACATGCCACTTGCAGGGCTCATCCAAGTCCGTACCCCGTACGCAGACAAAAAAATTCAAACATCCCGGCCACTAGGTGGCGCTACAACAAAGGAAAAGGCGTTTTGGGCTATAACTTCCGCACCGAAAGTCCGACAGTCAAAAACTTTATATCCACAGATGCCCACAAGTCAGCTGCATCTTTTGAGATAGGCCACGCCCATTTGCGTATATATACATTTTTCGCTACATCGCAAAAACTGTGTCAGTCACCAAAACATACACCTCCTACAGTTTTCACCCGATTTGGACGAAACCAAAAGCATTATGCTCTACCAACTCCCACGAGCAAAAGTTGGTCAAATAATTTCTCTACGACCATCGGAAGACTAAACGGTAGCGCTTTAAAGATTTGCGAAAATCCGTTAAAAAAAAAAAAAAAAGGGATTTTCTTGAAACTCAAGGGAGACTATCATGGGGCATACCTGAGTCTATGGCAAAAATATGGGCAAGAAATTCCTTTCTGGGCGGGACTTATTAAAAAAAAGAGTTTTTCAATTTTTTTGCCTGTTTTCGCCATTTCCTAAGTCTTTCGGCGGGAAAATGGGAAAATTCAAAAAACTGTCTTTACAATGGAGAGGTTCACAATTTAATTTTGCTCATAACTCCCCAACCGAACATCGCACATTCAAAAACTTGACATCCACTTGTTTGGTACATTGAGCTGCATCTTTCTATCTAACGTAGTTTTGCAAATGTCATCCATAGGGGGCGCCAAAACCACAAAAAGCAAAGGAAACGCGTTTGGGGCTATAACTTCCACACCGAACATCCCACATTCAAAATCTTTACTTCCCCGGATTCCGTGAAGCGAGGGGCCGGCGACGCGGACGCGGACGACGACGCCCGATCCCGAGTCGCGTGGGAGGCTTGGCCCCCGTTCACAACTGCTTGCAGTTCTAGTTAGGGGGCCAAGCCCGAGCAGGAGCTGGGACCGCGTTTTGCACAGCAACGCGGTTCCCAAGCCCTGCGGGGCAGGGAACCCTATTGTTTTAGTAAGGATTATTATTTGTAGTCACCTAAAACTGTGTCCACAGGCCAAACCGTAAAGGGTGCAGACATGCCAATTGCATGACTAGATCCAGGTCCGGGCCGTGTACGCATACAAAACTATTCAGACATGCCGGCCACTAGGTGGCGCTACACCAAAGAAAACGCGTTTGGGGCCATAACTCCCACACCGAAACTCCCACAGTCAAAAACTTTATATCCACATATTCACTGGAGTCAGCTGCATCTTTTGGCATAGGCCACGCCCATTTGCGATATTATAGATTTTTCGCAAAATCGCGAAAACTGAAAAACATATTTTTCGCTACTCCTCCCACAATTTTTGGACAATTGACACCAAAGTTTGCACAGCACATCTACCGACCCACACGGAAAGAAATCATGCTAATGCATTTTGATCCGACCATGGATAGAGAAACGGTAGCGTTTTAAATATTTGTTGATTAGCTACGTTTTACGTAGAAATTCATAAATCCAAAATCATAAGTCGGATCAAGTTCAAATTTTAGACATATGTTGGGGCTACCCTTAATTACGTTCAAAAAAAAAATTGGAAATTTTCGCCATAAGGGGGCGCCATAAACTAGGGAATTTTATATCTCCTAATTGGCCAAAGGAATTTTCTTAAAACTCACGGGAAACCATCAACGGGCGTACCCGAGTCTATATGAAAAATATGGCGAAGAAATAGTAATGTTTACGGGACTTTTTAATAAAATTAGATTTTTTCTTTTCCGTCAAAGAAAAAAGGCGGGAATGTTAGCATGTCCATTGACATTACATTGTGCAATTAGCTCCGGCGGCCATTTTGTCAAGGCTGACAATCTGCTTTTGCTCATAACTCGCCAACCAAACATCGCACTTTAAAAAACTTGACATCCACTTGTTCTGTGAATTGAGCTGCATTGTTCTACCGTGGCACTTTCGCGAAATTCATCCGTAAACAGCGATACCTATACAACTCCCGCACCGAACATCCCACGGTCAAAAACTTTACATCCACGGATTCCGTGGAGTGAGCGGCCGGCGCGGCGGTTGACGACGAGTTGCGTCGGAGGCTTGGCCCCCGGTCAAAACTGCTTGCAGTTCTAGTTAGGGGGCCAAGCCCGAGCAGGAGCTGGGACCGCGTTTTGCACAGCAACGCGGTTCCCAAGCCCTGCGGGGCAGGGAACCCTATTGTTTTAGTGGCGATTATTATTATTATTCTTATTTGTCGCCGCTAGAACTGCGTGCACAGCCCAAACCGTAAAGGGTGCAGACATGCCAATTGCATGACTAGATCCAGGTCCGTGAAATCTCAGCATACAACAAAATTCAGACATGCCGGCCACTAGGTGGCGCTACAATGAAGGAAAACGCGTTTGGGGTCATAACTCCCACACCGAACGTCCCACAGTCAAAAAGTTTATATCCACAGATGCACTGGAGTCAGCTGCATCATTTGGCATAGGCCACGCCCATTTGCGATATTATAGATTTTTTGCAAAATCGCAAAAACTGCAAAACTGACTTTTCGCTACTCCTCCCACAATTTTTGGACAATTGACACCAGACTTTGCACAGAACATCTACCGACCCACACGGAAAGAAATCATACGAAAGAATTTTGATCCGACCATGGATAACGAAACGGTAGCGTTTTAAATATTTGTTGATTAGCTACGTTTTACGAAAAAATTCATAAATCCAAAATCATAAGTCGGATCAAGTCCAAATTTTAGACATATGTTGGGGCTACCCTTAATTGCGTTCAATAAAAAAATCGGAAATTTTCGCCATAAGG
Organism: Ammodytes marinus; assembly: GCF_949987685.1. Lineage (NCBI taxonomy): Eukaryota > Metazoa > Chordata > Actinopteri > Uranoscopiformes > Ammodytidae > Ammodytes > Ammodytes marinus. The sequence continues at coordinate 3,674,019 of NC_137230.1, read as the reverse complement.
GGGCGCCATAAATTAGGAAATTTTATATCTCCTAATTGGCCAGAGGAAATTTCTTAAAACTCACGGGAAACCATCAAGGGGCATACCCGAGTCTATATAAAAAATATGGCCAAGAAATAGTAATGTTTAAGGGACTTTTTAATAAAATTAGATATTTTTTTTTTCCGTCAAAGAAAAAAGGCGGGAATGTTAGCATGTCCATTGACATTACATTGTGCAATTAGCTCCGGCGGCCATTTTGTCAAGGCTGACAATCTGCTTTTGCTCATAACTCGCCAACCACACATCGCACATTAAAAAACTTGACATCCACTTGTTCTGTGAATTGAGCTGCATCGTTCCACCGTGGCACTTTCGCGAAATTCATCCGTAAACAGCGATACCTATACAACTCCCGCACCGAACATCCCACGGTCAAAAACTTTACATCCGCAGATTCTGCGGAGTGAGCGGCCGGCGCGGCGGTTGACGACGAGTCGCGTCGGAGGCTTGGCCCCCGGTAAAAACTGCTTGCAGTTCTAGTTAGGGGGCCAAGCCCGAGCAGGAGCTGGGACCGCGTTTTGCACAGCAACGCGGTTCCCAAGCCCTGCGGGGCAGGGAACCCTATTGTTTTTGTAAGGATTATTATACTTACCCCCCTAAAACTGTGTCCACAGCCCAAACCGTAAAGGGTGCAGACATGCCAATTGCATGACTAGATCCAGGTCCGTCCGGACTACGCAGACAAAAAAATTCAGACATGCCGGCCACTAGGTGGCGCTATATCAAGGAAAACGTCATAGCTCCCACACCGAACATCCCACAGTCAAAAACTTTATATCCACTGATGCAGTGGAGTCAGCTGCATCATTTGGCATAGGCCACGCCCATTTGCGATATTATAGATTTTTCGCAAAATCGCGAAAACTGTAAAACTGATTTTTCGCTACTCCTCCCACAATTTTTGGACAATTGACACCAAACTTTGCACAGAACATCTACCGACCCACACGGAAAGAAATCATGCTAAAGCATTTTGATCCGACCATCGATAACGAAACGGTAGCGTTTTAAATATTTGTTGATAACTACGTTCTACGTAGAAATTCATAAATCCAAAATCATAAATCGGATCAAGTCCAAATTTTAGACATATGTTGGGGCTACCCTTAATTGCGTTCAATAAAAAATTGGGAAAATTTCGCCATAGGGGGGCGCCATAAATTAGGAAATTTTATATCTCCTAATTGACTTTTCGCTACTCCTCCCACAATTTTTGCACAATTGACACCCAACTTTGCACAGAACATCTACCGACCAACACGGAAAGAAATCATGTAAAATGATTTTGATACGACCATGGATAACGAAACGGTAGCGTTTTAAATATTTGTTGATTAGCTACGTTTTACGTAGAAATTCATAAATCCAAAATCATAAGTCGGATCAAGTCCAAATTTTAGACATATGTTGGGGCTACCCTTAATTGCGTTCAATAAAAAAATTGGACATTTTCGCCATAAGGGGGCGCCATAAATTAGGAAATTTTATATCTCCTAATTGACCAGAGGAATTTTCTTAAAACTCACGGGAAACCATCAAGGGGCATACACGAGTCTATATAAAAATATGGCCAAGAAATATTAATGTGTAAGGGACTTTTTAATAAAATTAGATATTTTTTTTTCCATCAAAGAAAAAAGGCGGGATGCTAATCTCAGCTAGCATGTCCATTGACATTACATTGTGCAATTAGCTCCGGCCGCCATTTTAATCTGGCTGACAATCTGCTTTTGCTCATAACTCGCCAACCGAACATCCCACGGTCAAAAACTTTACATCCACGGATTCTCTGAAGTGAGCGGCCGGCGCGGCGGTTGACGACGAGTCGCGTCGGAGGCTTGGCCCCCGGTAAAAACTGCTTGCAGTTCTAGTTCCTATTATTCTTCTCCGCGTAAAACTGGTGCTGCAGCCCAAACCGTAAAGGGTTGGGACATGCCACTTCCAGGGCATATCCAGGTCCGTACCCCGTATGCGGACAAAAAAATTCAGACATCCCGGCCACTAGGTGGCGCTACAACAAAGGAAAAAGCGTTTTGGGCTATAACTTCCGCACCGAAAGTCCGACAGTCAAAAACTTTATATCCACAGATGCCCACAAGTCAGCTGCATCTTTTGAGATAGGCCACGCCCATTTGCGTATATATACATTTTTTGCTACATCGCAAAAACTGTGTCAGTCACCAACACATACTCCTCCTACAGTTTTCGCCCGATTTGGACGAAACCAAAAGCATTATGCTCTACCAACTCCCACGAGCAAAAGCTGGTCAAATAATTTTTCTACGACCATCGGAAGACCAAACGGTAGCGCTTTAAAATTCGCGAAAATTCCTTAAAAAAAAAAAAAAAGGGAATTTTCTTGAAACTAAAGGGAGACTATCATGGGGCATACCTGAGCCTATGGCGAAAATATGGGCAAGAAAGTCCTATGTGGGCCGGACTTATTAAAAAAAAGAGTTTTTCAATTTTTTTGCCTGTTTTTGCCATTTTCTAAGTCTTTAGGCGGGAAAATGGGAAAATTCAAAAAAGTGTCTTTACAATGGAGAGGATGACAATTTGATTTTGCTATAACTCCCCAACCAAACATCGCACATTCAAAAACTTGACATCCACTTGTTCGGTACATTGAGCCGCATCTTTCTATCTAACGTAATTTTGCGAATGTCATCCATAGGGGGCGCCAAAACCACAAAAAGCAAAGAAAACGCGTTTGGGGCTATAACTTCCACACCGAACATCCCACAGTCAAACACTTTATCTCCACAGATGCCCACAAGTCAGCTGCATCTTTCGGGATAGGCCACGCCCATTTGCATATGGGATTTACTTTCGCTACATCGCAAAAACTGTGTCAGTCACCAAAACACACTCCTCCTACAGTTTTTGTCCGATTTCGACGAAACCAAAAGCATTATGCTTTACCGACTCCCACGAGCAAATGTTGTGTAAAGAATTTTTCTATGACCATCGGAAGACCAAACGGTAGCGCTTTAAAGATTTGCACATTAGCTATCTTTTACCAAAGTGCTCCTAAATCCAAAACGATTTATCCTATTAACACAAAACTTCACACATGTGTTTGTCCTATGGTTCTCAGGCTGGTTCTACTTTTTCCTTAAATTGCTCCAAAAGGGGGCGCCAAAAACACACTTGAGCATCTTTCTCTGCCATTATTTTTGCCTTTTGGTCTATAACTCCCAAACCAAACATCCCACATTCAAAAACTTTACATCCCCGGATTCCGTGAGGCGAGGGGCCGGCGCCGCGGACGACGACGCCCGATCCCGAGTCGCGTGGGAGGCTTGGCCCCCGTTCACAACTGCTTGCAGTTCTAGTTAATATTGTCATTCATGCTTTGACTTAATAGAACACTAAAGTGTGGCCTTCAGTAGTAACAGTATTGTGTTGTTCCTGCAGGTACAACACGAAATTCATCGTCACCGTCAATGAGTTCAGTGCCATGTCCAATGTGCAGCTGGAGGGTTGCCACTGCCCACCCGGCAGCGTCCTCCTCTCTTCCAACTCAAATGAATGTGTGCACAATTGTGGTAAGACTATATAAGCATAAGTAGTGGTGGCTGGTATTACAGGTGCCTAGCATCTCTACCATTGTGTCCTTGAGCAAGGCACTTAAGCCCAAACTGCTCCAGCGGTGCTGTACTATGGCTGACCCTGCGCTCTGACCCCCTCTGGAGTAGGAAACTGGAGAGGGGAGATGCAAAAAAGACTAATTTCAATGTACCTCGTGTAAAATGTACTTAATTGACTGACTTAACTTAACCTAACAACATAACATAAGAAGGATGCCACATGCCGAGTAATACAAATACCATATGTTATTATTGGATAAAGTTGGTTATCCTGGACCTATAGCCATGTGTCTAAAACATTCAACTTTAACTCAAGAAAACAAGAGCTGCACCTCATCATAGACCAACAATTAACATTGGCTGTTTTTACCATAACATAATCTTTCCCTTACTTTAACCAAGCTTGTTGTCATAACTCTGCCGTTCTGTAGCTGACTTTCTTTGGCTAGTAGCCTGAACATATGAACAGCTGTTTGCTTCACCTCTTTACTGTAAGTGTGTTGTAAACCAAACAGAGTTCCCTCTAGATGGAGCTAGAGTAGAAGTGATTAAGGGAAGCGTAGACCCAAACCATAAAAGGAGTCTGAGTGTGTTAGCAGACTGTTGTTTAGCCGATTCAACTAATCAAGCTGCCCTATGCTTCTCTACACAATGCAATCTCCTAGCTAAAGGTTTAGGACTATTAATCAAGTTGGAAAATAATACAAAGGTATTGTTTAGAGAGGATGTGGTCCGAATATACCAGACTTAGCTCCAGATATAGGCTAACCAACGCCCCCAATCGATAAAAGTGAATTAATGCCTTTCGTTTTTCCCCTTCTAGAAATATGTCGGTTGCCAAATGGAAAATGGACAAAGGTGAGTCATTTGTCTACAGTCACACTCAAATTTCTTTCTAAACCCTTTTCACAAGCCAATAATAGCTGATGATGCCTTATCATCTTCTGCCATAATTCTACAATAACCATTGTGTCCTCAGGCCAACTCAACATGGACCGAAGGCTGTACGGAGTGTATATGTGACGAGGACACCCTGCAAGTCACCTGCCGTCAGCAGTCCTGTCCTACACAGCCACCGCTCAGCTGTGACCAAGAAGGTCAGATCAGGGTCAACCACACTGTTGGCTGCTGTCAAAAGGAGAAGTGTGGTAAGTGAGCAAAAAATATGGAAACAGCCACTGGAGTCAATACACTCTGTATTTCTAAATACAGCCCCGGAAAAAAAATTGTATTGCGAATTTGGTAGAAATGTTGTCAGTAGCTTATATACTATAAAATCAAAATGTTCATTCTACTCAAAAATATGCCTCTTAAGAGTAAAATAAGAGACACTGAACATTTGGAGTGGTCTCTTTATGAGTTTATATAAACTGTATGTAGCTATATGTTTAATACAGTTTATAGATCTTGACCCCTGCATTCAGGATCAAGATCAGTACTGATCATATCCCAGCATACATGGAGTGAGACATCCTCAGCAGTACTTTATTTAACATCTATTGAGGATTTTTGTCTGTTTGAAGTGTCTCGAATTAGATAGCTTATGGCAAGTTGGCATGAGGCCATGGTAGGATACATCAATGGGGCATTAAATGTACTTGTTTTTTCAGGGAAAGAGCTCCTCTGTCTTTTTTTGTTGGTTTTTGTTTTTGTTATTAACATTCCCATTTCTTCCCTTCTTTATTTATCCATGTGTGTCTTTGAACAGAGTGCGATGTGAAGCAGTGTCCTGGTTCTGTGCCGTCCTGTCCCGTTGGTTTTACTCTTAACACCACCAAGGGAGTCTGTTGTTTAAAACACACTTGCGGTGAGTGTGTGTGTGTGTGTGTGTGTGTGTGTGTGTGTGTGTGTGTGTGTGTGTGTGTGTGAGAGAGAGAGTGTGTGTCCCTGAAGCTACAAAGCCAGATTACATTTTGCAGCACATTTGAAATCTACTCATGTATTGGTCTGTTTCCTTTACAGTGCCTAAAAAGTCAGTGTGTGTTCACGACAACAAGGAATATCAGGTGAGTTTTCACACCTCCTTGGGAATCTGATGTGAAGTGATTAGAATACTGTACACAATCATACAGGAGGGCTTGGACTGTGACATTTTTCTACAATCAAAATTGTGTGTCGTTAGAAAGATTTGAAGAGTTGAATCACATAACATTTCTAGACAAAATACCATGTGGTGTTGGCGAATTATCATGTCATATTAGGGGTTATTTCATTCTTACCCGGGAATACTAGGCTTTGTCCAGTAAGACTAATTGGTCAAAGGTCACAAGCACTCGGTAAATGGCCATGCTGCTGCAGTACCACTCATACTGTAGCTCAAATACCATCAGATATAGCAGGATTCTTTTATACTTATTAGAATTGATTGGTTTATATTTACATTTGTCGCAACTTTACATGATATTGTGTGGTAATGGCAAATCAAAAAGCAAGTTGGTCACAGCCATGAGTGTTATGAAGGGCCTACCAGATTTGGTGAAGATTGGATGTCTGTAGATTGTAAATAGTTAAGGAGAAGGTTTAGACAAAAAGTCGCAAAAACCTTCAACATGGTGACACATGTAGGAAGAAAACAATGGGGCCTATAAGAATTGGCTCTCTGTCAAGGAACAAACTAGGCTTCTTTGCCTCATGGTTCAGGAGTAACACAGATGTGCCCTAGTCACATTTTGCGGATGAGTTATTTTGGTTTTCAGTTAAAGTGTTATTCAGTTAAAGATAATGTCTGGCAGAATATCGCAGTCAACCTATCAAAAAATGTAATGTTGAAATATTTCACATGAAGCAGATTCATATTTTACCTGTTCCATCGCATTGAACTTGAACATACACTTAGTGGCCCACTTAGCCTGTTGCCTGTAAAACCAAATGCAATCCTATGCAAAAGAACCCAGACATGAGTTCTCCCTTTACAAAGATGTTCCGTTTTTGACTGACAATGTCAGAGTTATACATTTAAACACGTTTATTATTGACTCTATGGTGTTCTATTGAGAGCTGTTCCTAAATGTTCTTCTAGTAGTATCTGTATGCGTACTGATCTTGTCCTCATGTCCTTCCAGGTTGGAGAACTGGTGCCAATGCAGCCATGTTTCAAGTGCATTTGTAGTAGCCAGATAGATGCCAGCAGCCATCTGAACACAATACAATGTCAGCAGATAGCATGTGACGAACACTGCCCTGTGGTAAGACTAGTCCTCCCTCTCTCATTGTCCTCACACATACCCACACACTCGTAGACACTATTCTTTAATTTATTAAAGGAGAAATAAGTGATATGGTCTTTTAAGATGATTTCCTGTCAGTGACTGAAGTTAGCAGTCCCCTCCCTCGTATCTATGCACCACATGAACACACAGCCGTCTTCATCAGATAGTGCCGCGATGGAGAGCAGCGAGTCATCGTTCACGGGCACAGAGACCCTCCTCTTTATAGCGCTCTGTCTTCTGATTGGATTAAACGAGCGGGATACTCAAAATTCTAACTCGCAATTACTGCAAAGCTGGATGACTGGGAGACCTGTGTTATGAGCTGTGCATACTGTTTAAGTGATTGCTTTATGAATATATAGAGATTTAACATGTATATTACCAAAATAAATATCACTTAATTCTCCTTTAAGGTCATTCTGACATTCTATATGTCTTAACTGTTGATATAACTGAACTTATCTTGGCCACGGAACCTCTGTGCATCAAGCAGCATCAATTGATATTTCTATTCTATTTCTAAGTGGAGATCTGAGTATAGCAACATGTGCATGTCATCAGGCTTCTCTGTGCTATGTCGTAACAGCTTCTTCATTGGGTTCAATCATTGAACAGGGAAAAAGTTGTGAGTGTAACTGTCAGAGGAGTAATTTATTGGGAAAGAGTTCGGGGCAGATTCAAACTGAACACGCGCCATATTGGAAGACATTCTTTACAACCTCAAATACAGACCTGCAGAATGCTTGAATTTTGGTTTTGTTTTGGGTCATTTCTTCATTTTCTGGTGGCCTTTTCTTTAGCATTACTATTTGGTTACAATAGTTACACAGCATACAGTTTTAATCTAAGACTGTCTGGGGCATTTAGTGATCTGTATTATTTGCCTCAACATTAGTTTAGCCTAGCCTATTGACTGCCACTGGAAATATTATTGTTATTATCATTGATAATAGAAATATTAATAAACTCGGCTCTTTTCATTATGGGAGTTACCTGTTTGATAAAGCCACACTGTCAACCTAGCATAATGCTAATGTTTTTTGTTTGTATGACACGTTTGTCTTTGTGTTGCTATCCAGGGTTCTGAGTATCAGACCATCCCCGGACAGTGCTGTGGGAAATGTGTCCAAACAAGCTGCGTTGTCACAGTGCAGAACTCAACGCACACATTAAAGGTTGGTCAATGTGTGTGTGTGTGTGTGTGTGTGTGTGTGTGTGTGTGTGTGTGTGTGTGTGTGTGTGTGTAATATGTTGTTGTGTGTGTGTGTGCATGCCTGCCTGTGTTTGGAGAGAGTAGGAAGTAGGAAGAGATTAGATTTTATATATCAACAAGGCCTCTTGCACGTCTCTCCTGTCTTTTAAATACAACAATTGTGTTCAGTTGTACAGTGCACCTATGTCAGTGCTATTACAGCATCATGCAACATGATGGCAGGTCAAGCAAATGGATATGTTAGTTAGTCAGTTAACGACATTTAATAGTTGGATAAAAGGGTTCATGTCTGTCTTGGTCTTCATTCACTTGGAGGTGTGATTCCTCCACAGGATACATGAGAGAATTAGATCTAACAGGATTACATCATAACGTTAGCCTCATATCATAATTGCCTTAATCATATTTACTCTAGTCTACTTTTACTCTACATCTACTCTATTCTACATCTACTCTACTCTACATCTACTTTACCCTACTCTATAACCCTTAAAATATGACTTAGGCAATTATGCTATTAGGTTAACGAAAAGTAGATGTAGAATAGAGTAGATGTAGAGTAAAAGTAGAGTAGAGTAAATATGTTTTAGGCAATTATGCTATTAGGCTAACGAAAAGATATGAAGGCAAAACTTTTAAAATGTATTACTAATTAATATATATATAATTAGATATAATATAATTTCCCCTTGTAATGCAGTGCAAACCTTTTAAAGTAGTGGGTTGATGAAGTGATGGATAACCTTCTTATTCTTATAGGCCGGCACCATTTGGACTCCCGCTGGACTCCCCTGTCTGAAGTTTGAGTGTGTGCAGATCGGTACTCAGTTCATCACCGTCGAGGCTAAGACCATCTGTCCTCTCTACGACCCTAATCAATGCATACCGGTAGACTGCACACACACACACACACACACACACACACACACACACACACACACACACACACCGACGCACACTCCCAAACTATCATAATGGTGGCCTGTTATTCATGATCTGACACACATCTGAATCTGTAGAATTTGAAAACATGACCACACTCATTACTGATGAATGTGTGTGTGTGTGTGTCTCCTGCAGGGAACAGAGACCATCGCGCCAGACGGATGCTGCCGTGTCTGTATGTATTGCTTTACACATACACATTATTTATGTTCCTGTTGATTGCCCACACTCTCTTATCACTGTGGTTACACCATATACTGCCTATAAATAGGGTTAGGGCCTACACAAAACCCTGTGATGTAATTCAAGAAAATCTCTTATAAAACACAGTTAGGAATAATTTTTATTTGTAAATAATTTATGCTGGTGGTCTCCTTAGACCAGAGTTGTATTTACAGGAGAAACCAGCTTCTAAGTTTACATATACAGAAATAAATTAAATGTCAAAATAAACACAATACAATATGCAAGATAAAATGCTAAGTTAAAAGTGCAGAGTACATTGTGCCAAAACAGCCGTACATAGGATATATGGGGGGGTTAAAAACAATACAGTTAATAAAAACAGTTCCTGAACCAAATGTGTGGATATGAGGGTTAATTGCAACTGTTAGGCCCTTCCCACCTGCCATGTTTGGTCCAGACTTTCAGACTTTTTAGTTTGATCCAGATCCGAACTTCTGAGGTGGTCACAGTTCAGATCAAAGTGAACCATGGTTCGGTTTGTTTCCAGTGTAAACACATTTTCTTTTTGGCTGCTTCTTTACAAAGGTGTACCGAAGGGTCGTCCATGCAGTGTGTCCACCATACCTGTGTACCTGGAGAGCCAGGGCTGCAAGTCCAAAGAACTGGTCAACATCACATCCTGTGGTGGAGCATGTGGTACCTTCACCTTGTAAGTCATCCCTCATGTTCCCTTATCACAGACATCATGGACAATTCTTCAAATGTTTCCCTATATTTTTTATTTTTACTTTTTTTTACCACTTTGAAGGACATTTTCATTTACCGTAGTACGTGTGACTACTTTAAGACTTAAAAAAAAAAAAAAAAAAACGATAAAGCTCACCCAGGGCCGCAGAATTCATTACACAACTGTTGTCACAGAGTAAGTGGTACCAACCATAGTAAATGGACCTTAAAATGACCAACATCTTAAAGTAGTTGGAGTGCCCCTTTAAAACTTCAGAATGTATTGAAACTGAAATTATAGATATAAAAGAATTCTGTATGCATGTGACTTAAAGGGTTAATGTGACTTAAAGGGTTAATGTGACTTAAAGGGTTAATGTTAGACATAGACCTTATCGAGGAGCTTTCTAAACATTGTGGCTCTGTAGTCTTACATTACATTTCCCCCAATTTCCTTGTTGCTCACTTTCTTTCTCTCCTCCTCTTTCCATGTTTTCTCTCCATCCATTCTCTCTCTTTTCTCTCAGCTACTCTGACAAACTGAGATCCCTGGAGCACACCTGCTCCTGCTGCCAGGAGCTGAGCACATCACAGCGGCAGGTCCAACTGCCCTGCCCTGACAACACAGAGATCAGCTACACCTACACCCACATCGACTCCTGTGGCTGCCTCAAGACGGAGTGCCTCGTGCTGGCTAACAGTAAACCAGAGACCACGCCCTCCAGCGGCCGCTCACGGAGAGGCAGGAGATGAGGCGGGAAAAAAACAAGACTAGCATTAGTTATTGACCATGTAATGAACACACATTTTAAGAACAATAACCACAACAATTTGAACCAGTGTCAACCACAATGGTTCACACCTAATTCCTCTTATTTATGTGTTAGATTAGTTTTTAGCTTGGTAAGATTGTAAACCCACCAAGATCTCTCATCAATAAAGATGTAGCTGCAAGCAGAGCATCGCTGTCTTTCTTCTGTTCTTTTACTGCATTGTGTGTGTGTGTGTGTGTGTGTGTGTGTGTGTGTGTGTGTGTGTGTGTGTGTGTGTGTGTGTGTGTGTGTGTGTGTGTGTGTGTGTGTGTGAGCAACTAATCAAATTTGCCATTCATCACCCGGTCATTTTAAGCACAATCAAATTGAGAGCCAAGTAGAACTCCATAACACATAACTTTTAACACACAAAACAAACACACAGGCGCACGTACTAACATCTTTGTTCCAAAGTTTTCAGCTTTTATTTTTAATCAAACAGAATATTCTAGATTTTTATGTCACAGTTCTACTAGGTAAAGCTGAAATGGTTTCTTAACAATCCCATGTGACACAAACTCCATGAGGAATGACAGAGAGAGAAGTTCACACTGTTACCAAGCCTTAGGCTATAAATCTTTGAGAAGCAGCCCTTAAAGGAAATCCTACATTCAACATTACAAGGCTTATGGGCTCAGAACAAACTAACATATCTGAAGTGGCTAAAGATAAATCTTACGGGTTCATATTTGCAAGTGATTTTTAACATTTGTTGAATTTTGCCACTTTATCATGTTGAGCTGACATGATTTATACTAAAAGACTATTACCATTTGGATATTATTTCATTTGAATTTATAAAAATATAAGAGATGAACAGTGTCATAAAGTAGGTGCCAAATTCCATTTTTACAAATGAGCTTAACCAACAGTTTGCAGTTATTGCCTGTCAAAATAAAGCCTTACTAGAAATGTTCAATTCAATATTATTCTAGCTATTCACGGTTTGTTTTTAGAGCATAACATGGGTCAATGGACCTGTTGGCTTTGGACTTGACTTTTAAAAACAGTATGCAATACAATTTTGTTATGATTATCATGTAAATATTGTGTCAGTGCTCTTATCGCAACTCACAAAACATGTTCCCAACACCATGTTGTTGAGGTTGTTAATCCATATTAAGCTATGTGTGTGTGTGTGTGTGTGTGTGTGTGTGTGTGTGTGTGTGTGTGTGTGTGTGTGTGTGTGTGTGTGTGTGTGTGTGTGTGTGTGTGTGTGTGTGTGTGTGTGTGCATGTGTGTGTGTGTGTGTGTGTGTGTCTGCCTCCACCTTGACCTACGGTAACACTCATTAACCAAGCAGCTAGTGGCCACATCCTGCATTTTAGTTTACTTCCCCAACCCAGAGTATTTATCCAGGACATGTCAGATAAAGGTTCCAGAAAAGATCATGGCAAAGCTGCGATGACAGGCACACACACACACACACACACACACACACACTCAAAGTCAAACATTCCCAATGTGACACAGTCAGTGCCTTAGGGCAAGGCGGAACCACACAGCACACATCTCTTAGTAAGATCTCTTACAGGCTATTGGGTGGAGAGTACAAGTATTCATAGTTTTGTTTAACAAGGATGTTTACTCCATTCAACATTTATTTAGCTTGATACGTCACATAAGAAAAAAAAATCCCACATTAAGTGAAATGAGCAACGTATTTACATTGTAAATTATCCAATGACAAGATGATATTTCATGAAATATGAGCTGACAAGAAATGTTTTGAATGTTAAGAAGGAACTACACTAGTGATTCATAAGCAGTTCATTTTTTTTTAGATTTTTTATATTATAAATCTTTTTATTGGAGGATCAATCATTTTACATTTTACAGGAAGCAAGGCAGTTCTCCATTTTCTTTTTTCTTAACCAAATAAACACTTAAACAAAGAAAGAAAAAAGTAGCAGTTCAGTTTTTATTATGCAAATGTTATTCTGATGTTTGCGTGTTCTATAAGATTTTACATCCAGCACTTGCCAAACAGAAGGGTTTAAGAAATGAGTTTGGGCAATTTATACAGTAAGTGTTAAGAAATGGAAGAGATTTGAATATACTTTTACGGTTGAGGTTGAACGTTTTGATAAATGTATTCTATATTCTCTGGACAAGTTGATGTTAAACATTAAAAAAAAATAAGTAGGCATACAAAAAGCAGACAAACTACATTAAGCACATATATCAAAATACAGTCGATAAGAGACAGCCTTGTCCAAAGTGTGAGGCCAACTGCATATCCTGATGCTCCAAGTCTTTGCTTTAGAGCCCTGATTGGAGTGAATTCACATCCGAGACAACCTGACCTGGCCTGTTGCAGTTACACTAGCTACATCTATTTAAATATACTCAGACCTACCCTAAACCCATGATGTGTCGCCACAATTCATCTGCATAGTGGGAGCAGGACCCAACCTATTCTGGTCCATCATCAACCGACTGCTCACAGCTCACCACTGCTTTCAATCCATGGAAAGGAAGAAAGGCAAAGGATAAAAGAAAGGCGTATTTACAACAATCTGCTTCTTTAATTAAGACAGACGAAAAGGGATTCAAACTAAAGGTCATAAAAACATTATCACTTTGACAATTTGACTAAATGAACGCAAAATGGTATCATAAAGGATCCCCCATCTAATTGGACAGTTGACAGTATTGGAAATCTGAATTACTTTGTTATATATATATAATCCATATCGCTCAACATGACATTTCTTGCACTGACAGCACATTTACAGTAAGAACATTTGGCAGAACATAAGTCTCTATTGACACGACACAAACATTCCAGTCGATGAAACAGAGCTAGAGTTATGTTGTTAAAGATGCACCACAGGATGCATATCCTGGACTGAGGGAGCTGAGTCACATGTGGATTATTTACGCAGTCAGTCCTCCAACTTTAATGTGAGAGCCACAGTCCTCTTCACCTCCTTAGTGCAACACACGTAATATTTACACCTGAACAATAGCTCATATTGTGCTCGACTCATTGCAGACTAAGGAGTGGGTGCGGACTGTGGCATATTGAGACGTCTTTAGCACAGAGAAATCCAATGGTTAGAATATTCAAAGTGTCAAGTGTCACATCTTTTTGTTTGTTATTCTTCTTTGTATTAGCTTGTTTTAAGTATTAACATGTAGATTTTGATGTCCACAGCAGAGTCAACTATTTATTTGGAGTAAATATCATCTTTGTATAGTCCCTCCTTAGCCTGGTCCTACCAGACCATCGTACTTCATTTACTTTGTACAGAAGGTCTCGAATCGCTCAATTGACAAACGTTCCCTCACTTGAAGACGGGTGTCTGCTGAAGTTAAAAACTAAAACCAGTGCCACTCTGGATCTGCCAACCAATCCAATTACGTTTGGTTGTGACATATGTCATACGCCAGCTTCTGAGCCACTCCATCTGGCCGCTGATTGGACTGGCAGAAATCTGGCTGGATGGAACCCACTAATATGCCGCACACCCAGACTGACTACTGAAGGGAAATGAAAATTGAGCGGAAGTATGTAGGCGGGCGGTGCCAGACTAGTCCCTTCTTGCATGGTCACATAAATGAACAGATTCTCATTCAGCATGGATTGAGTGAGGGGATGAACCCCTGAACATAAAAGTCCACTTCCTACTCCAGGGGCGCTGTGCTATGGCTGACCCTGCACTCTGACCCCCTCTGAAGTGGAAAACTGGAGAGGGGATATGTGAAAAGACAAATTTCAATATGCCTTCTGTACAATTGACTACATTGACTAAATAACATCCATCGACACACACAACTCATGCAGATGATGAATGGATGACAGATACTGCAGCATTGCTAGGATCACTGTTACAGATTGGGGAAGGACTTCGGACTTTCAGAGGCAGCCTGGAGCAGTAGCTCCAGCCGGGGACCCCAAACTTCACTTTCACAGGCCACATTGACCAGCTCTGACTGGGGGATCCCGAGGCATTCTCATGCCAGTGTTGAGATATAATCTCTCCACCTAGTCCTGGCTCTTGGTCGTGCCTGAAACACCTCTATGGAGGCGCCCAGGGGGCATCCTTCCTGGATGCCCCAACCACCTTAACTATTTTCCATGCAAAGTAACAGCGACTTTATTCCGGTTCTCTCACAGATAACTGACCTTCTAGAGAATGCCAGAAACCGGTTGCAACCAAAAGTGGAAGCACTAAAAATCTCTTGCACCATTTAGGCACGAAAGAGTGTGTTAAACTTATATACTTTCTATGCTTAAACTCTGCTGTGGTGCTGCTGCATCTCTGGCTGCGAGCGCTTCTGCCCTGAAACAAAGCCTGCTGCAAACATCATTCACACGTTGTGAGCCTTATGACAAGGAAAGTGAGAAATGGTATTATATAACAAATGCAGTTGCAATTACTTTTTCAAAAGAAGTACTCCCAGAAAAGTACACCACCATCAGGCAAAAACTTGCAACCCAGCTGGGATGCAGTCATGAATCTATTCAGGGTTCAGAACTGAGGTCCAGAACTAGTCCAAATTAAAAATGTTTGCAGTGGAAATTGTCCTGCTAGGTGCAAAAATTTTGATTTCTTTTTACATTTGCTCCCCTCCAAGCGAGCTAAAATTTTTTCAAGACAAAGGGCAGTGAAAATATGATTGTTTTAAAAAAAGTTGTCATGTGGCTCACTTTACCCCAGCTGTGGGGTAAACTGAGACAGACCAGAAAAATCAAGGGGGTAAAGTGAACCAGCTGGGGGTAAACTTATCCACTTACTTTTTCCACTCTGAAACTACCATAACAACACATATTGTAACAGTTAGAATCCTGAAAGCTAGCCACACATTCCAGAACTAATGTCGGACTAGTAAAATAATGATGGGGTTTGGTCAATTAAGCAAAGCAAATTTTCTAAACACTTGAAAGTAACTCTGAACAAAATCAAATACAACATATTATAATTCAAAAGGTTGTAATAAGATTCAAATGAAAGATAGAACCAGTTAGATTAGAACACAGTCTGGTGGTCAGAACACAGGACCCTTAGAGCCAGCTTGTGTCAAAGCATAGGAAAATTAGAACCAGCGAGAACAGCCTGGGACTCAGAACACAGGAGAAGACCCAACTGGATTATAACATCAGCCTGTCATACTCTACAACTAGGCCTACTCTACATTCCAGCCCTGAAGGTTACAGGGAAAGATGAGAAGGTGCTCTTTCCGTGTGGTTGCCCCAGGTCGTCTTCCTGGTGTATTTCCTTGGCATGATGGCTTTTCTACAATGTGTATGACATTAAAATAACAGATATGTTATGTAATATTACTAGTGGTGGGCCGTTATCGGCGTTAACGTGCTGCGTTAACGCCAGACTCTTATCGGCGATAAAAAAAATATCGCCGTTAATCTCTTATTCCACCTCCTGTTCGGCTCAGGGGAGATGGTTCCCTCCAGGGCCGATGGCTGTTCGCCGTCGGGGTGAACCCCCTTCCGTGTGTTCTCTGGTCGGGTAATAATAGCCGGGGGCCGTTGTTGACACTTGAGGAGCCTTTATTGCAGGAGCGAAGCTTCTCTCACACACCCGCCGCTCTCTCTCTCCATCACTTGCCCACGACACAATCGGGTATTGGAACGCAGGGTGGGTGTGTGTGGCCACCGGTCGCCACGTGACTATAAGTTTCCAAGTTTTAAACACTTCTATCTCTTCAACGTCAACGTCACCGTACCCGAATCCTAAATATCCCCATAGCAGACGCTATATTTCATCGGGGGGAAAACTTTGTTTTGCGCCACAGTTCAGCTTAGACTCGGCCGTAATGCTGCTGCACACACACACACACAGACACAGACACAGGCACACACACACGCTGCATGTCAGAGACGAGGGGCGCTACCAAAAAGACGAGAGGAGCGGTTGGAGCAGTTGGAGCGTTTAGAGCAGGGGTGTCAAACTCTGGCCCGCGGGCCAAATCTGGCCCGTTTCAATATTTAATCTGGCCCGCGAACCAATTCGGTAATTCCATTAAATTCGGCCCGCAAAAAAAAAAAAAAAAAAAAAATATGATTTTTTTTTTTTTTTTTTTTTTTTTGTTCTCATGCGGAGCCTGTGCCATATCCGCACGTCGCACACGCTCCCAACCGTTAGGACACTCGCACAACTTACCACTAGGAATGTCTGCTGAAAGTTCCACAGCTCAGGATTTTAAGCCATGAATTGATGAACTTGCATTGAAGAAAATATGTCAGTTTTCTAATGGCTGTAAATAGGCCAATCTATGGGGCTAAATAGCATGCTAATATGATGATTGATTGTGTCAACTATCTAAGGATGAATGCTAACATTATCTGGTTTCTAACTTTTGCCTAAGTTACAATATAGCTCACTAGCTAACGTTAGATAGCCGCTGATAGCCCACTCCTTTTATTTCCAATGGTGGCTTTGCATTTCATTACCAATGTAAAGTGTCATAAATAGTTAACACTGGTGCTGGGTCATGATTCCTATAAAAAATAAAATAAAAAAACGTGATATGTTTTGAAAGTGCAGAAAGTTTTGAAAAAAACAGGAGAATAAATATTGTGGTTCAATCCAGAATGCCTGAGAGCCTTACTGCATTATAGTCCTTTATAATTGTTTCACCAGGAACCTGAATGTTGTCTTTTCCTTTACAAAAATAAAGACATTTCCACAATAAATTGATGCAGAAAAGGCACAGAAAACAGAAACATCTACCAGAATACAGGAAATTAAGTGTTTGACGCACAAAAATTTGTGGGGGAGCACCCCCATACCCCCCACCTATAATTTGTCCCCCAAAATATGTAAACGAAACCTAGCCTATGCCCCGTATGTACGCAGGTTATATACCTAGATATGTTGTTTGATTTTTGGAATAAAAAGAAGGCATGTCAGTAAGCGACATGTCTGGCCCTTCGTGTGATTATCATGTCGTAATTCGGCCCTTTGTGAAAATGAGTTTGACACCCCTGGTTTAGAGACACTTGCGCGCACATTTATTTACATAAAATCGCAATCGCAGTCATTTGTGCAGTTATGTAAAATGTTTCACTAAGGAAAATGACAGAAAAAGTAACACACAGTGACTTTGATGAGTACCTTTAATCTGATTACTGGTTTGGAGATAGTAACGCGTTAGATTACTCGTTACTGAAAAAAGAGGTCCGATGCCGGTAACGCGTTACTAAGTAACATCTTGTTGAACATTCATTCATCACCAATTATCATAGTAGAACAGCTTCCTCAAGCAGTTTGTGATGCATGTTGGAAACAGGAGATGAGCCCCTGGTCTGATGCGCCACCTGGCTTGAGAAACACGTTCTCAAAGACTTACTTTGAGTCATTATTTAGGGAGCACACACATATTATGATTGAATTCAAATGAGCCATTTTAATCTAGATTCATCTAGATTCATTCCAAAATTCAATGAGATTAATCTAGATTAAAAAAATTAATCTAGATTAAAAAAATTAATCTATGCCCACCTCTAAATATTACATTAAAATATGTTTAAGACTAAACTTAACTTGTGCCTCATGGTGGGGGAAAGTGAGACAGTGCCTCACTTTCCCCCACAGCATTTGGCTCACTTTCCCCCACCACCACAATTTGAGAAAAAACTACCTCTCTTTCATTTCGGGCTAATCTTCAGCTAATATCATCACATGGTTTTTATATGTTGGTAGTTCATCAACACGTGTAATAGAAGTTTTTCTACATTAATACATTTGCTTTGGCACAACAGTTGATTAAGTTGACAGCAAGAAAATTTACTTTTACAAGCAAAATACCTATTTTGGTGAAAAAACATGCTTACCACAGCACCATGAGGTCCTCTCTTTCAGGGCCATGGGGAAATGAGAGGGGCTTGAAAACATATATCTCACATGACCAAAAATGTTTTCCGTTGCCTAGATACAGGGGGTGGCTCACATTACCCAATGCCTCAGATTCCCCCGTTCTCCCCTATAAACCTAAACTAAATTTGAAATTTTTTCCAGAATATGAATGCCATCACTTGACAAATCCTAACCCCATGACATTTAAGGGGGTGTTGTCATTGATGTAATTCTGATGTGCAGAAAGAGTCTCTTTTACAAAAACAGAAATGCATTTTACATATATGGAGAGAAATAGATTTCAATAGTGAAATATAATCATTTTTAAGTCATTTATGGTGTTCACAAATGCACGTTCCAGTCCACAATAAAGTTCCTACTGAACCACTGAACCTATTAAAAAATGGATAGAAAAAATAAATAGATAGAAATACATCAGTATTCATATATTCTTCCAACTTCAAGTCCATTGGCTAGGCAAGGGGTTGGGTAACACTTTATTATAACTATCCGTTGTAACTCGTTAATAGATCATTAGTAAACTCTTAATTAATGATTATTAATGATTTGTTAAGTGTTTGTTAGCAGTTCGTTAAGGATTTATAACAATGGTAGATAGTTAATAGCTTAATAATTGAATCAGTTCATCTGGGAGGTAATCCGAGATACCGACGAGGCTGAAATAGGCTATAGACTATACACAGTGTATGGGCAACTGAGGGCAGCCCCATTTTCAAATATTTTTAAATAAACTCAATACACACTGTGCATGCCATGGACTTGAACGTGACGTGATCAGTTAATCTCGGATTACCTCCCAGATGAACTGATTCAATTATTAAGCTATTTTACTATCTGCCATTGTTATAAATCCTTAACAAACTGCTAACAAACACTTAACAAATCATTAATAATCATTAATTAAGAGTTTACTAATGATTTATTAACGAGTTACAACGGATAGTTATTATAAAGTGTTACCAGGGGTGGTTTTTTAAGGTAAGCCAATATGGTTATTTAGAATGGATACCTCTGTTTGCTTTATGTTATAATAGGCAGAATATATTTAATTGAATTGTGATGATTTTGTCTGAATTAGAAAGCTGTGTTTCTTGTATTAAACATAGACCTACAGTGCTGCTTGAAAGTATGTGAACCCCTTGAGCATTTTGGAATTTTATTCAGTTTTACCATTAATCATTCATTTTTATCAATAGCAGTATTTTTCAATTCAACGTTTTATTTTCCGGAAATCAATTGTTAAAACAGATAAAACAATGATTTGCCAACTTTTGCTTGTGCAAAAGTTTGTGAACCCTGAGCTGCATTGCTTTAATTGAGCAGGTAAACACAATCAGGTGGGCCAAATTGAGTGATGAACCCCAAACAGATTCAGGGACACGAATCTGTTTGGTGTGTTCGTTGACGTCGGCCGTCGTAGATGTCGTAGATGTCGTCTGGCTTTTTTTCAGCCGATTCAACATGTTTAATCGGCGTCGGGCAGTCTTTCAGCCGGAGCAATCTGATTGGTGGAGGGCTCGCCCGTCTCTGCTCTGCCACGGCAGCGGAGCAGATATTACTTTCACTTTTGTCAAACATGATTTAGGAAGCTATCGATAAAATCGGAGAATGTTTGGATTGTTATGTAGGCTAAACACAATCAGCACATAGCATTAGATTGTCCGTGCATGACGTTTTCACATGTTTTCAGAAATAGTCAAGGTAGTTTGGGCGAGGAGCGGCCACAGGTGTGTGTGTGTGTGTGTCTGCAGCATGCATTCTCTCCATTGTAATGACAGCCTACATTATGATAACAGCTACTTAATGTCATCCAGCGCAAGCGCAGAACGTACGGCAAGTCGGAAGAGAGTTGTGATGTTGCACATTTGCCTGGGGACAGCTATAAATTAATTTAAAAAAAGTTTAAGAGTGACTGAACATCTGCCTCAAAGTGGACTTCCTTCAAAAATATCCTCAAGCGCCACAAGAAAAGTGATTTTTCTAGTATTCATTTTCATTTTCCTTTATTTATTCTCGAAAGATCAATTGCGGTGACCCTCTTTTACAATGACGTCGAGACAGATACACAATATACAATGAGAATACACAACAAGCTTACAAAGAGACAACAACAATTAAAACATTCAGATCAATTGAATAAAACAGAACAATAGCCTAATTAAAACAGTTACAAGTGGAGTGGGGCTGATTCAAAATAATAACTTTAAATTGGTTAACAGTTATGAGTGTATTTATTTTAATTTGATGTTGTAGGCTGTTCCAGGAGTCAGGGGCACTGTGGCTAAAAGCAGTCTTACCAAGGTCAGACCGGGCGTATGGAACATATAACATGAGCATTTCAGTTGAGCGGGTTTGATAAAGCCCATCTGAAATATGCAGCATTGTTGTCAAATAGAGTGGCAGCTTTCCGGTCAGGGCTTTATATATAAAAATATGCCAATGTGCATCACGTCTCTCTTTAAGAGAGGACCACCCAACCTTTTCATATAAAAGACAATGGTGAGTGTCATAAGCATCTCCTGTAATGAACCTTAAGGCAGAGTGAAAAACGGAGTCTAGGAGTTTAAGACATGATTGAGATGCATGCCTATAAACCACATCACCGTAATCAAGGACAGACATAAAAACTGCCTCAATAATCCTTTTCCTACTGAACAACGGGAAGGTGGCTCTGTTCCTATAAAAAATATCCAATCTTTTGTCGCAGACGACAGACAAGATTTTTTATGTGAAATTTAAAAGATATTTTTTCATCTATCCAGATGCCGAGATATTTACAGTATCTCACAAAAGTGAGTACACCCCTAACATTTCTTCAAATATTTCATTATATCTTTCCATGCGACAACACTGAATAAATGACACTTTGATACAATGTCAAGTAGTCAGTGTACAGCTTGTATATCAGTGTAAATTTACTGTCCCCTCAAAATAACTCGACACACAGCCATTAATGTCTAAACTGTTGGCAACAAAAGTGAGTACACCCCTAAGAAAAAATGTCCAAATTGGGCCCAAAGTGTCAATATTTTGTTTTGCCATCATTATTTTCTATCACTGCCTTAACCCTCTTGGGCATGTAGTTCACTAGAGCTTCACAGGTTGCAACTGGAACCCTCTTCTACCCATTCATGACGACATCAAGGAGCTGGTGGATATTAGAGTCCTTGCGCTCCTCCATCTCCCGTTTGAGGATGCCCCAAAGATGCTCAATAGGGTTTAAGACTGGAGACATGCTTGGCCAGTCCATAACCTTTACCCTCAGCTTCTTTAGCAAGCCAGTGGTCGTTCGGAGGTGTGTTTGGGGTCGTTATCATGTTGCAGTACTGCCCTGCGGCCCAGTTTATGAAGGGAGGGGATCATGCTCTGCTTCAGTATGTCACAGTACATGTTAGAATTCAATGAACTGTAGATCCCCAGTGCTGGCAGCACTCATGCAGCCCCAGACCATGACACTCCAAACACCATGCTTGACTCTAGGCAAGACACACTTGTCTTTGTACTCCTCACCTGGTTGCCGCTCCACACTCTTAACACCATCTGAACCAAATAAATGTATTTTGGTCTCATCAGACCACAGGACATGGTTGCAGTAATCCATGTCTGTTAAGTAAGTAAGCCGTAGTCTGTTTGTCTTCAGCAAAACTTTTTGTGGGGTTTCTTGTGCATCATCTTTAGAATAGGCTTCCTTCTGGGATGACAGTCATGCAGACCAGTATGATGCAGAGTGCGGCGTATGGTCTGAGCACTGACAGGTTGACCCCCCACCCCTTCAAGCCCTTCAGCAATGCTGGCAGCACTCATACGTCTATTTTCCAAAGCCAACCTCTGTGTACGACGCTGACCACGTGCACTCAACCTTCGTAAACTGGGCCGCAGGGTGGTATTGCAACATGATAACGACCCCAAACACACCTCCAAGATGACCAGTGGCTTGCTAAAAAAGCTGAGGGTAAAGGTTATGGCCTGGCCAAGCATGTCTCCAGACCTAAACCCTATTGAGCATCTTTGGGGCATCCTCAAACAGAAGGTGGAGGAGCGCAAGGTCTTTAATATCCACCAGCTCTGTGATGCTGTCATAAATGGGTGGAAGAGGGTTCCAGTTGCAACCTGTGAAGCTCTAGTGAACTACATGCCCAAGAGGGTTAAGGCAGTGCTGGAAAATAATGGTGGCCACACAAAATATTTACACTTTGGGCCCGATTTGTAAATTTTTTCTAAGGGGTGTACTCACTTTTGTTGCCAGCAGTTTAGACATTAATGGCTGTGTGTCGAGTTATTTTGAGGGGACAGTAAATTTACACTGTTATACGAGCTGTACACTGACTACTTTACATTGTATCAAAGTGTCATTTCTTCAGTGTTGTCCCATGGAAAGATATAATGAAAAATGTGAAGAAATGTAAGGGGTGTACTCACTTTTGTGAGATACTGTATATTCAGTGACTCTTTCAATTTGAGATCCATTATTTGTATGAATATTAAGATCATTAAAATGTATAGTTCTTGCTCTGGAGAAACACATATATTTTGTTTTGTCTGTATTAAGAACAAGCCTGAGGTCCACTAGACAGTCCTGCAGGGTGTTAAAAGAGCTCTGAAGGTTCTGAACAGATTGATGGACCGAATCAGAAATGCAATACAGTACAGTGTCGTCAGCATACAAATGGGCTAGACAGTTTTGTAGCGATGAAACAATGTTATTGATGTAAATTGTGAATAGGACTGGACCTAAAATTGAGCCCTGCGGAACACCATTTGTAACTGTTAAAAACTCAGTTTGGTGGCTTCCCAGTTTTACTGACTGCTGTCTATCAGAGAGATAGTCCCTAAACCAGCTACATGTAGAATAATCAAAACCAATATCATGCAGCCTCTGTAAAAGCAAATGGTGATCTAAAGTATCAAAGGCTTTTGACAGATCAACAAAAAGTGCTGCACAGTGCTTTTTATTGTCGATAGCTGTAACAATGTTGTCTAAGACCAAAGTGACAGCAGATACAGTACTGTGACCTGCCCTAAAACCAGATTGAAATGGGCTCAGAATGGAAGCACTGGATAAAAAGGTTTTCAACTGATTATTAATAACTGATTCTAGGATTTTTGCCAGGCATGGGAGTTTTGAAATTGGCCTGTAATTATTGAGATCACTTTTGTCACCCCCTTTATGCAATGGGATGACATGAGCTTTTTTCCAAACTTTAGGAACAATACCGGAGGAGATGGAAAGATAAAAAATATGGGTTATTTGTTTTGATATTATATGTGTAGAGAGATTGATTGAAAATGGGTCCAAATTGTCCTCTCCCATATACTTCCTGGGGTTGATGGCTAGTAAAGGCCAACCCAAACATTAGATCTGCCCACACTGCCTTCTGCAACGATTGATGCTGTGGACCCACACTCTCCTAGTTTGTGCAATCACGACAGGCCCAGGGGGATCTTCCGCAACCTCCACTGCCACAGCAAGGAGTGCCAACAAATACGCTCTTATTTTTAGACCGGAATAATATAATTACGAACAAGACAAAGTAGAAGCGACCAGAGAGGACGTTGTCAGATGCCAGATGATGAAGCCAACAGATAGAAGCCGTATATCTATGGATACAAGCGATGACGCGTATGACGTAAACGAAAAACGCTCCGTTTTTTTTTATCGTAAGTAATCATTTTTTGAGCGCTCCGCCTTTAAAAAGCGCTTTTGGTGGACACAGGCCCTTTGACAGTTTGGAGAGACAGAGATGAAATGGGGCACAGTGGGGAATGGAATGCAGAGAAGCAGCCTTGCCGGATACTAACCAGGGTCTGCTGTGAAGAGGACTGAGCCTCTTGGGTGGACGTTCTAACCACTACACCACAAGCGCCCCCTGGTTCTCCTCTCCTAACACAGTAGTCAATACCTACTACTGGACAGGGGAAAAAACAAGAATAAAATGAACACTTCAGAAACCAATACAATACGCCAGTCTAGATGCACCTCTACTTTCTGTCCCACCAACTTCAGTATACACAAAATAATCAGCCTGGTTAGACAGTGAACAAACTAGATGCACCCACTTACCATTAACACAACCCCTCACTGCCTGGTGGAAAACAAATGATTAACTACAACTCAAGCTATCTCCCACCACTCTCCCTCCCATCCATCACAATCCAATGTTTACAACAAATAAAGAACCCATCCACTTCCCTTGGTTTGAACAGGGAGGAGTAACCATCCTGGGACAACCTTTCAGTGACGGCTCTCTCATGACCTTCAACCTTTTTAAACAAACATGCAACTGACCCAGCCACTGTCACTACCTGTATATACAATCAGATTTCAATATACAGCAAGCTGAATTTGAGGTAACTACTACTAACACCTCCATCGCTCTTCTAGGGGATCTCTAATCTCTCACAATCGCACATCATCTACAAACTTCCATCCTGGTAGCAATCACAGTAGGCCAAAAACAATATTACTCAACTGGAAGGACAGCCATAACCTGTTAACAGACCACACAAACCTGGAACAGCTCACAGAAAAACCCTGGCTGACTCCCTCTTCACACTCCTGTTAAAATAACACAATGTCCTTTCCCTCCCTCCCTCTCTTCCTTTCTTTCTTCTACACAAGGCAATGCAAGTTTATTTCTAAAGCACATTTCGGACACAAGGCCATTCAAGGTGCTTTACAGATGCAAAAACAAAATACATCAAGTATAGAGCACACATAAAAAAAAGTGAATGATAAACATGAATATCAAATAAAACAAAATAATTAAAACATTTAAAAATAATAAAAATAAATAAAAATGTAAAATTACAGGTTAAAACGTAAACAGTAAAGTCTTCAGACCTGATTTAAAAGAGCCGAGTGTTGAAGCAGACCTCAAGTCCCCTGGAAGTTGATTCCAGAGCTTGGGTGCATTAAAACTGAAGGCTGACTGTTAACGAAATTTAATCTGCCTTATGATTGTATAATATTTTAATGCTCAATACATGCTTTCTGCCTGCTGAACTTTGTCCCAGTAAACCTAACAGCCCCAAAGTGTTTTTGCTAAGACAAACTTGTTGTTTAGCCTTGAAGAAACTGCCTACTGGAGAATCTGGCACATACAGAGGTATGACGCATATTCTGTTATCAGACATATGAAGAATAACACCAGCTGACTTTCTGGGAATATCTGCCTAATCTGCTTTCGCCAGCAAAACAAGGGCTGGACACACAAACTTGGTGTTTTCGCACACACCATTTCACTATATATAATCTCTGTACACTGTTCATTCGATGTATTCAATCATGTAAGCTACACTTGTGATACATGTTGTTTGACCCTTGCATTTGCTGTTTGCAAGTAAATCACCTGCTTTCAAGAAGGCCTGACTCAGTTTCAATTATTCAAACACTTGGGTAGTTTGATGAAATAATTCTAGTATCACTGACTCTCCCTGTCTAGTCCTTACTCTGGGGACTGTCAGTAGCCCAGTCCCAGACGATCTGAGAGCTCTGACTGGTTGGTAAGGGATCAGCAGGTCAGCGATGTATTTAGGCCATAAACCATTTAGGGCTTTATAGACCAACATCAATATTTTAAAATAAATTATTTGAGTGACAGGAAGCCAGTGTAAAGACCTAAGAACTGGGGTAATGTGATCCACTTTTTTGGTCCTAGTGAGGACTCGAGCAGCAGCGTTTTGAATTAGCTGAAGCTGTCTGATAGATTTTTTAGGAAGGCCTGCAAAGACACTATTACAGTAGTCAAGTCTACTAAAAATAATTGCATGGACAAGTTTGTCTAAGTCCTGCTGAGACATTAGCCCTTTAATTCTTGATATATTTTTAAGGTGGTAGTAGGCTGACTTAGTAATTGATTTAATGTGTTTTTTGAAATTCAAGTCTGAATCTATAGCCCCTTTTACACAAAGATTGTGGCATATTGACGGAACAACATCACTCCAATATGCCGGCTTTGCTTGCATCTGTGTTATTTACACAGAACCAAGCAACGCCGGCCTGCTGGCGCAGCAGTAGCCCCTTTTACACAGCGTTCCGGAATGAAAGAGGTGCTTGTAAACAGCGTCAGGTGTGACGTAAACATTTAGCGCCGCGCCGGTCAGCTGCTTTACAACAACAACAATGGCCGGTGAATTGAGAGCAGAAGTGCTGGAGCTTGCAGTAAGAGGGCCGTATTTTACTGTCCCCACGATGTGCCGGTTGATCTCGCGATGTGCTGAGTCCAACAGCACTGGGACTGTTAACCAAACTGACAAAAATCACTCCGCTGCTCACTGCTTCACCTCTGTGTCTGTGTCTGTGTGTGTGTGTGTGTTTGTGTGACAGGTTGGCTGTGAGCGAGTCTCTTTGTAGGGCAGCGGTCTGCCAATCAGACACACACATACACATACACACAGTGAGTGAAGTCACGTTACTGTAGACAGAAATAAAGTGTGGATATACGCTCAGACTTAGGATAATAATAGCGGTGGCGATCCGGTCGCAGCCTAGCTTAGCCTAGCTTTCCCATTGTACAACTTCCCCTGGGCAGAAATAGACTCATACACTCTGCAAAATGAAGCGTGGGGGTTTGGATTGAGCAGCGGACCTTATGACCAGCTAGATTATACGCCATTCCTTTTATTTGGTGATTTTTACGGGACATCAGGCCGCCGTGGTTAATGTTAAACACACGTCCTTCAACTGCTAACATGGTCGCATGTTTAGAACGTAGGCTATGGAATGTCAAACGCCCCCCTGTTCCGGCATATTCCCGGCTTTCACTGGCTGTGTAAAAGGGGCTTATGACTACTCCAAGATTTCTAGCTTGGTGTGTGCTTTATAACATAACAGATTTAAGCTGTGCGCTGACTTTTAATTGTTCATCTTTGGCACCAAAGACAATGACTTCAGTTTTGTCGTTGTTTAATTGAAGAAAGTTTTGGCACATCCAGTCATTGATTTGTTCAATGCACTTACTTAGTGCTTGAATCGGACTATAGTCTCCTGGTGATATGGTTATGTAAATGTGTGTGTCGTCTGCATAATTATAGTAACATAATTTGTTGTTGTTCATAATCTGAGCTAGTGGGAGCATGTAGATGTTAAACAGAAGAGGCCCAAGAATGGAACCTTGGGGGACCCCGCATGTAATATTTGTTCTCTCGGATGTGAAATTGCCTATTGATACATAGTAGTATCTGTCCTTTAAGTATGATTCAAACCAGTTTAGTACAGTTACCGAAAGTCCAACCCAGTTTGCTAGTCGATACACACCTTTACTATTTACTATACTATACTATAATTTTTTTAATGTGAGTTCATTACTTCAATTACCTCATCTTATTACATCTTAAACATCTCTTTGTACATTGGCTAACCCCTGTTCATTTCATCTCTTTTTCTTCCTCTCACCACACACACACTCACACATACGCTGCACAAAACTGGTTGGATCCGACAAGCATCACAGACACCTCGCTTCCGGACATAAAAAATGTAACCAAATAACACACACGCAAACACGCACGCACACACACACACACACACACACACACACACACACACACACACACACACACACACACACACACACACACACACACACACACACATAAACAAGCACATACACACACACACACACACACACACACATACACACACACACACACACACACACACACACACACACACACACACACAAAGAGCCTTTCAACACCTTCAGCATATACTGTATGAAAGTGTGCTATGACGTACAATGACGTACTGGCATGTCCCCCACATAATGTCACGTCTTTCGCTTGTTTTGTCCTTTACTTGCTGAAGAAATAAAGTAAGACATTGTCCTAACACTGTTTTCTGCTGTTTTGTCTATCCAATGCTCTTCATATATCCACACACTACAGTTTTGCTCAATGTCTGACAGTCCCTGATACTTGCCGCTTGCCCAACCACCGTTCAGATGCATCCTATTTGTTTAGTGATGACTGATTGTCAGCAATTGTGTTCCATTCAAGGAAGTACAGTAATGTTTGTCCTTCGTGTTGGTTTGATGACTGAGAAGAATGTCCAATTAACTTGCAGCAATATCTATTTAGTATTAAGTATGATTCATGTTCAGGACAAAGCACATACATATAGAGCTGATAAGCGGAAGGGGCAGAATTCCAGGTCCTGGGACCTCTCGGCTGAAAAAAAATTAATGGGAGTCAATGGAAAGTAATCTATTATTTTCTGGTCCCAGTCATTAAATGCCTTGGATTACATATATGTTTTGTTTGGGTCTAAATGATCATTTTTCATGTGAACAGTTTGACGGTATGTTGTATGATTATTCGTCTAACGGCTTTTGAAAAAATGTTACGAGAACAACTACAAGTCTTGTCGCCTCTGTGACGTCACCTCAACACATTCCCTCCACTTCTCGACTGACAGTGCTAATGCTAATGCTGCGTCTTCCGCCGACAATCTCCCCACTCGAGAAATTTAAACTATCCACATGTCCACTTGTGTAGTGGTTTTCGCCACGCTGAAGACTTTTGTCTTGTCCTTGAAAGAAGGCGGTAAAGTGCATTAAAGACACAGCCATGTTTCTGAGCTAAGCGGGTGCGAGTGGTGATGTATATCATAAGTGTCAAGAGCAGCGAAGAGCTGTAGTCCACAAAAGCGCTCTGCACAAAACCTGACCGTATCCAGCTTCTACTCGCTAAATTGTTCCATTCTTTGCACGAAAAAATACCATCTAGACCCACACAAAACATATGTGTAATTGAAGGCATTTAATGACTGGGACCAGAAAATAATACATTTCTTTCCAAACGACTACCGTTGTAATTTTTCGAGCCGAGAGGTCCGATGTCCCGGAAGTAGGCGACTTCCGCTTATCAGCTCTATAGCGTTGACGTCTTGCATCTTATGTATGTTTTACTTCAGGCTTTGTTAAAACAGGAAAGGATGGATGGGTTGGTTCAAGACTGAACAATTTTATGTTTTTATTTATAATGCACTTTATATTCAAGAATCTCAAAGTGCTCTACAACAAGTAAAGGTCCTGCATTTATGGTACCCAAGTAGAAGTATGTTAGCCTGGTTCTACCAGACCATCATACTTAATTTCATTCGTACAGAAGGTCTGGAATCGCTCAATTGACAAACGTTAACTCACTTGAAAGCGGGTGTCTGTTGAAGTTTAAAACTATTGGATCTGCCCAGTGCCACTCTGGATCTGCCAACCAACCATGTCATGCGCCGGCTTCTCAGCCACTCCCTCTGTTCGCTGATTGGACCGGCAGAAATCTGTCCGGAGAAAACCTAAGAATATACCGCACACCCAGACTGACTACTGAAGGGAAATGAAAATTGAGCGGAAGTAGTAGGCGGGCGGTGCCAGGCTAGAAGTATGTAGGCTTGAACTAAAAGTTTTAAAGGCCTTGACATTTATGGCAAATTTGCATTTAAAATGACTTTCATAAAACAAGTCAATAGCCAATTCATTTTTGTCAGTGTTGGGTATATAGCCTACAATATTTTTTTTATAAACTCTTCATACTTTTTATGTGCAAAATTCCATATTCATAAAGTAACTTCATTTATCAGACAAATGTAGTGAAGTAAAATGTAGAATATTTCCCACTGGATTATAGTGGACTAGAAGTAAAAAGTAGCGCGAAAAGAAAAGATTCCAATAAAATAAAGTTGTACTTAAGTACAGTAATTGAGTAAAATGTTGTTCATTCCACTACACCTCTGGTATTGCATTATATAACTTAAGGGTTGAATAAGCTGCTTGACACACTGATGAAGATGACTGTCAGGTTTTTATTTAACAAGTAAAGGTCAAAAACTTAAGATATCGTAATTGAAGAAGTGCTAAGTAGTGGAGCTGCCTTATGCACACACTCTCTCTGTCTCTGTCTGTCTGTCTGTCTGTCTGTCTGTCTGTCTGTCTGTCTCTCTCTCTCTCTCTTTCTTACCTGAAGGATACGGTGTAGCTCCACCTTGACTGGTTTGCTTATAAAGGCATACTTGCTTCACCTGGGTCAGCATAGTGGGTCAGACCTCAGCAGCAAGATGGGGACCTCAGGACTCCAATCAACGATATGGCTCACATACTTGACGCTGCTGGTTGGCTCACTCTCTCAGACCGGTGGGTGATGCTACTGCAGATATGGGATAAAACATATTTTAGATTTTTTAGATTTTTGTAGTAGTCAAAAAAATGTAGTAAGAAACTCTAATCAACTTTAATTCAAAACTTTAGAATGGCAGCTGATTTCAAATTACAGATCATATGTTACCGTTACAATGTATGGCTTTTTAAGATAACTACAACAATAGAGTGACTTGTCTATAGCATGTGGGGGCTGGAGAAAGCATCACATAGCTTTAGTAAAGTGTCACAACAGGCCAATACAGAATATCTGATACATATTGTACATATTGTAGGATTTTTTTTCTCCCAAAATGAATATGTGATTGTCTCTTCTCTTTGCAGTAAACATAATCTCTTCGCAAAACCCATTGAACGTGAATTCAGGTAACTGCGTGCGAATGCTCCAATAAATCGAGTTGGGCTCAACTGTTCAAGAAAAGATGAAAACGTAAGTTCATTTATTTTATTTTATTATCATTTTCTTGCAGTTAACGCATCACACATCAGCCGAGTGTGCACGACTTGGGGACACTACCACTGGAAGAGCTTTGACGGCAACTTCTTCCAGCTGGCGTCCACCTGTAACTACGTCCTGGCCGCACAGTGTGAGCAGGACTTTGAGGACTTCAACATCCAGATGAGGCGCCGCACGGTGGACGACATCCCCACCATCAGCTCCATCGTCATGAAGCTGGACGGCACTGTGGTGGAGCTCTCCAGCAGCTCCGTCATTGTCAACGGCAAGACGTAAGTTTGTTCCACACATGCTACCTAAGACACTATCCCTGCATTCCAACTCGAATACTCTTTCTTTTTTCTATTCTACATACTACATCTGACCATAAAAAGAATCTAGGATGCAGTATAGCCACTTGGGACATACTTTTACTTATTTATTTCAACAGGCTCTGTCGATGTGACGCCACTTCTGGTGCGCAGTTGATTGTGGGTCAGGATCGCCCAAATAGCACGCTGTTTTCAACACTAAAAAAATCTCAGCCGGATGTAGTAGACATCCGGGTATTTCTAACCATACTAAATCTGGCCAAAAGAATCGGGACATCCTGAATCTTTTTTTCTACCATACTAAATAGTATATAGCAGTGCTTCTCAAATGGTGGGTTTTTTTTTTGTGCTAGCAAGCGCGATGTGTGCTTGTGTATGGTCATATCCGCGCGAAAGGCCGCGATTTGCAGTAAATAAATTTCCACATGTGTCTCCAAGTGTCTCTGTAGGCTATTTAAAAAGAAATCAAGCAAGTAGACTAATAATAACATTAATTAATTATAGGTTATCGCATCACAGAAGGCCTATTGGCCTATAATAATAAAAAACACTATGTTTTATGTATGTTTTACTATGTAAACTATGTTTACAGTTTATTTATTTTTTGAATGAAATGCAAACCTCAGTGAATCATTTGCTCTTGTTTCTCTGTCCTGAGATTCACACAGACTGAGCAGTCTTGTTTAAATGTTACAAATTGAGCTAATAAACTGAACTTTGCTGCAGAAGTTATCTCAGCTAATTTGTGTTATCTAATTTGATAATAAGGTGATTGTATGCAGAATGCTCGTGCCAGAAACTCATACAGTGGTTTTGTACTGATAAATAAGTAAATATTAGCAGGTTCTCAATAGTATTTCAATTTAGGGGGGGGCGCGAAAAAATTTCTGTCCCCTAGGGGGGGCATGACAGAAAATAATTGAGAACCACTGGTATATAGTATGGGTATTGGAACATAGCCTATATTTCAGAGCTTCTGTGGCACTTGTGGAATGTTTCTATGGGCTATGCTCTGCCCAGGCAGTACGTGTGATTTTCACACTCTATCTAATTATAGAGTTGCTCATTGCCTAGGCCATGTTCTATATTGTTGCCAAATAGTTTCACAGATAGTCAGTGGTGGTGCCTATAATGTGAATTCATGGATATTCCAAAAAAAATATCTTAAATGTTCTGTTGTGTCCCTGTAATATTTGTATTTAAGTATTCTGAAGTAGCAGATCACATTTAAGAGTTATCTGCTACCCTGTTTGCGTGACTGTAAGAGTGTGGAACCTTTTATCATAGGAGTTTTATCTTGCTTTCCGTGTTTATCACCCCTCTTTGTGATAATCACCTGTATGTACCTATTGTGTCCTATTTGCCATATCATGTACTGATGAGCCAATGCGCTCGGTGACGCATTGACGGACTATGGACTAGTTATTGTATGGTGGGTACCAGAGCCGGTGGGGCATGGACCAACATCCTGCTTCACCCTTCCCCACTAGAGATTGCTTCAGAGGGCAAAGAAAGAAAGAAAGAAAGAAAGAATGGCAGACATTGCAGTGCACTTTGGCAGATTAGCGGCACAAAGACGTTTTTATTCTGCGAGTTGATTTTCCACGCACAATTGAAGAGCCAACAAAGGGCTGTGTGGATATTGGGAAAGTCACAGTCACACCTGAGGAAAATGGAAAGTTTTCATGAGCAACAAAAGGCTCAAACAAACTTGTCGTAGTCAATCCTTATTATAATAACAGCTATTAAATGGAAGACACTCACTGGTCTCTGCAGCTCTGCCAAGCTTTAAGCTCACCTGTTTGGTTTTACCTTTACTGAAACCAAGCCACTATAATGTGCACGTTGAATGCAACATTATGCCACCTGTAATAGCAAATGGCAGTAAGACAGTTAGTTATCTGGATTTTGTATATTTTTGTCTGACCTCCTTTATCACTTTTGGAAAGATGGGGACTATCTAACATGATCCTACAGTCCCCCAAAGTGTGTTACTTTGTCTCTTAAAGTAATAAGGCTTTCAGCATGTTCACCCCAGCTCTCTGTGTTTACTGCAGGGTGTCTCTGCCATTTGTCACATTTGGTGTGACAGTCAAGGGGACCACGTCCAGTATCACAGTCGACTCCAAGCTGGGAATTAAAGCCATCTGGAACATGGATGACTCCCTGGATGTATGTATGGAGCACACCTTCACTAACACACACACACACACACACACACACACACACACACACACACACACACACACACACACACACACATACACACACACACACACACACACACACACACACCTGTCCTCAGTTTTGTATTCGGCTGTGTATGCATATGCAGACAAGGGAACACACTGACTATATAGCATTTGAAGTGTTTGAAGGCTGATTTGAACTTATTCTTATTCTTTATACATATTCTTATTCTTATCAAGTTCCATGAAAAGATCAAAACCACAATGAACTTCTATCAAGTCGTTGATGAAGCTTATCCTTCTTTGCCACAGAACCTTACTGTTACGAAACAGTGAGCCATAGTGTTACTCTTGGGGTGACATATTTTACAAGTGTGGTGATGAAAACTGCCAGTGTACAGTTCAATTGTGTCAGCTCGACAAACTAGTAAACTTATTTTTGTTTGGAGACCAACTGAATCAGTTGATTAAGAGTAGAATATGTTCCTTTTATGGTTGAGAAATAAACTCCTCATGGTGCATTCAATTCAAATCTTGCTTTTTCTACTAAGAGCAATTCAATCTATTTGTTTTCCGTCAATTCATTTGGACCTTCCGTAGTTCTCGGGCACTGTGTAGCACTTCAATACATTCTGTCTGATGAGCCATGACTACTGAACTACGGGCTATCTATATTTATCATGATACAATAGTGCAATTCATTTCATTTCTAGTCTTTTCAAAGCTTGATTTAAATGTATATCAAATAAGCCGGAGGTCCAGTGTTCTAACTAGGTGTCCAAAAAATCAGGTCTTCCTCGGCCCGTGGTGTAAGGTGAAAGCTCTCTGAGATTTGTTTTGAGGGATGAATTTAGGTTAAAAAGAATTCCTCTATGGCTGAGTTGATGGTGAGAAGCCTTACAAATATTGGTCAAGGCTTTACTGCCTAGTGGCAGTGAGTCACTGGCTGAGTGTGAGGGATATATGTCCTGGAGCAAACACGAATAAGCAAACAATTTGAATAAGTCTATAGACAAGGAACCACAATGCAAATATGGCGGCTTTAAGTAATCATGTGTAATGTCTTAACTGCAATTATTCATGTGGATGGATGTTATTAAAGAACATAAATAAATATACTAAATTATATTTGTTGATGTAGGGAAGGGACCATTTATCATAGCTCAACACCTCCTGATATGAGACATTGGTATGTGTGGAACTATGCAGTATAGTCACATGTATTGGAACTCACAGTTCATGCTTGGCAATGGCTTCTCTTTGTTTTGGCAGACTAAAGGACAGGTCATGCGCCAGCGGGGAAACAAAATAAGCTATACTCACCTGCTATAACAACTTCAAACCAAGCAGTGCTTAAGCTAAGAGTATACACATTTCAGAGCTCACAGACAGCACATTGCTATCTTAAAAAATTAAAAATGTTTCTGAACCAGTCTCATTTTTCCTCTGATGATCATAAATTTCATGTAACAGCAAAGGAGACCATCAGTGCAGAGAATGCTACTTTTATATAGTTTTTCTTGATGCCTTTGTCATGGGTACGCTCACCCAGGAACAACAGCTGGCATAGTAAAAACACTACTGCTTTTGTCCAAAGGGGGGCGCTAGAATGAACACAAACTGAAAGTCCCTCGTAGCCACTTTAAGTTCCCCTACATGATTTAGACCATATTTCTTGTTCACAAGTTTTCATTTGGAACCTTGAATTCTGATGATCTCAGAAAGTAGATCCACAGACAAGTTGTGATGTGAACTTACAGTAAATATAACCTAATAAAGATACACAAATGGATTATAGAAATACTTTCAAGACGTATATTAAAATGATAAAGCCTGCTTGAAATGTAACAAAT
Organism: Ammodytes marinus; assembly: GCF_949987685.1. NCBI lineage: Eukaryota > Metazoa > Chordata > Actinopteri > Uranoscopiformes > Ammodytidae > Ammodytes > Ammodytes marinus. The sequence goes on along the minus strand of NC_137230.1, from coordinate 3,638,493 downwards.
GTATTACTAACTTGCCAAATGTGTTAATAGCTACCATATATGTTTGTGTTTGTGTTCACAGATTGAAGTAGATCAGAAATACGCGAACCAGACTTGTGGACTCTGTGGAAACTTTGACGGCTTAGCTAACGATATCACCAGCGACGGTAAGCTCCTCCTGATACGCAACTTACAGGAAATCATTTCAGATGGACATTACTCAATTCATGTCAATGTGTGTACAAACTGCTTAGTAATTGGCCAGTTGCATATAACGGGAGCTCAACATTGGGCTCAATTACAAAATGAATTCATTCACAAAATGATTGCATAAATACTCACCAATTTGAATGACTCTATAAGAGACACCTTTGATAACACTTTTCAGCTTGAAGTCAGTGTGGATTCATCTGTCAGTTTTAGTTTGCACGAGATAAATGTTTTACGACATTTCACCGTTGATTTTAAGATCTTTTTTTTAAAACACTCAATTAAATCAACTGCAAAATGACCCAAAAAAGGGATACAAAGTCAATTGCAATTTTATTTACGTAAGAGACACTGGGCCAAAATATTCCTAGTAACCAATGTTGTGTGCTTGACTGTACTGTAGGATATGAGCTGACAGTGCCAGACTTTGCTGAGATCCACAAGGTGAACGGCCCCATAGAAACATGTGGTGAACCCCAAGACTTCACCGACCGCAGCTGTGGCGATTGGGTAACTCCTCTCTCTTTTTTTTCAAATATTCAACTTTCTGTTATGATGGCTTTGTTCATTACCGTACCAACTACTTTTTTGCAATGTCCTCATTCCTACTATAAGCCAATCTTTCATTTTTGCACTGTGATCTAAAATCGTATTACACCGACATAATACACGCTACACACACACAGTTTCTGCCTGTAAACGTATAGGTGTATATGTATATAATTACATAAGGAACCGCTTGTGCTATTTCATTTTAATACATTATGTGTTATTCTATCCTGATTGAAATATTTGTATTTGGTCTTTGTGACTGAAAGTGTGACGGATAAAGGTTTACATTTCATTGTGAATTTCAATTTCAATAATAGTATAATATTGGTGGAACGGTTTGATTTGAATACTGGATTATTTGACCGTATCTGTATTATGTTGTCAGTAGTTCATCTTATCCAGAGACTTGCTTAATAACAAGAAAAAGATTTGTTCATCTGTTGAGTGGGAACATATTGCAATCGCATCGTATTTCAGGAATGTGAAATAGAGTTTGAATTGTTTTAATAAAATATGAAAATGCTGGGGGTGCCCTTAGCTCAGTTGGTAGGGCGTCCCCCCCATGGGCCTCGGCCAGCAGTGGACCCGGGTTCGATTCCAGCCCGCGGCTGTTCTCTGCATGTCACTCCCCTCTCTGCCCCATTTCAACTCTTTCTCTACACTATCAATAAAGCATAAAAATGCCAAAAAGATATCTTTAAAAAAATATATATATACAGTATATGAAAATGCTGGGCATCCCCTCAATGTGTATGTGTTCCCAAGGTTACGTGCGGTGCGAGAGCCAATCAAATGATCCATATATCTAAAGATTTCCCATGACTCCAAACTGGATTTTTTTATAACTGGAAGATTTCTTTAATTTAAATTTTTTTTTTTTTCAGGATTACTGTGAACAGATCTTCACCGCTGACGCATTCAGCAGCTGCTTGGACCTTGTGGATGTGGACGCCTTCATCAAAGTATGTCAGCAGGACATGTGCATCTCTGAAGACAACATTGAAGATCTTCTCTGCAAAACCATCTCAGAGTTCTCCAGGGAGTGTACCCATGCAGGTGGCCAACCCGATCAATGGAGGAATGCTACTTTTTGCGGTAAGGGTGCTAACGCCTACATATGACTAAAGTCATATGCAGTTCACTTCTTTGTTGTTTAGCCTAAATGTTTTGCAGATGTGTCATATTGTCACTGATATTCAATTCAATTCAGCTTACATATGATGATTAATAAATCAAAAGAATAAGACAGAGGTCAATCAATAGAGAAAAAAATAATACTAAACAACAGTGTACATACAAAGAAACACAGAGCATCTCATTGCACAAACCCTATACAGCCTCAAGAAGTATTATTCATCATTTGAATTGAAGCAGGCACAGATTAGTTTTTAAAGCGGTTCAGTCTGCATTTTGGGACTCTTGGGACTTTACAGCCGTATTAAAGTGTTTGTCTCCACAGACATGGAATGTCCGTACAACATGGAGTTTTTGGAGTGCAGCAATTCGTGCCCTGACAGCTGCTCCACCCCTCGGGCCAGCCAGACATGTGACTCCCATTGCCATGATGGCTGCAGCTGCCCCGCAGGTACGCACACACACACAAACACATTTCACACTTGTGTTAACACTTTACAACAAGGGAACATCAATTCAGTGTTAGTTAATGCTTAGTTAATGCTATTAAATGTTAGTAAATGCTTAATGAACAAATGCTAAGCTACCAAATGCTAAGCTAACATTATCCAATCAGTTATTAATGCTTAGTTAATGCTTAGTTAATACTTATTAAACATCAACTAATAATTCATTCATGTACACTTATTGTAAAGTGTTACCACAGTTGACTATATGCCAGTACACGCAATCTCATTTTAGATCTCAAGCACATGAATGAAACGAGGCAGCATTGATTTTGACATCTCTCCTCACCCATCTTAGGAATGATCTTTGACGACATCGGAAACACTGGCTGTGTTCCAGTGGATCAATGTTCATGTACTCACAACGGCAAGATCTTTACATCTGGAAACGGCTACGATCTCGGGTGTAAATCCTGGTAAGATTGGATGCCTTTCGGATTTTGTGTTTTTTTTAGTTTTTTTTTTAGCAAAAGAGTGAAAAACAAGTTCAATTAGTTATGTATTTGCTAGAATTGTAAATAATTAGTAAAATGTTGATTGTATTTAGTGTGGGCCTTTACAAAAGAGATAGAATAATTATGGGATGACTACAAAATATGAAAGGTATATTTACATATGACCATTCGTATTACTGTAATGCATCTTAAGGAATTCATGGCAACATGCTTGCTTTAGGAGTTTGATCAAATCATTAATAAGTCACAATGTGTGTGTGTGTGTGTGTGTGTGTGTGTGTGTGTGTGTGTGTGTGTGTGTGTGTGTGTGTGTGTGTGTGTGTGTGTGTGTGTGTGTGCGTGTGTTCCTATAGTATGTGTTCCGGTGGTCAGTGGCAGTGTCAGGAGAAGAACTGTCCAGGAAGCTGCTCTGTGGAGGGAGGATCTCACATCAACACCTTTGATGGAAAAGCCTTCACCTTCCATGGGGACTGTTCATACGTTCTGGCTAAGGTAGTAGGCCTACACATCTTCACATACACATCACAGTTAGAATGCTATTGCATAGCAGGAGCAGGGACTGATAACTGTCTGCCCGGAGAATGACAAAACATTATCCTCATGCTGCATGATATGAGGTATCACTTTTTGAATTAAAGAGTAAAATGGGCTTTTCCATGATATTCTAATCATTTGAGATGCACCGTACTATAAAATCAACATTGAGGTATTTGAGTGTGTCGACTGACCAGTGTTTGTGACATTAGTGTAACGTTTGGATTCTATATAATAACTGTCACTGTTTTGTCATGATGTTTGTTGCAGCACTATAATGACACCTCATACACTTTGCTGGTGGACCTGGTCAAGTGTGGTCTGGGTGATAAGAGGACCTGCCTCAGGGCTATAACTCTGGCCTTATACGGCAATTCTGTGGTAAGCTACGGACACACACACACACACACACACACACACACTCACAAATGCAGATTTCCTATTCACCAGTGCAAAAGAAAATACCACTGGACTCCTGTTTGATATCATTTCAAATGTTTCCTTCCAAAATCTCACAGATTGTCAAAATCCAAGCCACTGGACATGTCTATGTGAACCAGATTCAATCTCAGCTTCCACTGTTCATACGTGAGTGTGTTTCTTTGATTGATATTACCCAAGAGACAGCAAACAGCACTGCAACACCACCACATGTTGAGATTAAGAATTGCTACAATATAACAGTAATGTGTCTATTTTAGGGGTCTTTCCCCCTAAAAATGTACACAGTCTCATCTGATTGGTCAAGTCTTGCCTGTAGTCGACTAATAGTCAAATCATTTTTGTTTTCTTCCTGCTCATTGATCCATATTCTCATTGCCACATTGTCTTCCACACCAGACAAAGGGGCTGAAACACCCAGTAACAGTTTGTCTTTTTCACTTGGCATGAGAATTGATTTTATTCTGACTAAGTCTTTCACAGTGATTTCTTCACGCACCGTTTAGGAGATTGTTTAAAAGCTCATGAGTTATGTTCAACGTTTTGTTAACAGTAGGTTATTATAGGCTGATATTTATATCACAATAGGAGATTTCTCATTATTCATTAGATGAGACTAAGTAATTCCAATTTCAAAATTGGCATTGTCAAATTCAGCCCCCCTCCCCCCCATATAGATAGATGTAGAATAATCCTTTCTTCATAACCACATTTTGAGACTAGACTGAGAGATTGTAAATTATATCAGGCTCCTTTGATTATCAATTTTATGTTGCCTTATTATTAGTTTGTTTTCTTCTTTTTTTCTATACCGTTATGAGATTTTTTAAATGATTTAGGTGAAGGCTTCAAAATAAGCCCATTGTTCTTTTGCCTCTCCCTGCACTGTGCCTTGTTACCTTTGTCGATCTGTACATCTTAAATTGTGCAAATCATTCTCAAAAAAGTATATTTTTTTCGGTGACTGACTGAAGGAGTTGCCATAATAACATTGAGTTGTTCCATGTCTTGTGCCTTGCTGTAGCCGAGCTGAGTGTCTTCCAGCCTTCGTCCTTCTACATCCTGCTGAGCACCGACGTGGGCATAGACGTCATGGTCCAGCTGCACCCTATGATGCAGGTCTTCGTCACAGCCAGCCCCGCACATAAAGGAACCACTAGTGGTATGTGTCCACAATATGCTTTCTCTGTCTGGAAAACATTCAGCGTTGACTTGGTATTTACAAATGAAATCAACCAGGAACAAAAAAAGTGATGGAAAAGTTGTTTTGGCTTCAAATGACTTCATTTGTTGTTAAATGTTTTTATCTTTGTAAATGCGTTTCGCTTCTTAAATGTATTAAATTAAGTTTTTACATAGTGATATGTGGAATATACATGGAATATAGAATATGATGTAGAATGGTATGGTCATATTATGATATAAGATATATGCTGTAAAAAATTCAAGTAAGTATAATGCATGCTATATAATCAAAACTATATTCTGTCATCTATGGAACTTCTGGAACTTTTTTGTATAATGTTTTGTTTAATTGCCTATTGTTCTCTGTTCTTTTAAAATCGGGTTTTGCAACAGTTTTTGTTTGAATTAGATCATAAAAGAGTATGTATGGCATAATGAGCCTCGGCTTCAGACTACAACTTTTCGGCCAATGTTCTATTCATATACCTATACTGTGTGTACACTTCTTTGCACTCATGGACCACAATGAATGACATGCTTCCCTACTTACAGGTTTGTGTGGAAACTACAACAACATAATGACTGATGACTTCAAAGTGAACAATGGGCTTGTGGAGGGCACTGCTAATGCCTTCTGTAACACATGGAAGCACAGTGCCAGCTGCCCGGACATCTATTCACGCTTTGGACACCCATGTAGCCAGGGCATCAGCAAAGGTACAGGCCAACTCTCTCCTACAATGTCTTAGCACATGTTATCATCCATAGTTGAAACAAACTTTACCATACCACACTTTATAAAACTCTTTATTTATAAGTTTCTGAAGAACAATACACATGTGTTGACATAACCACAAAGGAAAATACATTTAGTGTGTATAGAAAAGAGGCAAAAAAATAAATATTAATAATAATATTACAATTAAATTCTATTTAATTTAAAAGCTAACAGAGAATAAAAAGCGTTTATATCAGTGCATATGAGCATTTGCAACACTTGCTCACAAACTTCATGTATACTTAAATCAATCTAACACCTTTCTTCTGTGTGTGTTTTTGTTTCAGAGAGTTATGCCCAGTACTGGTGCTCCAAACTTGACGATCCCCAGGGGTCGTTCGCTGACTGCCACTATGCCATCAGCCCCACCTCATACAAAGAGGTGGGTCCTGCACACGCAAAAGCTACAATGACAAATTGAACGGAACCACTTTCCCCCTCACTAACCAGTCCGTGCCCAATGTGTATTCTCCTTTACAGAACTGCATGTATGACAGCTGTAGCTGTGACAAGAGTGAGGACTGCATGTGTGCCGCAATCTCTTCATATGTCCACGCCTGTTCAACAGTGGGGATCTTTATCACTGGCTGGAGAGATACCGTCTGTGGTGAGTAAAAAGACCCAGGATAGGGTTTGGGTTCTATGGTAAGTATTTACCTGAGCATCGAGAGTTGTTTATTGATCTAGTGTCTTCTAGTCAGCTTAAATAAACCTCCACATGCTGCAGTGTTAATGGGCACTGACTGAGGCAAGCAGACACTGGCATATACAGACTGACAATGGCACTTAGCCCACCACCCAGTGACCACCCAATCATTATTATAATCTTGCACTTTATATAGTTAAATGACAGCCGGACTCGCACACAAGAATTTCACTATGCTTTTGCCCTGTGCAATTGTGTATGTGACAAATAATAAAACTAACTAACTAATAGTCATACAAAGTTCCTTCTATTCTATTTAAGGCCAGACACTGCAGGTGAATAGGGTAAGATGTTTCACTAGGGTAAGATGTTTCACTGGGGTAAGATGTTTCACTGGGGTAAGATGTTTCACTGGGGTAAGATGTTTCACTGGGGTAAGATGTTTCACTAGGGTAAGATGTTTCACTGGGGTAAGATGTTTCACTAGGGTAAGATGTTTCACTGGGGTAAGATGTTTCACTGGGGTAAGATGTTTCACTGGGGTAAGATGTTTCACTGGGGTAAGATGTTTCACTTACAGATATGTTCATAAAACTTTGCCTGTCGATTAAGACAAAAATCTCAAACTTGACAATGCTTGAAAAAAAAATGTTTTTGCCTGCAGTGTCTCACCCTAATCATATCTAGCTTACAGCATTTTACTTCTGTGATTAACCATGAACTGATCATGAAGGCCGTCCAAGACCTTTTCATTTCCTAACCCTTTTGCTATTGCATATTCGCAGCACCAAACAATTTACCTATGAGAAAAAACCATCTCATCCTTCTGTCAGATACTCATGCTACTTCTCAACTCTTTTGTCTCCCACTAGGCAAATTCAGTTCATCGTGTCCAGAGGGAACCGTGTACGGTTACAACATGACGTCCTGTGGTCGTACGTGCAGTTCACTCAGCCAGCCTGACTACTCCTGCCAGACAGAATTCCCCCCGGTTGACGGCTGTGGCTGTGCCCAGGGGACATATATGAATGAGAAGGCCCACTGTGTGCCCATTGCACAGTGTCCCTGCTATGTTAAAGACACCATCATTCCTGCTGGACAGACTGTCAGCAACGAGGGTGCCACATGGTAAATACACAATGTAGTAAAGTCAAGAGTTAGGGCAAGTTCCAGATAGCAACAGTTTACTTGATAGTGAGCAGTACTTTGAGATTATGGACCAGTACATTTTGTTGTTCCATTTCAGGGCTTTACCCAGCATGCATTTTACTATTTGAATGTAGAAATAATATGTTGGAAAGTAAGACATCAGTAAGGCAGTGGAACAATAACAAAAAAAAAAGAAGCTAACTCAGTCCAATTTTTCATTCACCTGGTGTGACCGCAAGCATCGCATTGGGAGTAAGTTAACCAACGTGGAAAATGTGATGACTGAAATTGGATAAGAGGTTTCCCCCTGCCAACATGACCTGAATACACCAGTACAATGACCAGTTTATCTCTAAGGAACAATTAGTCAAAAAACAAGGGGACAGTCAAAAGGCAAGCTAAGAGACATTGTAGCCAGTCTAGATCGCAGCAGCGCGTTACCAAGAGGCATAAGGAATTCTATTGGCGGACAAAAAAAAATGATTTCAGGATGATAGACCATGACCATGTTAACTCTGTTTCTCATGTCTCCTCGTTCCTGTTCTATCACAGTATCTGCAAACTAGGAGTTCTCAAATGCTCAGGAAGACAATGTAGGTTTTCCCACACAATACCTTACGCAAATAATTGTATAATATGATTATAAATATCAAAGAACACAAGTGGTTTGATTGTTCAGTGCAGTGCCAAATGACTTTAAATGACAGATGGATGATGCATGTGATCATAATACTCATTGAATCATGAATTTGTTATGTCACCTCTCTCAGTCTCACTGACATGCCAGTCCCCTATGGTTTACTTTGACTGCACCACTGCTCAACCCGGAGCCGCTGGCACTGAGTGTCATAAGAGCTGCTCCAACCTGGACACGGGTTGTGTAAGTAGTACATACTTGTAGCATTCACACCCTCACACACAGAAGTCAAACACTCAAACATACAGTATGTTACGAGAAAGTGAGAAGTAGTATACTGTTTTAAAGCAAAGTGTATTTAATCAAACAACAGAGGCTTCATGTTCTGATCCTAAGAACAGGTTCATCGGTTCATAACTGATCCAGGCAGCATATATGCTTCCTGGGTGAGAATGACAAAGTTCAGTACAGAAGTCAGCTTTCTTATTTACAACAAGGCGTTTAAGTTTAACATAAACACAACAGGGGGAGGCTCTGAGACAGTCTTATCAACACAGCAGGGTGGGTCTGAGAATAGAAGAGGTGTAGCCTGTCTGAAAGGTTGTTGAATACATTTGTCCTGTGGGGAGGGGGATGTGGGTGTGTTCGAAATGTAGACAATGTTAAGAACAGGACTCCAAGATAGATTTCAGTATTATACAAAAGAAATGCAATGTTTCTCATTACACTAATAAGCATTTGAGAAATGGAACATTTCAGTCAGGAGATATACAATATGCAATATTTCTTATTACATATACAAGCAAAGGCCCTGTTTTTCGCTCACATCCTGCCCTCCACTTTTGGTTGTGCAACAGGTCAGTACAGGCTGTGTGTCGGGCTGCATGTGCCCCGACGGCCTGGTGTCAGACGGAGCGGGAGGCTGCATCTTGGCCAACACCTGTCCATGCAGGCACAACGGAAAGGTCTACAAGCACGGAGAGAGTCTGACTATTGACTGCAACACCTGGTTTGTACACTGCATTTAATTCACATACACACTGTCAATACAACGTGTACCTGCTTTGTAAATGCACATACTAAATATTCCTCCAAAAGGTTGCCAACTTCACAGTTCAGATAACAGCTTGCATTTTAACTTGAAGCATTTCAAGGCAAATATTAAGAGATAACATGAGAAGATAACATGAGAAAAGACATCTTCTACATCAACATAAGAAGCTTTGCACTATTGTTTTCCCTTTGCCAAGAATGTATTTAAGATTGTGCATAACCAAAAATGATAACTGGAAGAAGCGTGTTTTTTTTCCTTATATAATCTCCAACATCTTGATGTCACAAATAGCACATGTGGTGAATGTACTGTTTGCCACCTATTGCTGATTTATGATCTCTTTCACACACTCTTAGCTTGTCCTCATTCTAAAATTGTATGAATGCATTTACTTTGTTAAAAAGTTTGTTGATTTGCAGGAAACAGGGCAATTGCCTCTGGTAGTGAGGTCAGATACAATGAGAAATTAAGACAATTTTGCTGATGATCTGTAACAAATAAGCACCCTAAACACCTGGGTGGTTATATGTTGGTATACAAAATGCCATTTCTTGTTTGTTTTTCTAGGCAGTTTGACGTGATTGGACGTTTTTGTCTGTTGTGTGTCTCCCCAGCCAATGCAATAACAGGATGTTCACGTGTACTGACAATATGTGCGATGGAGTGTGTGGTCTCTATGGCGACGGTCACTATCTCACTTTTGACGATAAGAGGTTTGACTTCAGTGGACAGTGTGAATACACACTCCTACAGGTAAAGATGGACTGTTGTATGTATAGACGTTATTTTCCTTAAAACATAGTCACGGAATTCTTTTGCAAAAAAAAAAAACTAAACTGGTGGCTAAAATGGTATGAGCCTAAAGGAATTAATACAACAGCAAGAGCAACTTGTGTTTTTTGTTTCTTGTGTAGCCAAATAAAACCCCCTCACTGTTTTGATAAAAAGTCAGTCAATAATATGCCTATTTCTATCTATGGACAGCCATTTTCTCATTTCATGGTGTACACAGCATGAGTAGTTTTCATCACTTGTTGAATGGACAGAACCCAGTCAAATGAGTTACTCCTTTTTCCTATTTTGTAGATGCATCTAGGATGATTGAGCGTTCCTCTTTCTGTGTGTTTTCTTCAAAATGAAAGCTGCTTTTCACCAGCTCATAACTTAATGTGAAGTAGTTGCAGGAGGAAATATTGCATTAATATTAGTTGTAACTTAAGGTAGAGGTACCGCTAGAGGTAGCATGCTTAGCTAGCATATTTCAATAAAGTGTTGGAATGGCAGACTAAGCTTCTAACCAATAAACACTACTCTGAATAGATATAGCAGAATACATTATTAGAGAAATGAGAAAAGCAAGGATTTGAACTTATTATGAGCTTAATGATGGTGTTCAGTAATTGCATCCTGTCTCTGTGCCTTACTCAGGACTTCTGTGGAGATGACAACGGAACCTTCAGAATTATCTCTGAAAACGTCCCATGTGGAACCACGGGAACCACATGCTCCAAATCCATCAGCATCTACCTGGAGGTAAACTCAACCCACCTGCACCTCACACACTGAATCACAATGTCAAATGAATATTGATGCTACCAAAGCAAGGGTCGGGTAGGATTAAGTAATAATCACTGAGGATATCAATCATAACTATACTTTATGATTGACAAGCCTCATTAATGCATTGGATAATAGCATAGTAGTTTTTCAGGTGATAACTCAATTTGAAAAAAATCCTCAAAACTATTTATTGAGCTATGGTGATTGATGATGACAGCATGTATATTTAATGTTGACACCCCCATAGGATGAGGAATTCCAACTCAAGGATGACGTCTTCCAAGTGGTAAAGGGCAACTCGGGGGCTCAGGTGCAGAAGATGGGTAACTTCCTGGTGGTGACGGTCAAGACAGGACTTGTGCTCATGTGGGACCAGAAGACCAGTCTCTTCATTAAAGTCAGCCCACAGTACCAGGTAAACAACCAAGTTTATTGCGTGTCATGGTTGACAAAATGGCTTTTTCGCAAAGCATAGCAAGTAGTTCAAGCCAGTTCATTTCAGTCTTGCTTATTGTCAGCATACACTTTCAGAATCCTCACAGACATGTAAGGACATTTCATTTTTGCTTTGATCAATATGTTTGATCAACATTTTGATAAGCATTGAGTAAATTAAACTATCTTTAAAAAGAGGTCTCATAGTGCATAAAGGTGTACTATGTAGTTCAGATGAGAGGGATTTGTTTACATTTGCAGAGCCTGCAGTTAGTTTACAAAACGTATTTTCTGACAATTCTTTAAAACATTTAGAGGAACCTGGAATCAATATGAATATGAATCAAACTGTGGGCCATGCTGCTCTAAACAACAACGGTGAAACAGTAACTTTTCAGAAAGCTTTTTCTAACTTCAAACAGTGTTCCAGGGATCACATTTTCCTGTTGGGAAAGTTTGTTAGTTCATTTATGAGAACATACCTTAAAATGACACACGCAAAATGACATAGTGCAACATTAAATCACACAGACAATGATGGAATGATATTCCAGTGACAACAAACAAGTACCATAAATCAGTCATACAATATAGCAGTAAAACAAGTTGGCTAATGGTTCCCTCTCCCTTAGGGTAAAGTCTGTGGTCTGTGTGGAAACTACGACGGCAACAGTAGGAACGACTTCACCACACGTTCCCAGGACACAGTGGCGGACGTGCTAGAGTTTGGTAACAGCTGGAAGGTTTCATCCAGCTGCCCCAAGGCCACACTACTGACCGATCCCTGTTCCTCCAACCGATACCGGGCAGCCTGGTCCCAGAAGCAGTGTAGCATCATCACCAGTGTCACCTTCCAGACCTGTCATTCACAGGTAACTATGGGGATTGCTAAATGTACCTGGGTACACGACCTGAAGGTTTTACGCACAAGAACACAAACATCTTAACTGCCATGCTATTTGGGAAATGATATCAATCTTGGTTCCCTTCTCCTTTACCACCAAGCCCTCATTGCTGAGTGTAATCGATCTGTTGGGTCGTCTGCCCATCTATTTGTCAAAATGCTGGTCAGGAGCGAAATATCTTAAAAAATCGACTTGTCAGACTGTCCATCATTTGACTAGCCTGTTTGTGATTCTTTGTGATTTTGACCCTGGACCTTCCAGCACTACAATCACTCAGATATTTCAACTATTAGCAGCGATAGTTAGATTAATACTTTGGTTACTAATGCCAGTGCTGCTAATAGTACTGCAAGCACAGGGCAACTCTCATGTTTTTTCTGTACCTTTATCATTCTGCAAAAAAGTAAATTTTTGTGTGTTCAAGGTGGACCCTGGACCATACTATGATTCTTGCGTGAGAGACTCCTGCGCTTGTGACAGCGGTGGGGACTGTGAGTGTTTCTGCACCGCTGTCGCTGCCTATGCCAAAGCTTGTAATGAAGCCGGGAGCTGCGTGAAATGGAGATCTCCAAAGATGTGCCGTAAGTTTGGTCCCCCATCACGGCAATCTCCACCACATGATTTAAAGATTTGAAGATTAAGATCTTGGGTGCTAAAACCAAAGCAGGAAATTGTGTCTTTAAAAAAATATTTGAATGTATTTGTCATATTAAGTAACACCCTGATTTCTGCAACAAGATCAAACAAGTACTTTGTTTTGCCTCTCGCAGCTATTTTCTGTGACTACTACAACGCCCCTGATGAATGTGAGTGGCACTACAAGCCTTGTGGAGCTGACTGCATGAAGACATGTAGGAATCCATCAGGAAACTGTTCCAACCTCATCACTGGCCTTGAAGGTACATAAGACTGACTACCAGCACACTTTTGATGGATATGCAAACATGTAATATGTATACATTGTAAGGAATTGAGCATCTTAAATCATTTAAATTAAACACATTCTGGTCAATGTGCGGTTCAGCTATAACTCAAACAGGGAAAAGACGGTATTCAAACTTGCTATGTATCATTCTAATAACTATACTTTCTGCTTTGTAGTATGTTAGAAAAACATTTAGGGTGTTCCAATTATTTTAATCAGTTTAAGTATGCTTAAAAATACCCGGATGTCTACTACATCTGGCCAATATTTTTAGTGTTGAAATCAGCATGCTATTTGGGTGCACAGGAGGTTAAGTCACATCGACGGAGTCTCCGTATGAAAACAAACGGGGATGCGATGGATATAAAAGCAAGAGGCAAGATCAAGGCGCAATGTTATGATGAAATTAATAAGTAAAAGTATGCCCCAATTGTATGCCTACTGCATGCTAACTAGATTATTTTTATGGTCAGATGTAGTATGTAGAATAGAAAAAAGAAAGAGTATAAGAAATGGAACGCAGGGTAGATTGGTTGAGGTGGTTGTACTTCAGGCGGTAGAGCAGGCTGTCATCACAGGGTCATTCATTCCTCCTGTCCACATGCTCCTGAGGATAAGGCAAGCACCTTGCATGGTAGCTTGCTGCCATAAGTGTGTGTGAATGGGCGAAGTGGAGGCACATTGTAAAGCAGTCTGAATAAAAGTGCCATATGAATGCAGCGTATTGCTATACTTGTATTTCGTCTGAGGTTAATCAAAATGTTTTACGGTGTTGCAGGCTGCTATCCACACTGTCCCCCAACACAGCCCTTCTTTAATGAAGATTCCATGAAGTGTGTTGCCTGGGACCAATGTGGCTGCTATGATGACCAGGGCAACCATTACACAATTGGAGAAAAGGTTCCATCTGACAACTGTTACACTTGGTATGGCTCAAACAGAGTAATTATATTTGCACTAAGAAATTAGCGCGCACACAGGAGGCAGTGACACATATATCACATTTGGATATGCACCGTAGTGATGTAGAATAACGAAATGAGTAGAAAATACTGAATTCTTTGAGTAATGATGATTACTTTGACCAATCTGCATATGGTATATTGACAGAATGGCCACTGACCTTTAAATAGTTGATTAATGATTAAGGTCGGAAAGCAAGAAACAACTGCCTTTACCAATGGCATTTAAAAACAGCAGCATATGGTGCTCGCGCTGGCAGATACACAGCACAGGGATTTCTTATGATAAGTTATTTCTAAAGGGAGTGTTGTATTAGCCTAATGAAGATTATTCAGCTATTGCCGTGCTGTCTTTAGGCTGTGGCTAACGCTGATTCTAACAATGCTAACGTTAGTTGTTATAGCTTTGTAAGTCTCCAAACTTTTAAAAGTCTTCCAACAGAAAGATGACACTTTTCAAATTCCAATTTTTTTTTTAAATAAAATTTAAAAAATAACTTTATTTGTCCCCAAGGGGCAATTGAAGGCACATAGAGCAGCAGCATTACAAAGGACAAAGGCCATGTTGTTAAGTTGATTTATTCATTTGTATGCAAGGCTGATACATCATTTGCATTACATGACTTTCGGCACCCGATAAAGCTGCTAACTAGCTCGGCGTCGGACCATAGACTGTAGGTTGTTGTTGCAGCCCACTGTTAGGTGAAGCTCTCTCCAACGTGTAAAAGCCTGTCCAATATCCTCTCTAGTCTGGCTTCTTGCTCGGTCACTTTTACTGTTTTTGTTCCTGGCTTCCTCCGTTACCGTTCTCCTCTGTCTCCATTGTACCTGATCTACACCTCTTATACGTAATAGGTCCATGATCTACACAGCTGAAGGCTGGTGTGTGAACTAACACTGCTAGTGCCGTAAAGCTCCGCACATTCTTGCGAGACTGCAGCGGCTCAGACACCATTCTCCCTGTTTACACATATTGGACTATTAGACTGACTTTGAAAATGTTTCATTAAAATGGAAAAGTTACCCATTGTTGCTTTTGGTATAAAATACCTAAGGCAGAAGACATGACCACCATTTCTTTCTATTTCAAAGCTCCTGTACAATGTCTGGAATACGTTGCAGTTATGATGTGACCAGTAAGTCACACACACACACACACACACACACACACACACACACACACACACACACACACAAAAATGGTTGACACATTGAAGGAAACCTGAATAACTGAGTCGAAAACAAATAGTTTAAATGCAAATTCTTAAACACATGCTACAATTAAGTAATTGTGTGGATTATTATAATCTGATTTAACCAGGTTAGTTTTATTGACATTAAGATATATTTTTCAAGAGAGACCTGGACAAGTAGAACAGCAGCAGAAAGTTACAGTTACAACACAGAAAACTTCACTACTGTCCAAGCATGAGGAACCGTCATAACCACAATGTCCTGCGAAATGAAACGCATGGAAGACACATGTTCGGGACGTATAGAATGAAAAATAACAGGGGAGTTGACCTGAAACGCATTGTAGATAAAAACATACCAGTAACTTACTTGTGTTGTATAAAAAAAGAAGGCCAGTTTACTTTGTAGCATGCAGTGATGAATTAAGACCTCGCAGTTGGTAAGGAACCTAGAGGTTTCATGATACACAGTATCAAACAAGTAAACAGTGAGCTGATGCATTTGTGTAATATTACCGTAATATGCATTGCCGTAATATAAACAGACAATAGCGTAGCTATAACCAGTCGTATATATATACATAAAACCAGGTATTTGTTTTATATTATGTTGATATACCGTATGTGAAAGGTGTAACAATTACACTGTCGATTTGCAGCTTGTAAATGCTACGTTCAGGGAAAAACCTACGAATACGGGGAAAGGATCTACAACACCACAGATGGGCTTGGAAACTGCATAACAGCAGAGTGCGGAACAGATGGGAATGTAACCAGGACCATGTACCCATGCCACTCTACAACCACCCTTGGCCCAACAACAACCCCTTTTATATTCAGTACCACAGAAGGAACGACTACAGGTACGAAAATACAAAAGGCATAACTACTGATCCTGCTTTCATATCTAGGAGAAAAAAATATCCTAACATACATTTCAATGGATATTGTATGTGAAACCATAATAAAGTAGTGAGAAAGTCTGCATGAAATGTTTTGTATTGAACCAATTGTCATCAATTCATGCAATGTTGGATTTCTTTACAGTTGTTCTGACAACGACAACTTCGACAACAACAGAAGAAACAACATCCAAGCCTGTAGAAACAACCACATCAGGAGGAACAACAGTAAGGATTGAGACAACAACACCCCCTCAAAGCACTACTGGGCCAGTAACAACCTCCACTACAACTATTGTTGAAACAACAACACCAGTTACGGAGGTTACAACAACAAGTCCAGAAACAACAACAACAGTTGTAACATCAACACCAACTGTTAGTACAACATCTACTGAAGTACCATCTACCACTACTGAGGGGACTACATCCAAGCCTGTAGAAACAACCACATCAGCAGGAACAACAGTAAGGATTGAGACAACAACACCCCCTCAAAGCACTACTGGGCCAGTAACAACCTCCACGACAACTATTGTTGAAACAACAACACCAGTTACGGAGGTTACAACAACAAGTCCAGAAACAACAACAACAGTTGTAACATCAACACCAACTGTTAGTACAACAACTACTGAAGTACCAACTTCCACTACTGAGGGGACTACATCCAAGCCTGTAGAAACAACCACATCAGCAGGAACAACAGTAAGGATTGAGACAACAACACCCCCTCAAAGCACTACTGGGCCAGTAACAACCTCCACTACAACTATTGTTGAAACAACAACACCAGTTTCAGTAGTTACAACAACAAGTCCAGAAACAACAACATCAGTTGTAACATCAACACCAACTGTCAGTACAACAACTACTGAAGCACCAACTTCCACTACTGAGGGGACTACATCCAAGCCTGTAGAAACAACCACATCAGCAGGAACAACAGTAAGGATTGAGACAACAACACCCCCTCAAAGCACTACTGGGCCAGTAACAACCTCCACTACAACTATTGTTGAAACAACAACACCAGTTTCAGAAGTTACAACAACAAGTCCAGAAACAACAACAACAGTTGTAACATCAACACCAACTGTCAGAACAACAACTACTGAAGTACCAACTTCCACTACTGAGGGGACTACATCCAAGCCTGTAGAAACAACCACATCAGCAGGAACAACAGTAAGGATTGAGACAACAACACCCCCTCAAAGCACTACTGGGCCAGTAACAACCTCCACTACAACTATTGTTGAAACAACAACACCAGTTTCAGTAGTTACAACAACAAGTCCAGAAACAACAACATCAGTTGTAACATCAACACCAACTGTCAGTACAACAACTACTGAAGCACCAACTTCCACTACTGAGGGGACTACATCCAAGCCTGTAGAAACAACCACATCAGCAGGAACAACAGTAAGGATTGAGACAACAACACCCCCTCAAAGCACTACTGGGCCAGTAACAACCTCCACTACAACTATTGTTGAAACAACAACACCAGTTTCAGAAGTTACAACAACAAGTCCAGAAACAACAACAACAGTTGTAACATCAACACCAACTGTCAGTACAACAACTACTGAAGTACCAACTTCCACTACTGAGGGGACTACATCCAAGCCTGTAGAAACAACAACATCAGGAGGAACAACAGTAAGGATTGAGACAACAACACCCCCTCAAAGCACCACTGGGCCAGTAACAACCTCCACTACAACTATTGTTGAAACAACAACACCAGTTTCAGAAGTTACAACAACAAGTCCAGAAACAACAACAACAGTTGTAACATCAACACCAACTGTTAGTACAACAACTACTGAAGCACCAACTTCCACTACTGAGGGGACTACATCCAAGCCTGTAGAAACAACCACATCAGCAGGAACAACAGTAAGGATTGAGACAACAACACCCCCTCAAAGCACTACTGGGCCAGTAACAACCTCCACTACAACTATTGTTGTAACAACAACACCAGTTTCAGAAGTTACAACAACAAGCCAAGAGACGACAGCTGGGGTAGTCACAGGAGGGATACAAACAACAACTGTAATTACACAACCTGTTGTGTTAAACACAACAACTGTTGCTTCAACCATAACTACAGCTGTTGTTGAAACAACAACACCAGTTTCAGAAGTTACAACAACAAGTCCAGAAACAACAACAACAGTTGTAACCTCAACACCAACTGTTAGTACAACAACTACTGAAGTACCATCTACCACTACTGAGGGGACTACATCCAAGCCTGTAGAAACAACCACATCAGGAGGAACAACAGTAAGGATTGAGACAACAACACCCCCTCAAAGCACCACTGGGCCAGTAACAACCTCCACTACAACTATTGTTGAAACAACAACACCAGTTTCAGAAGTTACAACAACAAGTCCAGAAACAACAACAACAGTTGTAACATCAACACCAACTGTCAGTACAACAACTACTGAAGTACCAACTTCCACTACTGAGGGGACTACATCCAAGCCTGTAGAAACAACCACATCAGGACAAACAACAGTAAGGATTGAAACAACAACACCCCCTCAAAGCACTACTGGGCCAGTAACAACCTCCACTACAACTATTGTTGAAACAACAACACCAGTTTCAGAAGTTACAACAACAAGTCCAGAAACAACAACAACAGTTGTAACATCAACACCAACTGTCAGTACAACAACTACTGAAGTACCAACTTCCACTACTGAGGGGACTACATCCAAGCCTGTAGAAACAACCACATCAGCAGGAACAACAGTAACGATTGAGACAACAACACCCCCTCAAAGCACTACTGGGCCAGTAACAACCTCCACTACAACTATTGTTGAAACAACAACACCAGTTTCAGAAGTTACAACAACAAGTCCAGAAACAACAACAACAGTTGTAACATCAACACCAACTGTCAGTACAACAACTACTGAAGTACCAACTTCCACTACTGAGGGGACTACATCCAAGCCTGTAGAAACAACCACATCAGCAGGAACAACAGTAAGGATTGAGACAACAACACCCCCTCAAAGCACTACTGGGCCAGTAACAACCTCCACTACAACTATTGTTGAAACAACAACACCAGTTTCAGAAGTTACAACTACAAGTCCAGAAACAACAACAACAGTTGTAACATCAACACCAACTGTTAGTACAACAACTACTGAAGTACCATCTACCACTACTGAGGGGACTACATCCAAGCCTGTAGAAACAACCACATCAGGACAAACAACAGTAAGGATTGAGACAACAACACCCCCTCAAAGCACTACTGGGCCAGTAACAACCTCCACTACAACTATTGTTGTAACAACAACACCAGTTACGGAGGTTACAACAACAAGTCCAGAAACAACGACAACTGTTGTAACATCAACACCAACTGTTAGTACAACAACTACTGAAGTACCATCTACCACTACTGAGGGGACTACATCCAAGCCTGTAGAAACAACCACATCAGGAGGAACAACAGTAAGGATTGAGACAACAACACCCCCTCAAAGCACCACTGGGCCAGTAACAACCTCCACTACAACTATTGTTGAAACAACAACACCAGTTTCAGAAGTTACAACAACAAGTCCAGAAACAACAACAACTGTTGTAACATCAACACCAACTGTCAGTACAACAACTACTGAAGTACCAACTTCCACTACTGAGGGGACTACATCCAAGCCTGTAGAAACAACCACATCAGGACAAACAACAGTAAGGATTGAAACAACAACACCCCCTCAAAGCACTACTGGGCCAGTAACAACCTCCACTACAACTATTGTTGAAACAACAACACCAGTTTCAGAAGTTACAACAACAAGTCCAGAAACAACAACAACAGTTGTAACATCAACACCAACTGTCAGTACAACAACTACTGAAGTACCAACTTCCACTACTGAGGGGACTACATCCAAGCCTGTAGAAACAACCACATCAGCAGGAACAACAGTAAGGATTGAGACAACAACACCCCCTCAAAGCACTACTGGGCCAGTAACAACCTCCACTACAACTATTGTTGAAACAACAACACCAGTTTCAGAAGTTACAACTACAAGTCCAGAAACAACAACAACAGTTGTAACATCAACACCAACTGTTAGTACAACAACTACTGAAGTACCATCTACCACTACTGAGGGGACTACATCCAAGCCTGTAGAAACAACCACATCAGGAGAAACAACAGTAAGGATTGAGACAACAACACCCCCTCAAAGCACTACTGGGCCAGTAACAACCTCCACTACAACTATTGTTGTAACAACAACACCAGTTACGGAGGTTACAACAACAAGTCCAGAAACAACGACAACTGTTGTAACATCAACACCAACTGTTAGTACAACAACTACTGAAGTACCATCTACCACTACTGAGGGGACTACATCCAAGCCTGTAGAAACAACCACATCAGGAGGAACAACAGTAAGGATTGAGACAACAACACCCCCTCAAAGCACCACTGGGCCAGTAACAACCTCCACTACAACTATTGTTGAAACAACAACACCAGTTTCAGAAGTTACAACTACAAGTCCAGAAACAACAACAACAGTTGTAACATCAACACCAACTGTTAGTACAACAACTACTGAAGTACCATCTACCACTACTGAGGGGACTACATCCAAGCCTGTAGAAACAACCACATCAGGAGAAACAACAGTAAGGATTGAGACAACAACACCCCCTCAAAGCACTACTGGGCCAGTAACAACCTCCACTACAACTATTGTTGTAACAACAACACCAGTTACGGAGGTTACAACAACAAGTCCAGAAACAACGACAACTGTTGTAACATCAACACCAACTGTTAGTACAACAACTACTGAAGTACCATCTACCACTACTGAGGGGACTACATCCAAGCCTGTAGAAACAACCACATCAGGAGGAACAACAGTAAGGATTGAGACAACAACACCCCCTCAAAGCACCACTGGGCCAGTAACAACCTCCACTACAACTATTGTTGAAACAACAACACCAGTTTCAGAAGTTACAACAACAAGTCCAGAAACAACAACAACTGTTGTAACATCAACACCAACTGTCAGTACAACAACTACTGAAGTACCAACTTCCACTACTGAGGGGACTACATCCAAGCCTGTAGAAACAACCACATCAGGACAAACAACAGTAAGGATTGAAACAACAACACCCCCTCAAAGCACTACTGGGCCAGTAACAACCTCCACTACAACTATTGTTGAAACAACAACACCAGTTTCAGAAGTTACAACAACAAGTCCAGAAACAACAACAACAGTTGTAACATCAACACCAACTGTCAGTACAACAACTACTGAAGTACCAACTTCCACTACTGAGGGGACTACATCCAAGCCTGTAGAAACAACCACATCAGCAGGAACAACAGTAAGGATTGAGACAACAACACCCCCTCAAAGCACTACTGGGCCAGTAACAACCTCCACTACAACTATTGTTGAAACAACAACACCAGTTTCAGAAGTTACAACTACAAGTCCAGAAACAACAACAACAGTTGTAACATCAACACCAACTGTTAGTACAACAACTACTGAAGTACCATCTACCACTACTGAGGGGACTACATCCAAGCCTGTAGAAACAACCACATCAGGAGAAACAACAGTAAGGATTGAGACAACAACACCCCCTCAAAGCACCACTGGGCCAGTAACAACCTCCACTACAACTATTGTTGAAACAACAACACCAGTTTCAGAAGTTACAACAACAAGTCCAGAAACAACAACAACTGTTGTAACATCAACACCAACTGTCAGTACAACAACTACTGAAGTACCAACTTCCACTACTGAGGGGACTACATCCAAGCCTGTAGAAACAACCACATCAGGACAAACAACAGTAAGGATTGAAACAACAACACCCCCTCAAAGCACTACTGGGCCAGTAACAACCTCCACTACAACTATTGTTGTAACAACAACACCAGTTTCAGAAGTTACAACAACAAGTCCAGAAACAACAACAACAGTTGTAACATCAACACCAACTGTCAGTACAACAACTACTGAAGTACCAACTTCCACTACTGAGGGGACTACATCCAAGCCTGTAGAAACAACCACATCAGCAGGAACAACAGTAACGATTGAGACAACAACACCCCCTCAAAGCACTACTGGGCCAGTAACAACCTCCACTACAACTATTGTTGAAACAACAACACCAGTTTCAGAAGTTACAACAACAAGTCCAGAAACAACAACAACAGTTGTAACATCAACACCAACTGTCAGTACAACAACTACTGAAGTACCAACTTCCACTACTGAGGGGACTACATCCAAGCCTGTAGAAACAACCACATCAGCAGGAACAACAGTAAGGATTGAGACAACAACACCCCCTCAAAGCACTACTGGGCCAGTAACAACCTCCACTACAACTATTGTTGAAACAACAACACCAGTTTCAGAAGTTACAACAACAAGTCCAGAAACAACAACAACAGTTGTAACATCAACACCAACTGTCAGTACAACAACTACTGAAGTACCAACTTCCACTACTGAGGGGACTACATCCAAGCCTGTAGAAACAACCACATCAGCAGGAACAACAGTAACGATTGAGACAACAACACCCCCTCAAAGCACTACTGGGCCAGTAACAACCTCCACTACAACTATTGTTGAAACAACAACACCAGTTTCAGAAGTTACAACAACAAGTCCAGAAACAACAACAACAGTTGTAACATCAACACCAACTGTCAGTACAACAACTACTGAAGTACCAACTTCCACTACTGAGGGGACTACATCCAAGCCTGTAGAAACAACCACATCAGGACAAACAACAGTAAGGATTGAGACAACAACACCCCCTCAAAGCACCACTGGGCCAGTAACAACCTCCACTACAACTATTGTTGAAACAACAACACCAGTTTCAGAAGTTACAACAACAAGTCCAGAAACAACAACAACAGTTGTAACATCAACACCAACTGTCAGTACAACAACTACTGAAGTACCAACTTCCACTACTGAGGGGACTACATCCAAGCCTGTAGAAACAACCACATCAGCAGGAACAACAGTAAGGATTGAAACAACAACACCCCCTCAAAGCACTACTGGGCCAGTAACAACCTCCACTACAACTATTGTTGTAACAACAACACCAGTTTCAGAAGTTACAACAACAAGTCCAGAAACAACAACAACAGTTGTAACATCAACACCAACTGTCAGTACAACAACTACTGAAGTACCAACTTCCACTACTGAGGGGACTACATCCAAGCCTGTAGAAACAACCACATCAGCAGGAACAACAGTAACGATTGAGACAACAACACCCCCTCAAAGCACTACTGGGCCAGTAACAACCTCCACTACAACTATTGTTGAAACAACAACACCAGTTTCAGAAGTTACAACAACAAGTCCAGAAACAACAACAACAGTTGTAACATCAACACCAACTGTTAGTACAACAACTACTGAAGTACCATCTACCACTACTGAGGGGACTACATCCAAGCCTGTAGAAACAACCACATCAGGAGAAACAACAGTAAGGATTGAGACAACAACACCCCCTCAAAGCACTACTGGGCCAGTAACAACCTCCACTACAACTATTGTTGTAACAACAACACCAGTTACGGAGGTTACAACAACAAGTCCAGAAACAACGACAACTGTTGTAACATCAACACCAACTGTTAGTACAACAACTACTGAAGTACCATCTACCACTACTGAGGGGACTACATCCAAGCCTGTAGAAACAACCACATCAGGAGGAACAACAGTAAGGATTGAGACAACAACACCCCCTCAAAGCACCACTGGGCCAGTAACAACCTCCACTACAACTATTGTTGAAACAACAACACCAGTTTCAGAAGTTACAACAACAAGTCCAGAAACAACAACAACCGTTGTAACATCAACACCAACTGTCAGTACAACAACTACTGAAGTACCAACTTCCACTACTGAGGGGACTACATCCAAGCCTGTAGAAACAACCACATCAGGACAAACAACAGTAAGGATTGAAACAACAACACCCCCTCAAAGCACTACTGGGCCAGTAACAACCTCCACTACAACTATTGTTGTAACAACAACACCAGTTTCAGAAGTTACAACAACAAGTCCAGAAACAACAACAACAGTTGTAACATCAACACCAACTGTCAGTACAACAACTACTGAAGTACCAACTTCCACTACTGAGGGGACTACATCCAAGCCTGTAGAAACAACCACATCAGGACAAACAACAGTAAGGATTGAGACAACAACACCCCCTCAAAGCACCACTGGGCCAGTAACAACCTCCACTACAACTATTGTTGAAACAACAACACCAGTTTCAGAAGTTACAACAACAAGTCCAGAAACAACAACAACCGTTGTAACATCAACACCAACTGTCAGTACAACAACTACTGAAGTACCAACTTCCACTACTGAGGGGACTACATCCAAGCCTGTAGAAACAACCACATCAGGACAAACAACAGTAAGGATTGAAACAACAACACCCCCTCAAAGCACTACTGGGCCAGTAACAACCTCCACTACAACTATTGTTGTAACAACAACACCAGTTTCAGAAGTTACAACAACAAGTCCAGAAACAACAACAACAGTTGTAACATCAACACCAACTGTCAGTACAACAACTACTGAAGTACCAACTTCCACTACTGAGGGGACTACATCCAAGCCTGTAGAAACAACCACATCAGCAGGAACAACAGTAAGGATTGAGACAACAACACCCCCTCAAAGCACTACTGGGCCAGTAACAACCTCCACTACAACTATTGTTGAAACAACAACACCAGTTTCAGAAGTTACAACTACAAGTCCAGAAACAACAACAACAGTTGTAACATCAACACCAACTGTTAGTACAACAACTACTGAAGTACCATCTACCACTACTGAGGGGACTACATCCAAGCCTGTAGAAACAACCACATCAGGAGAAACAACAGTAAGGATTGAGACAACAACACCCCCTCAAAGCACTACTGGGCCAGTAACAACCTCCACTACAACTATTGTTGTAACAACAACACCAGTTTCAGAAGTTACAACAACAAGTCCAGAAACAACAACAACAGTTGTAACATCAACACCAACTGTCAGTACAACAACTACTGAAGTACCATCTACCACTACTGAGGGGACTACATCCAAGCCTGTAGAAACAACCACATCAGGACAAACAACAGTAAGGATTGAGACAACAACACCCCCTCAAAGCACCACTGGGCCAGTAACAACCTCCACTACAACTATTGTTGAAACAACAACACCAGTTTCAGAAGTTACAACAACAAGTCCAGAAACAACAACAACAGTTGTAACATCAACACCAACTGTCAGTACAACAACTACTGAAGTACCATCTACCACTACTGAGGGGACTACATCCAAGCCTGTAGAAACAACCACATCAGGACAAACAACAGTAAGGATTGAAACAACAACACCCCCTCAAAGCACTACTGGGCCAGTAACAACCTCCACTACAACTATTGTTGAAACAACGACACCAGTTTCAGAAGTTACAACAACAAGTC
Organism: Ammodytes marinus; assembly: GCF_949987685.1. Taxonomy (NCBI): domain Eukaryota; kingdom Metazoa; phylum Chordata; class Actinopteri; order Uranoscopiformes; family Ammodytidae; genus Ammodytes; species Ammodytes marinus. The sequence continues at coordinate 3,612,738 of NC_137230.1, read as the reverse complement.
CAGAAACAACAACAACAGTTGTAACATCAACACCAACTGTCAGTACAACAACTACTGAAGTACCAACTTCCACTACTGAGGGGACTACATCCAAGCCTGTAGAAACAACCACATCAGCAGGAACAACAGTAAGGATTGAGACAACAACACCCCCTCAAAGCACTACTGGGCCAGTAACAACCTCCACTACAACTATTGTTGTAACAACAACACCAGTTACGGAGGTTACAACAACAAGTCCAGAAACAACAACAACCGTTGTAACATCAACACCAACTGTCAGTACAACAACTACTGAAGTACCAACTTCCACTACTGAGGGGACTACATCCAAGCCTGTAGAAACAACCACATCAGGACAAACAACAGTAAGGATTGAAACAACAACACCCCCTCAAAGCACTACTGGGCCAGTAACAACCTCCACTACAACTATTGTTGTAACAACAACACCAGTTTCAGAAGTTACAACAACAAGTCCAGAAACAACAACAACAGTTGTAACATCAACACCAACTGTCAGTACAACAACTACTGAAGTACCATCTACCACTACTGAGGGGACTACATCCAAGCCTGTAGAAACAACCACATCAGGAGGAACAACAGTAAGGATTGAGACAACAACACCCCCTCAAAGCACTACTGGGCCAGTAACAACCTCCACTACAACTATTGTTGTAACAACAACACCAGTTACGGAGGTTACAACAACAAGTCCAGAAACAACAACAACAGTTGTAACATCAACACCAACTGTCAGTACAACAACTACTGAAGTACCAACTTCCACTACTGAGGGGACTACATCCAAGTCTGTAGAAACAACCACATCAGCAGGAACAACAGTAAGGATTGAGACAACAACACCCCCTCAAAGCACTACTGGGCCAGTAACAACCTCCACTACAACTATTGTTGAAACAACAACACCAGTTTCAGAAGTTACAACAACAAGTCCAGAAACAACAACAACAGTTGTAACATCAACACCAACTGTTAGTACAACAACTACTGAAGTACCATCTACCACTACTGAGGGGACTACATCCAAGCCTGTAGAAACAACCACATCAGGAGGAACAACAGTAAGAATTGAGACAACAACACCCCCTCAAAGCACCACTGGGCCAGTAACAACCTCCACTACAACTATTGTTGTAACAACAACACCAGTTACGGAGGTTACAACAACAAGTCCAGAAACAACAACAACAGTTGTAACATCAACACCAACTGTCAGTACAACAACTACTGAAGTACCAACTTCCACTACTGAGGGGACTACATCCAAGCCTGTAGAAACAACCACATCAGGAGAAACAACAGTAAGGATTGAGACAACAACACCCCCTCAAAGCACTACTGGGCCAGTAACAACCTCCACTACAGCTATTGTGGTAACAACAACACCAGTTACGGAGGTTACAACAACAAGTCCAGAAACAACGACAACTGTTGTAACATCAACACCAACTGTTAGTACAACAACTACTGAAGTACCATCTACCACTACTGAGGGGACTACATCCAAGCCTGTAGAAACAACTACATCAGCAGGAACAACAGTAAGGATTGAGACAACAACACCCCCTCAAAGCACTACTGGGCCAGTAACAACCTCCACTACAACCATTGTTGAAACAACAACACCAGTTTCAGAAGTTACAACAACAAGTCCAGCAACAACAACAACAGTTGTAACATCAACACCAACTGCCAGTACAACAATTACTGAAGTACCATCTACCACTACTGAGGGGACTACATCCAAGCCTGTAGAAACAACCACATCAGGAGGAACAACAGTAAGGATTGAGACAACAACACCCCCTCAAAGCACTACTGGGCCAGTAACAACCTCCACTACAACCATTGTTGAAACAACAACACCAGTTACGGAGGTTACAACAACAAGTCCAGAAACAACAACAACTGTTGTAACATCAACACCAACTGTTAGTACAACAACTACTGAAGTACCATCTACCACTACTCAGGGGACTACATCCAAGCCTGTAGAAACAACCACATCAGCAGGAACAACAGTAAGGATTGAGACAACAACACCCCCTCAAAGCACTACTGGGCCAGTAACAACCTCCACTACAACTATTGTTGAAACAACAACACCAGTTTCAGTAGTTACAACCACAAGTCCAGAAACAACAACAACAGTTGTAACATCAACACCAACTGTTAGTACAACAACTACTGAAGTACCATCTACCACTACTGAGGGGACTACATCCAAGCCTGTAGAAACAACCACATCAGCAGGAACAACAGTAAGGATTGAGACAACAACACCCCCTCAAAGCACTACTGGGCCAGTAACAACCTCCACTACAACCATTGTTGAAACAACAACACCAGTTACGGAGGTTACAACAACAAGTCCAGAAACAACAACAACAGTTGTAACATCAACACCAACTGTTAGTACAACAACTACTGAAGTTCCAACCTCAACTACAGCTGTGGTTGAAACAACAACTGTTGTTACTTCAACTGTAACTACAAGAACAACAGCTGAATCCACAACTTCTATAGCCCCAATAACACAAACACTTCCAAGTGCCTCAACAGTTTACACAACTCTTGGAACTACTACCCCAACCACAGTTGTTTCCTCATCGTCAGTATTTACCACAACCGCCCCTTTTTGCGTCTGCATTGTCAACGGAACTTCACATAATATTGGTAGGTGATTCTCTGCTTTAAATTTTCACAATTATCTTTTACTTTTTATGCTTTCACATTAAATTGTATCGGGCATTTTATTTGGCAATGCGCTTTTTAGATCTAAAAAACGGACTATGACATATATGAATGAATGATTAGAAATTACTTGTCGATAAAAAATTTTGAATTAACATTTTCTAACCACTGACATTATTCAGCCAACTCATTATATTCAATTCTTAATCATTAGTATTTTATTCGTACACCCTAAAGTGAGTCATCCTGCTGAGTTATTACCAACAAGTCCCTCATTGTTTAATGATTATCATATCATTACTCACCTTTTTGTGCATCCTCCAGAAATCTGGTAATTCACAGCTAAATTGCCACTTTGGGATTTAAAGAAATTCCTTCTTAATAGCGGAGCCAGTGGGACACTGGGTCACTATAGATTGAAACTACTTAACTATTAAATGTGTTTTTAGATGAATCTTTATATTGTATCTCTTGGCCCTACTGCATGTATAATCCCAATCATGCAAACACTCCCACCCCCTTGCAACTATAATACAGGGTGCTAGCCTATTTATTCGGGGCAATCCTGGGGTTCAGTGTCTTGCCTAGGGACACAAGAAAATGGGGATTGAACCCCAAACCTGGTGATCAGTGGACAACCCTCTCTACCACAGGCACCCCTAAGCTGCACTTCAGATTCATTTAGTAAAACCATTTTTACCAAATATAGGGGTTTGAACTGTTACCACAAATGCAGCAGCTTGTGTCCTTTTTTCCCGACGCTAAATGAGGTGGTATATATATACATTTAATAATACGTATTAGAATAATTGAATAATCAGTAATCCTTTAATTTTGTGCACTAAACATTCATCTCCACACTTTTCAGGGTCCATGGTATACAATGTCACTGATGGCTTAGGCTGGTGTTATGTTGCGTATTGCAATACATCTTGTAAAGTGGAGACACAATCCAGTCCATGTGTCTCAACATCTACTACAACCGAATTGCCTAGTACCACAACACCTGTCACAATTTCTAGCACAACTCCTACCATCAATACTACTCCTTCTTCCACTCCATCAACAACCCCATCTACAACTACGCTTGACTGCAATTATCTGTATCCACCAAGAAAGGTATGTAAAAATGTTCCCCCCCAGATTGTCAGGTATTATTTTTGCATATAACCCATTCGAATCAAACTAAATAACATTTTATGAATAATATCAGAAATTTAAAAATGAAATGCAAAATACTGGACGACATTAGGAATTGTATATATGACATTAGAGATAAAGTAAATTGCAGATGGTTATTTTACGGATCAATTGTGCAAAATAAAATTGTCTTACGTATATTACATGCTGGATCATCAAAAGGTCCAAAAACGTAAATTACGAGTCCTCAAATGCTCCTGGCAGTATATGTAATCTGCTGCATTGTTTTTGGAAAGCACACGCCCCAGAAACCAGTAAGTTTCCTCTGCGGAAAACTGTAAACACAGTTGGAACCTGGTTTAGAAACTTTTCGATTTCAGTCCGCCAAAGCGCTGCTGTCATGTAAACAAATGGCCCGACACGTCAAAATACTTTTGCTTATTAGGTTGAAACCTTTGCTATGTAAACGGCTCCATAATGTACACTAATCTTTCTGGTACCCCTCCCCCTAAGTGCACTACAGGTGTGCCAGGCTATATCTACAACAAAACAGTGCATTTGGCACAGCTTGTGCCCATGCCCTGGCCTGTTGTAGGAAAGTAGATTGAAGTATTAAAGCCTCTACACCCCTTTTCAGAATGGCGAGTCCTGGAAGGTCAACGATTGCACCAATGCTACCTGCATCAATGGCAACACCACACAGACAACTATGACCTGTGCTGCAGTACAACAACCCATCTGTGCCAATGGACGCAAAGCTGTCATAGTTTATGATAATGAATGCTGCTACCACTATGAATGCGAATGTAAGTTTACAAAGGAACCTTTCAACACTGCTTATCACTATTGACATGTGTATGCCGCAGATGAGTTTGTGTTAGTGTGCTTAGACTGTTGACAGTACGGGTTAGGCTATTCCTCTAAATATTTTTCTAATCTAGCCATAAATAATTTATACACTAGTGTTTAACTATTTTACTTTTTCAGTTCAGTTATGACCAAATGGTCACATGGTGGCAATCAGGGATCAAGAATGTATTTGTTTCTTTATTGGGCAATCACCTCACCATACACTTAATGCCATCAAAATTGCTTCAGTAGTAGCACGACAAAAGCAACTTGCTACTAAAGCGATTCCGCAGTAGATAACTTTGTTCTCCCTGTCCTGCAGGTGTTTGCAGTGTTTGGGGCGAAACCCACTACAAGACATTTGATGGAAAAACCTTCAGTTTCAACGAGAACTGCTCTTACTACCTGGTCAAAGAAATCATCAGTCAATATAACCTGACTGTTATATTAAATAACAATGACTGTGATCCGTCAGACAGTACTTTCTGTCCCAGGACTATCACTGTTACATATCAATCTTCCACGGTAGTTTTGAAGCAGTTGATGATTTCAGGAACAGCAACGAATGCGGTAAGCCACCATTCAAATTGCCACAACATATGTTGATTAAGTGTCTCTTTGTTGATCTGATCTTAATAGTTAATTTGACAATGAAAGTGGTGTAATGCCTGGCACAAATGGAGTCAGAATGAAGCGGTGCTTGGTTTCGTAGCATTCTGTAATGCGTTTTGTCTCTTTGCCCTCCAGGTTAACGTGAATAATAAACGGATCTTCCCCGCTTACAGCAATGCAGCCCTGAGCCTCATCAGTACAGATTTGTCCATCACGTTGGAGATACCTGAGATCAAGTTGAAAATAGTCTATACAGGCTCCTCATTCACCATTGCCCTTCCTTATTCCATCTTCAATGGGAAAACTGAGGGACAGTGTGGTGAGTTACCGGAACACTTGATCCCTATCCTAACCCTATTGAGTCACTTTTAGTAATAAATCAAGGGGGTTAAAGAAAGGAGAAACAATCAGGCACTGGTCTATGTATAGATTTAAATGTATAGTGCTACTAAGGAACACATCTGTTGCTACTGGTCTTGACTCCTTGTATGAGGCCCCAATGCTTTGGCTTCATCCTGCTGCTTTCCCTCTTCCAGGGACCTGTGACAACTCCCAGAACAACGACTGCCGTGCTCCAAACGGCGTGGTGGAGAGCTGCCCAGACTCTGCAGGCCAGTGGCTTGTCCCAGGAACACCCTGCGTCACCCCTACTACCTCACCAACAACTGCTTCCCCCTCCTCAACCACATCTCCATCCTCAACCTCAACACAGACCCCCTGCAAACCTGCCATTTGTGATACCTTAACTAGCAGGTGAGTGGACAGTCACCAATGTGGAGCATGAGGCATCAGGTGCCTACAGTATAACAGCTTGTCTCGATTGCTTTGGCACATTTCTTTTTCCATTTCACAGTTTACTTCTTCAAAGCACACAGTTTACTTCTTCAAAGCACACACTGCCCTTAACAGAAAACTAAATGACAAACACAGCACGTTGTCTGCACAATGACACCGTATTTTCAAAAACGTGTCACACACCGATCAAAACCAAACATTTCCATCAAAACCTATCATTTGTGCAGATACACTGTTGACATCTGATGGCTAAGGACAATTTGATAATGTCCATGCTAATAAAACGGGAGCGTATCTATGTACCCAGGGATCAAGGGGGTAATATGTCAGGGTAGTATGTGTGTATACTAACCACCCAGCTTTGATGCCTGAACATAATCGCACATTTTAGGAACACCCTATTTGGTGCAATATAAACCTGGGAACATTGAGCCTTGAGCACATTGGGATGACCCCATTAAAACTGTGTGACCGGAGAAATTAACTTCTAAACACTGTAATGCAGTACATAACACCACTACTAAATGTACCCACAAAATACACAATAGAACAGAATTGCACAACTGAAGCGGAAACCAACTAGCCTAGCTGTTTCTATTTCTCGTCACTCTGTGTATGCAAAGTCTTCTGATCCCTTTTCCTGACTCACTGTCCCGTCTCGTATGTATCTCCTCTAGTGTATTTGCACCGTGCCACCAATTCGTCTCCCCAGCACCTTACATTACATCCTGTACGACCGACAACTGCAATGGTGCCAATGACACGTGCTCCAGCCTGCTGGCCTATGCCACTGAGTGTTCTAATGCAGGAGTTTGTATCGACTGGAGGAACGCTACCAACGGAAAGTGTGGTGAGATAAACAGTCAATAATGTTCACAATACTACATTTGTTGCAGGGAGTTCTGAAACCTGTGTATAAACATGTCTCCATCTGACAGATCCCAAGTGTCCAAACAACAAAGTGTACATGCCCTGTGGGCCCAATGTCGAGGCTACATGCAACAACAGGTAATGTCAACAGTCCATTCTTTTTTATTTTATCAGATGACCAATAACGTATGCTCATATTTCTGATGTCATTGAAGCATTAAATTAAATAATGTTTAATTTCCCTTGGGGGGAATGCTGTATGTCTTGTCAGTGTGTTTGAAAAAAATACCTTTAAAAACATTCAACGGAATTGTGGGGTCAAACGGATGCCGATGTATACACAAGTGGTGTGTAATTTAAAGGTCACCTATTATGCAATGCACATTTTCATGTTTTTTCAACATTAATATGGTTCTTCAGTGCGACGAGAGACTCCCAAAGGATGAGAAATAACAACCTTCTCTCCATTTTTCTCCACCTCCACTTTCTGAAAACCTCTGGTCAAAAACCCTAGTCAGATTTATCGCCCCTTGTGACATCATTTTAGTTTTTTGGACACTACATCATGAAAGCCCAAAATACAAATCGGAACCTGAAAATTTGCTTAACATGTGACTTCTAATACCAAATTATCAGCGAAAGACACTTCCAAATATAAATATACTGTATATATTAATAAAAGACCAGTAATGTATTTGCGATGACAGTTTGGAGAATAATTCAGATTTCCACGCTCAGAACCCTGTTGTGTGACGTTTCCTAAAAACATTTTTAGTCTTCAATGCTCTGTTATAACCAGCCATTCCATTTCTGACAACAGATACAACGACAAGTACCACGCAGATAATGGGACTGCTAACAACACTAAGGAGGGTTGCTACTGTCCTACTGGCACCATATTATTCAATACAGTCTATGACACGTGTGTTACTTCTTGCGGTAAGATGAAATCCCATAGAAAACTTGGTTTGACTGGGTCATGGAATATTTTTCACAAAAGCATTAGCTGTCACACCTACAAATCTAAACAACGTATGTTTCTGTTTGAATTTCAGATTGTGTTGGACCTGATGGCAAACCCAAACTGGTGAGAACTCTGCCTGACTCATAGATTTGTGTACTCTAGCAAAGCATGAGCTGTGGGTCTCATCTGGTTCCTTTTCTCTTACTCAGCCTGGTGACACATGGAAAAGTGGCTGTGACACCTGTGTGTGTGACGAGGATTCTATGAGCATTCAGTGTGTGCAGCCCTCGTGCCCGACAACATCCACACCCAACTGCATTGAGACTGGCCAACAGCTGGTCTACACCAAAGACGCTTGCTGCCCAGAACCATCATGTGGTGAGTTGCCCTCTCACCGCACTAGATGTGATTTTGTCACCTTGTTGTTCATGTTCAAATTTTGCCACTTGCAAAGATTAACCCACATGCTTTCTCTTCATGGGATTGGTTTAGAACTTTTGATCTTAAACTCTATCTCACTCTCTATTGATTTTGCAAATGGTTATCTTATCTGCATTGAGAAAAAAACATGTTAATGCACCTGCTCATACACACAGAGCACACTGTCATCAGAATACCATCGAAAGACTGCCTTTAAGACAAGACAAGATGTATACAACTGTATGGTTCCTTGAAGTTATTGTTATCAAAGGCAAATTAAGACAAATCTCCAACCTCACATACTGATTGTCAGCCTGTCCTTTTGTCCCCAACAGAATGCAATCATACTCTGTGTCCCGCTTCTATGAACTGCGAGCCGGGCTATCAACTCAATATCACCAGCGGCATCTGCTGCGAATCCTATGAGTGTGGTGCGTGACTCTGCTCTATTTTATATTTTATATATCATATATTTATTGTTTCTGTCCATTAAATACATAGATTGATTAGCCTAGCATAGCACACATCTACTTATATTATCTAACAAACAAGATTCATTGTTAATGCATGTCTTTTTCTGTTTCTGCAGTTCCTAAAGATGTATGTGTGTATGACATGACTGAGTACAAGGTAAACACACATTCCAAACTCCTGATATCAATATATCTGTCAAGGTTCAGGTACTATACGAAGAAGGATCCAAATTCAGAAATAGGCCGGCAGAGCAGGTTGAAAATTAATTTTTGATGCCCACTGTGTAAATGTACTGTTGTTTATATTATAAATAGACACTGAGGTCACTTTCACTCCGCATTTCACTTTAGTGCAGACCGAAGAGAATAAAGTCCCTTACCATACAAACGTATTTCAACCAGCAGTTGTAAGCATGAAGTCATATGTATGGAGAGGTAACTCATTCGTTGGTCAGCTTTTGTGTTCGTGAAAATCAACACAAACATTATTCCTTAGAGTTAACTAAGCTTAATGCGTCCCAAAACAGGTTTGGATCCTGGACGAGCCCCCATTTGTCAGAAACCTGCTCAGATAACATGAAGGAGTCCACACAAGAGATTAACTTAAAACAAGATATATTTATTCAACCTAAGGGCAACGCCAATCAAACCATTGAGTGGAGTTCAATTAAGTCAGTAATGAGATCAATGTATGCTGTGGAGGTGTTGGAAAACCGAAAAACAGACATAGCAATGCCTGGTGTATGCCGGTTGCAGGAAGGGAGAGACAGAATGGACATCTGGGCCAATTTTAAAGCGTAAGGGCCCGGGTAGGCTTAATCAGTTCAGGACACTTCCATGCCAGCCAATAGTCTTAGGAGGTGCAGCAAATACAACCTGCACAACAGTGAGAGGGGTGGAACACCCCCCTCTTGCCAGAGCAATCCCCCCATCCAGCAACATTGGATCCAAAGAAACAATTTAAGGATAGGGAATCACTTTAAAGTTTACCTAAACAGGTTTGGATCCCGGACGAGCCAACATTTGTCACAAAACAGCTCAGAGTTTAACTTAAAACAATAGTTATCATTTAAAACTTAGCCAATCAAACCATGGAGTGGGTAAATCAGAGTCAGTAATAAGAGCAATTAATGGAGGTGTCATGTAATCAGTTCATGACCATACCATGCCAGCCATTGCTCTTTCTGACACCAGCCAAACTAAATAAATATGTAAGGTGCAGTAAAGTACAGTATGGCCTGTTGTCAGTCACCAAAATGAACTTTTGTTTTACCACTAGGTCCACAAAACAGCTGTAATGTAGTATTACAGTCAACAAACATGTGCATGGAATGACTTACTTGTCAGCCAATGTAACTCTAATGTTTACACCTGGTTTGTTAGAACTAAATCAGTGTGAGACCAGAGCTAAAAGGTCACAATAGACAATTGTTTCCCCTTTACTGAAGAGTAGTTTTAGAGAAGTTCCTTCTTATATCTTTAATAAACCTGTTTGAAAGTAAGGCACTGATCAAATTTTTTATATATTTTATAGCCTGGTGAGAGGATTCCCGACCTAGAAACACCATTAGAACCACCACTTGAAGCCCCGTCAACACCAGCACCATCAACAACAACAACAGGAGCCCCATCTGGAGCTGGACAAACAACAACAACAGGAGCCCCATCTGGAGCTGGACAAACAACAACAGCAGGAGGCCCATCCGGAGCAGGGCAAACATCAGCAACAACAGTTGGAGCAGGGCAACCACCAGCAACAGGAGCACCATCTGGAGCTGGACAAACAACAACAACAACAGTTGGAGCACCAGCAACAGGAGCACCATCTGGAGCAGGACAAACAACAACAACAGCAGGAGCACCATCTGGAGCAGGGCAATCCACAACAGCAGGAGGCCCATCCGGAGCAGGGCAAACATCAGCAACAACAGTTGGAGCAGGGCAACCACCAGCAACAGGAGCACCATCTGGAGCTGGACAAACAACAACAACAACAGTTGGAGCACCAGCAACAGGAGCACCATCTGGAGCTGGACAAACATCAGCAACAACAGTTGGAGCACCAGCAACAGGAGCACCATCTGGAGCTGGACAAACATCAGCAACAACAGTTGGAGCACCAGCAACAGGAGCACCATCTGGAGCTGGACAAACAACAACAACAACAGTTGGAGCACCAGCAACAGGAGCCCCATCTGGAGCTGGACAAACAACAACAGCAGGAGGCCCATCCGGAGCAGGTCAAACATCAGCAACAACAGTTGGAGCACCAGCAACAGGAGCACCATCTGGAGCAGGGCAAACATCAGCAACAACAGTTGGAGCACCAGCAACAGGAGCACCATCTGGAGCTGGACAAACATCAGCAACAACAGTTGGAGCACCAGCAACAGGAGCACCATCTGGAGCTGGACAAACAACAACAACAACAGTTGGAGCACCAGCAACAGGAGCACCATCTGGAGCTGGACAAACATCAGCAACAACAGTTGGAGCACCAGCAACAGGAGCACCATCTGGAGCTGGACAAACAACAACAACAACAGTTGGAGCACCAGCAACAGGAGCACCATCTGGAGCTGGACAAACAACAACAACAACAACAACAGTTGGAGCACCAGCAACAGGAGCACCATCTGGAGCAGGACAAACAACAACAACAACAGGAGCACCATCCGGAGCTGGACAAACAACAACAACAACAGTTGGAGCACCAGCAACAGGAGCACCATCTGGAGCTGGACAAACAACAACAACAACAGTTGGAGCACCAGCAACAGGAGCACCATCTGGAGCAGGACAAACAACAACAACAACAGGAGCACCATCCGGAGCAGGGCAAACAACAGCAACAACAGTTGGAGCAGGGCAACCATCAGGAACAACACCATACTATCAGATCCCTAAACCAGGGCCCTGCCAGCAGTGTACCTGTGGCCCCAATGTGGATCCCAAAACTAAGCTGCACATCATTAGCTGCAAACCTATGGTCTGCGAAACAACTTGCCCTGAGGTAAGCTCCTTCACATCACATACCAACAATCACACACACATTTTCTTCTCCAACACACGATACCGGACCTGGATTCATGGGTACATTCACACTCGTTTTTTATGCATTGGCATTAAAAATAGTGTATGACCACTGACCAGGAAGTCTTAGTAGCATGATTCAGCTTTCAGAACGTTCCATTACGTGTATATACTCTCTTCATCCCCTTCTCGCTTCCTCTCTCTCTCTCTCTCTCTCTCTCTCTCTCTCTCTCTCTCTCTCTGTCACCAGGGTCAAGAGTATGAAACTTCAATGCACACATGCTGTGGGAAGTGTGTTCCGAAGAGCTGTGTCTTTATCGCTCCTGACAACACAACACAATACATTGAGGTCAGTGCTGAAGCTGTGAGCATTTTACTAGACAAGAATATGAGAAGAGGAATGTTAACTGTAGCAAGATATTTAAATCTAATTTCTTTTAAAAAGTTTGATAATGAAAAATTAAAATTAAAACCTATTAATGTCACCATCACATTTTATAGTGTTAGTTCTTGGTAGCCTTTAGATTTCTACTCCCCAAATAGAGTTGTATTAATGGCCAAGTTGTGGTTTATTGAATATCTGACATTGCTTCTGCTCTTGGTACAGGTCAACGACACATATTCCTCCCCTAGTGACAAGTGTACCAAGTACACCTGTAAGAAGATCAACGGACAGTTTGTTACCACTGCGGAAACAAAAACTTGTGCTCCCTTTAATCCCCTGGACTGTGTACCTGTGAGTTGATCAAACCTTTACAGCTGTTCTCTGCCTCATATTCTGTCTATTGTCTGACACACAGTGTGACTCTGCATGTCTTCCTCCTCCAGGGCACAGAGGTAACTGATGCTGAAGGATGCTGCAGATCATGTAAGTCAGTGGAGTCACAGGATTTTAAATAACAAATCCTAAATGCATGCCTGAATGCATTTATAAGGATGTAAAGTTGTCTTTGGAGGACAAAGCTGTGTACCATGTGCTTCTTTTAAGAGCCTGTAGGGAACCATGGTTAGAACATTTGCTGTGTCTTCTTCCAGGCAAGCCACGGAGCGTTTGTGAAGTCCAGAGTGAGATGGCAGTCATCGAGGTGAACGGCTGCAAGACCCTGCAAGAGGTCAACATGACGTCCTGCTTTGGACACTGTGGAAGCTCCTCCATGTGAGTCTATTCATCACCAAATTTGAAGCTAAATTTAGTTAGCTTCAAATTTTTAGTTAAGATTTTTTGAAAGTTTAGTTCTCCGTCAAATGTTTTAGTTGTTGTGGAAGGTGGCTCTCTGCATTGGCTGCCTCAATGCTACAGTTCACGTGGCACTGTGAGCTCATGGAGACCATAGATGGAGACAGTATTGGTGTCACAATGGCGTTACTTTTTTTACATTATCCGTCAAGATCCGCAGAGATCTTCTCCTCTCAAAAATAAACTGACTTGATTATAAGAGTTATTACACAATAACACAGTTTCAAATAAAAAAACAGCGTTTCTTGGACAGACACAGGAGAGTAGCGGGCTGGACATGCTTTCATTGGAAAACCCTGTAACTTAGGTTACTTTTGTGTTAACTATTTTACTTACAGTATGCTGTGTTCCACTACTGGGTTAGTACACTATAATAATGTTGCTGCTGCTGCCACCTTGTGGGAGTAGACACTTAGAAAAAGGTAGTCTGTCGTCAATATAGGAAATTGGAAAAGAAGGATGGAGAATGCCCTTCATTTAGTTTGCACTAATACATGCTGCAGCCCACCAGCTGCAATCAAAAATACAATGTTATTCTCTTTCCCCCTATATCATCTTAAACATTGTTATCGCAAATTTCCATCAAATATTGTGATATTTTAGGCTTCATCGCCCATCCCTAGAGATGGTTTAAAATAGAAGTCTCAGATACATTGAATTATATGCAATAGGTTATCTGAACACATGATGAGACCAGGCTGTTGTGATCCTAGCAGAAGATAAAGAGTTGTGTGTGTGTGTGTGTGTGTGTCTGTATACAGCTATTCTGCGGCGGCTAACACCATGATGCACCAGTGTGAGTGTTGCCAAGAGGCCAGAACCAGCCAGAGGCAGGTGGAGCTGAGCTGTGCTGATGGCAGTAAGGTCCAGCACAGCTACACTGTGGTGGAGACATGCAGCTGCAGCAGGACACAGTGTGTGGAGGGGACAACACCCAAAACACAGCGCCGCAGGAGACGCTGAACCATCACCCACCCCGACACTGAGACCAACACCTAACAGTCACTTTAAGTTTAAACCTTAGACCTTATTCTGCTCAAGTTCTTATTATTTATATAGGCCAACATGTTTTATTCTCAGTGTCACAACCTAATACTACTGTGATGTAAAACTGTCTTTAAATTTACCATTTGGACCTGGATGAAACTTAATAAAATTATATTTCTGCAATATCATCACTTGTATGGACATCCTTATTGATTAATTACATACCCTGCGTTCCAAATCACATACTTTTTCTTTTTACAACACTACATACTAAAGTACAAAAGAGTTTTAGGGCCACGTGAGAGAGAATAAAAATCAGATAATTAAGATTTTTTTTTCCATTGTCGAGAAATGTTGAGAATAAAGACGAATACTCCAAAATGCTATTGAAGTTAGGGGGGCATTTATGTATTTACAGCATTGACGTGCATGTATTGGGACATCCTAAATCTTTTTCTGGCATACTAAATAGTCGTGAAGTTAGGGTATTGGAATGCAGGGATAGTCTAGGGTTAGGGTATTTCAGTTGGGTTCAGCCTTTTATGCAAATAACTACACACCTGGAACTCTTGTTCTTGTTTTCTGGCTTAACAACTTTGCAGTTCATGCCAGGAATTTTAATAAATAAAATAAAATCAATCAAATTTGATCACCAAGGTGCCTGGGGGCTGTGCAGCACTGGATTGAAAATTGCAGAATCACATGACAGAATAAAATGGCTGACATTTTAAGAATCTTCAACAGTGATGATTTTCGAGATGAGTGAGAAGTCACAACTATAAGACATCTTTGAATTGAAAGCTTGACCACACGGCACATTAGCAACAAGAAGACATCGTAAGCTACAAGAGTCAATGGAAAACGTAATGGTGGAAAACTACAAATAAATATAAAAACAAATGATGTGGCTAAGAGAAGAGTTAACACAGGTACAGCTGTTTGCTGTGCCCATTAGACCCAAATATGACACACCAATGAGTTTACCCATCCGTTGCTTGTCCTCTTTGTACAAGTTGAACCCGATTATGGCGCTGTAGTAAAGGTCATGAAGGTCAAAGACATTGGGAGACAGCTGCTACAGACAGCCATCATGCAGATAGCATTTCATGGAAGTCTGCTCACTGTCACATTACAACTCACTGTTCAAGGGGCAACAAAAAAATTAACTCTCAAAATAGCAGTGGATATTTTAGTTCATTGAATGGATGGAAGTGTTTTGGTCTCTAAAGCTCACCAGACAATATCCTGGTCTGATCAGGGAAGTGCCCGTTTCACACTGCACCTTCATGGTCTGTACATACAGGCATTTTTTTAAAGTGACGTCTGACCTACAGCCTTCCTTCACTGACAGTAGATGGGCTACACCAAAACTTTGTAAAATAAATGTTGTCATCAGTGTGAATGTGGCCTTCTGTGGGGATATTTCCTCTAGACAGCCACCCCTCGGGTCACTTCTTCATTCTCATTTCTCCTGTCACCATATAGAATCTCTTTCATTTAATAATACAATATAATACATCCATAGCAATTGATCTGATTTTTGAGAAGCACTTGACATTTTACATATGAAACAGAGGACGTTCACTGCAGGTTATTATAGATAGGTAATCCACACACACACAAACAGAAGATGGACTAAACATGACAAATGCAAAATCAATATTTTGTTTTGACACAAAGGTGAACACGCTTGACTCAATGCTTTAAGAATCCACTGTGTGTTGATGTGGCTTTAAGTATCGTTAGGCCGACAGGGAGTCAATACAGGGAGAGGAGGAAACAGATCTCTGGCTACCAGACATGGCAGCAGCTATCAGCTATATGTGTGTGTGTGTGTGTGTGTTCGTGTGTGTGTGTAAAGGGTGTGCAGTCTCTCCATGACTTAAGACTGTTTTGATGTCTCGCGTGCGTACGTGCGTGCGTGTGTATGTGTGTGCTGGTAGTGAGCGTGTGTTGTTGCAGTTAGAGCTCCTCAGCCATCTGCAGCAGTGAGTTGATGGCGTGGTCCTTGTTGCCCTGCTGTGCCTCCAGCACAGTGCGCACCACCTCCTGGTCCAGGTTGGGGAACATGTCCTGCAGAGCCTTGGTGTCCTCCTCACTGCACACAGCCTCAGGCTGGACCCCGGGAGGGGGCATGGCTGCTGGCATCGCCATCGGTACCATACCTGGAACCATGCCCTGGTTGTACACGGCAGGCACACCTACAGACACAGGACACACACACTGCTGATGGAGCAGATACAAGCTTTGGAAAGCATTTGTACTTTACAAAAACTGAGCTGTGACAAACCTGATGACATCACCATGACATTAATAATGAAGTATTTTCAGGTTTATTGAGCAGGGAAAATACACACTAACAAAACATGAAATAATGTCTAAAGAAATTGCCAGAATTAGTAAGGAGTCAATTTTACATCTGCTGTCCCTGGTCTGGTGATAAGACGTCACCATGAAAAGAAAAAAAGATTTAGCCCAATACAATAAAAGTTAAACAAATGTGTGTGTGTGCGTGTGCGTGCGTGTGTGTGTGCGTGCGTGCGTTTAATGTTGACAGTGATGACTACTTGTTAGCCACGTCTTCAAGTTTAAAAGAGGAATACGTTTTAACATTTCTAATGTGCATTGGAATAAAGTTGCACCCACGTGTAGGTGTGTGTCTCATGTGTAGGTTTGTGCATGCATCTGTTTGTGTGTCTGACCTGCAATGGGCACATATCCCACTCCTTGCTGATACACAGATGGCATGAGGACGACAGGCTGGGTCATCATCCCGGCTGGTAAGGACTGGAACGAACACACACACACGATTAAGTCCATTGTTAATACTGAATCTGTATTACTATACAAAATGCCTGCATCAAGAACAACATTTACAGTACATCCTGCTTTAAAGTTGGGTGTTTGATTCAGGAATGATGTATTTTGACTTCCTGTTCACACTGAACGTGGGGAAGTGTCACACCTGAACTTGAAGATTAGCAAATAGAAGACCAGTTCCACAATATCACATTCCACATAGTTCAATGGAAATGTCAAATCTGAGCTGAAATACAAGTTGCTGTGTTAAGATCTGGATGGTCTAAATACATCACATTATATTGATAATCAAGGAAAGCAAACTTTAAATCAAACTCAAAAGCAAGCGATGTGTGGCAACTATCCCGTACTGCGCGAGTGGAGGACGAAGGTCACAGCTAGTTTAAAACCTGAAATTTTTTTACACAAACAAATCGATACTTGAGCTGACGACACGATACAGATATCGTGAAAATAAATATTACGTTATACTGCTGTTACGTTATATTAGCACAGCCCTTAAAGGCCTACTTCACCGGTGGGAATATGAATGTGTATTGAACTCTGGGATCCTATGTAGTATAAATATGCAACATTTTTAGAAATCGGTTCATCCTAGCCTGAGAAAAGGCAGAAAGAGTGTTTCATGGTTTCACTGTCTAACCCTACATTTTCCCATGTGTGGCATCACACTTGGGAAAATGTAGGGTTAGGATTAGGAAAATTAGGACAGGACAGGTGGGCCAAGGGAAGAAAAACCTCATTCAGAACCTTTCAGTCTATTGTACTCACAGCAAAAGACATGACCAGGTTGATCATGCCCTCCTTGTCGTCGCCCTGCCTGCCGCTCAGGGTGAACCACTCGTCCACCACACTGCCTTCCCTCAGGCCTTCAGGGATGCTCACATGGGTCCAGGCTATCCGGTCGTCCATGGAGAACGCTCTCTGGATGGAACAATAGCACAAACGCATGGAAACAGACCACAAGCCACATGCTCATTGAAGACACACACAAAGGCAAAAAAAAAAAAGACTTACTGCTTGTATAAAATGTGCATGTGTTTAGGGGAGAACGGGGTTAGTAGGCACACTTTTTACCCTAGTGAGAATTGCTCATCACCGAAACCTATTTCAACAGTCATTCCTACATTAAATTGAAGCTTAAGGTGTTGGCTTGAAATGTGTATCCAGTGTATATCTGGTGCCGAGATATAACGAATGTGACAACCAACTCGTGTGACTTATAACCCCGTTCTCCCGACATTATCTCTTTATGGACTAATGAAATAAAAGCCTAAAAAAGTGTCCTATAACTGTTTGTGTAGGTGTATTCTAACTATACAGGATTCAGACAATTATAGATTTGGAAGAATATTTTGAAAAACTGAAACTAGTATATCCAGTCTTGTCACTTGCAGCAAGAAATGAGAAAAGTGAACTTAAAACAGGTGGGGTAAGAGATTCTGGAGAATGTACAGTTGTGTTCAAAACAATAGCAGTGTGTTTAAAAAAGTGAGTAAAGATCAAAATCCTAATCATAGCTTTTATTTCCAAACATGCAAATGCATTGGGGACATTGCACATTCTATTCCAACTCCAAATATGAAGAAACATTTGTCAAATGTTTCTTCATCTTCATCAAAGTGAAGAAAAAGGAATATTAGACTGTTCAAAAAAATAGCAGTCTGCATTTTTCTTTACAACTCAAACATTTACAGTATCAACTGAAAAATGCTTGAAGCTTTAGCTTTCCTATGAATCACTGAACTAATATTTAGTTGTATGACATCTGTTTCTGAGCATCTGTGTTGCAGGGAGTCAACCAACTTATGGCACCTGTGAACAGGTGTTTCAGCCCAGGACGATTGGACTACATTCCACAATTCCTCTGCATTTCTTGGTTTTGCCTCAAAAACAGCATTTTTGATGTCACCACATAGGTTTTCATTGGATTAAGGTCCAGGGATTGGACTGGCCACTCCATAACGTTAATCTTGATGGTCTTGGGCCACCATGCTTCACTGTCTTCAAAGTGTACCGTGGCTTGAATTCAGTGTTTGGGGGTCGTCTGACAAACTGTCTGCGGCCCCTATTCAAGCCAGAGTACACTTTGAAGACATTGAAGCATGGTGGCACAGACATCATGTTATGGGGATGTTTCTCATACTATGGTGTCGGGTCTATTTATCGCATACCATGGATCATAGATCAGTTTGGATACATTAGAATACTTGAAGAGGTCATGTTGCCTTATGCTGAAGAGGAAATGCCCTTGAAATGGGTGTTACAACAAGTCCACGACCCCAAACACACCAGTAAGCGAACAAGATCTTGGTTCCAGACCAACAAGATTAACATTATGGAGTGGCCAGCCCAATCCCTGGACCTTAATCCAATAGAAAACCTATGTGGTGACATCAAAATTGCTGTTTTTGAGGCAAACCAAGAAATGCAGAGGAATTGTGGAATGTAGTCCAATCGTCCTGGGCTGAAACACCTGTTCACAGGTGCCATAATTTGGTTGACTCCCTGCAACACAGATGCTCAGAAACAGATGTTATACAACTAAATATTAGTTCAGTGATTCATAGGAAAGCTAAATCTTCAAGCATTTTTCAGTTGATACAGTAAATGTTTGAGTTGTAAAGAAAAATGCAGACACTGCTATTTTTTTGAACAGTCTAATATTCCTTTTTCTTCACTTTGATGAAGATGAAGAAACATTTGACAAATGTTTCTTCATATTTGGATTTGGAATAGAATGTGTAATGTCCCCAATGCATTTGCATGTTTGGAAATAAAAGCTATGATAAGGATTTTGATCTTTACTCAAATTTTTAAAACACACTGCTACTATTTTGAACACAACTGTATGTTGACATAATCACTTATATTTAGGGCTGTCAAGCCATTAAAAAAAATAATCTAATTAATTACAGGCTCTGTGATTAATTAATCTAAATTAATCGCATACTTTTATGACACTTTTATGCCTGTTTATAAACAGCTGTATAGCCTGATACAGTTTGTTTCTCTCTCTCTCTCTCTCGCTCGCTCTTCGTCTCTCGTAACTTCTGTCTCCACAACAGACAGCGCTGCACTGCCACATATGCCTATGCCGATTCATTCACCATCGTCGTACTCATAGGCAAAAATATTGACACACACACACACACACACACACACACACACACACACACACACACACACACACACACACACACACACACACACACACACACACACACACACACACACACACACACACACACACACACACACACACACACACACACACACACACACACACACACACACACACACACACACACACACACGGCGGGCGGCGGGCGACGAGACAGCTGGCAAACAAAATTGAGACACACAGATGAAGATTGAGAGATAGGCTACTGTTTTGAACCTATATTGTTGCACCACTAAATCAATAATGCCCAGACACTGCGGAGAATAAAGTAAGATGTCTTCCTACCTTCATGCTTATTTTCCATAGAGCCCTCGGCCCCGCCCTTTCCTCTGCTTCTCTCTCCCTTTCACCCGTGCGGGCTGTAAGCTACAGGTGCAGCTCACCGAGCTGCGCACCACTTTTGCACCGGGTCAAAGGGCATTATAGAAGTGTGATTAATCTGCGTTAATTTTTCTGTGATTAATTAATCAAAATGAATGCGTTAATTTGACAGCCCTACTTATAATCACTTAAAAATCGGCTTCCTGTCCGTACTGAAAACAAATCTGGTGTTCATACAAAGTCTAGGCTCTGTAAACTGGTATGTAAACAAAGGGAATGTAAACAAAGGGGGCCCAGAGTAGCATTCACAGAGCACTCACAGTATGGACAAGGAGCAGATCGTGAGGAGATATTCACTGATTTGGACAAAAAAAAAAGTGATTTAGGCATCAACAAACATTCTCCAGAATTGCTAAACCCCAACTTTAATTAATCATGAGGTGCAGTTGAGCTGATTCTGACCATTCAAAAGTCCCTACATTACATTACATTACATTACATTTCATTTAGCAGACGCTTTTATCAAAAGTGACTTACAACTGGAGCACACATTCATACACCGATAGCAGCAGCTACCGCACAACAAACAAGCAATTTAGGGTTCTTTTCAATTGCTCCCAAAATATTGGGAGCAAAATATTGGGAGCAATTTAGGGTTCAGTGTCTTGCCCAGGGACACTTGGACATGTGGCGGGGAGACGGGGGATCGAACCACCGACCCTGTAGTTGTGGGTCGACCCCCCTACCCACTGAGCTACATCCCCCCATTACATACACCTCCTCCTCCTCCTCACCTCATCAAAGATCTCCAGGTAGAAGGAGTCCACCCCGGGAGGCACAGTGCACTGGATGACCTTGTTCCAGCGAGGATTCTTGGCTCCGTTGTGAGCGGTGGGCGTCTCGTAGACGGCGTAGCCCAGTCTGACCCGGCAGTATGGATCCATCCGGGTCATTCCGTAGTTTTTGGCGAGCTTGGCCTAACACAGCAAAACAAACAAAAGGTTGGCTTCACTTCACTGTTGCATTCTAGTTGTACCGCCGTCAAAGATGAGCTGGTGCGGCCGTGTACTCAGTGCAATTTTTTAGTGCTAGTAGGATAGGGGTATATTTTTTTTATAAAATATGTAATGTAGTGCTTTTCGTAAACTTTTTTTTAATCCTATGTTTTTATATCATTGTATCTTGTTATCCTTTAAATGTTTAATTCCATGTCTAGATATTGTGTCTTGTTTAGTTTAGTAGTTGTTATTGTTCTTACCTGCCCAGGGACTACAGGTGGAAAATAGCAGTTTGCTAAAACCTGGTACAATGCATCTCTCCTTGCTCTAAACAAGCTTAATGTTTCTTTTGTACATTGTCCGAGTTCAAATAAAGTTACATTACATTATGTTGGTGTTAAGTGTGGGGATTTTCAAATGTGCAAGGATGGGTCTACACATTACTAAGCTAGTCTTCATTATTATTTTAGTTCTGAATGTCACATTCACATGCACACAATGACACAGGGTAAAAATAAAGGTGGAAGGTACTGTCAATCATAATATGCTTCTATATTGAAGAAGTACTTGTTGAGGATTGATGATTTAATTTGATTAGTGTGTCATGCAGAGACATTATGCCTACTCTCAACAGGCTTACAAGACAACAGGCTAAGTTACAAGACACCATTATTAATACAAAAAGAAAAGAAAACAAACAGTAACAATAATTAACCAAAGTAATACTGAGGAAATAAACCATCTGGACATTAAACTTTTAAAGATTGAAACTAAAACAACCGTTCCATGCTGTCATCATCAGTGCTCCCATATATTCCAGGAGTTTAAACCAACAGTTCATTCATCAAAGGTGTTCTCAGCTCATCATTAAAGGGACAATAGGAAAATGAAAATGAGATTTATTCTTCATTTCTCCTCAAACACAAACTTCACAAAGCTGTAGCTCCTCCTCCATGATGTTCAAATCTACCGACTTCAAGGGCCAGAGGAAACATTCCTGATTTAACCATCTCCATGACTTCTTGCTAAATTGGCTTCAACATAAAACTCTGTAGTGAAAATGCTTGATTTGTATATACAGTATGTCAATTAATTTCAGTTTATACAAGATGTATTTTCCCCACTTTTCTTCGAAAACAAGCAAGTAACTTTATTCCAATTGTGTTCACACACTGTATGATCATTTATTTCCTTTATTTCTACAGGTAAATCCCATTGAGACCGGAGACTCTTTTGCAAGGGAGACCTGTTCCCATTTCCACGTTACCATTCACACACACATTCATACACCGATAGCAGGCTAACTATCAACATTCACACGAGGCAAGTGTCTTGCCCAAGGACACAACAACCATGACACAGGTGGCAGGGCGAGGATCGAACCGCCAACCCTTCGATCATTGGCTCTACCACCTGAGCCACAGTCGCCCCATACCATTCATGTTGATGCAAATCCTCCAATCAACCTCTGTGCTCTGTGAAGTGTGTTTACCTGGACCACAGTGATGCTGAGTCGGCCTACGGTGGCCATGGAGCCTCCATACTGCAGCTGCCTGGCTGCCTGGGCGTCCAGCTGCACCTGCTGCTGCACCTGGGTGGGAGCCATCCGCAGGAAGTCCTGGGGAAGCTCCCCTATATACACCTGAACACACACAACACATACAACACACACAATGTCACCAGAAAGCACACACCCGAGTCAGATGGTGGTAAAAAGAGGATAAGAATAATCACTACACAGAGGGTGGACATCTGATGGGTGTACCACGAAGCAAATTCTATATCGCCCGGCATTTTTTATTTACTTCAGCTGGCTTGGAAAAAAGACTCAACTTGTGAAATTGTTCATTGTTAAGGTATTTTATCACGGGGTAAGCGATTCAACTAGTAGGCATATGTAAACAAAAGGAATGTAAACAATGCAGCTTGTGCACACAATACGGAAAGGAAGCAGACCTGAGGAGATATTCACTGATTTTGACAAAAAGTGATTTGTCAACTAAAATCCTCCAGAATTGCCTACCCCACCTTTAAAGCCTCTTAGTGGCCACCCTTCATTTTCTAATGTGACAAGCAGCTGCTCATTGTAGAGCTCTTACACTTTAAACATGACACAGCAGATTTAAACACGACTATCTCAAGAATTTAATTCAGGCCTGACACTGTCCCATAATAAAGGCTATCTGGTCATAACGTTAGTATTCGGTCTGTTTTCACATATTACTATAACTGACTGACACAGTCAAATTGTCAGTGCGTCAAAGCAGCAGCTGCTGCTCTCTGCGTCACTTCACTCCGCTCCTAATTACTCACACACCAACTCCGTTTAAACAATACTGGACATTTGGTTGCCGAGGACAGTGTGTATCGTCGGTGTTGTAGGCATGGACTGTATAGAGGAGGCCGCTGTGGTCAACTGTGCGTTGTTAAGTGAGTTAACTGTCAGATTAGCCTTAGCAGCTAGTTCCGGCTAGCCGTGTCTCTCCCATCCCTCAGAATGAGTGCGTGAGTGAGACCGGGGCCCGCTGCCTACCTGTCCCCGCTGTGTGCTCACGGTTGTCGCCATGTTGACTCCCGGACTCTCGAGTCTTCTTTAATCACAGAGGTATACAGCAGTTTCACTAAGAACCTCAGAGCTGTGCCAGGATTACAGTTGACCCGGAAGTTTTTTTTCTCTCCCTCCCTTCTTTTCTTCTTTTCATGGTGGCTGTCAGTAGGCTTTTCGGTGCATTACCTCCACCTACCGGATTGGAATGTGGAGCGTGGGATAAGCAGTGGGGGAAAAATCAAACAAATACTAAAGTTGAGTCTTTAACTTAATTCTCTCTTAAAGGTGCAGTGTGTAATATGACATCATCAAGAAAGTTCTACAAAGTTCTAGAATGCAACGCTCCCTGGGTAACCCCAACCCTTTCAAATAATAACAGAAGCTACAGTGGCCTTCAAGGACAAGAACAATTCAAAATTTTAAACAATGCACCTGATGACATTCCAACTATGACACTTTCAAGATGGCGGCACTAGGCCTTGGTCCAAGATATGCAGAAATATGGAAATATATGAGACCCTTTCTAAGGGAAAAATAAATAATAATTAAAAAGAAAATCAGCTATTATGCACTAAATTAAATGTACTTATGGATATTATAATTACTTTCTACAAAATCTGCTAGGAAATAAAACCCAAAATTCTACACACTGCAGGTTTAAGTCTTAAGTATTTCATTATAGCATTCCCTTTGATGCATCTCATAGTAATGCATTCCCTGCAGTGAAACTTAGATTTAGCTTACAACAAAATATATTAGCATGTGTTCATCCACAAAATCTCTTTTAGCCTAACCATTCTGTTTGTAGCCTACTAAATACTTTTGCTCTAGGCTACTTAATATATATTTAAAATATTGTGTTTCTCTCTTGCCTCTTCATCTCCATCTGTGTTAGAAACAAGCTTGGACCTTGTTTCATTGCTGTCATTAGGCCTTTTTCATTAATAGGCTGGCCTACATTCCTTTACTGCTCCCAACAATAACATGTTGATCTAATTCCAAATGTGCTTACCCTACAAATTATCTGTGAACTCATCATGACCCAGCAATTTGTCGGATGAAATCTTTTTTGTGACAACATCAAAATCCTATATATTGTACTTACCAATTTAATTCTATTTCTAGTCACTCTACACCTCTGTCTAAAATGTTTCTCCTTACCAGCTTGTTGTGTATTTGTAGGCCTATTGTATATTGTGTTTGTATTGTTGTTTTTGTTTCTCAACATTTGTTTCTCGACATCATTGTAAATGAGGGTCACCCCTCAATGATATCTGGGGCCGTATTCACAAAACATTTTAAGTCTAAGAGTAGGTCCTAACGTGCTGATTTAGGAGTAATTCTCAAAAATAAGGGGCGTTTGCGTTTCACTCCAAATTTTTAGACTCCAAACTTTTTAAGATAAGTGTAATTCACAAAGCATTTTCCTAAATCAATGAAAAGCCACTAAGAGTAAATCACAGCAGGGCCGGCGGTAGCCAGGGGCCAGGGTGGGCCGTGCCCACCCAATCAAAAAAAATATATATATTTTATTTTATTTTTTTGGGTGGAAGTCCAGACAATAAAATTCAGACTATTAATTAATACTAAAGAATATACCATTACCATGCATTGCTTCTAATTGTATTATTGGGTGGGCAGGACATCCTGCCTCCAAGTTACCCACCCGCTTATAGTGGTCACTGGTCAGCAGAGCCGGCCCGAGGCATAAGCGAAATGAGCGGTTGCTTAGGGTCCCGACTGCCAGGGGGCCCCCCAATTTTTTTTTTGTTTGTGTGTTTGATATCAACCTCATATTATGTAAATGTAAATTATCATACAATAAAAGGAATACAATGTTTTGGTAGATAGTTAATAGCTTAATAATTTAATCAGTTCATCTGGGAGCAGTGTTAATTTTGGCAGCAAATTCTGATTTAGTCTTAGTCTTTTGAATATCACACCATTTAGTCTTAGTCCTATTCTAGTCATCTAAAATCTTTTAGTCTTAGTCTAGTCTTAGTCTACTAAATATAAGCAGATTTTAGTTTGACTAAATATACAGCGGACTTTGTCGACTAAGTGTTTTTCTTCATTGAATGGTATTAAGGTTTGAATATGCAATACAGACACAGATTTAATGGTTGTAATACAAAACATGTATGCTATTTCATTAGTAATAATCTCACATAAAATCAGTGTACCTGACTGGATAGGGGGGAGGAGGGGCTTTAAGAGCCTGTGCCCGGGGGTCCATTATCTCATGATCTGTCTATGAACCAACTGGATTCCACAGTCTTTTTTCTTTTTGCGGGGAGCATGCACAAGCATTATTTATTAAAAAAATAAAAATAAAGAAAATATTTTAAAAAAGTGGGGGGCCCCACACTAGGTCTTGAAACGGGCCCCGAGATCGTTAAGGCCGCCCCTGGGCAGCAGCAGCAGGACGCAGTTGAGGTGCTGATAAATTTGAGCAACTGCGCCTTCCTTTAAGCAACACTGCTGCCGCTGTGTGTGTTCGGACTTCTTTTGCATCAAAGCCTTTTAGATAATACAATTAGAGGTTTTAATTGAACGCTGTCCATGCGTCGGAGTTGATTGTAACTTAAAAACAGAAACTAACGGACGGAGGCGGCAGTTTCACATGGCTCTGTGTATTCAAACTCGAGACAGAGACTACTACAAACAGATCGCGGAACTTAGCCGTTCCCCTAGACATCGTTAACGGGCAGGATATCCCTGACTATCATTTTTGTCCATCATACCGCAGAGTTTTTCAGCACTGCGGCTCACTCCACCCTCTCACACCTGCGCGGTCTCCCGTCGATTTTCACCGACACAGGGTTGAATTCGCTGCTTTGCACTGATTGGATTTCTTCCCAACTTGTCCCACAAAAAGAGTAGTTCTGATTGGATCTCTTCTCCATTCGTCCCGCCCTAACAGTTTCGTCTAGTTCCTATTCGTAGACTATAGTGTCAGTTAAATTAGTCTCAGTCTTCGTCATCACATCTGCCTTTTTATTTAGTTTACGTCCGTGAAAAAGGTTCGTAGACGAATATTTTTCGTCATAGTCTTAGTCTACGAAATTAACACTGTCTTGGAGGTAATCCGAGGTTAACTGATCACGTCACGTTCAAGTCCATGGCATGCACAGTGTGTATTGAGTTTATTTAAAAATATTTGAAAATGGGGCTGCCCTCAGTTGCCCGTGCACTGTGTATTGTTTATGGCCTATTTCAGCCTTGTCTGTGGGAAAAAAGATAACTGGACAACAGAGTTCTTCTGCTTCGTTCCTCTCACTGCATTTAAATGAATTCATTATATTACAGAAAAATATGTCCGGGAAAAGAAAAAGAGCACCAAGCCCAACCCAGAGGACCCTGCATAATATTTATTTCAAATTTATATATCTATGGAAAATCCATGTGTCTTTCTTCAATAGCTTCTAATTCATCAGACCCAGTGTCTCCAAATTATTTGTTCACACAAAATTCCTCAGATTTAGCCTCTTAATTTTCATCTCAAAGTGCTCCAGATTCATGCATTTCACTTAAAAAAGGTTAAAAAATATCTCCCGGGGGTTCATACCCCCGGACCCCCCTAGCAGGGACGTGACATCGGCTGGCTACTATTTTCACCCAGCTGGACATCGTAGCCAATAGTGGAAAGACAATATATCTATATAGTGTGTATAGTATATAGCTCTGGACTACCACCATCCAGGTTGCCCAGTCCCAAAGCTTTCTCTTCTATCAGCTCAGGCTGCCTACAGTTAATACTGCGATAAAAAAAAGATACATTATGTTGTATATAATGTATATTATATGTTATTCATAAACATTTTGAAAAAAAAACATGCAAGAATCAAATCTCCCACACAGCAACACTCAAAGTGTATTTGCATATTGTGTTCTACACAATTCACAGTAAATGTGCCAAAAAGCAGACGCAGAGATCTTACAAGGGCAAAAAAATTCGGGTCGCGCGCTCTGCGCGCGCACGCATATTCGGTCTCTCTGCCCAGTGTGCCCACCTAAAATTTCTACAGGCCCACCCTAATCTGACTGTCAAAAACCGGGCCTGAATCACAGACAACCATTTGATGGTGTTTTGGAGAGATTTAATGCTAGTGAGCTTTATAAAAGGTACCTTTAATAGCTGTAAGGGTTTAATGATCTTAGTAAAGCTATATTATAAATCTATTATATTAGAAAATAGACACATTTATATTTATTATATTTATATAAAAAATATTTATTTTAAAATAAGTAAGTAAAGTTCCTTTACCTGCAGTTGCTTTGGGTTTACGATGCACTGAAAGTTACTGTTGGTGTCACGTTTGGGTTTAATTTCCTACTAGAGTAGGCCTAGCCCAGTGGTTCTCAATTACTTTCTGTCATGCCCCCCCTAGGGGACAGAAACGTTTTCGTGCCCCCCCTAAATTGAAATACTGTTGAGAACCTGCTAATATTTATTTATTTATCTGTACAAAACCACTGTATGAGTTTCTGGCACGAGCATTCTGCATACAATCACCTTATTATCAAATTAGATAACAAAAATTAGCTGAGATAACTTCTGCAGCAAAAAAATTCAAAGTTTCAGTTGTTTTTTGTAACATTTAAACAAGACTGCTCAGTCTGTGTGAATCTCAGGACAGAGAAACAAGAGCAAATGATTCACTGAGGTTTGCATTTTATTCAACATTTTTTAAACTGTAAACATAGTTAAGGTGGTGTTTTTTTATTATTATAGGCCAATAGGCCTTCTGTGATGCGATAACCAATAATTCATTAATGTTATTATTAGTCTACTAACTTGCTTGATTTATTTTTAAATAGCCTACAGAGACACTAGGAGAAACACGTGGACAGTTATTTACTGCAAATCGCGGCCTTTCACGCGGATATGCCCATACACAAGCACACATCCTAGCAAAAAAAAAAAAAAAACATTTTATTTTATTTATTTTCTTTTTTTTGTTCGGTTGGAATTCAATGCAGCCCGCGCCCCCCCTGACAACTCACGGCGCCCCCCCAGGGGGGCGCGCCCCACCATTTGAGAAGCACTGGCCTAGCCTATATGTGGCGCTTCGCAGCATCTCCTCCGTTCCACAGGTCCGCTACTGTATAGTTGCGCGTCTCGCCTTTTTCCTTCCGCATGCACTTTACGATTTTGCCGGCTGTTGTTTCTAAATTGTGAATTTCCTGGTTTGTCGCTGTCTGACTATTGCGGCATAGTCCGCCGTTGAGAGAAATACAGTGAGAGTGCATGGCGTGCAGCTGTTCAATGAGGATATTTTTTCCGATTCAAATCATTGTAAAATTTTCAATGAATAGACCTATGTGGCGCTATTGTAGGTTAATTGTGAACGAATGTGTGGGAAACCCTGCAGTATCTTGGTTTCATGTTAAATCAGTGTCACTTGTCATTAATTGTATATAAAAACTCTTTACTTTAATACAGCGACACAATATGGATATCTCCCACAGTGTTTCTATTATAAATTCACTCTTAGCTCTCATTCCCTCTCAGCCAATCACTGTGGGCATAGAAGGTATGAACATGACATCATCCATAGCAACAGGGTCAACACCGCCCTCTAGACTTAGCTTAGGAGTCCCTCCCATTCCTTAGTAAAAGTTGGTCTTATCAGCTTTGTGAATAGGTTTTAAGAAATTACTCCTTACTAAGAACTTTTAGTGCTCCTTAGGAGTACTCTTAGTGCTAAGATAAAATGTTTTGTGAATACGGCCCCAGATCAATGTCAAAATCACTAGCTCAAAATACGCATAGCACTGGCAGGCCTGACAGCTGGCAAAAGGATGGTTGCGGTGCGATGGAAGCCTCCCCACTATACCTTGCCATCAGACACTGGGTCCTCACTTTTTTGGATGCAATTTATCTTCTTCTTGATCAGCAGGATTTCAACAGCATTAACCTGTTATTCATAAATACAGCATTTTACTGTTCCTTAACCTTTATTTTACCTAACAGTAAAGTTTTTCAAAAATACTGCACTTTCCTGTTAATTTACCATTAAACTTGGAAGAGACAACTTCACTTGAGCTGCCTGCACATGTGAAGTTGATACAATGTGCTTCATTAATCCTCATCCATTTTACTAATTATTTGGTGAATAGCAAATGTATTTAATTCATAAACCGGTGCACAGTCTATCAGTGATAGTGTTTCAGTCATGGCATCAGCAAAAATCAAATGATTTGTTTAAGATTGGTTGACTCCCAAAAAGTTCTCAGCCAACTTTTAGCTGAGGCCTTTGCACAAAACCAAGATAAGGGATGAACCTTATCCTGGCTTGCTTTGGCCATGATTCAGTTGCACACAACCTGAGACATACTGTAAGTTACCATGGAAATGTATCCATTATGTTTAGCCTGATCCTGAACAGGCTGAATGTAAAGGATAAACTTATAAGTTGCCTGATTGGTTCAGTCAGCTGTTACTCCAATCTGAAATCAAGGTGTTTAACAGTTATTCCATGATCGTCTGTGTACAGCTTTATTTTTATTAGTCTGTTTTAAAGTACCAAAAGGCCTGAAATATTTCACTTTGTGTAGTGAATCTATGGAAGTTTCACTTTCTGAATGGACTGTCCATGATATTCTATTTTTTTAGATGCACCTGTAGACTGCTCACTGTCAACAATTTTATCATTAAACAATGCGGGGGCATCAAGATCATTTATTTGGTAGAGAATACAGGTCCTCTATGGAATTAAATGCAATCTAGACAATACTCTGTCAAGGCTGGCTTTATCAATCATCCTGGATATCTGAATTCCACTTTTGTGCAATGAAAACCTATGTTGAGTTTTTTTTGTATACCTTGTTTGAATGTGTAAGCTTTAGCTGCCATGCTACGTATAGCTCTAATGTACGAGATCATACCAATGTTTGCAAAAGTGGAGGCATGCATGGTCTCTGTACATTAGAGCTATACGTAGCATGGCAGCTAAAGCTTACACATTCAAACAAGGTATACAAAAAAAAACTCAACTTAGGTTTTTACATTGTTCATACAATCATCGACTTTATCATCATTGAGCAATATAGAATGCACTTCTCAGTTTTTAACATTTGAACAGATCAGTGAAGTGAAAGCCTGATTGGTCCTCTTATCTACATACTGTATAGGGCAATGATTGGTGCTTCGCAGAACAATGTTTCATTTGGGACCACAGAGTCAGGTAAAACAGTGTAGGCCTAATCCTAGATTTGTTGCTTGAAATGTTATCCTTTGAATAGTATTGTTGCTCAGCTGGCTAGCTAAAATTCTTTCTGCGTTATACACTAGCAATTAACTGAACTTAATCACATTGTATAAATTGAAACTTTTACCCTACATTTGCTAATGAGTAGGCCGCTTCTGTTTTATGTCTACGCCTGAGTTGGTTCTTCAGATGAATTTGCTGTACATGATGTCAACTGCCACACATATCAACTTCTTCTACAACTAAACCAACCAACGAAGTGTCCAAAAAAGGGGAACATTTTGATTGTGCAAAACATTTGGCACCAGTTTATTCATCATTTTTAACTTAGCACAAATAAGATCACATTTTTGCCAAGAATTTCAGTGCAGATATAAAAAGACATGCATACTAAATATACTGTGACAAATGTCTTTGTGTCCGTTTCTTCCTCACACAAAAAAAGAGCAGAACAGCATCATGTGCTTGCAGGGTGTGAGCCGACCAGCCGAAAGTAAAAACGCATTTATTTATTTTTACACTGAAAATAAAATGTTACCTGCTCCATAACATCACTCAATGGGAACTCCAGAGGATGAACCCTTTGCTAGCCTAGCATCAAATAACACACACGAGCACTCACACACAAACACGGGCCTAGAGACAGGCTGCTTCACACGAGAAAAACACAACAAAAAAGCACAGCAGGAGGCACTGGGAGGACCGCTCCACAACATAGCAGACACAAACAAAAGGGAAAAAGGTCTGACTTAGGGTCAAACTCATGTTTTTGCAAAAGTCTAGTGGTTATGTCAGTCAGCTCTAGAAAAATATATCCTCTTTTTTGTTGTTGTTGCTAGTAATAATTCTAATGTATGGTTCAATCATGTTCAGTGGCAGTCTTACTAGTGCCCCTGTTTGGCAGCACAGGGGACATTATGGGAAACAACACAACGAGACCTCCTGGTAATCAAGGTCAAACAAGGTTTTAAAGGTGAAATTTGAAGCATCAGAGAAGCGCAGAAGACAAGGACTGGACACTGATGAACTGTGACGCCACATCAACATGCTAGGATCTATAAAAAAAAAAGAAACAGACAAACACAACAGGGAGACAAACCTAGGTTAAACAGCAATGGAACACATACAAGAGAGAGAGAGAGAGAGAGAGAGAGAGAGAGAGAGAGAGAGAGAAGAAGCCGAAGCATTGATTAAAGTGTCAACACTTAACAGTCAGTGTGGGGGACAGAGTGAGGTCGAGACACATGCTGCACAGAAATGTGGTGGATGAGGAACAGCAACGACACACATATCAATGCCCACAGCATGGAGGTACCATCAAAACACAGCTCATCACATTTAACGGCCATTAGAATAAAACTAAGACTTTTTTCTCAAGGATCTGGTAAAACCACTTAGAATTTATGTTAACCATGCACTTAAAAAACAATGTAAACAATGTATTGCTACCTCACATTCGTAGGTGGATGTGGACTATGATTTTCAAAATGGGGTATTTACTACCAATACCAGCAGATACACATGTTATATCCAATTGACTTACTACCATTTTATGCCATTGAAGTAACCATGAGATCTCTGGTTCGATCCCCGGCACAGGACAGGAGGGTGTTAGTAGTAAAACTAGTAGTGGCTGGTATTACATCTTGCGGTGCCCACCATCTCTGTCATTGTGTACTTGAGGTAGACACTTAACCCCAATCTGCTCCAGGGGCCACTGTACTACGGCTGACCCTGCGCTCTGACCCCCTCTGGAGTGTGGTAACTTGAGAGGTGATATGAGAAAAGATTAATTTCAATGGACTAATAAAGAAAACTTAACTTAACTACTTTCATTTCTGTGGGTCATCAATATTTTTTAGAAGACTCTACTCTTATTGAAAATTGATTCAAATTCAACCAAAATGCAACTTTGACAAACGTTGCTGTTTGCTCTGATGGATTTAATCATTTGTGAACGTTTCTAAACTTTGCCATTGCCTTTGCATGCCATAAAGAAAACCAATGGCTGCCTGGAATAGAAGGAACAATTCATGTGAAACGACGTGCAGTTGAAAATGTCCAGCACATATCTATATTTCTGTCATATTCAATTTGTCAATTCCTACGCCTCCGACTATGACACATTCTATTTACCCACCAACTAAAAAGGGGAAGTTTGGTTATATTCTCTATTACATAGCTCAACAAACAATCCACAAATCCAACTAACAAGTGTGTGTATCTAAAGCCTGAGGTATCTTAGTCCCTTGTGCCATTGTTGCCTGAAAATGATTAGAAACACATCAGTGAGCCACACTGTTGCACTGGCAGACATGTTCCTTCATCACCATGAACACACACACTAGTTTATTTGGACTTTATCCCCCCTGCTGAAACACTAAATACACCGCCAAATGTGGACTAATTCCTCACTGAAAATAGTCCCAAAAAAGTACACAATTTACTCAAAATTGAGTAATCTTTTAAGGACACAATTTCCAAAATGAAACTCTATATTTGTGAGCTGTTTCTTAAGATGTAAGTCTTTAGTGGGCCTGAGCCATGCACAACAGACAGACAGACAGACAGACAGACAGACAGACAGACAGACAGACAGACAGACAGACAGACAGACAGACAGACAGACAGACAGACAGACAGACAGACAGACGGAGAGTAGGGAAGTTAAAAACTACAGAGAGATGGTTTGGGTCTTTTGGTTAAATTGAGTTAAATTAAGCATTTAAGTTATCTCTTCCTTTTAAGGAAACGCAGCCATGGTAACCTCTGATGTGATTGTAAGAATAGCAGTATGACGGACACATTTTTATTATGACAAGTTATCCCAGCAAAAGATAATTAGATGGCTCAAATGTAGCCAATTTCCTAAAGAACGTAAGCGATTTAGTTGGCTTTAAAACTCTAAAATTCAGCGACATTTGTAGTGTACCTAAGTTTTTAAATTGCTACAGTGCAGTCATGTATCTGTAAAGTGATTAATAGCATTATCCTAGCTGCTAACAACGACAGAGAGGAAAGTTTGTGTCCATTATTCAAATAGATTTTCAACAGTGTGAAGAATGATTTTATCAGTCACCTTTAACCTGACCACTTCTAAACAGAACTTCACAAACACAGAATCAAACAGTAGTGTTAAAGAAAAACACAGCTATGACTACAACGTTCCACAATACACAATATTTTTATGATATATTATCAAAGCTCTAGCATGAGTTAAATCTTACACAAGGATGAATTACCCTGCAGCAGTGAGGTCATTTTCACTTCACAAACTTTTACGCTGACTCAATCTTTGGACTTGGAATCAGTTTTAAAACTATAAACAAACCCAGGACTTTGTAAATAAAACATGAGTTGAATATTTTTTATTTTTTGGCATTTTTATGCTTTATTGATAGTGTAGAGACAGAGTTGAAATGGGGCAGAGAGAGGAGTGACATGCAGAGAACAACCAAGGGCTGGAATCGAACCCGGGTCACCTGCTGGCCGAGGCCCATGGGGGGGACGCCCTGCCAACTGAGCTAAGGGCGCCCCCTAGTTGACTATTTTTAATAAATAACTTTTAGAATAAACTATGCCCCCTCTGTGTTTTGGATAGAATTAGGAATTTATTCAGATGAAGGCATGCATGACATAGAGGGGCTTGTAGTAGCACTAATGGGTCCTACACACACACACAAACACACACACACAATGCTACAATGACACGTACAACGCAGAACAAGCAGGGAGACGACACACACCAGGAGATCCAATGGAGTTGTTGGACTTCAACATTTGTCTTTCCAAATAATTTCAATTCAGATAAATAATTTAGGCAATAAATAGTTCCCCAACACATATAGGAAGTATAAAACCTATATAAAAATAGAAAAGGCATAATAGTTTAAATATACATCTCAACAGTTGTCTTGCTTCCTAGTTCTATAAAAAAAGAAATATTTGAATATGAATCCTCCAATTGTAGAAGACAGTCAGTGAGAGACATAGTGCTATAGCACCCTACAGGTTAGCTCGTTCTAGCTAGCAGAACACTAAGGGATGTTTAAGAAAAACACCTAGATTCAAGGTAGAAATAAGAACCAGAGAATGTTTTATACACAAAGCATTTCTTCTGCATTAAACAGTCTTGGATATTAAGATGAGTGGAACAAGCCTATGATGTTTGGTTTTTATTGCCAAATTCTCACAGAAATCCTCGCTACAGCTGACAGTGTTGTTCTTCACAGACCTTTGACCTGTCACTCAATGAGCAGTAGGAGGAGCCCCGCCAAAACACGCTGTCGTCTGGAAAAGTTAGTGTGTCTCACTAGCCTTCAGGTAAAGACAAGTACAATATATGTCATGATCTGCATGAAAATATCAAATCCAGCCAATGTTTTTCTATACAACACAACCCATATGCAAATGTTTAACCATTCACCTGAGGCCACGTGTTGATTGAAAGCCATAGCAACAGCTGCTACACCCAGACAACATGTCACAATCAGTGGGTCACGTTAGAAACAGGTGGCAGTCCTGTGAGACACTGAACAGAGACAACGTGAGGACATTTGTGTCCAAATATCTCCAGTTTTTTGGTGGACCTCCTCTTTATGAACAATCTGAGCTTCTGTACATAACCTTACATTGAACTTTACAACTACTTTTAGGTGTATCCCACACACATTGTCTCCATTTTAAGAGACGATACAAAACCAAAAATACACAATTAGGGGGACAACCACACGTTTTGTTTTGTGAAAATGTCACAGAAAACCTAGTAATGATGTTTAGCTCTGTAGGTTCAAAGCTGCTGCCTAACTGTCAGCAGCTTTACGTTCTGTATGTGGATGGTGTGAGGGAGGGGAGGGGGAACAAGTTAAAAAAAAAAAAAAAAAAAAAAAAAAAGGATTTGGCACCGGACTGTCAATGTGCAACGCAACCTAACAATCAACTCATATGTGTATAATATACCACAGCAAACATTTCAACTTAAATGAAAATACGCCATTTTTTCTCTTATTTCTTAAAGGAAAAAACAAAGTGCATAAACCACAACATAACACAGGAAGAATCCAGTCCGGCCTGATAAAACCTTTTTCATGTACCCTTGACGTGTGTCTTTTCCTGGACATATTCTAATGGCCCAGGAGAGGCAGTGCAGCAGACATCACCCTGTAATGCACACACACGTTTTTCTGAGTGGACCAAGTCTTAGTAGGTTAATCAGACTCAACTTACCATGACACCACCCTGCCTAACTAAAGCCTGCAGTGCCTCTCTGAACCTTTCAGTAGGGCTTGCTGTCGTTCTTTGAGCGCTTCAGCTGCACTTTCAGCCTCTTCATACCGATCTGGAACCCATTCATGGACTGGATAGCTGCCTGGGAGGACACGGGGTTGTCATAGCTCACAAAGCCTGGAAGAGAATACAAACACTCCATTGGCAACAGAAGACAGCTTTGCAATCTGGCAGTGACAAGAATGATTGCAAATTAAACTTATCCCCACATTATCTATAGGAGTACGCCATTCTGCCAAAACTTCTACAAAACAACTAGGACAGTGGTTGAATCAAAATAAGGGAATGCTTAAAGTAACATTTCTCTGTCTTAAAACAAAAGGCAGGTGCCTGTATGTAAATTAAAAGTTTTTTTGTGTGTTGTATTCACTCCTCCTCCAAAAGAAGGACTTTGGCACTTGAAGGACTTACTGAAGAGAACTATAGGCTACTTCATTTGTCAAAGTCATACTGCTGAAGCACCTTATTGGCTTTAGATACACTTTCGAATATCGAATATCACTCAATCATTGTCAACCGCTTGTCCGGAGTCGGGTCGCGGGAGCAACAGCTCCAGCAGAAGACCCCAAACTTCCCTTTCCGGGTCCAGATTAACCAGCTCTGACTGGGGGATCCCAAGGCGTTCCCATTGTGGAGATAAAATCTCTACTGCTAGTCCTAGGACTTCCCCAAGGCCTCCTCCCAGCTGGCGTGCCTGGAACACCTCCCCAAGGAGGCGCCCAGGGGGCATCCTTACCAGATGCCCGAACCACCTCAACTGGCTCCTTTTGACGCAAAGGAGTGGCTTCTAAGGGAATCGCCAGGCACCCTCCTGAGAAAACCCATTTCGACCACTTGTACCAGCGATCGCGTTCTTTCGGTCATTACCCAGTGTTAATGACCATAGGTGAGGGTGGGAACGAAGATCTAAAGCTTTGCCTTCCAACTCAGCTCTCTTTTGTCACAAAGGTGCAGTAAAGCGAGTGCAACACCAACCCCTCCTCAGATTCTCCGGCCAATCTCACCCTCCATTGTTCCCTCACTAGTAAACAAGACCCCGAGGTACTTGAACTCCTTCGCTTGGGGTAAGGATGCATTCCCTACCTGGAGTATCCATCAGTTAAATATTGAAAACTATGGCCTCAGATTTAGATGTGCTGATCCGTATCCCAACTGCTTCTCACTTGGCTACAAACTGATCCAGTGAGAGCTAAAGGTCACAGACTGATGATGCCATCAGGACCACATCATCCGCAAACGATGAGAAGCGATGAGATACTTAGCCCATTAAACTGCAACCCTTCGGCACCACGACTGCGCCTGGATACCCTGTCCATGAATATCACAAACAGGATTGGAGGCCAACCCCCACAGGAAACAAGTTTGATTTACTGCCGAGAATCTGGACACAGCTCTCGCTTTGAGCGTACAGAGATTGGATGGCCCTGAGAAGGGACCCCCTCACCCCATACTCTGTCAGCACCACCCACAGTATCTCTCTGGGAACCCGGTCATACGCCTTCTCCAGATCCACAAAACACATGTAGACCGGATAAGCATACTCCGAGGCCCCCTCCGGGAACTTGCAGGATTGAAAAGCTGGTCCGTTGTTCCACGGCCAGAACAGATTCCGCATTGTTCATCTGTGTATGGACTATCGGCCGAACTCTCCTTTCCAGCCCCTTGGAGTAGACTTTACCATGGAGGCTGAGGGCGATGACCTTGTAGTTGGCACACACTCTCAGATCCCCTTTATGAACAGGGGAACCACCATGCCTGTCTGCCACCCTTTGGCGTTTCTGGACCCCCCCGGGGCTTTGCGTGATACAGTATGACAGAAATTAGAATAGTATCTTTTTTATATTATTTAAAATCCGTTCATTGGATTTTGCACTTGTTTATGGTAAAGACTGGGGGTAGGACTTGACAAGACTTGCACAATAGCTCAACAAATGGAAACACTCCCAGCACAGCAGATGGAACCACAGAGACAGCTAAAGCCAATTTCAAAGGAAGGATATATGAAAATTGGGCCCTTAAAAGTTTGAAGTTGGAATACAGTTATATTTTCAACAGAGCACTACAAGATCCAGGGGGGAGTAATATCGTATTGACGCAAAGAAGGCTTATTCTCCATTATGTTGAGTAAACTCACCAAAACACTTGCTGAGGTTTGTCTGTTTGTCAATGAAGACTTTAGCAGAGATAACATTTCCAAAGGGCATAAACATCTGGAGCAGGTCCTGGTCTCCAAACTCCTGGGGCAGGTGGTAGATGAA
Source organism: Ammodytes marinus (assembly GCF_949987685.1). Taxonomy (NCBI): domain Eukaryota; kingdom Metazoa; phylum Chordata; class Actinopteri; order Uranoscopiformes; family Ammodytidae; genus Ammodytes; species Ammodytes marinus. The sequence goes on along the minus strand of NC_137230.1, from coordinate 3,574,008 downwards.
CAAGTTGGCCCCTTCTGGACCTGCCAATCAATAAGTCAATTTTACCAATCATATTAAACATAAAAACAATTTATTTAAAAGGTGGAGTCAACATCAGTGAATATCTCCTCACAATCCGGTACCGTCTGTAAACAGGCATGAAAAATAAGGGGCCCACCGTAGCTAGCGACATGCCTGTTTACAGAGCCTAGTCTGTGTATTCACACAGATTATTTTTTAAGCATACAAAATGGACAGGCAAGGGATTGTGACAAGATTTTTACAGATTTTGACAAAAATTTGTTGACAAGCATGGTCCAGAATCGATGACTCCACCTTTAATTATATTTTCATAAATTTACACAAGGCATATATCGAAATTGGACTTTTCGCATATCTCCTCTCAAGTTTTCTACTTTGGAGAGGGTCAGAGCGCAGGGTCAGCCATACTAAAGCCTCCCTGGAGCAGTTTGGGATTAAGTGTCTTGCTCAAGGACACAATGGTAGAGATGGTGGGCACCGTAGATGTAATACAAGCCACCACTTGTTTTATTACCAACACCCTCCTGTTCGGTGCCGGGGATCCAACCAGTGACCTCATGGTTACTGGTCGGCCCCTCTTTCCTCTAGGTCATCATCCCGCCTTCAGAAGAAGAGGGCTCTCCTTATATACTTTAGAGTTGTTCTGCTGACATTTTCCGTGTTTTCACGTGTCCGCTGCTCAATTAGAGCAGTGGCAGCAAATGCTTTGTCTTTACTTGAATATAATAAACTTTTGTTGCTACATTTCTCTGGGTGTATATGCGTTTCAAAGGAGCAATCAATCTCACAGCACTGCTGCTGTGATTAATCTGTATGTATTTAAGATGATTATCTTAAGAAACAAAATGCAAATGAAAATACTTATGCCATGAATTCAGTCTAATTAAAAGACAGTTCAGAAAGAACTGTAATAGTCCATCCCCTTCCCCCATCCCTCCCTCGCTTCTCTCTCACAAGCAAACCCAAAAATGTATGAATGAAATGCATAATTTAAAATATAATTAAATTATTTTTGTTAAAATGTACAAGTTTAACAATTGAAATGATAGAACTGCTGTGATTAGTATGTAACTTGTAGTTTATGTGGAGCAGCGCTGAGGTTACAATGTAGAATCTGTGTGCACGCCCATGACCCCAGGGGGCTCCATAGGACCACATAAGGCATTCATGATTAAAAAAAGATATACATACTGTATGTATATAGAAATCAAATGAGATCATTGGAGGACATTTACACACAAACAAGCACAAGCTTTCTGTTATGGACTTGAGTGTGTTTTAAACGGAGCTGATAGTATGATCATCTGTGGTCATGTCAGAGAGAAGTGGGGAGCGTCTTACCGGTGCTGGGTTGGTCGCTGGCTGATGCAGTAGATTTAAAACAAGACAAAATCCTTAGCAGAAGGTCAGATCAACACACAGCACACACACCTCTCTACAATACTGCTGCCCACAACAGTACTGTCAAACAAGTATCACAAAATACTATGGAATTCTCCATTCCCATTCAAAACTGTTTCTTTGTAATCAAGCATTGAACATGCTTAACCATGTTGTAAGTATAAAAACTATTTCTTTAACCTGCAAAGGGTACAGTAGTTCTTTAGTAAATAGCTCACCAACTATTCCTGCTCTCCTAACAGCCCTTTACCACTCCCAGTCCCCTCATCCTGTGCCCATAGAACCCACCTTCCTTCTGGCTGCCTGCGGCGGACACACTCTGTTGGGACAGCAGGCTCTGGTTGTAGAGGCTGGGCAGAGCTGCAGCAGCAGCGTACTGCTGGATGCCTGAGTAGGCCTGGCTCAGAGCCTCCATGGTGCTGCCCGAGCCGTTAGACAGACCAGAGGAGCCCAGGCTGCCATTCAGTGCTGCCATACCTACAACAGGGTGAAAAGAAATCAAGAAAATGGGTGAATATGGGTCCCATTTACAAGACAACCTCATTTGCTCTGTAAATCATTATGACAAAGGTCATAATTGGCTAGTTTCCAATGCCCATACTTTCCTGCTATTTAGTATGGTAGAAAAGATGTAGGATGTCCCAATATATCTGGGCAGATTAGGCATGCTTAAAACTAGCTGGACGTCCCACGAAATCCGGTCGTAATTTTAAGTGTGGAAACCAGCATGCTTTTTTGGGCATTTCTGACCCAGAATCCACTTCACAGTGAAAGTCACTTCACATAGACTGAGCCTCCGATTAAAAACAACCAGCGATGAGTTGGATATATAAGCAAGAGGCAAGTTCAAGGTGCGATGTTATGATGAAATAAATAGGTAAAAAGTATCCCAATTGTAGCATACTGCATGCTGATTACATTATTTTTATGGTCAGCTGCAGTATGTAGAATAATAAAAAGAAACGAGTATGCCATTTGGATCACAGCGAAAGATTAACATCAAGCATACTGGCCCATGGTCATGTGATGACTGTGATCAGCACAGGTCTAGCTGAGGGTCCGTACCTGCCAGGGAGCCCATGTTGAGACCGGCTCCAGCCCCAGCAGCCAGAGACTGCAGGGCCCCCAGAGAAGCCATGGTGTTCATAGAGGAGTTACTGCTGGAGGTGGGAGAGGAGCCTGCATGGGGGAAAGAATACCAATGTTACAATAACACACACTGGAATGCTGTGTTGCAGTGCTACACTTTGTGTCTTATAGTTCAGCAATGTAAACATTTTCACAGGATCATTTTAGAAAAATGTATGATATGGGGCGCCCTTAGCTCAGTTGGTAGGGCGTCCCCCCCGGACCGGGCCCAGCAGCAGACCCGGGTTCAATTCCCGCCCGCGGTCGTTCTCTGCATGTCACTCCCCTCTCTGACCCATTTCACCTCTGTCTCTCTGCACTATCAATAATCAATAAAGCATAAAAATGCCCAAAAAATATCTTTAAAAAAGTAAAAATCAAATTTATGATATAGTATATGAAAGGAATTAAAACATAAGTAAACTCAGAAAAACTTTGTTAGGAGATTTAATGTTTGATAAGCAAATGTTGTCAATTCCTGCAGGCTTTTGACAGTTTATTCTGAAATGAAATAGTTAACATATTACAGTATTTATACATTGTAGACACCTGAGAGTAGGATTTCTGAGACCATGTGTTGGAGGATTATGTGGATGGATATTTTTTACCTGAGCTTGTTAGTGCACTGAGCGGGCTACTAGATGATGTCATGCCGCTGGAGCCTGTGGGCGGGGCCTGTGTGGCAGAGGCTGCTGCTGCTAAAGCAGCCAGGTTCTGCATGGCATTTAGACCTGACAGACACACACACAGTTAAGCTCAAGACTCCATTCAACGCTTCCTTTTACCACTACTAAAAACACATATACGGTATGAGGTTTGCTAGCTGTATGCATGTGAGTCTGGACTCACATTTTGACATGAACCTCATGAACAATCAGGCCAGGACTGAGATTATTATTAAAGGAGTAGTTCAACTTTTTTAATTTTTAGCTTTTTGACTCACTCCCCGGCTCAAGAAAAGACGACAAAAAACGTTTCTTTGTGTGCATTATTATATCTAGAAATGGGAAAAGGTCGCTCATCCAGGTTAGCTTAGCTGGTAGTCATGGGGAGCAGGTCAAAAGATAATCTTTACAACATCACTTGATGTTTCTGTGTGCTTGTTGGGACTTATTCATTTACCAGGTCACTCTATATTTTTAAATGTTTTGTCCTTTTAGAATCAAATACATCCTGGAAAAAACACCACACTGTGACACTATTTGGTTCTAAAAAGACATAAAGTGTGGTATAGTCAAATGTTTCATTATAATAGATTTCGGTTTCAGCCAGGAATTTGTGTGTGTGAATGGGAATATTTTCTCGACCAGGGTCTGCAACCTCTGAGAGATAGTCCAGACGGCATGGATATTTGATGTGTGTGTGAGAGTGTGTCTGTCTGTCTCTTTGTCTGTGTGTGTGTGTGTGTGTGTGTGTGTGTGTGTGTGTGTGTGTGTGTGTGTGTGTGTGTGTGTGTGTGTGTGTGTGTGTGTGTGTGTGTGTGTACCTGATACAGGGTGCAGGTTGTTGAGTGCATTCCCTGTGGAGGCTGACTGCTGCAGCAACTGTAGGTAGAGCTACAGCCAGGAGGAGAAACAGTATGAGAAAACAACAGGCTGGAGTGGAAGAAAGTGACAGCCAACTTTATTTAAACAGATCAAACTGCTCTGTCCATAAGCAGCATTACAATGAACACACATGGAGAGCGACGGACACACACTCACTGCTAGATACTGTGGCCCCAGGCTGTTGAGCCCAGTGAGATTGCCCCACATGGAAGCAGCACTGAGCTGCTGCATCTGCTGCTGCAGCTGCTGGGCCATGCGCTTCTGCTCCTTGTCCTTCTGAGTGTCTGCAAACTTCACCACGATGGGTGAGGAACAACCCTATCAACAAAGGGGGGATTTTTAACTCTGACAGCCTCATAGACATGTCGTTAGCCTCATAGCATAATTGCCTAAATCATATTTACTCTACTCTACTGTTACTCTACTCTGCATCTACTTTACCCTTACTCTATAACCCTTAAAATATGACTTAAGCAATTATGCTATTAGGTTAACGAAAAGTAGATGTAGAGTAGAGTAGATGTAGAATAGAGTAGTAGGCAATTATGCTATGAGGCTAACGATATACAGAATTAAGTTGCAATCTAAAAGGTGTCAGCATTTCTGGAGAATGCTTGTCACTTTTTGTCAAAATCAGTGAATGTCTCCTCACGATCCGCTTACCTGTCCGTTATGTGTGTGCATTGACGGGCATGTTGCTAGCTACAGTGGGCCCCTTCACTTTGTTTACATACCAGTTTACAGTGTATTAACATTAGATTTTTTCCTGGCACACACACAGCACGTACAGGTAGCGCAGCGTGAAGCAATATTCACTTATTTTGACAAAAAGTGATTTTGACAACAAGCATTCACCAGAATTTCTGAAACTGCATTAAGGTCAAATAATAAAACAATATTTCAGAAAGCTCTGCTTGTTGAGTGATGCTCAGCTGTTTTTCTTCTTAAAAATATTAACAATATAGAAAATGTAATAAACAGAATTTGAAGTTGAAAATCACCTCCATGGTCTGGGACTGGTGCATGGACTTGATGGCCGACTGGGCCATTTGTCTAGCTGTGAACGTCACGAATGCACAACCTGAAAGAGAGAAGAACAATATATCAGGATTCATACAGATCTTTCTCTGAGGAATATTCTGTTTTTGAGCTCTACAGCATGGTGTCAGCTAAGTCAGAGTTCTTCACCTTTAGGACACAGCACAACTACGACTGGTTCGGTTTGAGACCCGAAGCTATATTTTTATTTAATTCATTTTTCCTCACTGGCCATTAGCTCACCAGGCTAATACAAAGCATTGGTTATGCTATTTCAGAACTTTTCCAAAGTTTATTGTATATCTACTAGCAACTAGGGTTGCAAAGGTGTAGAAAGTTTCCAGTAAATTTTAACTTTTTGTGAATATTCAAAATTGGGAATTATGGGAATTAACTAGAAATGGGGTTTATTTAAATGATCTGTATCATATCCAAACATAAATATAAACATATTAACATTATGTTTTGTCATAGGCAGACATCCACGCACAATCATACAATTAAAAAACATTACATTTCAACAGATTTAGATGTAAGTAAAACTTTATCAAGTTTTGATTCTTTTATTGAACAATCAACAATTTCACTGAAACAACAAAAAGATGAATGTTGAGTAAAATGTTAGTCAACTCCCGAACCCACCCATTATTTAAATAAGTAAAATCCCCCCCCCCCCCATGTGATGTAGAAATGCACAGTGCATGTAGGGGGCGTGGCCTCAGTACCCCTGCCGAAAGCAGTGTGCTATGTGCATGTGATTGAGAAATAGTATAGATATTCTCAAGTGTGCTTGCATGAAAGCTGGTTGTTTTAGTCAAGATTATGCTTTAAAATATTTTCCCCAACTATATTCAAAACCATTGTTAAAGCCTCTGTAAACCTGTAAAGTCTAAAATAGTACAAATCAATGATATCAAAGTTGTGTGTCTGGTATTACGTTTACGGTGCCCACCATCTCTACCATTGTGTCCTTGAGCAAGACACTGCGGCTGACCCTGCGCTAAGACCCCCTCCGAAGTGTGGTAACTTGAGAGGGGTTATGCGGAAAGACAAATTTCAATGTAAACATTGACTAATAAAGTAACTTAACTTATAGTGGACACAACAAGTGTGTAAGTGTGTGTGTTATAAGAATAGTGTATGCCCTACCTCGGCTCAGGCCGTCCGGGCCTCTTAGTATCCTGCACTCCTCTATCTGTCCGTACGGAGAGAACATGAGTCGGATGTCGTTCTCGTTACACTTCTTGGAGATCATTCCGATGAACAGCTTCCTGTCCTCCACTGCTGTATTTAACACAACACAACATCAAACACACCTGCTCTGTGTCAAGGTTAATGGGGCAATACAATGTTCAACATGCACACGTTTAAATGGCCTTTTAACAGTGAAGAAGTAAATGATGAATGGAAAAAGTTTGACCATTCTAAAGTACATTAGCATAATACAGGGTTATGACTGTTCAAGCAATAAGCTTTAATACGTTTAGCGTTATCATTATTGACAGATTCACACAGAGTCGTCAAAGGAGAAAGAAAACAGATGGAGATGCTAGAAAATCCTTACCATTGTTTTTCTCGCTGTCAGCTGGCTTCATCTGGATTGGGTGGTGCATCTGAACAAGGCCACAAATAACATTAGTATTAAGTAACACTGTTTCAAACAACAACACAAACAACAGGTACAGCCAATAGCAAATTACAGTAAGAAGATTTGTTTTATTATTGGACGGTTTTGAGTTCCAAATGTAATTTATAAAGCTCTTGCAGACCTAATTGTTAACTGTGAACACTCCAAAAACTGAAACACTGTGCGAATGATTCAGTGGAACAGAAAATCTATTTTCTTGATTTAAAATGAAATCATCAGTACAAAGGAACATCCATTAATAAGTGTATTGATTGGACATTAGAAAAGAACACACCCTGGGTCCCACAATTTGCACTACATGTCATGACAACGAAGCTATGAAGCCAAAGGAACTCTCTGTAGACCTCTGCAATAAAATAGTGGCGAGCTATAGATCATGGAAGGGTATAAGTTGTGTGTAGTTATGCTGATAGTAGTCAACAAACGGGCTGGCTACACTGTGAATATGGTTCAGCACAAACTCAAATGGATGATTTGAATGAAAAAAGAACATATGAATCTTAGGGGGAAGTGGACAAAGTGGGAGGACACAGACACTTCACCTGCGTTCCAATCCCCATACTTCCTGTTATTTAGTATGGTAGAAAAAATGTATTCGATTTGGAACGCAGCTGATACTAAATATCAAAGAAATACTGGTTGCATAAAGCTAGGAAAGGCCCATCATACATTAGTCCCACACCTGGGCCAGGCCAGCACACACCGCTGGTCCTGGTGAGACACCACATACAATTACTGTTTCAGGACCCTTTATAATCAGCCGCGGCCAAACTTTGATGTATGAAAACTCCAGAGATCTTTCAAGACATCCATCTTGTGGAAATGCAAGTAGTTCCAAGAGGTGATAAAAAGGTGTCTTATGCCACGTTTCCACTGAGCAGCACAGTTTGCTTGGGCAGGGCACGTTAAAGCTAGACCTGGCTAGACCTACCTTTCTTGGTAGGCAGGGTTTATGGCAGATGGCGAGAGTATATACAAAAATAATATCTGGCCTGCAAAAGTAAAATGAAACACATTTATTATCAAGTTATTTGAAATGTATTCATGACCTTCATTAATCACACCTGTGTGTTGTAGCCCATTAAGTGGTTCATATTCCAGATGCATTTTTCATTAATTCATTCCTTGAATAAGCCTTTGATCATGTTCCAGCTGGCCATCTAGTGGCTAGAGAAAAAAAATTAGGTGCCGCACGGTTTGCTTATTTATGTACCCTTTCCAACTTCTGACAGTGGAAACGCAAATAAAAGACTGCTGAGCCGCACCGTACTCAGTGGAAATGAGGCTGTATTGGCAGGTTCTAATTAAATTCCCTTACAGTTTGACCTTCGCACTGCTGACAGTTCAGTCAGCACAAACTGTAAGTGCTGGGACGTAATATTAATAAGAAGAATGGCAACAATGTACTGCATAAGAAGAATAAAAAACAGGCTTCCAACAGTCATTGTGTTTCCATGGGACAACTGGATTGGATTATCACATATACCGAACTTGGCACTCGACCGCGTCACTTGTCTGAGTATACATGGCCTTTCAAATATTCGATAAATGTCGGATGCATGGCTGTCTCCACTATGCTAGGTGGCGCTGTAGCCCTTTCAACAAGTGTTTATAGAGACACGTCCGGTTCTTTTCCAACAACAACACTATTTATTACATCGCCTCGTTCCACTTCCTTGTGAAATCCTCCGCAGGGATTCTCGAGCAAGCGCAGAACACAAACTCCGATGTGCGATATCCGATCCCTATATACAGTGGAGGAAATAAGTATTTGATCCCTCACTGATTTTGTAAGTTTGCATACTTACAATGAAATGAGCGGTCTATAAATGTAATGCTAGGTTTATTTTAACAGTGATAGACAGAATATCAAAAAGAAAATCCAGAAAATCACATAAAAAAAAAGATAGAAATAATTTTGCATTTCATTGAGAGAAATAAGTAATTGATCCCCTATCAAAACATTGCTTAGTGCTTGGTGGAGAAACCCTTGTTGGCAAGTACAGAGGTCAGACGTGTCTTGTAGTTGATGACCAGGTTTGCACACATCTCAGGATGATATTTGGACCACTCCTCTTTGCAGATCCTCTCCTAATCTTTAATGAGGACCTATGATACTTTTTGACTTTTATGACCTATAAACGTTCTTATAATGATTTATAGTCATGTTTAACCATACTAGCTTATCAAATAATGACGTACATGCATTTAGACGTATTCCCTGCTGACTGTCTGGGGTGGCTGTGCAGAGCACTAAACTCTAGGGCAGCCGGATATTCTTTTCGTCACGAAAGCGGATGTATGGTAATGCTGCTCAGGCAAGGTCCGGCCATGCCCCCACCTTCCTGCTCGAAATCTCCCCATGCGCTGCTGAAAATGTTCCGGAAGGAAGGTAACCAATCACAACGGAGTGGGGTTTGCAGGAGTGGGGAGGGGGCGGAGAAGCACAAAGCCAAGGTGTGGAGCAGACTGCTGTGCTCGCTCAGATGAGAGGAAGAGTGTACCAAAAATCTACATGGTTTTTTGTGATGTGATTCGTGTCAGGTTGCTCTATAGCAGTTTTTAACAAGAACTTAAGAACAGAAAAGTAGTATAATAGGAGATCTTTAAGGTTTCGAGGCTGTCACTTGAGCTTCAGTTCCCTCCACAGATCTATTGGATTAAGGTCCGGAGACTGGCTAGGCCACTCCATGACCTTAAGGTGCTTCTTCTTGAGCCACTCCTTTGTTGCCTTTGCAGTATTTTTAGGGTCATTGACGTGCTGGAAGACCCATTCACGACTCATTGTTACGGACCTGGCTGAGAGAAAGGTTGTCACCTAGTATTTCATGGTACATGGCCCCATCCATAGTTCCCTCGATGCAGTGAAGTCCAATTGTCCACTTGGAAGAGAATCACCCCCAAAGCATAATGCTTCAACCTCCATGCTTGACTATGGGGATGGTGTTCTTGGGGTCATAGTCAGAACTCCTCTTCCTCCAAGCATGGCGAGTCACTATGATACCAAAGAACTTGATTTTGTTTTAATCTGACCACCTCACCTTCTCCCAAGCATTCTCTGAGTCGTTAAGGTGTTCATTGGCAAACTTCAGATGGTTCTGTACATGTGCCTTCTTGAGCAGGGGGACCTGGCATTACGGCATAGTGTGTTACCAATGGTTTTCTTGGTGACTGTGGTCTCAGCTGCTTTGGGATCATAAACAAGCTCCTCCAGTGTAGATCTGGGCTGATCCCTCAACTTTCTCATGATCATTGATACCCCACAAGGGGAGATCTTGCATGGAGCCCCAGACCGAGGGACATTGATGGTCCTTGTGTTTCTTTCATTTTCAAATAATCGCACCAACAGTTGTCTCCTTCTCACCCAGCTTCTCGCCAATGGTTTTATAGTCTATTCCGGCCTTGCGCAGGTCTACAATCTTGTCCTTGATGTCCTTAGACAGCTCTTTGGTCTTGCCCATGATGGAGATGTTGGAGTTTGATTTATTGACTCTGTGGACAGGTGTCTTTTATACAGGTAACAACTTGAGACAGGTGTGTTTTATACAGGAAACTAGTTGAGATTAGGAGTACTTTTTTAAGCATGAGAACTAATCTGTGGGAGCCAGAATTCTTTATAATTGGTAAGGGATCAAATACTTATTTCACTCAATGAAATGCAAAATAATTTATATCTTTTTTTAATGTGATTTTCTGGATTTTCTTTTTGATATTCTGTCTATCACTGTTCAAATAAACCTAGCTGTAAAATTATAGACCGCTCATTTCTTTGTAAGTGGGCAAATTTACAAAATCGGTGAGGGATCAAATACTTATTTCCTCCACTGTGCAGATAGAATGCCGACTATGAACAAGTTATCTGGGAGCCGTCTTTACGGATTCTCTTTTTTGCATAGGAAATTTCCTTTCCTATCGAGATGACCCGGAAGTAGTCGGCGGATAGGCGGTTCGAATTCTCAAAATGCTTAGGAAAGGGGCCTTTAACCCTCCTTTAGCATAGGTTACTCCGGACCAACCTATGCAAAAGGAAAGGAGATAATGGTATCCCATAATCCTTTACGGCAGCAATATTTAAAGCAACAAGCCACCGACAGAGTTTACCGACTGTACACGAATACGAACAAGTGGTAAAACAGAAGAGAGGAAAAGAGAAGAGAGGAAGATTTAACTCGGCAAAAACAAACCCCCCGCCCATAAAGATAATAAATAACTCATAAAAGACCAACATCATAATAGTTATTTTCGTAGCACATAATTTACATAAAATGCCAACTTCACATTTAATTAAGATTACTGGGGGCAGTTCATTTCAACATCAACATAAGTGTAGCCTCTTTTTTTTCACATGTGAATTGGGCTTCAAGTGGACTTAAATATTCCCCTTGGTGGGGGCGCCCTTAGCTCAGTTGGTAGGGCGTCCCCCCCCATGGGCCTCGGCGAGCAGCGGACCTGGGTTCGATTCCAGCCCGCGGTCGATCTCTGCATGTCACTCCCCTCTCTGCCCCATTTCAACTCTCTATCATTTCAGCCTTAAACCACGGCGTTGATAGCTTTCGTTTCAGCACTAGGCTATGTGATTAACTATGAGCATTAAATACATGTTGCGTCTCAGATGCCGAGGACAGCAGCGAGGATGACCGAACCAGAGCATAGAGAGAGCGGAGCAGAGGAATAAAGTCACACATCAGAGTTCGGTCTATTTGCACTAGGCCTATACTGTTCATTTGCAATGAAGTAAAGTGTTTTAATCAAAGCGTTTTTATATTCGTATATGATTTTAATAATTACAATTTATTTCCTTTTAAAAACAAGATCTGGTCTTCAAATCTTTTTTCCAAACATGAGTTTTGAAAAACGGGGGTTCGTCACCTTTTATAACAGGTCCATGGACGTCACATGCGGTTGTTGCGGTGACCGCCCATGCTCTGCGATTGGCTTGAAAATATTGCAGTATTTCATCTGTGCGGTTATCGCGACAGCCCTACCGATGACGTTTAGGGTTAAGGTATAGGAAAGGAGGCTTATAGGTTAGAAGATTGGACTATTCGTAGAGGCCCTAGGTGTTCTTATCCGACTTCGCTTGTCCGTTAATGTGCCGATTTTTGTGCAAAGTAGATCGGATAAAGGTGTTACCCGATTATGAGTCTGCATGTAAACGCACTGACTATAGCTGACTTGAACCCCTAACAATAGACACAGATGCTGAATCATATCCCACAGTTTAATGGAAGAGCGCCACTCTGTATTTGATGGTTTGGTTCATGTTCACGCTCAAAAGACTAATCAACCTCCACACTGGAGCAGCATCCCCACCTTGTATGCAGCTGTTAATGACCCACTACAGAGAGTGAATAGCATGTTTCCATAGAGACCAGGGGCCTCATTTATAAAGCTTGCGGCGCACAAAAACCTTGCGTAGACGGGAAGAAATTTGCGGGAAAATGTGCGGTGACAAACGTTGGTATTTATAAAGACATTATTTGCGGAGAAGTGTGCGTATTCCTACGCCAACCTTCGACCATGCGTAGAGCTACCGCAAGGTTTTCCTGACTCGGGGAATCAGCGACACTCAATGGCAACACCACGAAATAAAGCTCAGTCATCAGAAAAACACAGACAAATTATGCTTGGCACCCAATATATTTAGTCAATAAAATATATAAGCTTACCTATAGTTGCGAATATATGGCTACTGTAGTCTATGGCATGCAGTTGTGATGTAGGTTGAATTACTTATCAAGTAGCCTAGGTCTACATGCTTTGGTTATATTTTATAAGTTGAATCTTATAGCGCTACTTTATAATAATATCCTATACGTCGGGAGGTGTTTCCGTGAGTGCACAGCGGGAGAGCAAATTTTAAAAGGTGTGTAAAAAGTAGTTTTGTACAAAGTTAAGCCCAACAGTTATTAATTAAAACTGTAATTTTGTTAGATAAAATCATGTTATGAATTTAGCAAATCATTACACGCATCTCTTTCCCATAACAATTCACCCTGGAAGATTAAACTATAATCTGACGTTGTTGGAAATGTGTGGACCTCACGGGAGATAAACAATTCTCTCGAATTGACTATAGGCATTATTTCACTGTCACACCATATTTTATATAGGCCTACATATAGGACTACAGGTAGGCCTACGCTAATACGTGATATTTCATACAGTACAAAGTTGGGCGAAACTGCTTTACAAAGACTACAACGACTGTGCCAATCATGATATGTGATAAGCGCGCGGGTGTGTATGTGTGTGTGCCAGTTTCTGCAGCACATGCACGACGTCACAGGCTTTCTTCCTTCACAGTCGCTTTCTTTGTGGCCGCGTTGCCTCCCTTTTTTCCTCATGTCAGTCAAAATTCCGTGCTTATTAAGTGCGTCATCATATTCAGGAGCTATTTAGCATTCACCATGTATGGTAGATTGTGGGATGAAACTGGGAGGTGAAGTGGGAGGACACGGGGTGGAGATCGTCTGCGCACAATTCACCGCAGGTGGGTATTTATAAAGGGAAGATTGCGTGCAACTGTGCGCCGCACAGTTTTATAAATCTGAATTTTTTTTGCGCAGCACATTTTTGGCTTTCTGTGGACGCAATGTTTTAGGATGGTTTCTACGCACACCGTTATAAATGAGACCCCAGGGCAGTTGCGGGAGGCTGGCGCTTACCCCTGGTAGAATCTTCATGTTGTGCAGAGCGTTCTGTGCTTCCAACGCTGATTTGCGAGTGTAGTACGTTATAAAACAGCAGCCTGCCAGGAAACCAAAGAAAACATTGTGTCACACTCACTTAGTATATACTGTGAGCTCAAACAGCTGCTGTATTAGAGGGTATGCTGGGCCCAGTCTCAACAGTTTGATCTTCAGAGAGAGTTCAGAATGTACAATGATTATCACAATTACAATAACCATTAGCAGTATTAGGAATTACTCACACAAAGAGATAATTACTTTTTTGATTTCCAACAATAGACTGAATCAGACTGAATTTTATCCCCCTTCCTCCTAAAATATGGATACTGGAGCTAACGATATAATACAGATATCCCGAAAATAAATATCACGATATACATTGCCATATCGATATTTTAGCACAGCCCTATTACGGACTGACCTTTGCTCTGTGGTGGATTTTGGCTGCGGTCCCGGAGAACATTGATCTCATAGACGGCTCCGTACGGCTCAAAGAGCTCTCGGAGCTGCTCCTCAGACCAGGAGCGTGGGATCTGGCCCACAAACATCTTGATGGCATCCACGTCTGGTTGGTCTGGGTGCTCCAGAGACCCATTCATCTTCTTCCCGCTACAAAAGAAAAAACTCATGCGTATTAGACAGAGGTTAACAAACATCTTGACTTCCTTGATAGCTACCTCCCTGCCAACAATCCTAAACGTATGAGGCAGCTGACGTTTTTTTGTAGAAGAAATAGGGCCGGGCAATATGAGGGAAATATGCGATGACATTGTTGTCGAAATAATGCCATGGCGCTTACAATAATTAACCAAATACTCAAATATACAGTGTTAATGTCTTTCAGGCACCTGCCTCTTTGGCCTCCGACTTGATATGTGGCCTTTTTGCAAAGGGTGTCTTTTTTGTTGTTGGTATATTTTTTCTCTTTATATATTTAATTGTTTTGGCCAATGGCATCAATTCTCAATTAAATGTGTGTTGTTATAATGCCCGATTAACCTGCATTGAGTTCAAATTCACCGTCACAGTAAGAGCCCCTGCACCTCCCTCTTCGACTGCCCTAGTCACAACCACCACAGCGTATTGGAGCGGCCGGTGTTGCGCCGAAAGCTGTGACCTGCCAGAATGTGTGACCCTAGAGGGCGCTGTTCTTATTTCTTAACTGATTTCAATAGACTGTAGGCATATAATGACCCAGTCTCACAGTGAAATGGTTTAATAATTATGTTGGTCCACAGCTCAAAACATAGTAGTTTTCCAAAAACAGCCCTGCAATGAGACATTATAAGTAAGCGATTTATTTATGTTAATATAAGTGTTAAATCGCTCTTTATTCATACAGTGATCACTTATATAGTGTGCGCGTTTCATAAAGCCAATTTCTCAGTCACCCGCTCTGCATGTAATCGGCAAATAAACTTTTCGGGGCCTACAATGGCGGAGCAGGTAAAAATCCTTCCCAATGTCTGTTTGATGGTTTTTATCATGTTTTATCACACTCTCTATCTGAGATGATGCTAGATAACTCGCTGCTTGAAAACCGCAGTGCATTAATGTGGTGACGTAGTGACGACGGAGGGGACTGCTAACTGCAGTCACTGACAGGAAGTTAGCTAAACTGACCATTCCGCTTACTGAACCTTTAAGTTTTTCGCTTCCAATTTAAATGATTGAACAGTGGAAAAAGTATAGCCTACGCATTTCAATGTGATGGGTAACTGGGTTGGTTATTCACCTTTTAACATTTTTAACAATCTGACCATTTCAGTGCTAATTTTGAAAAACTTCTACAATTTGCACAATGTACCAACGTTTTTACATGGCCTATATTTCACTATGAGACTGGGTTAAATATAAGCGCCCACACACACATTCTGGCAGGTCACAGCTTTCGGCGTTACACTGGTCACGTCAATCACCACCTTCATTGGTGACTAGGGGTGTGAACGGTTACAAAAATGTCTAAACGGTTACACGGCTGCAGTTTTTTCGTGTACACGTTTAACCTTTTAATATGGATGGGGGGGTGTCGACGTAATTATTATTTTTGGCCGATGCTGTTGGAGTGACAGTGCACAGTGAGAAACAGGCAGACAGACAGATAGACGGGAGCTATATCCCATTCCAGAGACCGCGTCCTTCGGTCTATGAAGGCTATAGCCTGTGAAGGCCGATTCGAAGGCCGAACGAGCGTTGTTAAACGAGATAGTCTCCACAGGTCTCCGTTTACGACCATTTCCGGTTTGCGTAACAAGCCGTTACCTTGCGTGACGACTCGCCGCTTCTGTGCTGCCTAGCAACCCTGATTGCTGCCAACGGAGACAGCCTTGTCAACGGAGGAAAAAAGAAAAATAAGTTGAATACCAGACAAAAAGAAAAAAAAGTACAAGAAAAAAAGAAAGGAAGATAAAAGTTAAGAAGATGGAGCAACACGTTGCTGTTTTGTTATTTTTTATTTTATTTTATGCCATCTCTGAAAAAAACACAATGAATCTTGGGATATGTTGGGCCGCGAAGGATCCATCTGTTGCAGCCTTCAAAACCGTGAAACGAAGGCTGCATTTCTCGGCCGCATATGAAGGAGCCTTGCAAATGGAATAAGCCTTTGCACGCCGCTATGACGCAATCGGTCTTCAAATGCAGCCTTCGTATAGCCTGGCTCTGCCTGCCTACATACATCCAGCCAAATTTAATTTTCCCTTCAGTAGTCAGTCTGGTGATGGGGCGTTTTAGTGGGATCCTGCTCGAACTGCTTCTGTGTGTCCAATCAGCGAACAGAGCGAGTGGCTGAGAACGATGACGTCGAAGTCGCGCTCCAGTTTCAGTTGAATGCCGCGTTCCTTAATACTCGGAAGAAGGAGATTTCCGACATGGTAGTTCCGAGTTCCGACCTGTCTGTGTTCCAGTGCATCTGCTCGCGAAAGTATGGACGTTAGGCTCTAACAAGTTACCGTTGCCAGGTACCGGTAGATCCATAGACCAGAATATGTAGTGAAGTCGGAAATTTCCGAGTTCCCTGTCCAACTGGAACGCACCGCCAGAAGCCGGCTCATGACATACGTGATGACCAAACGTTATGCGATTGTTGGTTGGCTAATCTAGAGTGGCACTGAGCAGATCCAATAGTTTTAAACTTCAACAGACACCCGCCTCCAAGTGAGTGAACGTTTGCCAATTACAGCACTTCCAGACCTTCTGTACAAATGAAATGAAGTACGATGGTCTGGTTGCACCAGGCTAGCCTTCGTAGGCTGTAACCCCTGAATTGAAATTCACCCAGAGAGAGGCAGAGAGGCCTTTATTTCATAATTTCTGGGTGTAAATGAAGTAATTTTCCAAACTTAAAAAATAAAATAAAAAACGGGTTTCGTTTATTGATTTTTCCTTAAAGGTTATGATTTACTAACCGGCTTCACGTGTACACGTGCACACCTGGTGACAGTCAGGTAACGATAGTGTTCGCCCAAAGCCTATAGTTGTTGCCTGTTGTGAAATTAAACCACTATTAAAATATCTCAATACAGGAAGCGGAAGGCGATAATGACATACAGGCGAAACGTACGAGCGGGTGTGATTGTGTGGATGAACGAGAGATGTGCGCGTTTGTGACGGGAGAAGGAACAGGTCATGTAGCAAACAACTCTTTATAGCCCATTTGATTTTAGTTCTTTTTGCGTTTTATGATCATATTTCTATAGGAAATCCAGCTCCCAGTAGGCTCCATGATGTAAGCCAGTGTCTCCAAATGATAGACTACCAGACAGGACGCACAGGAGACAGTTGTTTACAGAGCACAAACATCATCAGATTTAGACTCTTAATTTTCCTTTCAAAGTTCACCAGATTGATTCATTTAACCTTAAAATTTAAAAATAAAATCTTCATGTGGGGAGGGAGGGGGGGGGGGCAAGATCTGCTGGGTGGATTGTTAGTAGATTGGATCTAGTATAAAGGACGATAAGAGTAATAGATGATAATAATAGTCGTAATATACGAACAGTATTAGACAATAAAAGTAGATTCTTTGACTTAGGCAGTGTAGGCTACTTATTTGTGTTTGTTTGATATTTTCATTCTTTTAAAGTCACCAGAATGCAGGAAACGATGTCTTTGAAGCTCAAATTTTCTTCAAAAAAGTGTTAAGAAACTGACAATATAACAACAGAAGACGAAGTGAGTGCTTTGCTATAGTACTGCTCTTCTCACATGACACCACCTCCGTTGCCAGGTAACACATCTTCTTCCTACTGTTGTGCCAATGCAAAATAAGAATGTTCTGCTCATCTCCGTCCTCACTCTACTCGGTTCTGCTCTCTTTCCCTGCGTTCCAAAATCACATACTTTTTCTTTTTACTACACTACATACTAAAGTACAAAAGAGTTTTAGGGCCACAGGGGAGGAAAAAAAATCTGATAAGGAAGATTTTGTCTCATTATGTCGCGAGAAATGTCTAGAATAAAGACGAATACTCCAACATGCTATTGGAGTTAATGGGGCATTTATGTATTTTCAGCATACTACAATTGACGTGCATGTATTGGGACATCCTAAATATTTTTCTGGCATACTAAATAGTAGGGAAGGGGACTGGAACGCAGGGTTAGTGTTAGTGCCTGTTGCATGACAGCCGAGTTGGGAAGAGTTAGAAGTGCTCATTCTAGAGATTTTTAGTGTTTAAAAGTCCATTGAAAAGCAGGGTGCAACTTTGGAAGAAGAGTTGTACACTTTATGTTCCAAATGAGGTTTAAAGATAGAACTTCTTACCTAGGTCTTTCAATGAAGACAAAAATCATTCAGAATCAACCCTTCTTCATAATGGAATCAAAACACTACGTGTAAGTAACACCGATATACATCAGAAACATTTGAGCTTGACAAAACAAAGGGAAGAGGTACTTTTATCCTATTAATACCCCTGATGCACTACAACACAGCTCGCCACCTCATGATTACAACATATACTAAATCATAAAATTCACAATAAAGAAATGAGACCAATCCTTTCCCGTTGATTTCCAGGACACAGGACAAAAAAAGTCATAAAACACTGGACAGAGGGGGTTACTTACACAGGACTAGAATTTAAAGAGCAATGGTCCACCATCATCTCAGGGAGAAAATCCAGTTTAAAAGACGCCATGATGACAAAATCACTGTATTTTCCTTTCTTCTTCTTCTTCTTCTTCAACTCAATGAAGTGAATGGGCACAGTGATCAGAGGGCGGCTGTAAACTCCAGATGACACACTTGTTGGGCGATTCCCTGGGCGAAGGCTACACTAAAGGCAGTCGAACAGTACACAAAAGACAGAGAAAAAAAACAGAGTACCACGACAAACCCAAATCTACACGGAGAACCCCCGTCCACCGGAACGCAAATACAGCAAACTAAATGTGGCTGGAGGAAGCAGCTTTGTTTGAGGTGTAGGGGAGAGAGCAACAGAAAGGACAGACACGACGTGACACGCCTTCAGGTGGGCTTGTCCAGGTTCCAGTGCATGGACATGCTGGGATGACTGGGGACACACACAGTGGAATGACCATTTGGCCTCCAACAATCAAAATGCTGATGATACCACAGCTCTTTGTGAACGTTTCTCCTAGAGCAGCAGATCTGGCTGCAGCGTCAGATAAACAGGGTGTCAGATTGATGGTGATAAGGCCCAGTGGGCAGAAGGGAATGAAAGAGGGAGTGAATAGTGCTGGCCGGCCACTAGCTAATCCCTGGACTAGCCCCACACCAGGGTCTGGACAATTAGGTTCCGGCCGTGAGGGGGGCTGTGTTTACCCTGTTGTCCTACAGCCTGCATTGGTTTGTGTGGGACTCGTGTGTGCGTCAAAACAGAAAAAGGAGCCCATGTCACAGGACACTGGCTTTATGCACACCACAGCAGCACACACATCGTCACATGATGCCACATTTTGTTCCACAAATTGGTCAATAATAATTGAGCAACATGCACTCAAATCATCCCAGAAAGGATGTTCTCTAAAATCACAACCATAACATCCTTCCAGGTGTTGTACCAAAAGGAGCTTAAAAAAGAGCTAAATATATCTTTTAACAATTGATCATAACCCCCGATGCTAATACTACCACTTTTTTCAGTAACGAGTAATCTAACGTGTTACTATCTCCAAATCAGTAATCAGATTAAAGTTACTCATCAAACTCACTGTGTTACTATTTCTGTCATTTTCCTTAGTGTAACATTTTACATAAATGCACAAATGACTGCGATTGCGATTTAATGTAAATAAATGTGCATGCATGTGTCTCTAAACGCTCCAACCGCTCCTCTCGTCTTTTTGGTAGCGCCCCTCGTCTCCTCTGGCAGTGTGTGTGTGTGTGTGTGTGTGTGTGTGTGTGTGTGTGTGTGTGTGTGCAGAAGCATTACGGCCGAGTCGCTGAACTGTGGCAGAAAACCAACGTTTTTCCCCCCATTGAAATATAGCGTCTGCTGTGGAGATATTTAGGATTCGGGTACGGTGACGTTGAAGAGATAGAAGTGTTTAAAACTTGGAAATTTATAGTCACTTGGCGACCGGTGGCCGCACACACCCAGTCTATCAACACATGAGACATCGCAGAGAAAAGTCAAATTAATGCATGAGAGTGAAGGGCCAAGCAAAGTGTATTTGCACTTTGGAGGAATGCATTTAATTTCATGGGGGGAAACACTTATTTTTTTATTAAATTTTTTAAACAATAATTTTTATTATTTTGAAAACAGTATGCCTATAGGCATACAAGCTTTATTTTTTTTTATATTTTCAATGATTCTTAATATGTGCATGTTTTAAATTGAGATATATTGGTTTTAAAAGCTGTAAAGTAACTTTTAAAGTAACTTGTAATCTAATTTAGTTACTTTGTAAAAAAGTAATCAGTAATCCAACTTAGTTACTTTTTAACCAAGTAACTAGTAAAGTAACTAAGTTACTTTTTTAAAGTAACTGTGGCTATGGCTAGCGAAATGTTTCAAACTTGTCCTGTGTTAGAACTCTAGTGGAGATGTTTCAGAGTTCCTAGGGCACTTCAAATCTATGTTCTTTCACACCTATAGCTCAGTTAATTTGGTCAATATAATAGAACATATTTAACTAGTTATTACCAGAACTGAAATTAAACCATGTTTGATTTTTTTTCCTTCAAGACCAGATGGTCCAAATTACAGGTTTGAAAGCATCCCAATATATATGTATAAAAATTAGGGCTGTCAAATTAACGCGTTCATTTCGATTAATTAATCACAGAAAAATGAACGCGATTAAAACAATTAACGTAGATTAATTGCACTTCTATATTGCCCTTTGACCCGGTGCAAAAGAGGTGAGACGATAGCGGAGCTGCACCGGTAGCTTGCGGACACGGCCCGCACGGGATTAAAGAGTAAAGAAAGAAGCAGGGGAAAGAGGCCGAGGGCTTTATGGATGTGTTATCATTTAGCAAGAAGCAGAAGTTACGAGAGACGGGGGGGAGAGAGAGAGAGAGAGAGAGAGAGAGAGAGAGTAGCTTATACAGTTGTTTATAAACAGGCATACAAGTGTCATATAAGTATGCGATTAATTTAGATTAATTAATCACAGAGCCTGTAATTAATTAGATAAAAAAAATGAATCGCTTGACAGCCCTAATAAAAATACATTTATATATGTATATATATATGTCTACACGTATACTGTATAAGTATACAGGGCAGCTCAAAAGTTTGTGAACCCTACAGAGATATTCCGTTATATTCCTTAAAAGTACTAAACTGAATTTAGAAATTATCATTTATAGGGGAGAGTGGCCTAAGTTGTGCCACTTTTTACTCAAAGTGACTTTAAAGTGAGGCCTTGACAGTAAAGTCTCCAACGCAAATATGCACATATATTTCAGGGTGTTGTGCATCCCTGGCAATAAAAACTTTGGATCTGGAATAAACTGTTGAAGAAATATAGCTTTCGGAAAAAAAGTTGTCTTGTGGCACAACTTGCCCCCGGTGTGGTGTAAGTTGTGCCATTGGAGAAAATACCATGGGGTAAATTGTGCCATTGATATATATCTCATAAACTGTAATGCAAGACAAATCCATTAGACAATCACTTATTTAAGGTTTATTTAAAGTAAATATTTTACAAAGATTGAAGGTCAACTTTCTTAAACAAGACCTAGCAGATCTAGGTGGTTTTGCCTGCAAAGCTAACAATGACAAAGTCACCATCATCATCTTTCTGGCCATCTGAACTCTTGTCAGTGGTGTTGTTAAGTGGAATTGAGATGTCAGTCTCTTCTGAGCTACTGTAGACAATCACTTTCTTTTGGTGACAAGCGTATACAGCCATGCCAATGGCACAACTCTCAGAAATGTACTTTGCACTAGCTGCTCCGCCCTTGTAGAACCAACTGCCACCTGGCATATGCGATTCCCTCTCCATTTCTGCCTTTAAATCAAGGCTCAAACCCATCTGTACACCCTGGTTTTTCCTCTCCATTAACTATCTTACCTCTGCACTACTATCTTTGTTCATATGTGGATGTCTGGGCTTTATGTCTTTTATTTTGGTTATTGTTATTTTACCTTAATTTTTTACCTACTGAATGCACTATGTAAAGCACTTTGGACAGTGCAAACTGTTATAAATGTGCTTTTATAAATACATTTTACTTACTTACTTACTTATAACTCACCTAGGCCCACAAATCACCCCATCCCCAGAATTTTGGATAATAAGCATGATGCAGCAGTTTAGGGCTGACATCGTGCTAACTACACTCAACAAAAATATAAACGCACATTTCAGGGTGGCCTTTTATTGTGGACAATCTAAGGCACACCTGTGCACTAATCATGATGTCAGATCAGCATCTTGATGTGGCACACCTGTGAGGTGGGATGGATTATCTCAGCAAAGCAGAAGTGCTCACTATCACACATTTAGACAGATTTGTGAACAATGTTTGAGAGAAATGGTACAATTGTGTATCTGGAATGAATTTTAGATCTTTAAGTCCATCTCATGAAAAATGGGAGCAAAAACAAAAGTGTTGCGTTTATATTTTTGTTGAGTGTATATAGACACAAAGTGTAGCATACTAAAGCACTAAAACATGTGTCAAATGTTTTGAAACGTGTCTATAATTGTTCAGACAGTAATCAAAAAACCTTAATCATGGAAATTTTACTTTGAAAGGCAAAAAATTGTTTTTTTTATCTTAAATGTGCTTATATCTTATTCCACGTTTCTCCCTTCTTTACAGGATGAGTTTAATGGATAGCTCTTCTTAAATATGTGGTCACATTTCCAATTTCTTCTATGGTTTTCTAGAAACAAGGGGTGGCACAACTTGCCCACAGGCACAACTTAGGCCACTCTCCCCTACTACAATTCATTACATTGACTTTGCAAATAATGGATTCAAACAAAAATAAATTATACATTGTCATTGTTCATTTAACGAAAGAGAATGATTTAACAAAAAGTCCAATTTCATGGGTTTAAAAGTATGTGAACCCCTTCAGTTAATAACCGCAACCAAACGCTTTCTGTAACGACTACTCAGTCTCTCACATCTGTTTTGGGCGATCTGTGCCCACTCCATCTTACAGAATGCAAGTTGACTGAGGTTGGACAGGTTTCTGTCATGAACTGCCTGCTTCAGGTCCAGTCACAGCATTTCAATTGGATTCAGATCTGGGCCAATCCAGAACACATATCTTCTTCTTACTCGACCATTCCTTGGTTGTTTTGCTGAAAGGCTTTGGATCACAACTTCTTACCTGATGGTTGAGCTTTTGTTTCAGGTTATTACAGAAAGAATGATTCTCTGGGCTACGTGACATATTTGTTAAGAATTGCTTAGTACTGTTAACTTAGGGGAAACACTCCCTAACTATGACTATGACTAAAACCAAGTGCTATGAGAGTTTTGGAAAACAGTGTCAATCAGAGGGGGAAGTGGGTTTTTTGGTTTGGTCACATTTGACTTGGAACCACTGCATTTCCCCAACATCACAGTAGTAGTAGTAGAAGTAGGCTCCTTACCCCTCTAGTGCCAAGTTGGAGACATCCAAAGTAGGGAGGGGGGGTGTGGGATGTCCAGTCTGCTCCAGAGACACATACAGGGGTTCAGGGTCAAGGCTATCCATCCAGGGCCTTGGATACTAACATATACACACAGGACCTACAACACACCAGACAGGACACAAAAAAAACCACTATTACAAATATATGAACACATTTAGCAGGGACAATTAACACATGAATTAGTACATAAAAAGGTGGTCATGTGCCCTTCAAAAACAAGCCCTTCAAGTGAGTTTGCGTTTGTCAATTGAGCGATTCCAGACCTTCTGTCCAAATGAAATTAAGTACGATGGTCTGGTAGGACCAGGCTAAGGTAATACCCTATCCTGGGGTATTTCAAAATAGCTACGGTATTCCTCTAATTACTGTCAGTAAAAAAATGTGCTGTGTAATGTAATGTGCAGGGCATGTTTGTAATAAATGCCTTAAGACACGTGTCCGTGTCCAGCACCAATGCCTGTGTTTGAAGATGCTCTAAAAGTCATGACAGAACTCCTGTAAATCATTGAGGCCTAATGTGTCAAATAAAGAACCTGTCAGAAAAGGACAAAGCTATTTAAACAAAGCGCTCCTACTCTCTATGTGTCACGTGACAGCCTCTTCTCAGAAGAGATCATTAGAAGGACAAGATGGCCAACGCAAACCGCTCCTGAAAAGATGACAGAGCTGCTTCATTGTGTATAGCATCTCAAATGGAAGAATGCAACGTTAAATGCTTTACAATGAAATGATATTCAGTGATTGTGTTGGTTCCCTTTGTTTGGAACGTGTATCGACTTAAATTGCGATGTGTTCGATAACTGATCTGTAAAAATGCGGAGGTAGCTTTGTGGTGATTAGTTCAATGTAATATTTAAAATGTAGTGTTAGGTGAGAAACTACAACAAGGAGGCTACAGTACAAGAAGAAATAGTTATTACCCAACGGTTATACCGTGGACCGGGGGGAGAATTTGGGGGAAAGTTTAAATACCCAGAGGCACACAAGCTCTCTACAGATGCAACACGGCATTTTTTATGGAAAAGTAAGACCTGGGAAAAGGACAACACAATGTAAAACCAGTGCATCAGAATAGGCCTTTAAATGCTGACCCATAAATAAAAACTAAATATTTTGTAAATCATTTGATAATTATTGAACTACTTTCTCTTTTTCTATTTCTACTTTCATTCATTACAGACATGTATACAAATATGAATGCAACTGAGAAAAGTGAACCAAAACAGTGAACGAGTGAATGAGAAAAAATTACTTTATAGGTTAGAGGTGCACTATGCAGTTTCAGGGGAGGGGGATTTATTTACATTCGCAGAGCCTGCAGTTGGTTTACAAGACCTATCTGCATGCAATTCTTAGTATTGAATAATTCCATCATCAAAAATGTAGGACTAAATTATTTTGTGGAACCTAGAACCAAACGTTAAGACTAGAATATGTAGTAAACCAAACTGTGGGCGCTGCTGCTGTAAACCACAACAGTGAAACAGTAACTTTTTCAGGAAGCTTTAAAGGAAAACATTTTTTATTCAGTTATGAGTATATATCTTAGAAATGCTTAACTGTGGGGGCGCCTTTAGCTCAGTTGGTAAGGCGTCCCCCTCCCGGGCCGGGCCCAGCAGCGGACCCGGGTTCGATTCCCGCCCGCGGTCGTTCTCTGCATGTCACTCCCGTCTCTGCCCCATTTCACCTCTGTCTCTCTGCACTATCAATAAAGCATAAAAGTGCCCCAAAAAATATCTTAAAAAAAATTAAAAAATGCTTCACACACCAAAAGTTACACAGTGCACCTTTAAATGCAAAAAAAAATCCATAATGTTGCCAAGACTTAGAAGCATCATGGTGTCTGTGCGTGGAATGAACTAGAGTCTGAGGAGTAGAGCAAAGCTTTGAATATCTGAGAGTATTTCGCACATAAGCTTGGAAGCCAAAACATGGGTTTGGGGACAGCCCTACTTACTTTCCATACTAGTGTACTTTTAGTGCCCACACTGCTAACTCGATGAGGCCATATGTTTGTGAGCTGGACCAGGGCTTCTGTCTCATCAATGATGAGGACAATGTGGAACTAGACAGGAGCCATGCCCACTAGCTACAACCAACAAGTAGGCCACAATAGTAAGCACCTATTCCCATATCATAGTTTGGAACAAAAAGGACAGATCTGTGTATGGAAAACTTTGCCTGATGCACAACAACGTTATTCCCAAAAAGGATAATATGTCGTATAGTGTGCTTGGCTAACATGAGACAACCAGGGCCCACGTTCATACAGCATTCTTCTCCTGAGTTAGCCTATGGGAGGACTTTGAAGTCGCCTTTTGACCATTTTTAAAGGGTTTCTCAACGTCACTCACTGCTGACCATATAATATAATCATAGACTGCATTGAAAAGGCTGGCAAGATGGCGGCCAGTGCACACGCTTTGTGCTGAGCTCTGAGAAGTTTTGGGCATAATTGTTCACCTAACAGGAAAAGTTGACCAGATGGTACGCTAAAAGACTGTTAAAAATAGAAAGACCCGATTTAAAACATTAGTCTAACAAACTTGTTACAATTTTGAACGTTTATAAGGAAAACCAACGACCGGCTAACTACTTGATGTAAGCTAGTTACCTTAATGCTACCTGCGCGGCAACCAGGCGACATCATGTCTAAGCGAGCGAGTGAAAGAAGGGCAAATCTTCTGATGGAGTTTGAAGAGGCACAGGCAAGTCCTCTGAGCTCACCATTACCGGAAACCCCCAAGGCAAGTCCTAACCCAAAAAAGATGTGTTCTAGCCGTGAGGATGAAGTGTCCAATGCGGACATATTGAAAGCTGTCCAAGAGTTAACATGCAGATTCACTTCCCTGGAAAAAAAGATAAGCAAGAACACAGCAGATATCGTCACTATCAAAGAAAACGTCGAAGGGATGGAACACCTGATGAAGACAACTGATGATAACGTGCATGCAGTGAAACAGCGGCTGACAGAGCAAGACGTGAAGATTGAAGAAGCTGAGCGCTACAGCCGCCGTTGGAATCTGAAACTTTTCAACCTTCCCGAAGCCACCAACGAAACCGCCGAGGATGCAAGGAAACAGGTCTTCCAGATCTTCGGCCACATTGCTCCAGATGAAAAAAGCAAGCTGGGCTTCTTAATCGACACAGTGCATCGGGTCGGACGCACCAGGGAAGACGGGAGCCCTCGTCCGGTGATCATCCAATTTACCATGCGCAACTTCAGGCAGAAAATATGGAGAGCATCAGTCAACGCTGCAGTAATGAAGGAGAAGAAGATTCGTCTCGCAGAGGATCTGACTTACATGGAGAGACAGTGTCGTAAAAAACTTTGGCCGCTTGTTGACAAAGCTCGCAAGGAAGGGAAAAAGACGTCATGGCGGGGTCCTGACGTGATCATCGATGGAAGAAGAATCGCAGCCGACACACTCAACAACACAGCTTAACTGAACATATAGCCCTCGACTCTGTTTTCATGTTGAGAGCATACTGTTAATGGACTCACATAAGGTTGATTGGTAAGTGAATATGTTAGACCAGTTAACACGTTTGGTTTCACATATTGGTCTTTTTGCAACCCGGTTATGGTTAATACTGTTACTCATTAATGCCTGGAATTCTGAGAGTTCTTTCACATTCCTTGAGATACTTTCATAAGCAAACCTATTTTATCTCAAGACTCGAATTTATTTGTTTCTACGTTTTTTATTTTCTTATTTTACTCACCAGTTACCGTACTCCTCTCTTTATTTAGTTTTTATTTTTATGTCAGAATTTAAGTTCAACTCCTTAAAAATAGTTTCCCTCAATGTCAGGGGGATAAGAGACATTACTAAAAGAAAAGCAATATTCCTCTTTACCCGGAAAACAGATGCCAACATTATATTTCTACAAGAAACACACTCTTGTGTCACAGACAGCAAATTTTGGAAAGGACAGTGGGGAGATCAAGCATATTTTTGTCATGCTTCACATCACTCAGCAGGGGTCGCTGTTCTATTTAACAAGTTCACAGGTGATGTCTTGGAGACTTTCAACTCTGGAGATGGCAGATGGATTATAGCTGTAATCAAACTAGACAATTCTCTTTTCATCATTTGTAATGTATATGGTCACAATGGAATAGCACAAGCTAAAACAATGTTTACTGAAGTTTATTCTAAATTGAGGGATCTTCAAGATAAAAACAAAGATGCATATTTAATTATTGGAGGTGATTTTAATGATGCTCCAAATGACTTGTTGGACAGAATTCCAGAAAGAGTTTCTCAAAATTCGAATTTCAAAGCCACCCTCTATTTAAATCAGAAATTGACAGTTACTGATGCCTGGCGATTCTTTAACCCGGATTGCAAAGAGTTTACATGGTGTAACGCTAGACGTACACAACAATCTAGAATAGATTTATGGTTAACATCCACTTCTTGCTTACAATATATATCTGAAGTTTCTCATTCATATGCTCCTTTATCTGATCATAAAATGATTTCATTAATCTTAACTGGTTCAAAAGAAAGTAATAAGAAAGTACGAGGATATTGGAAGTTTAATAATAACTTGCTTAAAGACAAAACCTTTCAAGATTTAGTCAAACAAATGGCTCAAGATATATTTACCAAAAAAGAAATGAATAGTGTACAGAAATGGGAATTCTTTAAATTTAAAATTAGAGAAATTGCCATTAGTCGTAGCAAAAACATCAAAAAAGCAAATGATGCAAAAGAAAGGGATATTATGGAAAATTTAAGTATCTTATTAAATAAAGAAAACCTGTCAGAAATTGAACAAGCAAAACTAATGCAACTCCAAAATGATATAGATAAATTATATGTTGATGCAGCTAAAGGTGCCTTTGTACGATCTAGGGCTAAATGGTTAGAAAAGGGAGAAAAAAACTCAAGTTATTTTTTTGCACTCGAAAAACGGAACCGCAAAAGAAGTAGTATTTCAGCGCTGAAAATAAATGATAATGTTGTAACCAACCCCAAAGAAATAGCAGAACATGTTGGCACCTTTTACAAAGAGTTGTATAAATCAAAATTTGATGCTGAACAATGTGATGATTTTATAAACAACGTTAAAGAATTTATCCCTTCCATTTCAGAACACTTTAAAAATAACTGTGAGAAACCCATCTTGAACTGTGAATTTGTCGAAGCCTTGAAACATATGAAATCCGGGAAATCTCCTGGGATTGACGGTTTATCCACTGAATTTTACTTATTTTTCTGGAATATAATTGAATCCCCGCTCATGAATATGTATAAAGAATGTGTTGCTAACAACGAAATGACTACAACAATGAAACAAGGATTAATTAGCCTGATGCCTAAACCAAACAAAGACCCTCTATGTATAGAAAATTGGAGACCCATTACTCTTCTAAATATAGATTACAAATTATTCGCTCTTGTCTTTGCCAGACGTTTAAAAAAAGACCTTGGCGAAATTATTAATGAAACTCAAACAGGCTTCATGTCTAACCGTCATATAAGTAACAATATTAGATTAATTTTGGATTTGCTAGATTATTCAGAATACGTGGAATCACAGGCAGTTATTGTATTTCTCGACTTTTACAAAGCGTTTGATACAGTAGAACACCCATTTTTATACAAAGTTTTAGATTTATTAGGATTTGGTGCTAACTTTATTTCAATAGTTAAAATGCTTTATAAGGACATAAATAGTAATTTGTTGATATACCCTAGCACTTCTAAACGATTCCCTGTCGGTAGATCTGTCCGCCAAGGCTGCCCAATTTCACCATTTTTATTTCTGATTGCTGTAGAGCTGCTTTCATTGAAGGTCCTAAATAGTGCTAATGTAAAAGGCTTATCCATATTTCAAAGAGAGATTCGAATAACGCAGCTGGCTGATGATACGGTTTTATTTTTAAAAGACAAACATCAAGTAGAACCAGCAATACAACTAATCAATGACTTTTCAAAGGCTTCGGGTTTACATCTTAATATAGGTAAATGTGAAATTTTGAACCTTTATGATACAGATATTGAGAGCATATGTAACATTCCGGTCAAGAAATCCGTCAAATATTTAGGTATTGATTTAACAAGAGAAATGACAACCAGGCAACAACTCAACTTCCTCCCTAGACTTAAAAAAACACAAAATATAATGAATATGTGGCTTCAGCGTGATCTATCTATTTTTGGAAGAATTCTTTTAACCAAGGCGGAAGGTATCTCAAGATTAGTCTACCCTGCTCTATCTCTTTTTGTTCATGATTCAACTTCCAAAGAAATTAACAAAATTCTAACTAACTTTACTTGGAAAAACAAGAAACACTACCTTAAAAAAGATATACTTTCAGGATCCAGAAAAGAAGGGGGATTTGAATTACTAAACTTCATTGACTTAAATAATACATTCAAAATGAAATGGATCAAGGAATCTCTTAGGGCCCCCAATTCAATTTGGTTCTTTATTCCAAACAATATTTTTAAGTCATTTGGTGGTCTTCGCTTCATTCTTACTTGCAACTATAATATCACCAAATTACCTCTTAAATTGTCTAAATTTTATCAACAAGCCCTCCTTGCATGGAAGTTATGTTATTCCCATAACTTTTCTCCACACAAAAGTATCATTTGGAATAATGAAAACATCACAGTAAAGAAAAAATCTATATTCAAACAGAATTGGATTGACCGTGGAATTGTTTATGTTAATGATCTTTTTGATACTCATGGTGAAATGCTTAGTTATGAACGTTTCCTTCTCATTAAATCCTTTCCTGTTACATATAAAGAATTTAACTTAGTAACTAAAGCTATTCCAGACGGATTATGTCTTCTCATGAAAAATCATCTTCAATTTCAAGAAGCTCTTAGAATAGAATCCCTTTTGATGATAAATGGTGTTGATATAACGAACCCAAAATGCAATAACAAACATATACGGAATGCACTTTATGACAGAAGGAAAATATCTCCAAGGGGGAAAGCCTTTTGGGCCACCATCTTTACTGACATCATTTGGCAGAAGAATTGGTTGCTCCCATACAACTATTGTATCACAAACAAGATTAGAGAAGTTCACATCAAAATTTTACACAATATATATCCAACAAATTTATATTTTTCCAAATTTTTAGAAACGGACGACAAATGTAGCTTTTGCAATGTTGAACCAGAATCTTTAATTCATTTATTTTATTCTTGTTCCCACTCAATCACCTTCTGGATTCGACTTGAAAATTATTTATTGTGTAAAATGAATGATGCTATTAGAATTACTTGTCAAAATGTCCTCATGTACTTTGAACATAAATCCACTAACATTGAATTTATTGTTAATTTATTTATTCTATTCGGAAAATTTCACATACATAAATGCAAATTTGCTAAAGTTTCCCCCAATTTTATAGGTTTTCTGGCCGAATTCAAAGAATATATTAAAACATTGGCACTAATTGATACTAAAAAAAGTAACAAAACTATCAGTATATATAAAAATCTTTTTGAGGAGGAGTGATATTTTTTATTTTATTTATGGTATTGTGCTGTTTATTTTTTTGTTTAATATATGTATGGATATATGTCTATATGCATGTATGTATATTACATTTGTATTGTATTTTTATGTATACAATAAGAATATAAGATTTATGGAGTACTTTTCATTAATGTAATGAGAATTGTTCAATAAAGTTGATTTAAAAAAAAAAAAAAAAAAAAAAAAATCATAGACTGCATTGCTGACAGGTTGTCACAGTGGGAGGAGTGACAGTGGCCACTTCCGCGTTCGGTGACTTCACGTGCTTCCCCTGTCAGATATCATACGAATCTTCAAAAATATCAACATGGCCCGTACCGTTACTGGTTGTAAGCATGTTGTAAGGGTTTAACTAGCAGCCGATACACACAGCCCAGCATACAAACCACACCAACTCTATCATGACGTCATTCCATCAACATGTACTATCGGGTTACTATCAGCTTCCAACATACAGCTGCCATGTTCCAAAAGTCCCGTTCAGCCCATACAAGTAGAGCCCACAAAGCCTTTGACAGCCACTGCCGCTAGCCGAATGAACATGCCAACAAGTACTTACACATGTACAACACTGTGGGTAATGTTATGGTGACGTTAGCTAGCAACAAAAGCATTTCATAACTAAAAAATTACCAACTTACCCGTGTTTTTAACGCCACTGTTAATTTGACTTGTGCTTAAAACAATGTCGCTTTGGCTGCTTGCTTACAACATAACGTTAATAATACTGAACGCGTGGAAATAAACTGACAACTACATGTGAATCACTTTGGTCTTTCACTAAAGAGATTTAGCCAGCAGTCACTGCTTGCTATGGTAAAATGGCAGATCTTGCTGAACCGTTACCACTCGACAGCTGCAAGGGGGACTGGGGGAGAGGGGGGCGACACAATATGGGAGATTTGCTTCAAGGCGGATATGAAGAGCTGTAGGTAGTATTGTACTTATAATGGAACAACTTTTTCTTACAAGCAATATTTGATACGGGGTGCTCTTTGAGACGGTAGTGAAAGTGCACGTGACAGTTCCCTCGGTTAAAGTGGAACGTGGTACGGTCCATGGAGGGGATCCTGGTCTGGACTACTGTATTATTTCATCATTTCCCACAAGCTCTTCATGTGGTTATTAGTTTTATTCCTCATGATGCAAGGGCGAAATTAAACAGGTAAAGACGAGTCCAAACATGCACCAGTTCAGTAAATATTATTGAATTATACAATTACTATATTTTCAAAGCAACAATATTATAATAATAATAATAATATTATTATTATTATTATTATTATTATTATTATTATTATTATTAATAATAATAATAATAATAATAATAATAGACTAATAAAAAAAAGTTGTTTGACTAAATTTCGTATCTAGGCCCACACAGCATCAACATAACAAATATCAAACGTCAAGAGTCAAAGGCCAGATCACATATTCCTAATGTGGAATTGTTTACAGAAATATTATAACAAATTTATTGTGAAATATCTAATTATTTTATATATAATATATTGTAAGATAAGTACTGTAACTTATATCAACTCTTTATTCTCTTTAATAATGGATTCCAAAGTTCAGCATAACTTAGTACCACACTTAGCAACCAGTGGAGTTCAGGAACATTGGAAGTTGGAGCTTATTGTTTACATGATGACAATGATTGACAATGTGACTTTGCTGACCAGTGTTAAGCAGAACTCATACAGTTCTTTTTAGCACATTGGCTTTTGCATTCCACTGGTGACTAGACATGTGTATCAAACAGAGGCTGAAAAGAGGAGATTCAGCAATGGCACTGTAAGAAATACATTTTTTTTTTTTTTTTGGACAGTACACCATGAAAACCTTTAAATCATGCAATTGCCCTCACACTTCATGATGTAGCATATTCCGTTGCTTCAACTAGACTGTAGTTTGCAGTGATGTAGCCTATGTATAACTAGGCTTCCTCCCTGGCCCTGGGTTTAACAACAATCACTCCTAAAACGGTCTAGAGTTTTAAATTACTTTATTGCTCAGTACTCAGTACAAATATAATAGCACAGTAAATGTATTATACATGCAGATGTCTTAAAACAGACAAATGAACTGCAGTGGATTCCGATTGGTTGACGTCACGTTGGCGAGTGTTCACATCACGGGAGAGAATGATTGTTTTTGCATTGCAACTTTGAGTCCTTCCTCATTGGATGTGCTTCACTCCCTCTTCCTCCACTGACAAACAGCTGTACAGGTGTGTGATGCAGGTAGCCATTGTAGAAGTCAGCCGCGGTCAGGCTTTTCTTCAGGAGAACAGTCTTAAATCCCACCCAGCCGTCCTGTAAGGAGGGGACATACATGTTGATGTCAATATTGCACATTTTTCAATTTAATTGATCTACTTTTTACTTTCTATTCTATTTTATATACAGCGTTTTATTTTGTACCCTTGCTAATACTATTTATCTAATGTAAATATTGTTTATCTTTATCTTATTCTACTCTATATTTTGTGTATCGTTCCTATTGCATCGTTGGTCGGAGATAAACGCCATTTCCATTCTTATGCATGTCTTGCATATGTATCAAAATTGACAATAAAAAAGGTTTGACTTGATATAAAGGAAAAGGCAATGTTATGCTATTGTCACCACATACTAAACACTACAGGGTTACAATCAACCTTTATTTGAAACAGGCTCTTTATGAGGGACAGGCATTTATTCTACATTTTCCTCTTTTATCAGAGATATATTTTTTTAGTAAGAATTCCATTTTGTATTTCCATTTACTGTTGATGCTGTTTGCTGTCCATCCGTACAATCTCTAAACATCCTCCGTGTTGACCTGCTGTAACTCTTTTCATTCAAGAAACAACTGCACTAAGTTCTACTTTGATTTGTTTCTATCATTTGGTAATTTTATTTTAGATTTTATTTGACATGGACATGACCATATCATTGGACGAACCAGATGCATTGTTTTCAGTGTATTAGCGTAAATGCTAGTTTTCAACACCTAAGAAGCTGCTGTCAATACAACAGAGCACTGACTCAGAGAGAATGTAAGTCACGCCAAAGACAGCGGTGAACTAGAATGTTAAAGAATGAGGAGACATGATTTGGGTTAAAAGATGTGATTTTGTTGTTGGACTGATTTAATTAATGTTGTGGAAATATACATCATGGTTATTCTTTAGAAGTTTTGTTGGTGTATTCAAAGCCTTTCTTAGGAAATGATAGGGAGAGAGGTGGAAATGACATTCAGTTGCAAATGTGGAACACATTCCTCTACAGTGTTTTCACAATTATTGGACATAACTTTATTATAATCGATGATAAAGATACAAGATGAGTGCCGGCAAGACTTATCTGCTCACTCTAATTAAAAAATAATAATAATATAGGCCTATATATGGTTCAATAATTCACAACCCTTTAAAAGGGACCAGGACCTTTCTCTGTTGATAAGGAAGAGGAGTTTATTGTAATGCAATGATCCTCTCTGAAGTTGCCTCCTGAAGCTCTGAAGAGGGTTGGAAAAAGTCCAGGTTTGATCCTTGTCAAAATCCCCTAGGTTTATCTGGCTCCACAAAACTTATGTGAGCAGACTGAGGTCCAACATAAAATATACACTACAAGTCAACCCTTGAGTCTAAAAAGCCCATCATCAATGTTCCCATAAAGAACTTCAGATTCACTCATTTGGACCGTCTCTTGTATGAGAAGTCTCATGGCCCAGGACTAGAGGCGTTCTCACCATGGTGGACCCTGGCATGAGAGGTTTGGACGACCCTGCTTTAATATGACATGAAGACTATGGCGGCCAAGTTTGTCTCAAAGGTTTAGGGGAGAATGGGGTTGTATGTCACAGATTGGTTGTCACATTTGTTATATCTCAACACCAGAAGGCGCTATCTGTGAAATGTTGGCATGGAAATATCCAGAATTGCGATCACAGGTCAATTACATAGTCCTCCTTGGAGTTAGACAACTGAATTTAAGGTGAGAGGACTGTTTGTGTTTTTCATGTCAAATTGAAAATATCTAGCTCCTCAGTATTTTTCTTCAAGGCTTTTACGCAATGGGTTTATAACAAAACACTTGTGACCCTTAAAAAGTGTGAAGGGAAAGCTATAGTTAATATTGTTGCTAGCTAGCTAACTAGCTGTTGGATGGTTGTAAGCCTTGATAATAGTGAGAAATTCCAGTTGGGGTTGGTCGTCACATTTTTTGGGGGGTTGGTTGTCACATGTTATCCAAAGGCTGCAGCCAGGAAAGGAACCCAATAACGAAAGAAAATATAAAGCTGTATCCTCACTGACACCCCAGAGAAGGAAAGAATAGAGCAGGAAAAGGCAGCTAGCATGCAAAAGAAAAAAAGGGCTACAAAATCAAAACGACCCAGTGCATCCCAAACTAGACCAGCTGCCAAGGCTACTGCACCCCAGTGCACTCCACCCCAGCTGGGGAAGAAACAACAGAAGAGAAAGAGACGGGAGGAGCAGTCTTCATCAGATGAAGAGGATAGTTTGTGTTTGGTTTGTATGGAAACGTTCTCCAACAGCCGTTCAGGGGAGGTAAGGGAGAAGTGTTGTATGTGCAACCAGAGGGCACACAATCTCTGCTTTGTGGGAGTGAGCAGACCCTACATTTGTCATCACTGTAACCCAGATAGTGATGTGTGTATCCTAGTTCAGTAGGCTATTATTGTTAGACCTATTTTTTTTGTTCTTTATGTTGTTACATAGGCTGGTCTTAATATGGCTTTCCTGTTCGTTTATTCCTTGCACATTTTGTGTTAAGATGCATTAAGTTATGTAGGCCTATTTGTCAACTTGACAATGAAATTACACTTTCAAATTTAGTTTTGCTTTCTTGCCTTCTTTTTTGTTTGATAAGATAACATTGTGACAAACAACGCCATAGTGTGCGAAAACCGACCCCTTGATGGGGTTGGTTGTCACAAATGTGTCAGGGTGTCTTTGATGATACATTTCTTCTTTATTACAATACGTTGGAAACCGAGAGGGATACACATTTCAAGCCAACACCTTAAGCTTCAATTTAATGTAGGAATGACGTTTTGGTGATGAGCAATTCCATTCAATGCCTACCAACCCCGTTCTCCCCTACCTGTCACCCAGCTGTCACATGATTTGAGTAATATTTTCCAAGTTTGCACACACACTACAGGTTATCAAATCTAAAATCTGCTGTCTATAACATTCAACTTGGAATGAATGAATAAAGCCCCATAGTCTACATATAGATGGATGTTTTGACGTGGGTGGAGTTTACAGGTTTAGGTGATTGGGAGTTGGACACACCTTACAGCAGACAGCCAGAGTGTTGGTCTCCTTCTGAAAGCTGACGGAGCCAGGGACTGGAGACCTTGTGGGATCTGCAAACAGCATGGGAGGATATGACACAGATCAGGGTCTCAGCAGCACTTAGGGTGCTGATACCCTGATCAATAGTAAAGAAAGAAGAAGCAAGACCTGAAACAATAGTAATTCAAGGAAATATTTCTCATAACATTAGACATGTTTTGGCATTTTTGGAAACATGCTTTTAACCCTAACGAAAATCTAGTTTTTCAAAACTTTTCCAGAACATTCAGCTATTTCCAAACCAAATCCAGGTCTGGAAAAAGTTTCCACAAATTGTATAACTTTTCTAGGAATTTGATGACCCTGGGAAGCCTGTACACACACACACACACACACACACACACACACACACACACACACACACACACACACACACACACACACACACACACACACACACACACACACACACACACACACACACACACACACACACACACACACACACACACACACACACACACACACACACACACACACACACACACACACACACACACACACACACACACACACACACACACACTATTTAGACTGTCACTCAAGAGGGTGCAGCCTCTGGTCCTGAAAATATTCCCGTTCTAAAGTGAACTTTTACTGATGAGCCCAATGTTTGTGAACACATAGTATCACATATGAATGAATGGCTCACAAAGCTCACATGGTTTGTTGTGACAGTGATCATTTTGCAACAAAACTTGCAAAATGTCAAAGTTCTTGATTGCATTTCATATAGATTTTTATTCTTAATTTATTCCTTTTGTTTTATGGGGCATTTTTATGTTTGTGCGTTACATGTATTTAGTATATTCAATTGAATTGAATTGAATTGAGACATATTCAGGGATTTGAATAAACTTACCTGATAACGAAATGTGACATTTCCCTACACAGTGGAGCAGCTTGATTGTCCTACCCATCCACATGGTTCTCAGAGGTATCTGGTGTGTTAGAGAGAGAAGGCCCAGTCAATACAATGAGAGTTAACCCCATTAGTGTACACCATGGCTCTCACCTAACAATAACTTTAGATCAGTAACATCACCCTGGATCCAATGGCCCGATACAGACGGTCTATCTGCTCACAGGTCTGCTCCTCCCACACCAGCCAGCTCATGGACAAATCAATCTTTGGGGCTGTATGGGGGGGAGGGGAGGGGCATTCATGTAGAAGTTGGAAGAATTCCTTTTGTTTTATCTTAAGAATGATTCAGTCTAAATACTAGGTGCATCTCAAACAATTAGAATATCATGGAAAAGTTTGTAATCGTAATTTAATTCAAAAAGTGAAACCTCTTTATATATAGTATATTCAAGATTAATTAGATCATTTCATATTCATGACTCACTTTGTGTAATGAATCTAGAATATATGAAGGTGTCACTCTTTGAAGTAAATGACGTCATTTGTTGAGATGCACCTGTACAGTATGTAGCTCAGAACTACGTACCAAATGTTGCCCCTGCGTTCCTTTGCTCCACACTGTGTTCCATTCTCTCAGACAGTGTCGTTAAAGTGTCCATCAGCTGAAATCCAGAACACAAATATATCAACTATGGCTGTGTTCGGAAGGCCATACTAACGTCCTACTCATACTCATTTTAACGTCAATTTGAGTATGTGACGGTTGTGTATGCGAGTTTGGGTAGGCGAGAAATGCCCGGATGAGTACTACGGTAACTTCCGGGAAGATTTTGGGTATGGATCGATTGGATACTTTTCCTACTCAACCGCCCCACAATGCATTGCGTCTTTCCAAACGACAAGGAAGGTTTTTTTTTAATTCTTTACTTACAATTCTGAAGTTCCTGCACAACACAGGACTGTATGTCAAAATCTAGTTCTATACCTTAACCTGTGGAGGGCGGTAATACACTAAACAGCGTCTGCCGGAATCTTATAAGAAGAAGAAGAAATTCTTTCAGTGTGAATGTTTCGACGCACCTCGCATACACAATCGATCTTTAAGTAGACAGTATGTAGTATATAGATGTTGAGTATGCAGGAGGGAGGATGTTAGTATGGCTTTCCGAACACAGCCTATGCCACCCTCCTGTTTAGTACAAGGTTAAGGAAGCAGTGCCCTCTCCTCACCAGCTGTGCTCCCTTGGTGGCCAGCTGTGCTCCCAGCTCGTCAGCGGTGCACTGCTCGGGGACCTGGTGCAGCTGTTGGTTCAGTATGGGACCCACGTCAAACCTGGGAGGCAAGGACATGTTCTCAATGCTTTGTGTTTGTAGTGAGGGGACCTATAGGGCTGGGCCATTTAACCCTCAAATCAACATCACAATTGAACATTTGACCTCCATTGTTTATTTGCCCTCATAGATAACTGACAAGGTTTTTACTGTAAATATGCTCAACTATTAAAGCTGGGATATTTGATCTAATGAAATAGTACATACAGTATCTCACAAAAGTGAGTACACCCCTCACATTTCTTCAAATATTTCATTATATCTTTTCATGGGACAACGCTGAAGAAATGACACTTTGATACAATGTAAAGTAGTCAGTGTACAGCTTGAATAACAGTGTAAATCTACTGTCCCCTCAAAATAACTGAACACACAGCCATTAATGTCTAAAGTGCTAGCAACACAAGTGAGTACACCTCATAGTGAACATGTCCAAATTGGGCCCAAAGTGTCAATATTTTGTGTGACCACTATCATTTTTCAGCACTGCTTTAACCCTCTTGAGTTCACCAGAGCTTCACAGGTTGCCACTGGAATCCTCTTCCACTCATTCATGACGACATCACAGAGCTGATGGATATTAGAGACCTTGCGCTCTTCCACCTTCCGTTTGAGGATGCCACACAGATGCTCAATAGGGTTTAGGTCTGGAGACATGCTTGGCCAATCCATAACCTTTACCCTCAGCTTCTTTAGCAAGGCAGTGGTCATCTTGGAGGTGTGCTTGGAGTCGTTATCATGTTTGAATACTGCCCTGCGGCCCAGTTCCCGAAGGGAGGGGATCATGCTCTGCTTCAATATATCACAGTACAAATTGGCATTCAGTGAACTGTAGATCCCCAGTGCTGGCAGCAATCATTTAGCCCCAGACCATGACACTCCAACCACCATGCTTGACTGTAGGCAAGACACACTTGTCTTTGTACTCCTCACCTGGTTGCCGCCCCACACTCTTAACACCATCTGAACCAAATAAGTTTATCTTGGTCTCATCAGACCACAGAGATGGTTCCAGTGATCCATGTCCGTAGTCTGCTTGTCTTCAGCAAACTGTTTGTGGGGTTTCTTGTGCATCATCTTTAGAATAGGCTTCCTTCTCGGACGACAGCCATGCAGACCAGTATGATAGTCCAGGCAAAATAGCGTTTTTCATAGAATAAATTGTAAAAGAATTTTTTTCAGCTCAGATAATTTCTATGAGGTGTCCAGAACAACATACTAAAAGTCCTAAGAAATCCTAGTTGGGGAAATATGTTTAATTCTCATCAATCCGAGATGTGTGCCAATAAGGCGAGACACCAATAAATCCCAATGGGGCTATTTTTTTCCTTTAGTCCTATCAAAATGAAACTTTACACAATGAAAGTATCCATGAAAATTTAAATGTTTTGTATTACAAGTTTCTTTGAAAATTTATTTTAATGTGCAAATGAGCTATACACTAATCGTACACGCCCAAAATCAACCCAAATAGGCTTAATTTTTTCCTTTACTCCTACCACAATAAAACTTTACATAGTAAAAGTATACTTGAAAAGTAAAACATTTTGTATTACAAGTTTCTTTTTAAATGAATTTGAATATGCACATGAGCTCCACACTTATTGAATATCCAATCATACTGCCAATGGGTGATGGCGATGCTGCTTTTAGACCCCCCCCCCCCCCCCCCAGCTAGTGTAATTTTTTACTTTTTTCAGTGCCATTCCCTTTCCAATGCCAAATAGACGAGACGTAGAATCACAGCCTGAAATGGCATGGAGAAAGAGGAGATTGTCACACACCTTGGGACCAATTAACTCGCCTTTTGGAATTTTATTTATTTTGACTATCGTTAATTAATTTTGATCAATACCAGTATTTTTTATATGAAATAACAGATTTTTGTTTATCAATTCCACATTTTTCTTTACCGGAAATCAATTGTTAAAACTGATCAAAAATAAATTATTTGACAACTTTTGTATGTGCAAAAGTTTGTGAACCCTAAGCTGCATTGCTTAAATGGAGCAGGTAAACACAATCAGGTGGGCCAAATTGAGTGATGAAATGGACCAATGTAATGAGAGATCTTTAGGGAAGTAATTGGGCGGCACCAGATAAAACAGAGATAAAACCAGGTCAGTTTAGGCTCACCAAAGTGAACCCATACAGGTCAGACATGCCAAAAGGGAAAGACAATCTCAGAGGATCTCAGGAAGAGAGATGTGATGTTGCACATTTGTCTGGGGACAGCTATACATTAATTTATTTGGTTCTTGTGCCATAAACAGCTTGTGTGCATTCAGATCAGTATGATGCAACAAGAGTACTAACAAGTCTGTGTCATCACCTACTGAAACTGTGTCTTTTGTTCTGGCAGAGGCAATGGCAGTTTGGACAATGAGCACATCTGCATCGTGCTTTGCATGGTTTGTGATACACCATTTTTTGTCTTACAAGTTTCTTTGAAAATGAATTTTAATATGCAAATGAGCTATGCACTAATCAAATATAGGCTACCCAAAATATATCTGCATAGGCTTCATTTTTACCTTTACTCCTACCACATTAAAACTTTACACAATGAAAGTCTACATGAAAAGTAAAACATTTGTATTATAAGTTAACTTATAATGGTCAAGGCTTTCCAGAAGGGGTTGGTCGAACGTCAGAACAGGGGTCACATCATACTGCAGAGCTTGAGTTGCCACAAACCTCAATGTTGAGTATATGCAGGATTCATCACTGGGATCAAGATCAATCATTGGAAGGAATGTTACTGAAGCTCTCCCAGGGTGTTCATCTAGAAGATGCAGGATCTGCATCATACCAGACCATGATGGCCTTTGAGAGTGAAGGAGTAGGGATGTCTTCCACAAAACATCCAGCTGTGATGTTTTGTTATCTGCTGGCAACAGAGCCAGTGGCTGATACACAATAGGTTCACGTATAGGAGGAATCATAAAGTACTGAATGTGTATGCAACCAACCGCAGCAATATCTGCAGCAGTCACTTGGATCTTTAAAGGAAAAAATTA
This sequence comes from Ammodytes marinus, assembly GCF_949987685.1. Classification (NCBI taxonomy): domain Eukaryota; kingdom Metazoa; phylum Chordata; class Actinopteri; order Uranoscopiformes; family Ammodytidae; genus Ammodytes; species Ammodytes marinus. The sequence continues at coordinate 3,532,353 of NC_137230.1, read as the reverse complement.
AGCCTATGCGGATATATTTTGGGTAGCCTATATTTGATTAGAGTATAGCTCATTTTCATATTAAAATTCATTTTCAAAGAAACTTGTAAGATAAAAATGGTGTATAACAAACCATGCAAAGCACGATGCAGATGTGCTCATTGTCCAAACTGCCATTGCCTCTGCCAGAACAAAAGACACAGTCTCAGTAGGTGATGACACAGACTTGCTAGTACTCTTGTTGCATCATGCTGATCTGAATGCACACAAGCTGTTTCTGGCACCAGAACCAAAGAAAGCAACAAAAACAAGACGGATATGGTGCATAAAGTAGACAAAGGAGTTACTTGGTCCCAAGGTGTGTGACAATCTCCTCTTTCTCCATGCCATTTCAGGCTGTGATTCTACATCTCGTCTATTTGGCATAGGAAAGGGAATGGCACTAGCCTGGAACTCCAGACCTGCCACTAGGCGCTGGCAAATTAAATGTGCTGCGCCTGTTGGTCTGGGCACTCTCCATTGAAGCTCATTAAATATGTCAAGAAATCCTGAGCTGCGTTTTAATTGGTTCTATCTGATATGGGCGGGCCAGAGCCCTATGTATGGTGCTCTGGGGCCTCGACCCTTTACAATTTGGAAGACGGCACTCAAATCTTTCATTAGCAAGTAAGAGGAATGTTCTGTTTTGCCGACCGACCACGGCAAAAGTTCAATTTAACAGTTAACCCCGCTGTTCGCTAAACGAACAGGGCTTAATACGTCACATTGTTCATTGCTCTGATTGGATGTAGTGCTATCAAATTGCGTGCAGTGGTATTTGAAGAGACAAATCTAATTCATGAGAGGCACCTGTTATACCCCTGGCAGGTAAGCCAGGCAGTTTTTCAGGATAGAGGCCAATCTAAAAGCAGCATTGCCATCACCCATTGGCAATAAGTGTGGAGCTCATGTGCATATTCAAATTCATTTAAAAAGAAACTTGTAATACAAAATGTTTTACTTTTCAAGTATACTTTTACTATGTAAAGTTTTATTGTGGTAGGAGTAAAGGAAAAAATTAAGCCTATTTGGGTTTATTTTGGGCGTGTACGATTAGTGTATAGCTCATTTGCATATTAAAATAAATTTTCAAAGAAACTTGTAATACAAAACATTTAAATTTTCATGGATACTTTCATTGTGTAAAGTTTCATTTTGATAGGACTAAAGGAAAAAAATAGCCCCATTGGGATTTATTGGTGTCTCGCCTTATTGGCACACATCTCGGATTGATGAGAATTAAACATATTTCCCCAACTAGGATTTCTTAGGACTTTTAGTATGTTGTTCTGGACACCTCATAGAAATTATCTGAGCTGAAAAAAATTCTTTTACAATTTATTCTATTTTTGGCCCCAAAATGCCTTACTTTGCCTGGTCTATGATGCAGAGTGCAGCGTATGGTCTGAGCACTGACAGGTTGACCCCCCCCACCCCTTCAAGCCCTTCAGCAATGCTGGGAGTACTCATATGTCTATTTTCCAAAGCCAACCTCTGGATATGACGCTGAGCACGTGCATTCAACCTTCGTAAACTGGGCTGCAGGGCAGTATTTCAACATGATAACAACCCCAAACACACCTCCAAGACGACCACTGCCTTGCTACAGAAGCCGAGGGTAAAGGTTATGGACTGGCCAAGCATGTCTCCAGACCTAAACCCTATTGAGCATCTGTGGGTCATCCTCAAACAGAAGGCGGAGGAGTGCAAGGTCTCTAATATCCACCAGCTCTGTGATGTCGTCAAGAATGAGTTCCAGTGGCAACCTGTGAAGCTCTGGTGAACTCCATGCCCAAGAGGGTTAAGGCAGTGCTGGAAAATAATGGTGGCCACACAAAATATTAACACTTTGGGCCCAATTTGGACATTTTCACTTAGGGGTGTACTCACTTTTGTTGCAAGCACTTTGGACATTAATGGCTGTGTGTTCAGTTATTTTGAGGGGACAGTACATTTACGCTGTTATTCAAGCTGTACACTGACTACTTTACATTGTATCAAAGTGTCATTTCTTCAGTGTTGTCCCATGAAAAGATATAATGAAATATTTGAAGAAATTTGAGGGGTGTACTCACTTTTGTGAGATACTGTATTTTATCGTTGTGATTTGAAAAAAAAGGGGAAATGCAAAGATGAACTATTTATGGATATTTATAGATGTTTCCAACTAAAATCAAAGCTTGGCTTGAAGTGAAAATCAAGTTATCTAAAACAGTTGAATATAAATAACTTCAACACTTCATAACAAGTCAAATAAATGGTTTTAGATATTGCCATTTGACGAGTAGAAAAATAACTTGAATCTATTGTAAACATATATTTTAAATATTTCCGTGTGTAAGTAAACAAATAACTTGAATCTTTAGTAAACAAATGTTTTAAATATACATTTCTTATTAAAAAAAATGGAAATAAATCACTGCTGATTAAGAGTAAAAAAAAAGCGGGGTTTGGACAGGGCTCAAATCGAAATAACCGACACGTGCAAGTTTAAGTGGATTACGGGGTCTGAATGTCGTGTGTGGAGTTGTCCCTTTGTGTACCTGTCAGGGCGGATCTGCATGATGCTGACTCCTGTCAGCTTGTCCCCATGCAGGATGGTGTGGAAGACGGGGGCAGGGCCGCGCCACCTGGGCAGCAGGCTGGGGTGAACATTCAGGATCCCACTGAGAGACACACAATACACACACTTAAAACACAGCTTCTAATGGCATTATTTGTGTGTGGATTAGACTCAGTTATGTGTGAATATAGGTGGTAGCCAGGGCTCCATGCTAACACCATCCAGTTGCTCTGGGGATAATGCGTATACATTAAAATAAAACGTGACTTTTATTGAACCAAGAGTTGTGCATCTTTGTTTGAAGCTTTATGTAGGAATTAAGGTTAAAAGGTTAAATCAGCTATTCTAATCCAAAAATATGTTTGGGTCAAAATCAGTGAATATCTCCTCACCGTCCACTATCTGTCCATACTGTGTGCAGCGCTGAAAAAAAGTAAGGTGTTAATACACAGCCTACGCTCTGTAAACTGGTTTGGAAACAAAGGGGGTTGGAAAAACACAGTCCACACTTCTCCAACCAGTGTTATCATGTTACTGTTTACCTTTGTTTTCTCTTCCAAAAGAGTTGCCAGTTACTGATGTAGCCACACATAGAATCAATGGTTAGAAATACTTGTTGAGTGTTTTGTTGGAGGCATGCAACAAAGGCTATCACTTGAAAATTGCTTAAAATAAGACATAACCAACCATAAAAGAGTGGATTGACATTGATAGTTTATAATACTGTATATTTACGATAGAAAGAATCATGTTTAAGAACTCAAAATAAACGGCAAAGAGGAAATAATCAATGGCCAGAGCTTGAAAAAACTGAGCTATTCTTAGAATAAATTGCAGCAGCTTTGACAATTCAAGTACAGTGGCTGGTAGGCTATGGGATTTCTATTAGCCATAATCAGGTTAAAGGTCCACATCAATGCACTGCGGTCTTCAAGCAGCGAGTTATCTAGCATAATCTCAGATCCATAAGTGTGATAAAATATGATAAAAACCATCAAAACAGACATTGGGAAGGATTTGTACTTGTTCCGCCATTGTGGCGCATACACATTCACCCATCTGTCGATCTGCACATGGACCGGCAGTGAGACAGGTGCCGGTTTGTAGCGTTCTCTCTTCTGATTGGTTATCAGTAGTGGGATCCCCGAAAAGTTTATTTGCCGATTACATGCAGAGCAAGTGACTTAGAGATCGGCTTTATGAAACGCGAACACTATATAAGTGATCACTGTATGAATAAAGCGATTTAACACTTATATTAACATAAATAAATCGCTTACTTCACCTTTAAAGTTCACAGTGTCACTGAGGATGCTGTCCCAGACATAGAAGACTTACTATGGGAACTTGTTGATGAGTGTGTCTGGCAGCAAACAGCCAAAGGACACCACCACTCCGACGTCAAAGCGTCCGTCCACAGTGTGAGGAGGCCAGCTGTGGAGAGGGAGCTGGTTCTGCTGAGCAAACCTCTTGACTGGTACATCCCCGGAGAGAGTCACTACTTCAAGAGACTCCACTATGCCTTCACTGGAGCGCCTACACACACACACACAACACAGGGCTTTACATAGCTATGTCATGCACTCACTCACTTCTTTTATTCATTTAAAAAGGTGCACGATATAACTTCTGTTGTGTCCTTTACTTTAAGAGATTAAAAACCATTGAAACATTTAGACAGCGATGTAGAATGGCTGCAATGAAAATGCAAGATGAGGATGCCCAACACATTGTTTACTATGTTGCACTCTATATTTCTACATGTTATGTCATTTTAGAATCAAATACTATAAAGAAACCAAGAAGCGCCCATTATGGTCAAGTATGTATTTGGTTCTAAAATGTCATACTGTTGCGTAAAAATAACATAACGTGGTAAAGTCCAAACAATAACACAAGAGTGTCTAGTGATGTTGTTAAGTCTATCTTTTGACCTGCTCCCCTTGACTACCGTGTTTGAGCTAAGCTAACCTGGATGAGAGACTTTTGCCCATTTCTAAATAAAAAAATACACACAGTTACAGGAACCCTGGTTTCTGTCAGCTTTTCTTGAGCCGGAGAGTGAGGCAAAAAGCTAAAAATTTAAAATGTTGAACTATTCCTAGAATAAAAACTAATTTTCCCACAAATAAATAAAACATACATATAAACGTAGCCTCTGTAGCCTATTTACATTGATATGGGTGATGATTGTGCTCTGGTGCTCTGTCCTAAGATCTTCACCTGTCAACCTGTGTCTTAATGGTGGGGTAAGCAATGCTCGAGAATGTTTGTTGATAAAATCACTTTTAGTCAAATCAGTGAATATCTTCTAAAAACCTGCTTCCTGTAGGCCAATGTAATGTGAGAAAAACAAAGGGGGCCCACAGTAGTGTGTAAACATGCCCGTTTACAGAGCCTCGGCTGTGTGTATTAACACCACATTCTTTTTTTCAGGGCACTCACAGTACGGACAAGAAGCATATCGTCAACATTCTCCAGAAGCTTGCCCCGACTTTAAACAGACATGTAACATGACAGTAAGCAGCTGTGTGACTGCATAGCTCCTACCTGCTGGATGTGAGCAGTTTGAGAGACTCCACGGCGAAGTGATCTGATCCAAAGAAGAGCAGTCTCCATGGGGGTCGTGATGAGGCCGTGAGATGCCTCCGCACACAGCCCGCCCCTGCTCTCCCCCTCCAGCCTGTGGTCAGCTGCTGGACGGCCCTCACAGCTCGGCCGCCCGGCCACATACTCACAGCGGAGCAAACACAGTCCAAAGAGTCTAGCGTTCAGGAGAGGGGATTTGTCCTAAATGTGTCGGCGTAGGGCGCCGCCATGTTTTCCATGACACTTCCGCGTCCGTTTTCTTCTTCGCGGTTAGTTTATGTTGGTGATAGAAAAACAGGTGCCACCTAGTGGACACGGAGGGATTATGCTCAGGTTACTCACGTGACGGTAGACCCTTTTTTATAGACATAATAAAGAATGTATTATGCCTATGCTTTTTTTTTGGTATTTCACAGAAGATTATTACTGAGTTTGAGCGGTTTGGTTTACAGTGTGGTTCTAGTCCGTAAATTGAAGCTATATAATCATCATGCCCAATCATGATGTGCATACGTGCTCGTGAAGAGGACAGATTTAGGCTTATTAAGTGACATCTGAAGTGTACAAAGTAAGTGTGTGTTCTAGTAATTCTATGCTTTCTAAAGCTTTGGCTCAATATACTGTGAGCTGGAACGATCTAGAGATGTTTTTTTCAAATTTCAAAGAGAAAAAATAGGCTACAAATGAATTAATAAAATAAACTATTAATAGTTTAGTTTAGTTTATATTTTATATAAATCGGTCGGTCCCTAATATGTACAGTAATATAAGAGGTTTGAGCCCAGAATGTCTGCCATACTTTTGGTGGAATGTGTCTTTAATTAATGATTTTTCTATGTAAAATAATAAAAACATGAACAAATGCTGTTAAAATAACTATGTTGTGATATTGCAATATATAACACAGTGATTTATTAGATGTTATGGCCCATCTCACAGAAAATCAGTTAACTGACAATATTTTCTGAATGAATAAGTGGGACAGACTGATCAAATATGATTTTAAAAGTAAACGTATTGACTACATCCCAGTCTCTGTGTCTGACCTTCTCTATCCATCTAGAGAAAGCTGGAGAACGTTTTCAGTTGACTGAAAGCTTTTGTTACTTGGTTTAATATGAGTTGTTAGAAATGTGACCTTCATCTTCAATAAGCCAACATATGGAGCATGGGTATGCGCCATAGTAGGCGCATACCCATTCAACCATCTGTTGCTCTGGCGTGCACCGGCAGTGAGACCATGGAGTGTATATACTATACAGATGAGTGAGACTAGTGTCGGTTTGAAGCATTCTCTCTTCTGATTGGACAAAAATGTTGGGATCCTCCAATACGTTTATTTGCCGATAACATGCAAAGCAGCTGACTGAGAGATCGGCTTTATGAAACTTGCACATTATGTAAGTGATCACTGTATGAATAAAGAGTGATTTAACACTTATATTAACATAAATAAACCGCTTACTTCACATTTAATAAAGGAATTTCAAAAACAAATCTTTATTTTGATTTGTGATAGGCCTCAGTCTGAACAACAAAGGCATCATATTCAGTTCAGAACGGTTCAAAACAGGTTCCAACACACTCTTGGTCCCTTACATTAATATGAAGCTAATGTCAACATGTTCACTTGATAGCACAGTTTATTACAAATAAGATAAATATAGTTTTCCTTAAGTCTCATTTACACTTGTAGGCCCTCAGAACACTATGGTGTGGAGTCTTTCCCCTCAAACAATGTGGAGAATGTCATCCATGCCTCTTCTCCCCTGCTTTGATCATCATGTATGACATCACACCTCATGGCTAAATTTACCCCTTTTCCACCTACGCAAAGTCTGGGGTGTCGGTTCGGAGCCGGTGCCCAATCAGGAAGCAGTTCTTTGGTTTTCCACTGCCAGAGAGCTGGTTTCCAGCCAGAAAACTGCTTCTAGAGTGGCTCCGGTTGTTGTGCTTAAAGCTAGCGATAGCATTAGCCGGGAGAGCGGCGATGTCGTGCGACGTACACAAGACATTTACAGTGACATCATGACATGGCTCTCTAGCCATAGAAAAGCTAACAGATTCGTAATAGGTTCCCAAGTTAAACCGGCTGGCTCTAGCACCAGCCCGGAACTGGAAGCTGGTTCCCGTTGGTGGAAAAAGGGTAGTGTGTCTGTGGTGGCTGTAGGGTTCAAGGTGCTGAACAGCTGTGTGTCTGTCAATGGCATCACCCTCTTCTTCAGTCTGAAGCTTCAGAGCATTCCCCCAAGCTAGTCCCATCCTCCCAATAGAACATATCCAGGTCATAGCCAGGGTCAGCTGCAGTCTCTTTGGTTACATCGTCTTGCTGTTAGCTTGCTGATAGTGTTTTTCTATGGTTGGTCCTCTGTGCTGTAGCTTCTCACTCATACGGGCTTTGAATCTATAAGATGAGTCGCTGACCCAGGATCTTGCGGTTGATCTCAGCCAAGGCCACAGAGAACACAAAGGCCTTTTCATCAGACAGACCTGCGTAAATATCCACCTCCTTCTCTTGTTTCTCTGTCAACACACAGAAAAAAACAGTCAATCACTGCAAACCCAGAATTCTGACCAAAGAATCACCTGAAAAATTGTGTCTATGTCTATATTGGTCACAGAGACCACTAATTATCCGTCACTTTCTGACTGAACAGCTTCATGGAAGTGATATTTTACAATGGTTCATATAAAAACTAACACAATTCATTAAAGCAAGTCAAATGGTGCTTTTAAAGTCATGGTATGAAGCTGAGACAGACTCCATGTTCTCTTCTCTTTCCAGACGGCTGGGGCATTATGAGCGCTGCACTGTTAGTCAGCTTAATAAAGTCACTGAAGATGACCCCAAACTATGTATACAGTGCCCTCCAAAAGTATTGGAACAGTGAGGCCAATTCCTTTATTTTTGCCGAAGACTGGACACATTTGGGTTTGACGCCAAACTATGAATATGAGACAATAGATCAACATTTCAGCTTTCATTTCCAGGTATTTACATCTGGATCTGATACACGTCTGAGAAGATATCATTATTTGAAAAGGAAAATCACATTTTTATGTGAGCAAAATTATTGGAACAGATAGACTTAAAATAAATTAAAGTAAATAAGATTTAATAAATTGTTGCAAATCCTTCGCTTGCAATAACTGCATCAAGCCTGTGACCCATTGACATCACAAAACTTTTGCATTCTTCTTTTGTGATGCTTTTCCAGACTTTCAGCGCAGTCTCTTTCAGTTGTTGTTTGTTTTGGGGGGTTACTTAGCCTGGAACGATAGATGGTCTGGCCACAATAAATAGTCATTTCCAACTCAAGGGGCGGCTCCTACTCGTGCATTTCAAATGCCACTGCATGCAGTTGGATAGCACTACAACCAATCAGAGCGATGCACAAGGTGACATATTAAGCCCTGTTCGTTTAGCGAACAGCTGTTAAACTGTTAAATTAAACGTTTGCCGTGGTCGGTCGGCAAAACAGAACATTCCACTTACTTGCTAATGAAAGATTTGAGTGCCGTCTTCCAAATCGTAAAGGGTCGAGGCCAAAGCAGTCTCAAACTCACACAACATATCCGCAGCCATCTTTGGTGTTTACTATCACGGCTTCGACGTCGCATGCACGTCACTGTCGTCATCCGGTTACGTCCGCCCCAGAGCACCATATAAAGGGCTCTGGCGCGCCCATATTAGATTGAAACGTGAGCCAGGATTTCTGGACTTTCTGAACAAGCTTCAATGGAGAGTGTCCAGACCAACAGGCGCAGCAAATTTAATTTGCCAGCGCCTAGTGGCAGGTCTGGGAATGCCAGGCTAGGGGTTACTCTCTTCACTCTCCTCTTTAGCAGGTAAAATGCTTGCTCTATAGGGTTTCAGTCTGGAGATTGACTTGGCCAGTCTGAAACCTCCCATTTCTTGCCCCTGATGAACTCGTTTGTTGTTTTTGCAGTTTTTTTGGATAATTTTCTTGCTGCATGATGGAGGATCTTCCAATCAGTTTGGTTGCATCTTTCTTTAAATTTGCCGTTTATGTCTAATACATCTAGGATATATGGAACTTTCACTTCTTGAATTAAATGACAAAACAAATCAAGCTTTTCCATGATATTCTAATAACATGAGATGCACCTGTAGAGATGTAATATTCTATAAATAGGGCTCCTTTCTCACCTCCGCACAGCAGCAGTCCCTTGGTAAAGTGGGTTTATATGTCAGAGCATTGTTTTTTGTTGTGTACCAGAAAATGCTGGACACAATACATGATGACGCTGTTTTGTCTGTTCCATTCTATAACAGATATACATCACCAGAGATCTAGATAATATGTCAATTAAAGGCACTACGAGTAAGATGGCACGTTGGCGTCCCCTTTGGACAAAAGCGGTAGTATTTTTACGACGCCCGCTGTCGCAAATGCTCGTGCCAGGCGCGTGAGCGTGGACTGAGAAGGGCGCAATATAGTGCATGTTCGTGTGTTGAAAGTGTGAGGACTCTTTTCGGCTCCGTGAGAGTGGTTTTGACACTGCATCAACTAATGCCAGTCAGTACACACACCTGCTTGCAATGAGTTGATTCAGCAGCGTCACCTAACTACTCTCTCTCTCTCACGGAGCTGTGTCCTCACAGAAAGCGAATGAATGAGAGACGGCAGTTAGTAGACTATGGATCACGATGAGGTAATGTGTTTGTGTTGTTGATGTAAATAATGACTATTTCAGATAATGGTTATCTGATGATGGTGAAGCAAAGCAAACTTTGTGTTAGTACCAACCGCTCATTCATTTAGCAGTCTAGTTTCGCTCTCGTGAAATTGTATACACGTTGCTTGGCAACGTCCTCCCGCCCGCCTATCACTCACTCTCCCTTTTCGCTTTTCTTCATTGCATTCTCTTTTTTTTCTTTGATGGTTCAGCCCCGTTATCAGTCATTTATGACGACAAATAACTGTCTCAAACAAGGCTCCCGCTCCCCTTCCCTCACCTGGAGGGATAGGCTTCTCAAATCGCGTTGCAGCGCCACACTGAAATCTGCAACCAATACGGATATGTGACCATAGAGCCTGCACGAGCGAACCGAAAATCGGACTGGGTGTGCGACCAGACCAAAAGCAGTAATAAAAACTATATAAAAACGTCTTTCTTTGCACTGATGGTCTCGTTTGCTGTTAAAGGTAATTTATGATTATCAGAGGAAACATGAGGTTGTTTAAAAGATATTTAAATGTTACTCGTATCCGCTTTAAGCACTTGTTTTACCTTTTTCTTCTTCCTGTTTCTTCAGCCCCACTGTCTTGGGTCGGCCCCGCCCCCTTCTGATGGGATCTGATTGGCTGTTGGCCCTGGGCCGTCGCCTGTTCTCCATGTCATTGGTTGAAGAAGAGTCGATCCTCTCTCTGCGAATGCGCTCCGTCCTCCTCCGCTTGAAGTCCAGTTTGTCTAAATGTCACCATACATAAGCATGTGTGTGAGGTTAGAAACAATGCTATTCAATTGAGTGATTTACCCTGTGTTCCAAATCACATACTCTTTCTTTTTACTACACTACATAATAGTACAGAAGAGTTTTAGGGCCACAGGAGAGAAACAAAATCAGATAAGGTAGTTTTTTTTCTTCGTTATGTCGAGAAAAGTCAAGAATAAAGACAAACACTCCAAAATGCTATGGTAGTTAGAGGGGCATTTATGTATTTTCAGCATACTACAATTGACATGCATGTATTGGGACATCCTAAATCTTTTTCTGGCATACTAAATAGTAGGGAAGTATGGGGATTGGAACGCAGGGTTAGTTTTTCAGCCAACATGGAGACCATGCAAAACTGAACTATGGAAATAAAAACAAAATGGAAATTCAGTCTGATTATAAGTGTGTGATAAAGCTAGTTAGTCTTTTGAGTTTGACCTTTTTTCAATTATTTATTCTGAACTAATATTGGAACATATTTTAATATATTAATATCTTCAAACGACTGAAGTATTCAGCATTTAACCAAACGTCATCCTTATGCACAGAGTCTGATTTATGGCTATATGATCCAGACCTGCAAACTCATAGGAGGTGAAAAAGGTGACAAACACCCGTCCCTTCTAGGGGGGTCGGGTGTTTTTCGCTGTCCAAACGATTGGCTATTGTTAAATATCATTCACACAACCAGAGTTCTCCACTATTGCCTCCAATGTCCAGCTGGGTGAAAATAATAGCCAGCTGAGATCCTGACCCTCCTAGGGAGGTCCGGGGGTATGCCCCCCCGGGAGATTTTTTTTAAACTTTTTAAAGTGAAATGCATGAATCTGGTGCACTTTGAGAGGGAAATTAAGAGGCTAAATCTGAGGAATTTTGTGTGAACAAATAATTTGGAGACACTGGGTCGGATGAATTAGAAGCTTCTTGGATTTTCCATTAAAATGTTCATTTAAAATAAAATATTATGCAGGGTCCTCTGGGTTGGGCTTGGTGCTCTTTTTCTTTTATGGGACATATTTCTCTGTAATATAATGAATACATTTAAATGCAGTGAGAGGAATGAAGCAGAAGAACTCTGTTGTCCAGCTATCTTTTTTTCCACAGACGAGGCTGACATAGGTTATACAGTGCATGGGCATCTGAGCCCCATTTCCAAATGTTTTTAAATAAACTCAATACACACTGGACGTGAACGTGACTTGATCAGTTAAACTTGGATTACCTCCCAGATGAACTGATTAAATTATTGGGCTATTAACTAGGCTATCTAGATCAAAACATTGTATTCATTTTTTTGTATGATATAATAATATGATGTTAATATCAAACACACAAACTAAAAAATAAAAATAAATTGGGGGGGGGGGGGGGGGGGGGGCTGTCGGTCGGCTCTGTTTGTGAGCGCACTGCAGACACTTCATTTCTGCAATGTGCGCTCATTAAACTGTCAGCTTCACTTAAGAGTCCTGTGTGGGTCAACAGTGCAGTGCAAACTATGCAGCATAAAGTTATAACATTCGTCTACGACCGTGATGTTAATTCACCTTCACACAAAGTCTCCGCCCCAGCAAAGCAGCGAGTCGATCGCTGTGACGGTGAAAATCACCGGGACCCGGGAGACCCAGTGAGCGAGTGAGACAGGAACGGCTTCCGCGATCTTTTTCTAGGTCTCGAGTCTAACATAGAGCCATGTCGGCAAACTGACAGCGCGACTAAATAAAGGGACTGTACAGTGAGCTGCGTCCCTCCGTTAGTTTCTGTTTCAGTAGGCTGTTACATTAACCTCTGAAGCATTGACAGTGTTTAATCAAAGCCTCTATTTTTTTATTATCAAAAGGGCTTTGATTGAGACTTTTAGCCAATTCTAAAGTCTGAACACACAGCGAACGCTGATTGGACAATACTCATGACGTCTACCAAAGATGTTTTATTGCCAAGATAACGATATTCCCTTGTCTCACACTACGGTAACTCGCCCACACAGTCCAGTCTGGGAAGCGCTGGCTGACTTCTCTGGCAGCTGCCGCTACACCCCCCCCCCCCCCCTCCCAAAAACAAAAACTCTTCGGATCTATACGATTCACGTGGGTCATATATTTTGATTCTAAACGGCGATTTTCGCCGAAAAGCGACGAGTTTGCAGGTATGATGATCATGAATAACTGTGTGGAATTACACGTAAAAAATAAATAAAACTTACATGCATACATAAACAATGTTTGACTTCAAAATAACACAAGAGTTCCTTTTTTCATACATATTTACACAAAGTCTGGTGTACAGGACACATAGACCATCTGTTTCATCCAGTGCTGGCTGAAGCTTACCTGCTATGGCTGGGGACGAGCGCTCATTTAATTTGGCGTTGAGGAGTTTTCTGCTAATAAACACATAACCACACGGACAGGACTTGCACGCAACAGGAATCTAGAGAGAAACAAATAGGAAACATAGAACATGATATCATTGTAGAGGCTATGCTACTTTGGGTAAGGGAGAGTGAAAACTTTAGCTTTGACCCATTTCTTCAACAGAGTAGTCCAGCACGTATTGGCTCAGTTTCACAGTGTGAGTTCCAAGATTAAACATTAAAGACATTACTGTGTTTGGACTGATTTGGTGTAGCATACTGCCGAGAGTGGTACAGTGGTACAGCTCAGCAAAGTGACGTATTAACACTCAGTTAGCCTTAGAAACAATAACTTAGAACAGCGTTTGTGTATGATACACTACCCTCTACATTGACGCAATTAGCCCTTGAATCCATGACTCACTCTATAATGTTATCAAATGATGACAATATTAGGAGAAAAATATTAAATTTTGCTCGCTCCATGATGTCATAACTGACCCAAAATGTAATAAGTTATTACATTATGGGCAAAAGGTTATGATGTTATGAGCATTTTGATGGTTATCACATTATGAGTTTAATTAAATGTTTCTAAATTAGATTTCTGGTTGGTTGTTACAACTGGGGCTCTTACAGGGCTTCATTTTTAAAACTGTGTAGGATTGACGTGCCACGTCCTACCCTGGTTTCCATTTATAAATCAGAATCAACTCAAGCCGCTTTTCCACCTAAACTACCAGGAACTTTGAGTTCCAGGGACTCCTCGAGCAGGAACCTTTAGTTCCTGGGCCACATGGCTGTCTGTGTTTCCACTGGGGTCTGAAGTAGGGCTGGGCGGTATGACGGTTTCATACCGGCGTGGACGGTATAAAAGTTTCTACCGGGAGAGATTTGGCCCTACCGTTTATACCATGGAGAAAAACAGTTCATGTCGCGGGAGGCAGTTGTCCCTCTGAGTCACTACAGTTACACCACCGCGCCACACAGGGCTCTGCAGCAGAGTTCTGGGCTACAATACAGCTTCTCTACCCTCAACAGAAGAAGCCTCATCTGTTGCACTAGCTGTTTTGCTCCGGTGCGCCGTCATATTAAAGTTTACAAACCAACTCTGTGTCACGGTAGCCTGGTCCCACCAGACCATCGTACTTCATTTCATTTGTACAGAAGGTCTGGAACTGCTCCATTTGGCAAACGTTGACTCACTTGGAGGCGGGTGTCTGTTGAAGTTTAAAACTATTGGATCTGCCCAGTGCTGGTAATAGATAGCACTACATGTGCAGAGTGGGGCAGTAATACACCTAGTAGCATCTACACTAACAAAGTCAACTCCAAGAATAAGAAGGTGTAGCCAGGCTGTATATATTCATTATACAGCAGTGGTTCTGAGCGAGTGATTTGATTGGACGAGAGCCCTTCTATGCGTTCTGAAGGAGTGCTGATATGAGCGAACAACATCACTCTGACTGTTCACCAAACTGTAAACCAACTGTCAAAATCAGTCCGCTCACTGATGAGCCGGAGCTTCACTTGTGTAAACTGTGTGTGTGTGACTCAGGTTGACTGTGGCGAGTCTCTCCCCTTTGAGAGGGCATCTCTGCCACACACAGTGGTAGTGGCTCACACTCACGTTACTGAAGACAGCAATAGTGTGTGGAGATAAACTCAGGCTGCTGAATAATACGAGCAGCATAGCATTAGCCTAGCCTAGCATTCCCACCTCATTTTATAACTTCCCCCGGGCCGAAATACACTCATAAACTCTGGGAAATGAAGCGTGGGGGTTTGGATTGAGCAGATCAATCACCAACTAGATTAAGATCCGCCGTTCCTTTTCTTTGGTGATTTTTACGGGACATCGGGCCGCCGTGGTTACCAGAGTAAACAAAGCAGGACGAGCTCACTCGCGTAAAGTTGTTGCTTAGCAACGCGCTCCGCTCTGACTGCTGTTGTCGGACTATTTGTGTTGGCGGAAGCAAATACATTCTTAAATGATTAAAGATCACAAGTTAACTTACGTACCTACGACCGAATCACAGCAGCGCTGATATAGAGCGACAACATGCTCCCTCTCATGTGGTATTGCTTAATTATACAATACATGCCTTTCCGGAATAATCCTGGTAATGTTACTGGGTCTATGTTACTAAATTGCAAGAGCAGAAAACCGATTCTGTCTTTAATTCACACATATTTTGAAGAAGTCCTTAGGTGGACTGCTGGTCCAATAAGGGGAAGCCTTGAGGGCCCCTCATCTCCTGGTTGGTCGTTCTGGTTACTCAAGCCACGTTTAACACTATCGGTTAACAACAACAACAAAAAAGTGACGGAATGCCTTGGATCAAAAAAGCTTTAGTCAGCGATTCTGGAGAAGTCCCTTTTGGTCAAAACCAGGGAATATCTCCTCACAATCCGATACTTGTCTGTACTGTTTTAAGTGCTGAAATGGTATCCATTGTTAATACACTGCCTAAGCTCTGTAAACTGGCATGTTGCTAGCTATGATGGGCCCCTTTGTTTACAATCCACATTTTATCAACTAGTTTACAGAGCATAAGTAGGCTGTGTGTTTACACCAGATCTTTGTTTTAGCACACAAACATAATTTGTATTCTCTACTTGCTCCTTAGAACAAACAGTAGCCTACTCTTATCACTCTGTCTAGCAGTTTTATTATCGTTCCTCGGACTACGTTTGGTGAAAGTGCCTTTAAATCTTTGGCACCCTCATCATGGTGTAAGCCACAGGAACATTTTATAGTGGAATCCCAAATCACTGTCAACAATTACAAAAGAGGATAAAGGACTATTTTGCCACAATCTGTACATGTCCGGTTACTGACTGACAATGGAATAGGATGCTTTGTGATTTGTCTTATTGTGTTTTGTGTCTTGTATCTTATTTTAAATGTGAAATATAGTTTTTTAAATGTGAAACTTTTATGTTTGCATGCTGCCTTCTTGGCCAGGACTCCATTGAAAAAGAGATTTTCAAGCTCAATGGGAATATCCTGGTAAAATCCTTTTCCATTTTATCCTCTCTCTCTCTCGCTTTGGGTGCGAGAGGTCCCGGGTTCATGATCCCAGACCCTCACACTGCACTACAGACAGACAGACAGACAGACAGTGAACGTTTGCCAAATAGAGCAGTTCCAGACCTTCTGTACAAATGAAATTAAGTACGATGGTCTGGTTGGACCAGGCTAGTGTTTCCTGCAGTAAAATGGGAAATTAGAGGCAAAAAAAAATTTTCACTTTAATTTAAAGGCGGGTTGCCAAAAAGTTTCGTTATGTAAGTCAATGGTAGAAATCTAACTTTTTTTATTCAACTTGACATTTTTCAAAAAGTAATAATGCCCAAAATTTAATTTTCTCACCTATTGTTAAGATGGGTGAGCCGGTGATACTATAATAATCAAAGTGAAAATAAGAAATGTAATATTGAATTTTAGTGTATTTTTCAAAAAAGCGGTTGGTGGTGTATGATCGAAACTGGCATCTAAAGGGTTAATTTTTAATTGAGATTAATTAAATCATGACAGATTGAACAACCCCTTCATGAAAAATATGGGGAAAAAAATTGTGAAAAAATATTGATCTTTCATCATTTTAATGCAATTTAATGGTCAAAATACACAAAATGTACCGAATGGACCCAGTGTAACTTTTTTATTCAATCTGACATTAAACAAAAAGTAAAAATGCACCAAATTCAATTTACTCGCATATTATTCAGATGGGCGAGCCGGTGATACTAATAATAATCAAAGTAAAAAAAAAAATTTAAATATTGAATTTTTGTGTATTTTTTTAAAAAAGTGGTTGGTGGTATATGAACAAAACTGGCATCTAAAGTAGGGCCCGACCGATTTATCGATTATCGCATATTTCGGAATTATCTGCATTATCTGTTTTTTTGCAGATTTTTTTTATTTATTTTTTTAACCAATCATGTGTGAAATGTATTGCTGCCCTGGAGGTAGCCTAAATGAATAGCATTAAGGCTATAGCCTATTTACAGCAGCAGCAGGTGTGTTGTAATACATTGGATTAATTTACACTTGACAGTTCCCCCTGCAACCAAGGCATTGGTCATCGCTTGACAGTTAATAATAAAAATAATTTATAGAATTTATATGGTGCTTTTTTGGAGGTCATTCAAAGACACTTTGCATCATAGAGAATCATACATGTAGAAAAAGAAAACAAAATACAGAAAACAATTTTTTTAGACAATGCGTATTGCAATAAAGAAAAAGTTCCTGTACATATTTTCAACAGTAAAGGTATAGGGGAGAACGGGGGAATCTGAGGCATCGGGTAATGTGAGCCACCCCCTGTATCTAGGCAATGGAAAACATTTGTGGTCATGTGAGATATGTGTTTTCAAGCCCCTCTCATTTCCCCATGGCCCTGAAAGAGAGGACCTCACGGTGCTGTGGTAAGCATGTTTTTTTCACCAAAATAGGTATTTTGCATGTAAAAGTAAATTTTCTTGCTGTCAACTTAATCAACTGTTGTGCCAAAGCAAATGTATTCACGTAGAAAAACTTCTATCATACGTGTTGATGAACTACCAACATATGAAACCATGTGATGCTGATAACTGAAGATTAGCCTGAAATGCTAAGAGAGGTAGTTTTTTCTCAAATTGTGGTGGTGGGGGAAAGTGAGCCAAATGCTGTGGGGGAAAGTGAGCCACTGTCTCACTTTCCCCCACCATGAGGCACAAGTTAAGTTTAGTCTTAAACATATTTTAATGTAATATTACATGACATATGTTTTATTTTAATGTCATTTGTTATTTTGGCAAACCAAACAAGCCTGTACATATTTATTTTAACATATTGAAAATGAATGTACAATATAAGTTGGTGTACCTTGCATAACTGCATGAACCTAGGAATGCACCGATCCACTATTTTTAGTTCCGATCCGATTCCGATATCTGGGTTTTGGATATCGGTCGATACCGATACTGTCCGATACAATATCATAATTGTTATACATTTTTTTGTTGGTGGTGATGTTATGTATTAGGCTAGGAAGGCTTAAGCAATTCTAATTTAAAAGAGCAAGAAATATACACAAATGCATATAGGTTTATCTTAAAGGCAGAATTATGGTCACACAAAAAAAATCCTTCTCAATGATCACTTCTGTCCCACTAGAATATGTGGTGGTCTGTTTGTCTGAACAGACTTCCTCTCTCTGGCTGTAATTTACATAGTAGAATTTGTCACAGTGCAGAAGCCTCTCCACTTCCTTGACTTGGATTAGCTTTGGTTAGCTCACTGGCTAACAAACTGATATGTACTGTATGTCAAAATAGAAAGTGGTGTCCTCTCTCCCTCCACCGAACGTCGGCGCATGCTCGCACTACTCGTTCGGTCTTTCATAGTAAAAAAAATGCGTGGCATTTTTTAAGAATGCCACGCGATCGACCCACAGTACCCTCGCGATCGACCGATCGACCTAGTGAGCACCCCTGTTGTAGAGTATGACAGGCTGATGTTATAATCCAGTTGGGTCTTCTCCTGTGTTCTGAGTCCCAGGCTGTTCTCGCTGGTTCTGATTTTCCTATGCTTTGACCCCCAGACACTAGCTGGCTCTAAGGGTCCTGTGTTCTGACCCCCAGACTGTGTTCTAATCTAACTGGTTCTATCTTTCATTTGAATCTTATTAAAACCTTTTGAATTATAATATGTTGTATTAGATTTTGTTCAGAGTTACTTTCAAAATTTGCTTTGCTTAATTGACCAAACCCCATCATTCTTTTACTAGTCCGACATTAGTTCTGGAATGTGTGGCTAGCTTTCAGGATTCTTACTGTTACAATATGTGTTGTTATGGTAGTTTCAGAGTGGAAAAAGTGGATCAGTTTACCCCACAGCTGGGGTAAAATGAGCCACATGACAACTTTTTTTAAAACAATCATATTTTCACTTTGTCTAGAAAAAATTCTGCTAATGCCCATTTCTAGGAAACATCCTGAATTAATGGGAAATGTGTAAATGTGAGTGATAAATCATTTTAGCTCCCTTAGAGGGGAGCAAATGTAAAAAGTGGCTCAGATTACCCCGTTCTCCCCTATATATTTTTAAGGGTTCAAAAAAGTAAATTTTTTCAATATATATTTTGAGGATTTTTATATATTTTTTAAATCGGCGGATTTAATCGTAATCGTAATTTTTCTCTGAAAAAAATCGGCATCGGCACTCCAAAATCAATATTGGTCGGGCCCTAATCTAAAGGGTTATTTTTTAATTGTGATAAATTAAATCATGACATAGATAACAACCCCTTCATGAAAAATATGAAGAAAAAAAATTGTGAAAAAATATTGATCTTTCATAATTTTAATGCTATTTAAAGGTCAAAATACACAAAATGTATCTAATTGACCCAGTGTAATTTTTTTTATTCAATCTGACATTATACAAAAAGTAATAATGCACCAAATTCAATTTTCTCACCCATCATTCAGATGGGTGAGCCGGTGATACTAATACTAATCAAAGTTTAATAAAACAGTTGAATATTGAATTTAAAGGTGATGTAAGCGGAATGGTTCTTTTAAGGCTCATTTATGCTCCAATTCCGTGCGTACAAAGAGACGTACGTTTACAACGTTATATCCGTCACTGCCCTCATACTTCCATGCGTCCTTTATGTAGGAATGGACATTAATCAAATCAACCATTAGTGGGCAGCAGCGCCGCTCAGAGTTAAAAGTTCCTCAAATAGGAAGAAGAAGAGTCAAACAGTGATTAACTGGAATAAATATGTTATAATATGTCCATGGAAGAAACAGCTTTAGCGATATAGGCCTACTACCGTAGCGACCCAACTTGCCTCGTGTGAATGTCGATAGTTATCCTGCTATCGGTGTAGGAATCTGTGTGTGAATGGTAACGTGGGAAAGGAAAACAGGTCTCCCTTGTAAAAGAGTCTTCGGTCTCAATGGGATTTACCTTGCCTTGCCAAACTTGCCTATAAATAAAGGTTAGATGGAAGAGGCTAAACTGGAGGCTGTATTATAGACAGCGGGGGTCTGTGAGGACATTGATCACGACATGTCAAACAAACTAGTCTCGCACGGACCTCCGGCACTTCTCTATTGCACTTCTCTAGTCAGCCTGCCCCGTGCGATCCCCACTCATGCTGCTCTGTTGTAGTTGTATGTCCCTGGCCCGGCCGTGTAACTTCATAGATAGATGAATGTGTATGTAATTTCGTACCAACTCACAAAAACCTCTCCTCAAAAGTTAAGACATTTTCTAAAGTATTATGTCTTTCGTTTTTTTTGTTTGTAAACAAATGTACAGTAAGTGAAAGTGAACTGTTGGCTGTGCGCCCCCCGTGATCTTCGGTGATACTGCTCCGTTCTGTCCGTTTGGTTCGCATCCGCAAGCTTGCAGGATACGTGCAGAAATACGGACGTAATGTACACAGAGTACGGACAGAAGGCTCCGTCCGTATCCGTATGCGTATGTAACGTCAGGGGCGGGCCGTCCATTGAGGCAAACCAGGCAATTGCCTGGAGCCCCGGCCCCTTTGGCCTCTTTATATTTTGCCCCATATCTATCGTTTTTTATCTCTTCACAATAGTATCATCGGGATGTCTAATTACTCGCGTTTTGACGGCCTTTCTGCCAAACGTGCACCCCCCTTCAGTCTGCACTACATGGACTATTCCATTACACATTACGCTCATGACGCTGCACGTTCACGCGTAATTCCAAAAAAGTAAATAGCGGGAGAAGAGAGAGACGAGATAAACCTAACCTACCTATACCAAAATGAAGCGAACATACGAGAGCGGGTCACAAAACAAACAGAAGAAGGACCAAAGTCAGGACTTAATATCAAAGCTGCCGAAGCTATTAAGCTTTTTTACAGCACCCAGCGCGGTGGCAGCGGGACCTTAGACGGAAGAACAGCTGTCTACATGTCCATTGTCTACTACATCATTAACCGGTAACGTTCCAGCTCCTACTGTCAATCCAACAGGTGGCTCTGGCTCAGCCAGCAGCTATGCTAATGACGTGAATGTGTGTCAACAAACTGATGGAGATAATTAATGGTGCAACGGATCACGGTTGATCCGTGGTCCATTCGGACCAACCCCCACGGTTTGGGAACCACGTGAACCGCGGATTGGATGCATATGCTAAAAAAAAAAGACGCCTGTGTGTTCACGTGATCGGCGATCGTGTATTACAGAACAGTTAGTGGCGATCGGGGCCAGCCTCTAGGTCTACTGTAGGCTACTGACAAAAATCACACAACACATTGCCTGTATTTTTGTAACAATATTTAGGCCTATTAGTTTAGGCTATATTTGGCTGCTCCACTTTAAGTCAGCCCAGCCAGGCGATAGTTAAGTTTCAATTCCGTTTTCACCTCCGTGTGTAACAGCTGTTCAGAACAACAGCTGATAGGCTTGCGACAGCAGGAGTCAGTCTAAAGCCATCAATGATCAATTTAAGTAAAAAAGCAAAATAAAGCTATCTCTTCCTCCCTCTATCTGTGTATATTTCTCTCTCCCCTGCACACTTAGTCACTACTATCCATGCTTAAAGAAGGCAGGGTTATAACCTAATTTTTATTTTTTTATATTTGAAGATTTTATTTCAAATAGGCCTAGACTCTGTGGACACAGGCTATTTTGTAATTCACTGTGTATTTAAAAAATAAAACAACACATTTAATTGAAAGCAAAGTCATATTGGTCTCTAGAATTTTATCCAGGTTAGTGGCAATCATCAACTTCCTGTCAGAGAGAAAGCTTCCTCTGCGTGGCCCCTCTGACACACTTAATGAACTAGGACTAGGCCAGGGGTCGGCAACCCGCGGCTCTGGAGCCACATGCGGCTCTTTGGCGCTGCCCTGGTGGCTCCCTGGAGCTTTTTCAAAAATGTTTGAAAATGGAAAAAGATGGGGGAGGGAAATATAATTTTTGTTTTAATATGGTTTCTGTAGGAGGACAAACATTCTTAACGTTTTCCAATGCTTTAAAAATGTGTAGAATAAATATTAAATATCAACATTTCTGTCACCCTAGATTTGCGTCATAGCCTGCGATACACGTTTCTATCAGCAGGGCGGGATGCCAGGCAGGTGGCTGTCGTAAACAAATCGGCGGCTGTGTGATGGGCCAGTTGTCAAATAACAAAAAGAGTAATGTGGAAAGACATTTCCAGGGAAGGCATGCTACATTTGCAGCCGAGTACCCAGTTGGGAGTGAGAGAAAAAGTGCGATTGAATTACTTCTGGAGAAATTAGAGGAGCGCAAAAATAGATTTAAGAAGTGGATTGCATCTCCAAACTCCACTACTGCTGCAAGTTTTGTTGCAACCCGGGAGATAATAAAGCGTGGAAAACCGTTCACAGATGGTGACTACATGAAGGAGTCGTTCATCAACATATCAGAACACCTATTTGCAGATTTCAAAAACAAAACCGAGATAATACAGAAAATCAAAGACATGCCTCTCTCCGCTAAGACAGTGAAGGAAAGGGCCATTAAAATGGCAGGCAACATCACCGATCAGCAAATCAAGGACATTAATTCAGCGCCAGCATACTCAATTGCCTGTGATGAGTCCTGTGATGTGATCGATATTGAACAGACTGCGCTTTTATGCAGGTACGTGAACTCCGATGGGCCGCAAGAAGAAATGATCCAATTAATACCACTGAAAGGCACTGACTTGCTTGGCATTTGCACAGAAATCAAACTAAACTGTCTTAATTTGATTTTATATACTTTACCTTTTCAAAAGGCTGCTGTTTTATTTTTATAAATGCAGGCTGCGTTTTATTACACTCCGTTTGTTGCCCAGATAAGGGGCACGTTATGCACGTTCCATTTTGTTGTTGTTTTCGAATCCTCAAAATAAAAACGACATAAAAAATCTGATTTCTTTATTGCATTTCTTTAATTTCATCAAAGCAATGAAACATCATTCATTACTATTGTAATGAAGTTAAACTTGAGGCGGCATCGTACAACATACAACAGAGTAGTCACGTGGTGCGTCATTCTCTAGGATGCGCTGCGGGGAAAAAAACATTTAATTGTGAAGGCTCATAATGTATTTGTAGCCAACTTAGTAATTTTGATAGTAGGCTAATATAGCTAATATAGATACATACAGCATGTGTTGCCTTCATTATAAGGCTTATGTAAGGCTTTTAATTTTTTGCGGCTCCAGACATATTTGTTTTTTGTTTTTTTGGTCCAATATGGCTCTTTCAACATTTTGGGTTGCCGACCCCTGGACTAGGCAATGGACATGTCATGGGTCAGGTTCAGTTAATGGCTCAGTTTGACCCTGTGATGTGGGATCCTCTTAGACCAATCCAAGCTAAGAAAGCCTCTGACACGTACCTGAGTAGTCTCATCCAAAATGAAAAAAAGCTAGTGACTTTTGTTCATCCCTTGTATGGAGTATCTCAGTGTGCGCGATATAAGGTACGTTAGATGCAAGGGCCCCCAAATGACTGTTCGCCTGGAGCCCCAAAATGGCTAAGTTCGCCACTGTGTAACGTAGAGCATAAATGAGCCTTTAGCTAACTTCCTGTCAGTTACTGCAGTTAGCAATCCCCTCGCTCGTCCCTACGTCACCACATTAATGCACTGCGGTCTTCGAGCAGCAAGTTATCTAGCATCATCTCAGATCCATAAGTGTGATAAAACATGATAAAAACCATCAAAACAGACATTGGGAAGCAGGGTTCGACATAACGTATAGCCCGATGGCCCGGGGCCAGTAAAATCATATGCAGGGAAAGTTGATTGGCCAGTCACTGGCCCGGCCAGTCACTGTCCCGCCCGGGCCAGTGACTGGCCAATCACAGTTCAGTATCTTTTTGTAGACTACATCATGGTTCATTGAAATGCGCGTTGAGACTCGTAATGAAAGCAGTGTTTATTTAAGACTCAATATAATAAACCTAATATAAAATATATTTTTTAATGGAAGGCCAGTGGACAACCGATGCGTGGGCGTTTTGACAGGCGGAGCAACAAGCGGGTGCACTCTCGCTCCGTTGGCAGAGCTGCCTACCGTCCGCCCGCGAGTCGACAAATTAATCGACTTGCTTTGCCCCCTTTCTTTCTTCCCACAGCAGAGGTTGAGGTGCAGAAAATGATAACTGCGCTTTTCCTTTATATGCCGCCGTAATGTTACAGTATTTGCATCCAAGCCCCAATGGTAATACAAATGAGAGGCGTTATTTAAACGCTGTGAATGCGTCTGCGGTGATTGTGTCGGTTGTAGACAGAAACGAACGGAGGGACTCCGCTCACTGTACAGTTCCTATAGTCGCGCAGTTTGGCACTGTGTTTTCAGGCTCGAGACATTCAATCAGATCGCGGAAGTCTTTCCCATTGAAATCGCTAACGGGGAGAATATCCCCGGTTATTATTTTAGCCACAAACCACAGTTCATCTGCGCGGCGGCTCACTCGCTGGCGAGATCACACGGTGAAACGCTGCTGTGATCGGACGAAGGCATTGTGTGTTTCTAAGGTGATTTAACGTCATAGTCTTAGACGAGCGTTTAACTTATGCTGCATATTTTGCACTGCATTGTTTTTTTATCAATAGTTTGAAAAAATGGTCCCACACCGGACTCTTATGTGAAGCTGACACTTCATGGAGAAGTGACACTCCTGCAGCGCGCTCACGACCAGACGTGAACTCACATACACGGTGAAATCTCCCATTAAAAAAACGGCATAACCCACTGATTTTCGGATTTCTATTCTATTTTTAAAGTCAACTTGCATGTAGAGAAAGTAATAAAAACAGCCTACCACACCACAAAGAATGATCAGACCTTCATCTCTTATTTTTTTTTTTATGTTTGAACATGACTTCTGCAGGTGAACTATTCATTAAACTGCCCAAATTCAAGAATAAAAACAACCATCAAACTACTGGACTTTAAAATACTGGCCGACTCTTTCAACATAATTTCAGTTGTAGGCTTCTAATTCAATATGTTTGCCTGGTTTTATATTATGTGTATGAGCAATATCAACATTTCATATAATTAACTAAAAGAAAAATAACCAAATCTAAAGGGAATATCTATTCTGTTACAGTATAGATATTCCCTTTAGATCTGGTTATCTTTCTTTATTTTTCTAATACAGGTATTATAATTATTGACACTAAATTATGAAGAAAAAAAAAGTGTGTGCAGGGCCAGTGAAAATATACAAGGGGCCAGTAAAACTCGGATCCACTGGCCCGGCGGGCCAGTGGGGAAAAAAAGTTATGGATTTTTACTTGCTCCGCCATTATAGGCGCATAAACATTCACCCATGTGTCGCTCTGGCGTGCACCGACAGTGAGACCATGAGTGAGACGGGTGCGGACGGGTGTAGGTTTGTAGCGTTCTCTCTTGTGATTGGATAAAATTTCGGGATAAAGTTTAATTGCTTATTACATGCAGAGCAGCTGACTAAGTGATTGGCTTTATGAAACGTGCACATCGTGTAAGTGATTACCGTATGAATAAAGAGCGATTTAACACTTATATTAAAGCGGCAACGAGTAACATTTAAATATCTTTTAAACAGCCTCATGTTTCCTCTCATAATCATAAATTACCTTTAACAGCAAACGAGACCATCAGTGCAAAGAAAGACGTTTTTATATAGTTTTTATTACTGCATTTGATCTGGTCGTACACCCAGTCCGATTTTCGGTTCACGCGTGCATGCTCTATGGTCACATATCCGTATTGGTCGCAGATTTCAGTGTGGCGCAGGAACGTGATTTGAGAAGCCTATCACTCCAGGTGAGGGAAGGGGATAGGGAGACCAGATCCCAATTCACCAGATGTGGGACAAAGACTACGTTTGTGCGGGACAATGCGGGACAAAGTGCCGTTTTTTTAGCAAAAAAACTCGTGTCACCACCGGTAATGCCAGAGACACGACTTTCTATATTAAAAAAACACTATCTTTAGATCAGCGCGCAGCAGTTAAGTTAGCTACTGTTAAACAAATAGAGCATTAAGGCTGCGGCTTCACATTAAAAGCATTTCACTGGCTTCACATTAGCATTTCACTTGACAAACGTGAGTTGGCTTTTATTTTGAAGTAACAGGAAGACAAACGCTGGAGCACTGCAGGCAGCACCTTCACAGAGCCACTGAGCCCAGCAGCCCGATATACACACACAGACAAACACACACACAGACAAACGGAGACTGCTGTCTCCTCACAGCTATCGGATAAATGCCAGATTATAAAACACACATTTAAAAAGGGGGGCTCACTTTCAATAACAATGCTTCTAACTTCTAGGGTGACCAGATCGCATTTCCATTACTTTTCACACGTCCCGCAAATTGAGACGTTGTCCCGCGGGAGCCTTGTTTGAGACAGTTATTTGTCGTCATAATGACTAACGGGGCTGAACCATCAAAGAAAAAAAAGAAAATGCAATGTAGAAAAGCTAAAAGGGAGAGTGATAGGCGGGCGGGAGGGCGTTGCCAAGCAACCTATACACAATTTCACGGAGTGAACCTAGACTGCAGTGTTTACTCCTAAATGAATGAGCGGTAGCCTACTAAAACAAAGTTTACTTTGCCTCACCAGCATCATCAGATGACCATTATTCATCTGAAATAGTCATTATTTACAACAACATAAACACATTACCTCATCGTGATCCATAACTAACTGCCGTCTCTCGTTCATTCGCTTTGTGTGGGGACACATACTCGTTCAGCTCCGTGAGAGGTGACAATGGATCAACTCATTGCAATCAGGTGTAGTTGATGCTGTGTCACTAACCACTCTCACCGAGCCGAAAAGAGTCCGGTGCCCTCACACTTTCAACACACGGACACGGCACGCACTATATTGCTTCCTGATTATTTGAATCTTGCACCCCCTGCACGAGCTTCACGACAGCTGGCGTCGTAAAAATACTACCGCTTTTGTTCAAAGGTGTCGCCAACGTGCCGACTTACTCGTTGTAGCTTTAATATAAATAAACCGCTTACTTCACCTTTAAGTGTATTTTTCAAAAAAGTGGTTGGTGGTATATGATCAAAAATGGCATCTAAAGGGTTAATTTTTAATTGTGATTTATTAAATCACAACATAAATTTAATAACAACCCCTTCATTAATTTTTTTTTTTAATTGTGAAAAAATATTGATCTTTCATAATTTAAATACAGTTTAAAGGTGAAAATACACAAAATGTAATTAATGGACCCAGTGTAACTTTGTTTTAATAGGGCATAAGGGTTAAATGATTTAAATTTCCCAATGCCATTAAATAACAACAGCCATGCCCATGACGACATAGCATACTAGTGCAAGGTACGTGGGGAAACGATCATGCCACATTTCCATCGAATAGGCTACAATTGAAATGTATATTTTTTGCTCATAGGCAAGTTAAAATAGCCTAAAGAAATGTAAATAAAAACAAATATATGACAATACATTTTGGTGAAATATTGACCAGCCGCAAACTCACCACCACATCAATTGTTTTAGTGATACCTTAACTTTGAAATAAATTGGTTCCTCCACCGTGTCCATTATTTAGAAGACGACTAGCTACAAATAGAAAAAAAAACTATTTGTGGAATCCCGCTGAACTTGGGCTATACTATTAGTGAATGACGTGTCTTGGATATAATATTATCACTAAACGTGAATGTAAACTGTGGGAGTAGATGAATATTTCAGGCTAACTTGGGGTTTGGCCATATTGTCGTTTTTTTTAACAGCGCGTGCAGTGAACCCCATTTCCGTCCTCTGTGTGTGTGTGTGCTGTCATGACTGATATCAATTAATTAACCCGTAACAACGCTTCATTATTAAATACACATATATTGCCTCACCTGTTGGTCGCATTCAGGACAAGATTTAGTAGCCATTTTGACTTTCTTTGTTTTAATCGCCGACATAGTCCCGTCTCCTCCAGCGACACGCCGATAGCAGCACTACGGTAGCGAACACTTACAACTTCTCTCCGCAAAACATGGACGACAACTGCTTTGGTTTGCTCCAACGAATCGTTCCACCAACACACAAACATGCACGAGACACACACACACCGACGTAGCAATATACACACGCGCATTACAGTACGCTAACAACGATACATCTACGAGCATGCGCACGGATAGTCCTTCGGCTGCTGTGCTGCATTTAAGTTCCTGGGGGAAAATGGTAGATTACAGAGAATGGCCCTTCACATCCTGGTTTTCCTCAGTCTCTAATCACAGGGAAACACATAGGCCTCTTCTGGAATACATATTCATCAAAATAATAATGATTATTTCTGAATGTGATTCTATTGCAGGCGTTGAGTGTGTCTGCCACCCATAGATAGTATATAATGGGTGACTTGGAGTGTAGCCTAATGATTTAGAGTGCACCATTTCATTTGTAGTCCATAAGTCAATAGCCTGCTACATCGCACATTCAAATAACTTACCAATGTTCCTCATATGGAGCTGCATCTTCTGGAATCAGATTATATAAAATGTACCCAAAAATGGAAAACCCAAATTTCACACTAAATGACAATTTTGGTGTCAAATGTTATTCCCTGAGACCACATTCTCCTGCACAAATATTCCACCCATTTTTATGGAGGATTCAGAATAGAAATTAAATATACTATGCTTTGCTAGACATGCCTCTCAAACTAATGCACTTATACAGTCCCCTCCATAAGTATCGGAACAGTGAGGCCAATTCCTTTATTTTTGCTGTAGACTGGAAACATTTGGGTTTGACACCAAAAGATGAATATGAGACAATAGCTCAACATTTCAGCTTTCATTTCCAGGTATTCACATCTGGATCTGATACACAGCTGAGAAGATATCATTATTTGAAAAGGAACACCACATTTTTAGGCAAGCAAAAGTATTGGAACAGATAGACTTTAAATAAATTAAAGTGAATAAACCGTAATATTTTGTCGCAAATACTTTGCTTGCAATAACTGCATCAAGCCTGTGACCAATTGACATCACCAAACTTTTGCATTCTTCTTTTGTGATGCTTTTCCAGGCTTTCACCGCAGCCTCATTCAGTTGCTGTTTGTTTTGGGGGGTTACTCCCTTCGGTCTCCTCTTTAGCAGGTAAAATGCATGCTCTATAGCGTTTAAGTCTGGAGATTGACTTGGCCAGTCTAAAACCTTCCATTTCTTGCCCCTGATGAATACCTGGAAATGAAAGCTGAAATGTTGAGCTATTGTCTCATATCCATCTTTTGGTGTAAAACCCAAATGTTTCCAGTCTACAGCAAAAATAAATGAATTGGCCTCACTGTTCCGATACTTATGGAGGGGACTGTATCTAGATTAATTAAGCTTATAATTATTATTTTTAACATTACTATCATGTAACAAGGTCAGTGCAAGCTGGTCAACAAAAAGGCCGGACAGAGAAAAAAACACTTTACAATATCCATAGAATATATCTATCTCTATCTGGTATGGTCATTTTTGTTCATATGTATAGTTTCTAATATTCTTCTTCTGATTTATTATTTCTGTGTGTGTGTGTGTGTGTGTGTGTGTGTGTGTGTGTGTGTGTTTTTTTGTGTGTGTTATTTTCCCTTTATGTGAACTGTTACTACACTACTACTACTAAGTTTCCCATTGGGGCTATCTATCGATCTATCTATCTTATATTAATGCAAACAATTATATTACTATGCAGCGTAAAGTTAACAAAAACAAATGTGTATTGTTAAATTCAATTTTATTTCAGCAAATGACGATGATAATTACTATTTTATTATCTGCTTTTTAATCTTTATCTGATTTACAAGTGGGTTTACATACAGATTCAAAAGGGAGAGAAAAGGAAATTGGTCAACATGGCCTCCAAACAAATCAACAATAACAGCTAAGAAAGAGATCAGCAGACACTTTTCAGACCCTGGAGCAAAACAATTCCAAAAATCTTACAAATCATCATGACGTACTCAGTATGGCAACAAGTCAGCTGGCAACACAATCCTCAGGAATTGCTGCTGCACCCCTCCCCACAACGGATTCATCCGGAAAAGGAACAGTTTGACCACGCAACAGGTTTTCATTGATCGACAAAAAAAAGTATTACAAAGTTAGACATTATAGTTATTGGGGAACCCATAACAACTGAAAACCAGGCCTGGAGGTATATGCACACTTAATGCATGCAAACACATGCTGCAGTGCTGCTCACTCCACTAGTCCAGAAGTCCTGAAATTAAAAATTAATGTAAGAAATATGGATTCCAGAGATGGAGAGAAAAAAAAATATATTAAAATGAAGCACCGGTTATGTATTGAGAAGTAGGGGTCATTTGAAAAAGAAGATAATCCCCCCCCCCCCCCCCCCCCACCTTGATTAGCACTGTTGTGAGGTTATTTGTCATTTATTTCGCAGCCCGGGCTGGGATGGCAGAATGATGGATCTAAATGGAAGTTCTCACAGTGTTGACAAGATGAACACAATGCTCTGATTTGAAATATCCATCAGTTATTTAATGGGGAAACAACATTGTTTTGTATTATTCCCGTGAATCTAAAGTTTTGCATGTAGTCTCCCATGTCTGGTTTTCAGTTTTGGGTGCGGTATCAACATGTCTTAAAAAATTGCCACGAAACCATCCTAAAGAGCAGCACACTTATTGATTATTTAGGGGGGTTGGAAAGTAGCTTGTATGCAACACAGCTAAGACACCACTTACTAGATTGTGAAGCCTTTTTTTGTGATGTCACAGAAAGAGAAATGTAGGGTTAGACAGTGAGACCATAAAACACTCTTTCTGCCTTTTCTCAGGCTAGGATGATCCGATTTAATTTTTTTTTGCACATTTATACTTCATAGGATCTCCGAGTTCAATACACCTTCATATTCCAACCGGTGAAGTAGGCCTTTAATACATTCACTTCTCAATATGGAAATATGTGAAACAAGTGAGGGGCTCCATGACTCAAGTGGACACATTTACAACAGCTAGTAAAAAGCCTACCTATCAACGATGAAATGAGACAGGGTTAAAGACATCGCGGGTCAAGTAGGGAATTCATAAAGGAATGGTGCCTAAGACTTTGACTATAAGTGCACAATTGAAGTATTAAATGCAGTGTGGGATGGCAAGACGCTTTCTTAAAATGTTAAACAACTCCAACCTGTTGCAGGAAAACTGTTGAGCTAGTGAGAGACAGTGGAGGAGGAAAATGAGTGCGCTCTTCTTGACATGTGTGTGTGTGTGTGTTTTTATCCCTGGTCTATAGGAGGATAGACGTTCTTTATGAATGTTAAGTGTGAAAGAGTTTTCAGAGGACCAGGCCCTCGTAGGCGGGGCCCTCAGCCTCGGGGGACTCTCTCTGCAGGCGCAGGTGCTCCAGTGTGTTGTGGAAGTGTTTGTTGATCTGCTCCGTCTCCTCACTGCCCTCCAGGTTGGGCAGATCTTCCCTGATCTTCTGGATCAGCTGGTTTAATACCTGCACAGTCACCTGGACAGGAGGAGGTAAGGGGGGAGGGGGAGTGAGACTTTATGCTTGTACTGTGATGTTGGACTCAGTTAAAGGGTATTCTATGGAGTGCTACAGAGCAATGGGTTAACAAAAGGGTGTCACTTTGGTCAAAAATACTAGTGGAGACACACAATAAGCTGGTCAGCAATTATAGGAAGCGTTTGATTGCTGTAACAGCCAATAAAGGCTTTTTCTTTTGATTATTGAGAAGGGTATGAATCATTTTGGACATGCCACTTAAATGTAAATAAAAGCTGAAAAATATTTTTTCCCACAATGATGCCTCTTGTACATGGTCTAATTATCTTTTGGGAGAAGCCTGTGTCATTTCCAATCAAGAAAAAGCTTTAAAAGTAACTTTAAGTCAAAATTTGCCAGGGGTATGAATAATTTCAGTTTTGACAGTATGTCTATATATCTATGCATCTGTCTGTCTGTCTATCATTTTAAAGG
The DNA here is from genome assembly GCF_949987685.1 of Ammodytes marinus. Lineage (NCBI taxonomy): Eukaryota > Metazoa > Chordata > Actinopteri > Uranoscopiformes > Ammodytidae > Ammodytes > Ammodytes marinus. The sequence continues at coordinate 3,500,382 of NC_137230.1, read as the reverse complement.
TCACATATTATGCTCATTTACAGGTTCAAAATTGTTATTTTGGTCTCTACTAGAAACTGTCTCTTTAAGCCCCACCTACCAAAAAGACCAGTCTGCTGTTTTGAATCAAAGTGCCACTTAGATTCTGGGGGTGTGGCTTATCACAGATGGAGGTAGTGCTAAGTTAGATTGGTATCGAGGGGGCGTGGTTTCTTCCATTATGATGTCATAAGGGGAGATATATCTGCTGGGGTTTTTGAAACAGGTTTTAACAAAGGTGGAGATGGAGAAAAAGAGAGTTTTTTTCTCATATTTTGAGAGTCTCTACTCACACTGGGGAACCATATTAATGTTGAAAAAACATGAAATAGTGCATTCTGCATAACAGGTGACTTCATATATTTGTTTTCAGTCTAAAATCCCATTTTCTCTAGCTGATATTTTTGACACATGTGAACATGCAGTTTTGTCCCTAGCACCGATCACAGGTATCTCATTTATGTGCCATTTAAGAAGTCAGACTACTTCAGTTTGATAGTTCCCTGGTTGCTTAGGACAGTGCAAAACAAACTAGAAAGTGTGACGTGTGTGTTGTCCTACCGCGTCGTTCTCCCTCTCGTAGAAGCAGACGTATCGGTTGAGGATTTCAATGAAGAGCTGGACCTGCAGCGACGGGTCCATGCACTGGTTGGCGATCTTCAGAGCTTTCTTTAGACACTCCATCACTCTCTTACCATCACGGATCTACACATACAAAACAACAGCATCAGTATGTAAGTGTCAGCACAATGATCTGACCCAAACCTTCTGGACAAATACACTGCCTGGCCCCCAAAAAAAGTCGCCACCTGGATTTTCCTAGGCAAAAAGGCAAGAGCCCTCCATCAGTCAAAAACGGCAGTGATTAATATGTTTCAGTTGGCAACAAGTTATTTAACCCAAACGGATGCAGTGAATAGCTTCTTATTTCTTAAACAACCATGTCAGAAGACATGTTGTGGTTTTGGAAAAGATGTAAATCTGTTTCAGAGGGCTGAAATTATTCAAACAACATAGTGGTGAACCGTCATCTTTGAGGAAGAAATGTGGTCGGAAAAAAACTCTAATTATCATGATGGGAGATCACTTCAAATAAATCTAATTATTTGGTGGAATCTAAATGTAAAATATGAACAGTATGAACTCCTGGCTATGTTTAATACGGATCGTAAGAGTATTTCCACTCGCACAATGCGAAGAGAACATAAGGGAAATGGATTATGCAGATGTGTAGCTTTAAGAAAACCACCTATCAGTGGGGCTTATCAGGATACAATACTTAAATGTGCCAGGGAGCATACTGTACAGACTGGACTCTGGAGCAATGGAAAAAGCTTGTGTGGTCTGATGAGACCAGATTGACCCTGTTCCAGAGTGATGGGTGCATCAGGGTAAGAAGAGAGGTGGATGAAGTGATGCTCCCATCATGCCTAGTGCCTACTGTACAAGCCTGTGTGGCAGTGTACAGTAGGATCTGGGATTGCTTAAATTGGTCAGGTCTAGGTTCTAAGAAACCAATAAAGCTTTTCAAAATGTGCTACAGCGAATATGTGGCGTGATCAAAGCTAAAGATGGTCCAACAATATATTTGAGTGTGATTTTTTTGGAGGGCTGGGCAGTATATATATATAAAATCAATCCCAAGAGATTTGTCGAGTCTAAAATCAACTCTAAAATGTTTCCCCTTATAGCAATTATCTTTCTTTTCCATTAGAACCCTTTTTGGGTTGTATTTAACCAACTTTAGTCACCTGATAAAGGTCAAAATACCCCAAAAAAAACCTTGAAAAATAAAATGTACTTAGTGGTGTTCTCACAGGTTAAATGTGTCTAATGACCAAAAGACTGGGCTTCAGTGTGCTGTCTGGACAACTGAACATCCATCATCCCAATGCAAAACAACTGCTTTTACTTCTTGAATGTGGACATTCCAGGTCAGGTCTTTTTCTATCATGGATCATAAGTTCCATCTGGTGCGGACATTGTTACATTAACATATCGTTAGCCTCATAGTATAATTGCCTAAATCATATTTACTCTACATCTACTCTATTCTACATCTACTCTACTCTGCATCTACTTTACCCTACTCTATAACCCTTAAAATGTGACTTAGGCAATTATGCTATTAGGCTAACGAAAAGTAGATGTAGAGTAGAGTAGATGTAGAATAGAGTAGATGTAGAGTAAAAGTACAGTAGAGTAAATATGATTTAGGCAATTACGCTATGAGGCTAACAATATTTAGGTTCCCTTCTCTGACCCAAGCTATTTGAAGATATACTGGTAAAAGACTAAAGCATGTCCACGTCACCTCTTCGCCCTTCTTGTCGGTGCTGCGTCCGGACCAGAAGAGGTGGGCACAGATGCTGACGGCGCGACACTGGTCGGGCTTCTTGAGCAGCTTGGAGGCGGCCAGCGCACACTGGGTCCTCAGGGGCTCGTGGTTCTCCTCGCTGAAACACCTCATCCTCTCAAAGGTTCCAATGATCAGAGTGATGGCTGCTAGCTGGGCTTTAGAGTCACTGATCTCGTCCTCGTACAGAGAGAAGGCCTGAGGGGGGAGCACAGTCAAGGGAATAGGGAAGGGAAGACTTTTCACTTTGACTGCACTCCAGTGGCACACTAATAACTCAAAGCATGAACATACAAGTTTTTTTCTATCTTTTTATTATTTTTTTATTACTGTTTTGTATTTTGTTTGATTGTTTTGCATTGTTTTTTTTTCATTTATACATATATTTGTGTGTGTGCACGTGCGTGCGTGTGTGTGTGTGTGTGTGTGTGTGTGTGTGTGTGTGTGTGCTTATGTGCTCATCTGCGCTTATGCTAGTGTGTAAGCATATGAGCAACAACACTAATATGTAAATGTATTTTGGGTGTGGTTTCTACATATGTCATGGAATGTGACATCTTATGTAAGTGAAGCTGAACTGACGAACTGTAATGAACTCTTGCTGTAGATGCAGACGAGGCTATCCACAGCGTTTAGTTATGAACAATCCCTACAACTCATGTTCACATTTAATGTTGATTCTTTTAGCAAAGATGACATATTGAGTCATTCCTACTGTTGCAATCCTTTAAGATTTTAAAATCCATAACATTTACCTATTGACTAGAGCCCAACCCATATGGATTTGTTTAGGTCCGATGCCGATTATATGCAGAAAAAAAATCCTGATTACCGATTAATTGGCTGATAACATTTAATTCTTTCCCCAAAAAATGTATATTGAAAAGTTACTTTTTTGAACCCTTAAATAGATATATATATATACTTAGTCTTTCTTTATTGTAATATGCATTGTCTGAAAAAAATAAAGTGTTACAAATATGTCCAAAGTGACATGAGGCATTTTTAAACTCAGACTCTAAGCATTTTATCTTACTGCAAGTCATTAACAGTCAAGAGATGACCAGGGCCTCTGCTATTGGCTGCAGGGGGAACTGTCAATGTAGTGTAAATGAATCCAATGGATTACAACACACCTGCTGCTGCTGCTTTTAATAGGCTATAGCCTTAATGCTATTCATTTAGGCTACCTCCAGGGAAGCAATGCATTTCACTAAACAGGATTGCATGATAGAAAAAATGTTTTGGGCCAATGTAGATTATTCTGAGATAGGTTAGAGACAGCAGACCCGGGTTAGAATCCAGCCGGAGTTGTTCTCTGCATGTCTTTCTCCTCTGTCTCCAGTCTCTCCAAACTGTCTAATAAAGCAAAAACCATTGTACCTGTGACATGAACTCGTAGGCTACGGTCTCGTGGTTCTCAAAGCCGATCTCCCCTGCAGCCAGCGCCCCCTGGAGGAAGAGTCTGAGAGGGAGCTCAGCCAGCTCAGCCTTGATAAGAGCACTGATGGTCTGGTGGGCGAAGGAGAAGATCTTCTGACACTTCTTCTCCCACTTGTCGTCCTGATGGCAAACACATTAGGGATCAGGTCATGACAGGACTGGCAGGAGGACAGACAAGCTTGTGAAATGTAGTCAAACTAAGGGATGGGACCGATCCCTTCCACTATCAGCATGGGGTTCAATATGGCTGCAAATCTACTTATCCCCCCAATTTCCATAGCCTGTTTTCAGGTATCGTTAGCCTCATAGCATAATTGCCTAAATAATATTTACTCTACTCTACATCTACTGTATTCTACATCTACTATAACCTACTTTATAACCCTTAAAATATGACTTAGGCAATTATGCTATTAGGCTAACAAAACGTAGATGTAGAGTAGAGTAGATGTAGAATAGAGTAGATGGAGAGTAAAAATAGAGTAGAGTAAATATGATTTAGGCAATTATGCTATGAGGCTAACGGTATGCGAGTTCTGATGTTCTAACCGTTCAAAGCAGTTCAGATAAACCTTTATGTTTTTTTTTGTAAATTTTTTGCCCTTTTGAAATGAGAATTGCTGTGTTGCTCAAGCCTTCCCTAACCGTACACATAGCATCACCACCGACAAAGAAATGTAGAATAACTATGACATTGGACAGTATCGGTATCGGCCAATATCCAAAAAACCTAGATATCGGAATTGAATGGAACTGAAAACTAGTGGATCAGTGCATCTCTACTATGATTATTGCAGTATGTCCGTCCTGGGAGAGGGATCCTTTACTCTGTTGACTCTCCCTGAGATCTCTTTATGTTTTAATCCCGATAAAGGCTTTTTTACTGGGAGTTTTTTCTCAGCCGAGCTAAGGGTCTAAGGGCAGGGTGTCATACTGTATGGAATGTAAAGCCCACTGAGGCAAATGTCTATTTGTGATATTGGGCTAAACAAATAAAACTGATTTGATTTGATTTGATTTACTTACCGATGAGGAGTTCTCCTTGTATCTGAAGGCCAGCTGGTAGGCAGCGAACACCAGAGGAGGGAGTGTGTAGCGGATCCTTTGGTTTCCACCAGCACCAAAGTGTTTCCTGGCTGTGTTCAGAATCTGAAACACAAAATCTACAATGTTAACTTCAATGAGACAACCACACAAATGTCACAGTTGACAGTTTTAAAAATTGGTTAACATTTTCCAGAACATGATGTTTGTTTAAATTTTTTTAGGGCTATTATCCCACTTCCAAAGCAGCCTCTGTCTTCTATTTCTATACCATATGAAAATCAATAAAGGTGTGTAATCCATCGCAGTCGGAATGGGCCAAGGTGGGTAAAAAAAATCAAAGAGTACATAAAAGATGTCTGTCGGAACAAATGTATATTTTCCTCATTGATTGTATAACATTTTGTGCAATAACATCCATGCTGTTCCCTGTAAACTTTGTTTCAGTGAACATAAGAAACCCAATGTTTGACTTCACACAAACATGGAACACCCTCATTTATCCCAAGGTTAAAAGGTCCATGAGCAACACTGAAAGACCTTGAGAGTCTACACTCTAAAATGACTCCCTACGATGATATTTAGCACCTGCATCCTGTGAAGGCATTTTCTGGGATTACACACACACACACACACACACACACACACACACACACACAATGTATCAACGCACACACATTTATGGAGATAAGTACTGTGATGCTACGTACTATCTTCAGTTACTTCTCTGTTACATTCTGTGTAATTTGTCAACTGCTCATTCTTGCAAGTCTTAACTAAAATCTCTGAGGATGCTTTTGAAATCTGACTCCTGACTCTTTGTGCTTTATTTTTGTAAACGTTATCAGTAGGGCTGTCAAACGATTAACATTTTTAATCCGATTAATCACAGGATTCTGTGGATTAATCATGATTAATTTTACCATTCGAAATATGCCCGAAAAAGTTAAAAAAAAAATCTGTGTATTGTTGTATGAACGGAAAGATGAATGACAGAAGGTGGATATGTAGGCCTACATTTAAAATTAGTAGTTACCCGCGGCAGTTGATTTTATATACTATCTATGCCCCGGACACAGACGTGGCCTTTAGCAGTTTAAAACATAGCATGGGCTAACGCGCTGCTATGTTTGGCTGCGCACAGCTACTGATCCTGGGTCAGCCACAACGTTAAAGTGACTGTAGTGCAGAGCGGGTGGGATGTACGGGGCGGATCATTCTGCACATGCGTTAAAAAAATGACCGCGCTAATTCCAGAAATGAATCACCCTGCGTTAACGCGTTAATTTTGACAGACCTAGTTATCAGTTTTTCTGAACTATCGAATTAGAAAATTTCCCTGACAATGTCCAAACTAGTCATCAGTGAAGTAAAGAAGAGCTACTGTAGTTCAGTATGTGGTGCATCTAGTTCACTGCTATATATGCTCTTTTAAATGTTGAGAAAAGAAACCCCACCAGGTACTGCTGATCAGGGTCGTCAGAGTGGAGCAGGTGGATGAAGCGACCCACAAGGCTTTGCTCCTCTGCAAAGTCCTCGGGGTCTGGGTCGTCGGCTGGTTGGTCTGGCTGGTCCTGGATCAGTGTGGAGACTAGGGACAAGATGGAGTCCACCTACACATCAACCAGGGAAGGCACCAACAAAAAATTCAACATAGTGCAAACATTCGAACATCTAATAATAATAAATCGCTTGTACTTTTCTTTGTTTCTATTACATTTATAAAAAGAAATAAAAATGTTATGGTATGTATAGATAGATAGATGGATAGATAGTTTTTTTATGGAAAATGTGGCTTTGCTGTTTTATTTGTATTGTGTATGTGTTCGAAATGAATGCAAAATGTCCTGTTTAACGATTGTTAAAAACTAAATTGTAAATAAAGTTTGAGTAGTACAAATGTCCTTCTTCTGTTTGGTGCGAGTGGGCTGAAGAGGTACTTTTTTTTTTTTTAAGATTTAAGACTGGCCGAGGCCCATGGGGGGTACGCCCTACCAACTGAGCTAAGGGCGCCCCTTGAAAAAGTACTTTTGGATGACATGTTGCATTGTGGGGGATCTGACCTGCTCCTGGGCCAAGATGGTGGTGTTGTACTCCAGTGTGTTGGTCAGCACGTAGCAGCTCATGGTCTTGCGCGACTCGTAGTCAAAGTATTCAAAGAGGGGGGGGAAGTGTTTGAGCTGCAGCACTGTCAGGACGTTGTTGTACGTGTCCACGGGGATCTTCAACAGGCGGGTCAGCTCCTTAGACACTGCACTGCTGGTCGCTATGCTACAAGGAGGGGAGACAACGGGCACAGGGTCACAGTGTGGCACATAGGTGGAAACACAATCCCTGCGTTCCAATCCCCATACTTACATACTATTTAGTATGCCAGAAAAAAGATTAAGGCTGTCCCAATACATGCACATCAATTGTAGTATGCTGAAAATACATAAATGCCCCAATAACTCCAATAGCATTTTGGAGAATTTGTCTCTATTCATAACATTTCTCGACATACTGAAAAAAAAACTTCCTTATCTGATTTTTTTTTTTTTTAACTCTTCTTTACTTTAGTATGTAGTGTGTAGTAAAATAAATAATATGTGATTTGGAACGCAGGGAAAGAGTAGCCTGGTCCAACCAGACCATTTTACTTCATTTCATTTGTACAGAAGGTCTGGAAGTGCTGTAATTGGCAAACTCACTTGGAGGCGGGTGTCTGTCGAAGTTTAAAACTATTAGATCTGCCCAGTGCCACTCTGGATTAGCCAACCAATCGCATCACGTTTGGTCGTCACGTGTGTCATAAGCCGGCTTCTGACGGTGCGTTCCAGTTGGACAGGGAACTCGGAAATTTCCGACTTCACTACATATTGTAGTCTATGAATCTACCGGTACCTGGCAACAGTAACTTGTTAGAGCCTAACGTTTAGTTATTTGGACGAGAAAGGTTTTAGGCGCCCATACTTTCGCGAGCAGATGCACTGGAACACAGACGGGTCGGAACTCGGAACTACCAAGTCGGAAATCTCCTTCTTCCGAGTATAAAGGAACGCAGCATTCAACTGAAACTGGAGCGCGACTTCGACGTCATCGTTCTCAGCCACTCGCTCTGTTCGCTGATTGGACGATTGTAGATTCTCCGGAGAAAACTGGGAAATGCACTGTACACCCAGACTGACTACTGAAGGGAAAATGAAATTTGGCCGGAAGTAGGCGGGCGGGCAGAGCCAGGCTAGGGAAAGAGTAGATAACAAGGGGCTTTCCCTTTCTGTTGATTGTAGCGCCCCCCTTTGGACTAAAGCGGTAGATTGTTTACAACGCCAGCTTTTGTTCATCAGTGACAAACCCAGACAAAGGCATTAAGAAAAACTATCCAAAAATATCAGTCTTTTCACTGATGGTCTCGTTTGCTGTTACATGTTATAAAGGATCATCAGAGGGAAAAATGAAGACTGTTTCAGAAATATTTAAAAGTTCCTCGTAGTCACTTTAAAAGCCATCTACTATCACAGGTTTCTCCTGTCTGTGCTGATGGAGTATAAATACCACAGAATAATAATGATTATTTCAAGTTTTCTGATTGCTGTCAGCTATCTCGCTAACTCCCCATCTCTTATCTCTTCTATCACCGCTCAGTGTTAGAGTGACAAGCTGTAATCTTTTCATTTGTACATCGTGTGTTCAAGTTTTGTTGCCAAAATTGAGGTTACGTTCATATGTATCCTGCTGTCTGACATTTCTTACTGTAACACATTGAATACTCTCCAGTATTTGGTAGACTCGCTTCTTTGCGACACCTTTAAATAGGTGTGTTGGGCGCTCTGGTGGCGCAGTGGATAGAGCGCGTACCATATTGGCTCCGGCCTTCGTTGCAGTGGTCGCGGGTTCGAATCCGACCCGTGGACCTTTACTGCAGGTCGTCCCCCCTCTCTATCCGTCTCCCCATTTCAACTCTGTACTATCAAATAAAGCCTGAAAATGCCAAAAATAAAATCTTGAAAAAAAAAATCTTAAAAAAAAAGTGTGTTAAGCAATTCTGGAAAATGATTGTTCCCAAAAAATGTTTTGTCAAATCAGTCAGTATCTCCTCACAATCTGCTTCCTTTCCGCTGAATATGAATCTGGTGTTAATACACAACCTAGGCTTTGTTAACTGGTAAACAAAGGGAATGGAAACTAAAGGGCCCACCGTAGCTGTGTACGAACACCAGATTTATTTTTCAGAGCACACACAGTACGGACAGGAAGACTGAAGAGTTATTCACCGATTTCACAAAAAGTGATTTTGTCAACAAACATTCTCCAGAATGGCTTACCCCTAGCCTGGCACCGCCCGCCTGGCACCGCCCGCCTGCCACCGCCCGCCTGCCACCGCCCGCCTGCCACCGCCCGCCTACCTACTTCTGCTCAATTCCCTCCAGCAGTCAGTCTGGGTCTACGGTATATTCTTTGGTTTTCTCCGGCCAGATTTTTAGTGGTCCAATCAGCAAACAGAGGGAGTAGCTCAGAAGCCGGCGCATGACATATGTCACGACCAAACGTTATGCGATTGGTTGGCAGATCCAGAGTGGCACTGGGCACATCCAATAGTTTTAAACTTCAACAGACACCCGCCTCCAAGTGAGTTAACATTTGTCAATTGAGCGATTCCAGATCCTCTGTACAAATGAAATGAAGTACGATGGTGTGGTAGGACTTTAAACCTCGGGGGTATCAGGACTTTAGGGACTTACTGTTCCAAGTTGAGCTTGTTGAATATCTCCACGGTGCCCTCCAGGACCTTGTCTACATAGTCCACCCTGTCCGGGTAACACTTCATGGCTAGGTTGATGAGAGACACCTGGAGAGACACCACATCCTCTGAAGGCATGTCCTGACGAGACTGAAGGAGCAAGCACAGAGAGAAAAGTATCAGCACGGTCAAGCCAAACCTTTGTGTCAAACGTAAAGGTTCAGTAAGCGGAATGGTCAGTTTAGCTAACTTCCTGTCAGTGACTGCAGTTAGCAGTCCCCTCCCCTCGTCCCCACGTCACCACACTAATGCACTGTGGTCTTCAAGCAGCGAGTTATCTAGCATCATCTCAGATCCATAAGTGTGATAAAACATGATAAAAACCATCAAAACAGACATTGGGAAGGATTTTTACCTGCTCCACCATTGTAGGCGCATAAACATTCACCCATCTGTCGCTCTGCACGTGCACCGGCAGTGAGACAAGTGCAGGTGTAGCGTTCTCTCTTCTGATTGGTTATCAGTAGTGGGATCCCCGAAAAGTTTATTTGCCGATTAGATGCAGAGCAGGTGACTGAGAGATCGGCTTTATGAAACGCGAACACTATATAAGAGATCACTGTACGAATAAAGAGCGATTTAACACTTATATTAACATAAATAAACCGCTTACTGAACCTTTAAAGTCACGATAGCTTGCGAGGGGATAGTTTACTAAGATTATTAAGCTGGAAGCAGCTCACATGAGTGAAAGATGAAATGTACTGCATGTAAACCAATGAGGAATGATGAGTCGTATTGTCAGAGCTTTGACCACAAGGGGGAGAGAACAACTTTAAATTGTCTCAATAATACATATTTAATAGTTTAAAACTGATTTTAAGATGTTTTTCTTTTATTCTTAATGAGAAATGATTACTGTCAAACACATGCTATTGTTCAGTGGTGCTGATGTCTGAACAAGAAAGGCATTTTATTGACTTTTACATAAATGGTATATGCAGGATCAGGTGTGTGTGTGTGTGTGTGTGTGTGTGTGTGTGTGTGTGTGTGTGTGTGTGTGTGTGTGTGTGAGCGCGCGTGCGTGGAACAGTAACCACTGTCAGTCTTTATGACCAATAATCGATAGAAAAATGAGGTCATATCTAACATCATGGTGAGGTTAAGTTTGCTGCTTGCTAGGTGTAAAACCATAATGATGTTTGATAGATGGCAGAGCAGCATGGATGATTCACTGGGTTTCACATGTAGTTGTGTCTTATGTTCCCTCTCCACACTTGTACTCACCTGAATGACAGTAGCCACCTGCTGAGAGAAGATGTCAAACAGTTTGATCTCAGCTGGAATGCCGGGGCCGTCTTCTCGATGGGCAAACAGAGCCAGTCTGAAAAAAAACAACAAAGTGCATTTCCACTGTTGAAGTCACAAACTGGAATCGTTCTACTTCAAACTGTCACTCAAATGTGCGACCATGGGTGGTGTAGTGGATAGAGCGCGTACCATATTGGCTCCGGCCTTCGTTGCAGTGGTCGCGGGTTCAAATCTGACCCGTGGACCTTTACTGCAGGTCATCCCCCCTCTCTCTCTGTCTCCCCATTTCAACTCTGTACTATCTAATAAAGCTTGAAAATGCCAAAATAAAAAAAATCTAGCGATAAACCATCCCATACTGGATAGACAAAGCTTTCGTACGACCTCAAGTCTCTAGTTGTTGTGACGAGCCTCGAATGGCTGTTTACTTGGTGACCATGTTGTGATGTTGAGTGAGTGTGATGGTGAAATATGTGTACCTGTCAATGAGGGCTATGATGATGTTCTTCACATTGACGTGTTGATGGAGCTCAGCACAGGAACGCAGGAACGGGTTAAGGGTCTGCAGGTGGAACTCATCTGGGAAAACCTGAAAACACAACACACCTTTCAGTCACCAGTCTGAGGCGCACATGCTAGATGATCTATTCAGGAAAAATGGTGGACCATGTTAGAATCATAGTGTGGCACTATTCTGGAAGCCATTCTCGGCTCGGAAGCACTAAGCTCCTGTGTCTTGCTTAAAAAAATAAAAGTCAACCCACATTTGCGCCAGTTAAATGCTTTAATGTGAAGCTAAGCTGTAGGAAATGTTCAGTTGGAATTAACAGTAACTTTACTGTGAGCTGCATGTATAGGTTTTTCTTTAACAGTCGTTAACTAAATAAATAATATAGCATAAACTGAAAACTATATATATGGTCATATCGCACCAACCAAGGATGCGTGCTGGGTATCTACCTGAATGATGCACTCCATCAGATACTCCTGAGCCAGAGAGTCTCTGCAGTTCACCACCTGCTCCAGCACGCCAGAGAGGACAACCTGAGAGGACAGACAGACAGAACAGTGAAGACAGACAGTCAGACCAGTGAGGACAGACAGTCAGACCAGTGAGGACAGACAGACAGAACAGTGAAGACAGACAGTCAGACCAGTGAGGACAGACAGTCAGACCAGTGAAGACAGACAGACAGAACAGTGAAGACAGACAGTCAGACCAGTGAGGACAGACAGTCAGACCAGTGAAGACAGACAGACAGAACAGTGAAGACAGACAGTCAGACCAGTGAGGACAGACAGTCAGACCAGTGAAGACAGACAGACAGACAGACAGACTAGAGAGGACAACCTGAGAGGACAGACAGACAGACTAGAGAGGACAACCTGAGAGGACAGACAGACAGAACAGTGAAGACAGACACTCAGAACAGTGAAGACAGACAGACAGAACAGTGAAGACAGACAGTCAGACCAGAGAGGACAATGTGTGAATGAATAGAACCTGGATCCCTGTAAAGTTGAGCAGTTTAATACGTTGCTGAAGACTCACTTTTGTTGCATTGGCCTTTAACACAAGTTGAGACTTTGACACTCCTAACTTTTTTTTTCCATGTATCTTATATGTTATTTTGTATTGTATCTTGTACAGCACTTTGGTCAACTGATGCTGTTTTTAAATGTGCTATAGATTCATTTTGACTTTGACAACGTGTGAGGACACACACAGTCAGACTAGAACAGTCACATGATCTCAACACACTTCAACACCTACGGGAGATGTTAGCGCAGCATGTGTTAGACGGGCGCTCTCTCCACCACCATAACTTTCACACAGACAAGGTTCTGGTTCTGTTCTGCAGTGAGAACCTTGGTGCTTCCTGGGGAACCAGCCAGCGTTCAGAACTGTTTTAGGTGGAAACAAAGGTTGTTCCGCCCACGCCAAAAAAAGAATGCTCCTTTTAAGGCTTGCCTTTCTAAATATTTACTCATAATTTGTTAGCCTCATAGCATAATTTCCTAAATCATATTTACTCTACTTTTACTCTACATCTACTCTATTCTACATCTACTCTACATCTACTTTTCGTTAGCCTAATAGCATAATTGCCTAAGTCATATTTTAAGGGTTATAGAGTAGGGTAAAGTAGATGTAGAGTAGAGTAGAATAGAGTAGATGTAGAGTAAAAGTAGAGTAGAGTAAATATGATTTAGGCAATTATGCTATGAGGCTAACGATATGTGATGAGCAGCAGCAGCACACTCACCTGTTTGTACTTGTCCACGTTGACCCCCTCCAGTTGGCTGAGGCGGACCAGGTTTGTCCCCACCAGGATCCGGAGCTCCTGCCTCTCCTTCTCCCTCTTCTCGCGGTCTCGGCTGTGTCCCTGGTGCTGCATCCTCACCCACAGCTTGTTCATCTCAGCAAAGTTCAGCAGCACAAAGTCTATGGAGTCGTTGATCTCCCCAGTCATCTCCTCACCCCCCCTGTGGACACATGGCATGGCAACAAAATGACACTCAATCCCTGGGTTCCAATACCCATACTATCTACTACTTAGCATGCCAGAAAAAGATTTAGGATGTCCGAATACGTGCACGTCAATTGTAGTATGCTGAAAATACATAAATGCCCCTCTACTCCAATTTGGAGTAGATTGTCAAATCTCGGCATAATTTAAAAAAAATCTTCCTCATCTGATTTATTTTTCTCTCCTGTGGCCCTAAAACTCTTCTGTACTTTAGTATGTAGTGTAGTAAAGAGAAAAAGTATGTGATTTGGAACACAGGGTATGTACTGTATATACATACATACATAAATACATACTGTCTGTAAAGATGTTATATGATATAGTGTGATGCAAAAATGAGCGTTAAAAAATGTATTCCACTGTCATGGAAATTAATCTTGTGTGTGTTAAACTCAGAGGTGGAATCAAAAAGTGGTTGGCTTAGCTTAGCTTAGCATATTTTATGGAGAAGAAGCATCTCTTGGAACTATCCGTATTATAATAATATGAAATCTGTGGGTGCTCTAGTGATTCGAGCGTTCGCATATCGTCTAGCTGGTCAAACCATTCAATCATCTAATGCCTCGTTTCCACCGAGTAGAGCGGGTCGGGTCGGAGCGGCTCAGAGCGGGACAGCTCACTTTTAAGAATCTCGGTGTTGTTTCCACCGCCGACCCTACCCTTACTGGCAGTGGGACACAGTGTAACCAACTGATTAATTTATTGACGAGGAAAAACACCACACAATAAACAGTGCTGTGCTCACATTTTCGCCAAAACATAAGACTCTTGCCGAGGTGACTACACATGGCGGAAATGATTCTTTCGGCCAATCAAATGACGGCAGTGTGTAGCTCTGCATTTTCGGCACCCTTTCAGGCGGCTAGTACCCCTACGGAGGAGTACTGAGATTTGGAGCGGCTCAGAGCGTTTAGGTGCGCTTAAACCGTACCCTACCCAACTTTTGGCAAATGAAAAGCCAAACTACCCGGACCGAACCGCTCCGATCCGACCCGCTCTACTCGGTGGAAACGAGGCATAAATGTTCAGCTCTTTAACCCATTGATGACTATGGCAATCTAGGATGCATGTCCTTAATGCCTGAGGGTTTTCTGAAAAAATAGTACGAATTGTCAAGTCTACCAAAACCTTAATATCTAAGCCTGTGTAGCACATAGAAACATGAAATAAAATACATTTAAAAGTTAAGGTTCACAGGTTTTATTTAAACATGCTCCCTTAGCGCTTACAAACCAACAAATATTTCAAAAAATCGTCAAAATTAGATGAATTAGAAAATTATTAAATATTGTTAATAAATAGATGCAATGTGTTGTGTGATTTTCGTCAGTAGTCTATAGTAGACCATGATTCTGCGCACCAAACGCCACTAACTGTTCTGTCGCCGACCTAGCCGGCGTATTTTTTTAATTATTTAGTTTTATTTTTTTGATTGACATGATTTTCGGCAAACCACACAACTTTTGGGTGGTCACGTGGTCTTAAAAAAATCAACAAAACCCACCTCATGTGTATTTGAACCAATGACAGTGCATTCTATGCTGGGAATGCCATGAAAATTAGATAAAGTAATAATGCTGCGCGACGCAGCATCAGGCAGGAGAGCCAATGTGGCATCGCGCAGCAGCCGTCATCAATGGGTTAAGCACATGTGGTTGGAATCAACTTTTTTCTTTTTTTCTACCTATATACTTGTGAAATATTCAGCGCTGAAAGAAAAAAAAGAAAGAGAAACGGAACAAATCTTTTCTAATCCTCTTCAGCCTCCTCCACTTTGAAGTTCTACTACTTCCACATATTATCCGCCACACACTTCTTTCAACCTTCAAACAGGTCACAAGTCTCCAACTGTTACAATTGTGTTTAACATTTTAAAAAGCTTTCAGTCTTTTGTTTCCTTTAGTCCTTTTCTGACTTTACAATGGTTGCTGTGTATTAAGCCATCTCATTTGTCAATACTTCAAATATATCGACTTTAAACACATTGTTATCAATATTATATACTGTAAGGGGGCCTTCAGTGTTTCCCCTTGGTTTACTGCTTTATAACAATATACTACAAGGATCTGTCTTTGATTTTTTTGTTTAACAAAGTCAATGCTGACGATGCTGTCTTCAGTTTTGCCTTCTAGAATCTATTTAATGTGTATATTACTTATCTTATCGTATTTGATCCTTTGGTACTTATTAGGCCAGAGAGAAATGTGTTTTTAGATTCCTCCGTATGTCTGGCACATAATGCAGACATTGAACAGAGTTGACTTGACTTGAGTGTTATGGTAAAGTGTAGTTTGAGGAGGGACAAACAGAGAACAGCTTGACTTGCTTACTCTGGCTCCTCCCCGTCGTCTGGCAGTATGTTGCGTGTGCACTGCAGCAGGTAGTTCCTGAGGAAGAGGCCTCTGAGGGGGTGCTGCACTCCACGACACATCTCCACCAGGTCCTTCAGGATGTCTTTACGAGACTGAGGGAAGGAGCGCACATACACCACACCCACTGTGATCAGCAGGTAGCTGGGGAGAGGGCACAGAGAACACAGCACGTGAGCATCACTCACTAAACCTGTATATTGTCTGAAATCCAATTATCAAAACAAGAATTTAATGTTTCAACTAGCTGAACATGTACTGAATATCCACCAAAGGGTTAATACTAATTACGGCCTATCTTTAAATCATAAATTAAATGCTGTTTAATTCTTTTTAAAAAGGCACACTGAAACATTTTAAGGAAAAAATAAATAAATTGTTTTGTAAACAGAAGACTCAAGTCTAAGCTCCTCCCTGCTACTTCACTGGGCGCGCACCCCTACACAGTCTCCACTCAGTCGTATTACTTTTGTGTGACTTTAATGAAAATGTAGCATAGTCAACTTTTAAGGATAAGTAGGAGCCCTGGTTGTAAAATGGACTAGAGAGAAGACAGGTTCAAATTATTTATTTATTTTTATTCTTCAATTTGAAATAAGGGTTTGAATGTTTTCTGAAGCTACCCCATGGTTGAAGATGCTACTCACAGTCTGGGAATGATGTTGCCTGCATACTGAACCAGCTCATACAGGTCTGCCACCTTGCGTCCTTTGGCAAACTCATCGGTGAGATACACCTCTAGGTAGTGGAGTTCATCAGAGATGGCCATGTCTGAGGAAAGTGTTAGGGACCGGTGCACACACAAGCCATGGATCATCCACTCACTACAAAAGCAGCTAACAGCATGGTGATACCACAGCAGCTTCAGACAAGCACCCAGACTCCACTTTTGAGAGGAAAAAGTGATTTTGTCAACAAACATTCTCCAGAATCGCTGACTCCACCTTTAACTTCCATTGTGTCTAAAATTAGAAAAGGGGAAAATGATTGTATCTTCGCTACTGCATCTTTCATGGTGACATTTCAGCCATGAATATAAGGGAACGTCCCACTCTGGCCACCTTTAAGAGCCAAGTAAAGGTATGGCTAAGAACTACCCAAAGGTGCACCCACCTCTAAATGTATGCTGTACCTTATTAGTTGTGTATTAATTGTGTATTTGTTTAACCTACTAATCCTACTAATGAATGATCCTGTTTTACTTTTCTTTCTTTCTGTTTCTCCGTATTTGTATAAAGCAAATGTTTCTATTGTATATCTTTGTCATTTTTAGGGAAATGAGCCCCCGGGCTACAATCTGGCATGTTAACTTGTGCTGCTGTGCATGTTCATTAATGTGCATTGTCCTGAAACAAACAAACAAACAAATGCACAGACTGTGAAAGGATACAGAGCTCATAGTAGCTCTTTGGAGAGAGCATGGAGGTCCTCAGCTCCCCCAGCATGTTAGAGGCATGCTTTAGGGCATCCATCAGCTTGTTCTTGTCCTGCACACAACACACTCAACTGTTTAGACATGTGATCCTGTGATGTCCACTGTTTCTATTGTATTGAGCTGTGATGATCTGTGCTCCTCTGCTAAGTTTCATTTGTGTACCTTAGTTGCAGAGTTGCAGCTATATATTGAGAGTGCATACAGCAAGTATTCACATCGCTTCACTTTTTCCAACATTTAGTCATGTTACAGGCTGGAAAAAGGCTGGATTACATTTATTAGGAGTGGCTTCAGGACAGCTCTGTGAATGTCCTAGAGTGGCCCAGCCAGAGCCCACACTTGAACCCCATTCAACATCTCTGGAGGGATCTGAAAATGGCTGTGCACCAACGCTCCCCATCCAACCTGATGGAGCTCCAAGAGCAATTGGCAAAACTGCAAACTGGCCAAAGATAGGTGGGCCAAATGTGTGGCTTCATATTCCAAATGACTTGAGGTTGTAATTGCTGCCAAAGGGGCCACAACAAAGTATTGAGCCTAGGCTGTGAATACTTATGTACATATTATACTGTTGACCACCATTTGCTTTTACAGAGGCTGCATGACATTGGCTTTGATCATTCTGCATGTAGCTGGTTTAGGGATTATCTCTCTGATAGACAGCAGTCAGTTAAACTCGGAAGATACCAATCTGAGTTTTTAACTGTTACAAATGGTGTCCCACAAGGCTCAATTTTAGGTCCAGTTCTTTTCACAATTTATATAAATAACATTGTTTCATCGCTAAAAAACTGTCATGCCCATCTATACGCTGACGACACAGTACTGTATTGCATTTCCGATTCGGTGCACCAATCTATTCAGAACCTACAAAGCTCTTTTAACACCCTGCAGGACTGTCTAGTGGACCTCAGGCTGGTTCTAAATACAGACACAACCAAATATATGTGTTTCTCCAGAGCAAGAACTACAAATTTGAATGATTTTAATATTTTTACAAATAATGGATTTTTAATTGAAAGAGTCACAGAGTACAAATATCTTGGCATCTGGTTAG
The DNA here is from genome assembly GCF_949987685.1 of Ammodytes marinus. Lineage (NCBI taxonomy): Eukaryota > Metazoa > Chordata > Actinopteri > Uranoscopiformes > Ammodytidae > Ammodytes > Ammodytes marinus. Next base: position 3,482,098 of record NC_137230.1, on the reverse strand, counting down.
ATGATAAACTCACTTTTAATTTTCATATAAAAAATCTTGTTCGTCGACTACGACAAAAAATTGGCTATTTTTATAGGAACAAAACCACCTTCCCTTTATTTAGTAGGAAAAGGATTATTGAAGCAGTTTTCATGTCTGTCCTTGATTACGGTGATGTGGTTTACCGGCATGCATCACATTCATGTCTTAAACTCCTGGACTCTGTTTTTCACTCTGCTTTAAGGTTCATCACAGGAGATGCTTATGACACACACCATTGTCTTTTATATGAAAAGGTTGGGTGGTCCTCCCTTAAAGAGAGACGTGACGCACATTGGCATATTTTAATTTACAAAGCCTTGACCGGGAAGCTTCCTCGTTATTTAACTGAATTGCTGCAAATCTCAGATGGGCTTTATCAGACCCGCTCCACTGACATGCTTATGCTTTATGTCCCACAAGCCCGGTCTGAGCTAGGAAAGACAGCTTTTAGCTTCAGTGCCCCTGACTCCTGGAACAACTTACAGCAACAAATTAAACTAAATAACTTCATATCCTTTAACCAATTTAAACAAACTATTTTAAATCTGCCAAACTCTACCTGTAACTGTTTTAATTAGGCTATATTGTACTCTCACCCATTTAATTTTAATTGCTACCACTTAATTTCACCACTGTGTAAATGTTTACATTGTTTTTCTCTTCACCTGTTGTTGTGTATTTGATGTATTTGCGTTGAATATTGTTAATGTATTGTTGTTTTTCCTTTGAATTTGTTTGAACTCGACGTCATTGAAAATGAGGGTCACCCCTCAATTGGTCTCTCGAGGATAAATAAAAGTTAAATGAAATGAAAATGAAATATTTCTAATCATTTTGCAAACATTTAAAAAAAACTTTTTTCATGTTTTCATTATTATTGTGTGTAGAATTTTGAGGAAAAAAATGTATTGAATCCAGACTTATTCCAGGCTGTAGCATAACCAAATGTGAAAAAAGTGAAGTGCTGTGAATACTTTCCGTATGCACTCTATCTATCTATCTAGCTATCTATCTATCTATCTATCTATCTATCTAGAGTCACAACATGAACATACAAAAAAAAAACATAAATATTTCATGAAATTAGACAATAAACTGTCATTTTCACCAGTAATACACAGCAAGTTATGCTTAAAGACCTACTTCACCGGTGGGGATATGAATTTGTATTGTAATCTGAGATCCTATGTAGTATAAATGTGCAAACATTTTTGAAATCGGTTCATCCTAGCCTGAGAAAAGGCAGAAAGAGTGTTTTATGGTCCCACTGTCTAACCCTACATTTTACTAGTGTGACATCGCACTAGTAAAAATGTAGGGTAAGGATAAACAGGATAGCTGGGCCAAGGGAAGACTGAGGAAAGACTGAGGGAAGAAAAACCTAATTCTTTATGTTATAATAGCGTTTTTATAATCATAGAACGCCGGTTCTGTATGGGTGAAGTATTCCTTTAAAGTTTTATGTAATACAACACCTTTAAGTTGCAGACTTCATTTTTAAAATTGAAATGTTTGAAAATGTTGATATTTTGACAAAATGTAATAAAACCCATCATGTAATAACTGGTTTGCAATGTAAGAAAATGCTGAGCCGATAACGTAATAACTCTTTGCCCATAATGTAACATTATATTACTGGTTCACTTATTACAATATGGATGGAGTGAGAAAATATTTAGCTCACTCCATAGTCAAGTCAACTTTATTGTCAATTTCTGCAATGTCACAGACACACAGTGGAAACAAAAAATAATGTTCTCTCCAATCCACAGTACAATACGTACAAAAGGATAAAATAGTATTGTAATATAGTATAAGTAATACTGTATATACAATAAACCCATTCTAAATACATAGTGCAAAAAGTAAGGCAAAATCTAACGGTTTAGAAAAGTAAGTGAACACACATGTACTTCTAAGTTCTTCCATTATGGGTCGTTGTTACATGATGTGCTCTCACAAGCCTCCAGAAGAGCTAACCTGCTTTTTGACACATATTCCCTGCGTTCCAAATCGCATACTCTTTCTTTTTCCTACACTACATACTAAAGTACAGAAGAGTTTTAGGACCACAGGAGAGAAAAACAATCAGATAAGGAAGATTTTTTTTTTCATCATGTCGAGAAATGTCAAGATAAAGACGAATACACCAAAATGCTATTGGAGTTAGTGTGGCCTTTATGTATTTTCAGCATACAATTGACGTGCATGTGTTAGGACATCCTAAATCTTTTTCTGGCATACTAAATAGTATGGAAGTATGGGTATTGGAATGCAGGGATTGTCTGTGGAACTCTACTAACCCAGACAGACACAATATGACATTTGCAACAATGTGAAATCCTCCTACCAGGCATCTCTTCATCTGGAATGACTGGACCTTGACCGCCTGCACTGCTTCATCTAGAAGCTTCTCCTGTTCGTCCTGGGGAGACTGTGTGCTCGGCTGAAACACAAAGCACAATAGAGTCAATACCAGCCGGACCTGATAGTAGCTCTTTTTTTTTTACATTTTACATAATGCTGCAGAATTAACCAATAAAGTCATCAAACAGAATCTCAGTGTTAAGCCAGATGAACTGGAGTGAATCAGCTTAACAAAACCTTTGGATTGAATTTCTTCATTTTCTGAGTGTTTAGACCTACAGTCAAAGGCTATATGGTACTATGGATTTTTTTTTAACTTTTTCCTCAAACTTTATTCACAGTATCTTCTGAAGGCTACATCAGTCAGTCTACAATACCAACCGCAAGAGGGAGGGAGGGGGTTCAAGGGACTAGAACAGTCAACACAGATTTCTATTATTTTCAGTGAATCCAAACAATATTATGATCAGCAATGGATCATGAAAATCTGATCAGTTTTTTGGTAGGCCTATGTGGGAAATACCAACATACATTTCAAACAGGTCAATTTAACCCCCATTTTCATATTTCTCAGTAAGTGTGCGTATGCGTGTGTTTGCATAGCCGTCCTGCTAGTCGTGCTAACCATGGGTGCTAACCAGCTGACACATACTTCCCACCGTGTTTACGATGAAAGAAGCCGCTGCCTGCCATAACACTGAAATATGACACAGCGAAGCGGAAGCGTACGCCAACAACAGCTAGCTAGTTAGTTGTCAAAGCGTCGCCTGTTTGGTCCCGTACATTTCACAGTGAATATGTACTCGCTCATTGGAGCCAACGCTTAGCATGGCATATTAGGGCATGTTTAACGACTTGTGCAAAACGCCAAGGAAGTTAACGTTGACGTAAAACCCCCAGCTCCTCAACCGCAGTCAGTGGATAGCTTGTTAGCCCTAGCTAGCCGCTATCTGCCGTTTAGGCCACAGTAGCCCTCACACACTGTAGAGCAGTTTAAGGTACACACTTGGGACGAGTTGTTCCACTGACCCAGATTGAACACGGGCGGATAAATGAAGGGACATAAATGCATCAGATGATATAGTATTAGTAATAGCGCTTACCATGATTGTTAGCTGTGGGTCAGATGAGTAGGAGAGGCAGGTCTGTCATGTGACTCAGTCTGCACTCACACAGAGGCGGGGCCACGGCTCCACCACTCAGTCACACGGGGACTTGAGACCAAATATTAAAATAGTATAAGTAGGAAATCACATTTTATCATGTTTATCATTATTAACGGGGACATATATTATAGAGTAAAGTGTACTTTTCGGAGTTTGTGTTTGTGATATTTAGGTATTTCGTTTCCACCTACAAGCCCACAGCTGCCGATTTTTTTGTATGAATCGGCACGCTGTTCAAAATAGCTGTGCAATGCAATTCAACACTGTGCAGCTTATTAGCATATAACGCTTCCCATAGTAGCCCCGAGGCTCCACAGGTAACTTGCTAAACCAAACAGTGAACACACTCCCACGTGAACCTCCATGGCCAATCAGAACAGACTGGGCTTTTGGAAAATGGGGGGGGGGTAGATGCTAAAACGGAACGTGTCAAACGGGGGAAAAGGCTAGAAATAAATAATGAAGGTATGGGCAGTGTGTTAAACATTGTCTTTTTTTTTATACGGTAAACCATGGCACCGCTTCTAGTAGGCCCCAAAAATAACCCTTTTATACCAGAAAATTAGCATAATGTAGCATAGGCTAATACTTTGTCCCCTTTATTTGCAAAGTGTTGTGTGCATGTGTCTTTTCAAGACACAAGGAAAACCATTAAATGGTCATCCATTAGGTCATAGATCAACCGTATGTGATTCTTCAATCTGGATGCATCTCTCATGTCAATACAAACTAGAACTCTTACCACAGTATTCTATTCCATTTATATATATTATCCTTATATTTTAACTTTGTACTAATATGTCTAACATTTTTTTCCCACTGGTGTTTTTTTTTTATATAAACCAGTGGTGGAGACAGCCTGAGAACCAAGAACTGCATTGCCAACAACCACCTCAGTAATTGTTGTGCGTATGACAAAATAACTTTGAACCTTGTAGCATCAGCAAACACACTCAAAGCACAGCAATGTGTCTGTGCTACACAAAAAAAGCCATGTCACAGCATTATATAGAAATCATGTTTATTCTCATATTCAGTGGAAAAATCAAACAGAGCCACATTTGTATCGCATCTTGCTGTGCTGTCCATCACAGACCAGGACCTGACGTCTGCTCAATGACTCCAAGTCTTGTGCCACAAGAAAACCATTATCTGTACCTAATATGGCAAAGGTTAATAATGCTTACATTGAAATCTTTCAGAAAATGTGTGGACGTATTGGTTCTTCATCCGGTGATAATCAAACATAAAAATAATTAAAGAAAAGCACATAGCAATGACATTATGGAGTCATTTGAAAGAGCTTGTTTGTTACAACTCTGGGACAATGAATAACTGTTCAAAGGGTGTGTCTCTCCAACATGTTCCAATAGTGAGAGAGGGAGGGCCAACAAAGAGACTAGAATGTTTGAGTGATGGCATCAGTTCAGTCAAGAGGATTCATTAGCAGTCGCTCACTCCTACTGGACCATGTTCACATGGTCCAGTAGGCCTCACAAGTTCATTGTTCATAGATAGTGTGTTGGTAGAAAAGGCCAGGTAGCAGACTCTGTAGTATTCAATCACAGCTCCGTTTTAGAATGGCTGGCGGTGTTCCCCTTCAGGTCTGGCTTCTTGCCCTCTGTCTTCTTCTTGGCCTTGCTCTTAGTGTTGGTGTGGTTGGGCTGCTTCTTGTCCCCCTGGCTTGCAGCAGCCTTCCCAGGGAACACCTGTCCCTCCACGGTCACGTCCAGGCAGCGCTCCTGGGTGAGCAGGAAGTCCTTCACCTCCCAGGCAAAGCTCCCGTCTCTCAGCATGAAGATGGCTCTGTTGGAGCCCACCACGAACCTGCAGCAGGACAGATTCTTTTTTTAATAAACAAACTTTACACCAACAAACTGTATTTGATGTTCCAGTGACAGGCGATGTCGGAATACAGAAGAGAGGAGAATTAAAGTGAAATCTAGTGAGGCTGACTGCAATACATCGTTAGAGTATAGAGACACTGATGCTAGGGGTGTGAACGTTTACCAAAATGCAGTCTATGCATTAGCAGTAGCTGTTTCAGTGTAGCATCCGTTACGTGCTGCAGTGACAGGCAGCGAGAGTGAGTACCGGGCCAAAAAGATTGTTTTATTTATTTAAGGGAATGTAAACAAAGCGGGGCTGAATTGTTTACATTCCATTTATTTACATACCAGTTTACAGAGCCTAGGCTGTGTATCAACAGCAGATCTGTTTCAGCGTGCACACAGTACAGACAGGTAGCAGATTGTGAGGAGATACATTAACTGATTTTGACACAAAAAGTAGTTTGTCAACAAACGTTCTCCAGAATTGCTTAACCCAGCTTTAATGCACAAAAGAGTAAATCATTTTTTCAGCACAAAGAGGAAGAAAAATCCCTAAAGCTGATATGAAAGATAAGATTGTATGACTGTGTGTGAATGAATGGAACCTGGAACCCTGTAAAAGTGCTTTGAGTCACAGAGAAATAAAGCGCTATATAAATCCAATCCATTATTATTATTATTGCTGCTGCTGGTCCAACTGACAGAAAACACTCTTTCCCTGCGTTCCAAATCACATACTCTTTCTTTTTATTACACTACATACTAAAGTACAGAAGAGTTTTAGGGCCACAGACAGGAGAGAAAAAAAATCAGAGAAGGAAGAGTTTATTTCATTATGTCGAGAAATGTCAAGAATAAAGATGAATACTCCAAAATGCTATTGGAGTTAATGGGGCATTTATGTATTTTCAGCATACTACTACTTGCATGTATTGGGACATCCTAAATCTTTTTCTGGCATACTAAATAGTAGGGAAGTATGGGGATTGGAACGCAGGGATTCACTGAAGGCCTAAAGGAACAGAAGTCAAAAGCAGCAGCAGAACAAAGTGGTGGATGTTAAATGGCTCTAACCTCTGAATATCAAAGTTGGCGTTGAAGAGGCTTCCCTGCCACAGGCTGGTGATCTCCTCTGTCTCCTTCTCCGTGGGCTCTCCAGACACCGTGGCAAACACCATGAGGGTGCGGCCCTTCTTGGACATCTTGAGCAGCTCCTCAGGCTTGGAGGCGTCCACCTTGGAGAAGTCTATGGAAGGAGGAGCCCTCTTGTGCTCCGGCAGGTCCCCCTCCTCTATGTCATCATCCTCCTGTTGGGACAGAGATCCTGAGAGGTCACTACAGACACAACAACAAGTGTTTTGGTCTGTGGTGTTTATTATGTTGCTTATTTGTGCTGAGGTGTTTTTTTTCCTAATCCCACACCGTGCACCCCAAAGAGGAGCCCAGTTTGGGAATTGCCTTTTTTGCCCCTCATCTTTCCCTTTTGTTTTTCTTTTCCATCTATGATAAGGGGCGCGGCCCAGCTAGACGACCCTACAGTTACGCCCTCCTGTCCCCCATGTTATTGGTCACTGTCTTTCTATGTTTCTTGGCGGAGTGTAAACTGAAAACTAATTTTTGTTGCTCTGTAACATGTGCAATGACAAATAAAGTTGATTCTGAACTGGAGGTTACCAAGTCACTCTTTGTTTGGTGCTCTGATCCGAATTCATACTAGAGATGGGAACACTAGGGATGAGGGCAGATCCAATATCAGTATCTGATATGGCTGCAATCTACGTATCGGATATCGGACTGACAACTAAGATCAATTTAGAAATCTAATATAAATTATTTAAACCATGAAAGACATTTTTATTTTAAGTTGGTTGACCCAGGATAGTCGACTATTCTACGATATGATGGGAGGAGCCTGAATCGACTGCCAATCTCACAGTCAAATGATGGCAAGATGTGTTTATGAAACGGTGTCTGTATATTTGCCCGATAATCGAGATCTGAGCATCCCTACTTGTTGCAACACATTATTTGCCATAGTGATGTCATAACTTGCACAGTTGTTTCGCCACAATAGGTTACAGTACCCAGTGAGCCAAATAACACAGACAGAGCAGTAGAAACCAACTCTTCATACTGACTTTTTATTGTCAGGTTACTTAGTGAAAAACATCGAGCCCAATTTAAGAGTCTTGTGTCAAGTCCCCGACACACGTTTGAATGCAGTGCTATAGAACGGAACACCTACTTGTATGATACCTCTCCCCAGGTTATATAGCCACCAGAAGCAATAACATTACTGTTACCGTACATAAGTGGTGCATGCTGTTGATGCAGAGTGCACTTCCTTGCTAACGGCTAGGCTAGTAGCTAGCTAATGTGTGAAGGAATACTGAATTAAAAAACACATGTTTCACGTTACCTCCCATTGTTCCAGGAGCCGTGCCATATCCGCGTCATTGTAGTCTCGGATATCCTTCTTCTTTGGTTTATCTTTGCCGCCGGCCGCTAAAATACAAAGCAAATATGTGCAGAGCAGGAGCAAAGCACATCTACATCTAATGTCTGACGCCATGTTTACAGATGGTGGGCTCTGATTGGCTCCGAACAGCTTCCGGTCACAGGACGGGGAGGGGCGTATCACAGCTGTAAAAAGCCAGGACACGACATCATATGGGGGAATTTCAAAATAAAGCAAGAATTATTTTCAAATGTTCTCTCTTTTTATGTTGCTTTTTATTCTCTTTCCATTTCCATTTATTTATTTAAAGGATCTTTTTGCAATTGTGGGGCCTCATTCACTACAATTCCATATACATTAAGAGACTTGTGCTTTCTACCAGTAAGATAGTAATATGACAATCACATTTTATAACAGACTGCAGTTCTGTAAATCATTGAGGATATACAGGATGTCAAGGAAACTTCAAAAGAAATGCAAACAAGTTGAGTGCCTGTTGAGTGTTGTTTGAAAAGCTGTGTCATTTTGTACACGTGCACCAAAAAAAGTGAATCCACTTGTCACCACTTTTATTGCTCCCCCTTTATTAGAGATTGTAAAAAAAAAAATCTCCTAAAGTCTGCATAGCGTATTTTAAGATAATTAGTGATTTCCAAACAAGGATACGGCATTCTGTCTCCGTTTCAGGTGCAGTATTAGTATTATTGGAGTATTTAGCGGAATCTAGTGGTGAGATTGTCGATGTCAACGTTTCCTTGCTTCGGAAGAATTTGCATAATCGACGTGTCGGCATCATCCACCACTGCCTCAAGTCTTTCCACAATATCAAGTGATGAGGTGAAGATGTATTTAGTTATTTATTCTATAGTTCTTCTTCTTCATCTTCCAACAGGTGCATTTCCCCAGGACGCCCACTATAAAAATGTGCACCGCTCCGAAACACTGATTAAAACATACTCATGAATATTATATTCGTTGTCTACCAAGTCTGTTCTAAAAAATACCAACATATTATATATAAATAATATACACATTTTTATTAAATGTTAAACAATTCCATAAACTGACCTCCGTACACTGTGTGTGGCTCTCAGCACCAAGCCCACTGGTTCCTATACTGAAAACAAAAGTCTTAAAAATAGCTCAAATATAAATCTTCATCTTTATATGTTTTAAAAAAAAATCTTTTAACAGCTGGATACTGTAGTTTTCAACACATTTTAGTCAACCTTGAGGAAATATCGCATTTGTTGAGAACGATGCAATACCAGTGCAAATAAACTGTAGTGTGGCTCATTGATGGGATGGGGAGCAGCAGCAGAGAAATGAACGGTTTTAAACTTTTATGGCAACAGGATGATTGACTTCCAAAGGTCATGGGAAAATCTGATTGGTTTAACATGAGGGAGGGAACGCCTTCAGTCAGCTGAGTGAGAACGAAACAGGAGGACACAGAGACATGGACAAATACACACACACACGCATGCACACACACACACACACACACACACACACACACACACACACACACACACACACACACACACACACACACACACACACAGAAAATAATAAATACAACAAGCATGAAGATATAGCCAGTCTCTCTCATTGAGCTTACACCAAGCTTCATTGTAGCTTTGCTGATATCATCTTGAACACAATGTTAATGAAGTGTTATTTTCCCCTCAGTGAGCATGTGGCTATATGCTATTGGGACGCTTTTAGAGAGCTGCAGTGTGTGTGTGTGTGTGAAGTTCACGGGGTTGTGGAGATCAGAGATCAGACTATAGCTGACACACAAACTGTAGAGCCGTTTCCTCCCCGGGCCTGTCTCCACCCAATGGCACTGTGCCCTGTGCAGCTGCAAGTCCCACTGACACTATACAACCCATTCACATTCAGTGTGTTCATCTCCTCAACCTCCTACCAAGGACCAAAAGAGGGAGAAGATACAGGCGCTATACACCATTCCCCAGATAGCATGCACCGTTCCTGTAATTTTCCCCCAAAGGTTTCATGTTGGGTATTATATCTTTCTTCACATAGGCCTATGTGAAATAACCCTAAACAGAGCATTATAAACAGTTGTGGAATGCCTTGACATCATCTTCTGATATGGCTATCTCTATAAACGGCAACAATCCAGTTTATTTCTCAACGAGCGATCATTCAAGTTTGATTGAAAAAAAAATCAGCTCACACCTCTGATATTGAACAACTTGTTCTTAAGCATTTTAATTTTCTGCAACACACCAATAGTCCAAACCCAAAGAGATATACCTACTTTATAATATAAACAGAGAAAATCATCATTGGGAATGTTGGGCATATTTGTATGATAAATGTCTTTAATTAATCGAAATGATCAATTGTTTCAGACAGATGGTGTAGCCTACTAGTAGCCTACTAGTGCTTTCCCAAATTTGCAGCAGGTGTAGGTTATAATTTCATATTCGTAATATTTTATTTTGACGACTGGAATAGGCTACTTGTTGATAGTTGTGAAATCATAGGCCCTACTTGAGTATTTTGACATATAGCAGAATTGCAACTTTTGCTTTAGCCTATAAACTGCTTAATTCAGGGATGGATAAAGTATTCAAATATTTTACTAAAGATACAGGCCTAATTGTGATAGCAGGTAGCTGTGCTTTTATTTTGATCACCCAGCTTCCGGAGTGACTGTAGCTGGCTAGGCTAGCGGCTAACTTGACGCCGCAGCGCTGTCTCATGGCAGATCAGCAGCAGCCTGTCCCAGGAGGAAAAGCAGTCGTCAAACTCCTTGGAGCTCTCTTGCTACCGTGTAACTTCATTTTTTTTGCTATGTCGTTAAGGCGGGACGGAAACAACCAGTTCACAGACACGGCGAAAAGTTAATTTGTATCATTGTTGAAGCGAAGGGCTACTTGTTGAGCTGGAACTTCGCTCGGGGTCCAGCTGCCGTTCAGCCCGCGACCACACCCTCCCCGCTTCCTCATAGTAAAGTCAGTGCAGCGGGAGCGCGCAGCCAGGCAGCACCGCTTTGAATCTGTGGGAATAACGGCCCCTTCTCAGAGACGTTCACGGGTTCGTGGACGATGGGGAGCTGCCAAGACCTGTGAGTTGGAAATGTTTTAAAGACGAGCGACTGCTATGGCTACGAGAGGCGAGTCCCCACGGAGGATACGCGGGGCTACACAACCACTGGTCCCGAGTTAGGAGGTCGAGGTGGTGGAGGGCGGACAGACGAACGATGCATATGGAGTTGAAACGACCGGAGCAACTGCTAGCTTCTAACCCAGGGCTGTGTATGAAGAAGAAGAGATTGAAAGTGGACTGAGAAGGGGAGCGGTGTTGTTGGATTTGTTTTGGGCCTGTCGGTGTATTCTTCTCGGCAGGACTAATGACATGATGGTGCCGGAGGGAAACACAATTCTTCCCGCTGTCCACAAGAAGAAGAAGAAGAGCTGCCCGGGTGGTGTCCCGTCTGTAAGCAACATGAGAGCGCCACGCCGGTCACAGTCATCGGGAACGAGTCGGACGAGATCTCGGTGCTCTTTCAGACTACTTGCTCTGGTTCAAGTGGACACAATGAAATCCTCTTGATTACAAGAGAAAGAAAAGAGATTTAAAAAAAAAAGACTGAAAAAAGGCATCTACTAAAAGTTGAGGGGATGTTTTCTTGGTTGAAAGGCATCTAACGTTACAGACAGCTCAGCAGATCGTAACTATCGGGAATGTGTTTCTAAACGATAAGGTTTTTTTTTGTTTTTGTTTTAATATTTCTTCATCTGCACTTTGCCTTGTAGAAGGCACCTTGGTGGCACTGACAGCAGTTTGTGTGTGACTTGTGTTTTTTTTAACTCAACAACCTGTGAATTTTTCTGTTCCGTAACAAAAAAAAACCTGGGACTATACAATGAGAATATTAACTTTTTGGATGATGGCGTTCAGGGCATTTTAAATGAATGAGTCAAGAATATAAAGAGCATATTATATCTTTATCTCACTACACTGATGACTTCCGAAGTGGTGGGGGATTTTGACTGACTGTATTAAGATGGTAACACATGGAACACTTGTTATGGTATACTTTTAGAGACACATTCATTGATGTTATTCGAACACGAGTAAATGCTTTCTATATGTTTACATAGAGAATACATGTCCTGTGTGTGTGTGTGTGTGTGTGTGTGTCAGCATATTATGTACAGTTGATGACCTATATATTTGAAGGAATTTAAGGAAGACTGTTTGGCCAGTTGTAATTTAAAAGAGTAGCAGTGAGGTGAGGCTTCTCCTGGAAACAGTACAATGCCGTGCACAGCGGCAGAACACTAGAAATAACTGAAACCCCCTCCCCATCCCAATCCCCCCTCCTTATTATGGCTAGTGGTGGTTCTGGCAAGTCTTCCAGTGAGGGCTCCCCCAGCAGCAGTGCGCCCCTGGGCAGTGTGCAGCAGAGGAAGCGTCTGTGGTCCGTCTGCGACACGTGCAAAGGGAAGATGCAGATGGTGGCCGACCTGCTGCTGCTGTCCAGCGAGACGCGGCCCGTCCTCACCGCGGAGGGCGTGGCTCTGGCCGAGACCTTTGAGCAGTGCCGCGACACGGCCATCGCCCGCACCAAGGAGCTCTCCATCCTCACACACGACATCCAGAGTCAGCTCAACATGGGCCGCTTCACAGAGGTGGGCGAGCGTTTGCTGGAGATGGCCGACCTGGTGGTGTCTCTGACCGAGTGCTCTGCCCACGCTGCCTACCTGGCGGCGGTGGAGACGCCCGGCTCTCAGCCCTGCCTGCCGGGCCTGGTGGACCGCTACAAGGTGACGCGCTGCAGGCATGAGGTGGAGCAGAGCTGTGGTGTGCTACGAGTGACGCCCCTGCCCGACTTAACCCCACAACTCCTCCTGGAACTCTCTCAGAACATCTCCACCAGCCTGAAGAATCTCACAGACATCTCGTCCCTGGCCAGCGAGAGGTCCAGGGACCGCTTTGCCAAGGAGCAGTTCAAGCTGAGCGTCAAGAGCATGAGCACCAGCGGCACGGCCTTCCTGGCCTGCGTCAAGGAGGTGAAGACCCAGCCCAGCGAGCTGACCAGGAGCCGCTGCGTGCTCTTCAGCGCCGCTCTGGTCCAGGCCGTGGGCGCCCTGGTGGGCTTCGCCACAGAGCCGCTGTTCCTGGGCCGAGCGGCCAGCATCTCCAGTGAAGGGAAGGGGGTCCAGACTGCAGTGTTAGGGGGAGCCATGAGTGTGGTGTCGGCCTGTGTCCTCCTCACCCAGGGCCTCAGGGACGTGGCGCAGCATCCAGAGGGCAGCACCAAGATGGCCGACTACCGCGAGCGCCTGCGCAACTCTGCGTGCGCCGTGTCGGACGGCTGCACGCTGCTCACTCAGGCTCTGAGAGAACGCTCCTCTCCACGGACACTGCCGCCAGTCAACTCCCATTCTGTGAATTAGTTCAGGACCATGAGCTTCTGAAGCCTACCATTCTGTCCTGTTGTGACCCACCAAAGAGACTCACTGTGGGGCTGGGCTCAGTCAGAGTGGCTGTCTGTTCATGTGGTGGCAGCACCGTGTTAGAATGCAGAGGAGCACTAAAGCCACCACTACAGGGTCTGATGTCGCGCTGGATGTGATTCAGACCCTGGTTAGAAACAGGAACACTTGCTCTGCTCTGACTGAGCCCGCTCACTAACACACAGCAGCCTGAATAAACCTGAAACGTTTACCTCAAGTTTTCAGCTCCGGTGAAAACACCAGCCTTGATGATGGATGTAGCCTGCAGTGTGAACCTAAAGTAGACCCACCTACTGTGCTTTGTGAGATTGGAGAGAGTGATCCGAGTGTCTCAATGCTTCTCGTTTTGCCCCTTTTTTGTTTGTTTTTTGTAGTTTTTTCCAACGTGTGAATTCTTAATTGGTAAAAGCTGCTGTGAGTGTGTGCCATAGGTTTTACACTATTTACCAGACTTCCCCCATAGTATTTTAAAAGTGTTTTGATCATGCATGTAATGGAGTATTTATTTCAACTATTAAAACTGTTTTTTTTTCTGATATGCTTTTGTTGGGCTTGTGTGCTTTTAAAAGCCAAATTGATTTGACTATGATTCAGCCACATAACAAAAAACAAATATGTTTTATAGGTTTGGCAATATCGGTCTCTGAGATTTCTGCTTCCAACCCCAATACTATGGAACTTGGTTGTATTCATTAAAAACACATAAATAGAATTTAAAATGTCACCTTCTAAAAAAAACACCCCTCATGAATCAATGTATAAGATGCAAGGGCGTCATGCAAGCCAAAATTCAAAATTATAATTTTTCCTCAGATTTAGTCATAAAATATGATCATTTATCAGGATGCAGGTAGCAGATCAAATCCGTGATCAATGGCGAGCAACCATTATACGGGAATATAATAAATGTTGCATTGTTGTAGTTTGGGAGGTTTGAGATGATACCCACTATTTACTTAACATTGGATTGGATTATCTTGAGGTAACTCACTGTGGATTGAATGTGATTAAGAAATGATAGAATGCCGACATGTAATGCTGAATAAGTCTTGATGATTTTATAATAGTCAGTATTTGATAGTGACTCTCCTCACGACAATAATGATAATATCAGGGAACCCGTCTCCAACTCCATCCCTGCGTTCCAAATCACATACTTTTTCTGTTTATTACACTACATACTAAAGTACAGAAGAGTTTTAGGGCCACGGGAGAGAAAAAAAATCAGATAAGGAAGATTTTTATTTTCATTATGTCGAGAACTGTCAAGAATAAAGACAAATACTGCAAAATGCTATTGGAGTTAGTGGGGCATTTATGTATTTTCAGCATACTACAATTGACGTTCATGTATTAGGACATCATAAAAAAAAATTTGGCATACTATATAGTAGGGAAATATGGGGATTGGAACGCAGAGCAAGTCTTTGTTTCATCTTGCAGTGGTGGAAGAAGTACTCAAATATCAAGTCAAATAGCAAACTAAGTATTATCACTAAAATTGTTATTATTAACAATTGTTATTACTCATGTATATGTAGCAGGTCAAGGTAGAGCTAAATTAGTTTGAGTCATTTCAGATTCCTCATACTGATGGACAGCAGAGTAAAAGGTAGAATGTTCTCATCATAAAATGTTCAAATAAAGAGCATTGACATGATACTTATGTACAGTACAATTAGAGCTGCAACGATTAATCGACGAATCGATTATTAAAATAATCGCCAACTATTTTGATAATCGATTAATAGTTTCAAGTCATTATTTAATAAAAAAATTCCAAATTCTCTGATTTTAGCTTCTCAAATGTGAATATTTTCTGGTTTCTTTAATCCTATTATGACAGTAAACTGAAATATCTTTGTGTTTTGGACATAAAAATACATTCGAGGAAGTCAACATGGGCTTTGGAAAATTGATCAACATTTTTCACAATTTTCTGACATTTTACGGCCCAAAACACGAATCGATTAAAAGCCGATCAAACGAGAAAATAATCGACAGATTAATCGATTATCAAAATAATCGTTAGTTGCAGCCCTAAGTACAATACTAGATTATGGTCACTATTGAAACTCGGGCGTCTACACTTCAGTTGATAGAAGTGATTGAATAACTGATCAAAAGACCATGTATCGACAACAATGTTGATGATTAACTAGAAGAAGAGGAGCTTAACATGTGTTGGTATTTGGATTCATGAATGAAGATAATAAAAGATAGTAAAAGCAACAGTTAGTTGTTGCCAAAGTCGACACATGCCGATGGAGTTTGAGAGAACACCATGGATCTGCCTGTTCAAGGAAATAAATAGATAGATAGTGATATATCGCACTGATTATTTAATTTTTTTTTCTGGAATTTGATTTAACCTGGGATTTTCCAATTGTGACAACATTCTGCATGTCACAAAATGATAGGGAAAAGGGTAATTAATAAATGGACTTACAGATATCATTAAACTTCCCCAGTTAATCACTCACACAAATGTAAAAATAAAATAAAAAATTCAGATATGTTTGAATTAATATGTAAATTTGGCAATAACTAACTAATTATGCGTACATTTGCATATATCTCTGAAAAGTAAAAATATAGATGTTGGATGAAGCCAGAGTTAAATCTTTATTTCATTTTTCTGCACCGTATTAACTTCCAAGGTTTTTCCAAAACCGATTTTGGATACAGCTTGGTTTTTTATTTCATAAATCTAAACATACTATGTACAGGTGCTAAAAAGCATTATGGAGTGTTTTAAGAACAAAATGTATCATAAATGAGACGATGAACAATATATGAATAGATCCTTAATATTCCTTCATAATTGTGCTAAGAATGATTATGGGACCTTAAGTTGATGTATTACATCATATGTATTCATTTAAACTGATAAACTTTATAATATTTTGTAAATATACACAAATACACAATTTAAAAATTGCAACACATTTCAAAAAAGTTGGGACAGGGGCATTACAAGATAGGGAAAGCTGTACAATGTTAAAAAAAACATTTTCTTAACTGATAAAAATAAAATACCCTTTTGGAACATTACTCACATAAACATGTTAACTGGTAACAGGTGATATTATCATGAATGGATATAAAGGGGCATCCCGTAAAGGTTCAGTCTTCACAAGCAATAATGGGGTGAGGCTCAACACTTTGTGAAGAACTGCAGAGGAAAACAGTCCAACAGTTTGAAAACAACATTCCTGCAAAGAATTGAAGGATTTCACCTTCTACAATCCATAATATAATTAAAATACTTAGAGAAACCGGAGAAATCTCTGCACGTAAGGCAAGGTCCAAAATTAAAATGTAATGCCCATGACCTCACGTGGCACTGCATTAAAATATGACGTTATTTTATAAAGGATATTACTACATGGGCCATGGAACACTCCAGAAAACCATTGTCGGTAAATACAGTTCATTGCTACATCCACAAATGCAAGATCAGACTTTACCATGCAAAGTGCAAGCCATATATCAACAACATCCACCAATGCTGCAGACTTCTCTGGGCCTGGACTCATCTGAGATGGACTGATGCAAAGTGGAACAGTGTGCTGTGGTCTGATGAGTCTACATTTAAAATATTCTTTTGTAAATCATGTCCGTTGTGTCCTCCGGGCTCCAGAGGAAAAGGACCATCCAGATTGTTACCAATACAAAGTTGACAAGCCCGAGTTTGTGATGGTATGGGGGTGGGTAAGGGCCCATGGCATGGGTAACTTGCACATCTATGAAGGCACCATTAATGCTGAAAAGTACATACAGTTTTTGGAGCAACATGCTGCCATCCAGACATCTATTTCAGGGACAGCCCTTCTTATTTAAGCAAGACAACACAGAGCCACATTCTACACGTCTTAAAACAGCTTGGCTTCATAGGAACAGAGAGCAGGTACTAGACTGGCCTGTCTGCAGTCCATACCTGTCTCCCGTTGAAATAATGTGGTTACGATTAGGAAGCACAAAATATCACAATGGAGACCCGGAATGTTGAGCATCTGAAGATGTATTTCGAGCAAGAATAGGAAATAATTTTGC